>NC_087475.1:15733784-16358784 GCF_036417665.1 Passer domesticus | reverse complement strand
TTGACCCTCATTTCAGAAAGAGATGGTGTATAAGAATCCTAATACTTCCAGATGACACAATCCTGTGTTTCAGTTCCCTTAAAAATAAATCCTTATTTATTTTCTGGCCATACAACACCCACAAATGTCTTGACTGCAGCATCTGCCATAGCAACCCACACTGTCAGTCTTCCCTCTAAGAGCTTTTATTCTTTGTAGACTAAAACAGATGAGTAAGTAAGAAAGATAAAAAGCTGGATGAATTTGGGATAGAGCAAAATTACCTTACACTACTTGAGAACCAAAATTTATACCAGTGGCAAATAAGCAAACAGGAGTGGTTTTAATGTCTGGGTGGAGATGAAGTGTCCACACTAGTAAAGCAGAACAAGCTGACCTGTATTCTTAGTAAAATGTTTCCACCACAACAGCTTCAGTGGAAGCAACAAAACTGTACTTTAAGTCTGCCAAAATGTAAATTTTACCTGATTAGGCTTGATATTCTGCAAAATGACAGTAACATTTGCCGTTAAGTTACTAATTGTGAGGTTAGCAACACTTGATGATATAACACTGCTGATTAAAGATGCATTCTTCAAGGACAGATCCTGGAATGACAAAAAAAGCTCCAGATTTTAAAATCCTAAAGGAAGCACTACTAGAGTACAGCACCCACAAGCTCATTTACTATGTGGAGCAAGTACTGGACAAAAGTAAGTATTTTTAAGTCAGAAGTTTTAAAATATGTTTTGTGGGGAAAAAAAATCCATTCATATTTTGCTCTAAACTTGAATTTAAATCCTTATGAACAGTGGGCCAAAAAAATACCTGGAACACAGTGGTCTTTTTAAAGAAGTTGAATATAATTCTAGAAGCCAAGTCCAACTCTTCAGTGCGTAAATTTTTCAGCAACAATGAAGGAAGTGTAATTGATCCAAGATTATTTAAATTCTGAACTGGCTGAACTCCTAGAGAGATCTGAAAAATAAACACCAGGATTATGCTTTGTTTCAGTCTCCAAATAAATAAATTATTACTTATTTTCAGTTTAAAACTTCAAAATGAATACCTCATTAATTACTGTCACAAACCCACTGCTGCTCTCATTCCTCTCCCACTACAATGCATAAATAGCACTGACAGGACTGAAAAGGATGCATCCCATTTCAGGTCTGCCTACCACTGGCTATAATCTGGCCAGTGGAAAATAATGGAAAATAATCTGGTTTTAACCATTTCCCTACAGGGACATAACACACTGCTGTGTGTTTTGTATTGATTTAGAAAAGGTGAGGAGCAAAACCACTGTGTAGCTGTAACTGTGTAGGGAGATCAACAGCATGAAAGCCTGCAAAGAATTTTTATACCCTGTAGGGAGTATGTCAGAATTCAGAAAAAGCTAAAATAGCCATTATTTATCAATACGTTTTTATGTTCAGGAGGTTAAGTTTATGTTCTTAGATAAGAACATAAACACTAACTTTTTGATTATCTGGCAAGTATTACAAAAGTAAACTGGATAAGCTACAATTCAGGTACCTCAAGAGTTTAGTGATCTTATACTGTACAAAAAGAGATGTGAACTTTCACCCATTTTATGTGCTGCACATTTTATTTGCTGTGCTTACAGTCCAGGGAGCTTTGTTTAATACAGAATCTCTCAACATTCCTGTTGCACATTAGTCCTTTACATACAAATATCATCACCTCAGAGTTCCTGGGAGATGTGAAACATTTGTAGTACTGCAGAAAGAAATTATCTGAGTATTGAAAGAATGGCTGTAATAAGAGTAACAGTGTGAACACCCCAGGGTGCCCTAACAATGTGATTTAACTCATCTGTTTAGACCAGTGCACTCCAAATGTTTTTGATCATGCCTCCCCTAAAAGTTTTTGAGCATGAACCCCAGTATATACCTACCCATAAGTTACATGTGTCAATTAGTTCACTAATATATTATGCAAGTTATAAAACATTTTTTAAAAAATACTTTTTAAAATGTATTTTTAATTTATTATAAATATAAATAACATTTTCCTACACTGCACTGGACTGTTGTGTGCACACCCTGGTGTACTAAAACCCCACTTTGGAGATCACTGGTTTAGACAGCCATCAAAGAAATCCTGAATCAATTCCACAAAAGCTCTCCTGTTGCTCTAGTTTCAAGTTGATGATATTTATTGAAAATTTTCAGTGTTTCATTGCCAATGCCATGAAATAAAAAAATCATTCCTTAGCAAGTATCTGTATGTCAGCACTAGTATCTCCTAGTCATCTCACATTCATGCACTATATATTGCTAAGAAATAGAAAAGAACTCAAATGTTAAACATTTATATAATTTTCAGTAACACAGAAAAGTTCCAGTACTACATATGGCTTACGATACATTAAGCTATTTTCTTCTCTGAGGAGGCAGAATGTGTCAAAACTGGTCCAAAACTTTCCATCTCTCCTTGCTTAAGCCTCCAAGGCTGGTATTGTCCATTATTTTCTCTGTCAGGAGGGAGGTTTTGAATGAGATAAAGGGGATCCAACCAAACTTTCTAAGCACTTCTTTCTTGCTGAGATGCCATTAGTGACAAATGTTCTGAGCATCATTATCCAAGCAACATACATAATAGTTCTTTTCTGGAACCCTCTACAATTATTTCCTTCTAACAGATGAAGCCATCTGGCAACATTTCTTGACAAATGTCAGCACTGTCATGGTGGTTGAATAAATGATTCAGGGGGCTTGAGGCAAAGTTATTCTGCCAAGCACTTTGTCCATTCTGGTGTTCTGTACCCTGTCCAACAGCTTATTAGTTCTGCCAGTTTCTGCTAAGTCAGCTCTCTTTTACACCTATTTACACAGTTGAAAATTAAAGGAAAAAATGTGAAGGGCTTAAAAAACAGTCTGAAACTAATATGAACTAAAGATCCTGACACTGACCATAAACAAACACATATTCCTATAAATATAAAACCATAAATACTTTAAAATAAATCTTTGACAATTTGTAGGTATTGTAAGTATTTTGTAACCTGGAGATCAGCTGAGTCCTGGACAGCAAAGGACATTTCGTTGGAGCGGATTCTGTTGGTTTTGACAACTGCCAGAGCCAAGGAAGGGGAGACAAATTCAGCAGATGATGTTGATAAGTTTAGTTTTAAGCCAATATAGTCCACCAGCTTTATAATTCTGTTAAGAAAAGTATACTATACTTAGTATAACCAAGCACATACATCCAAAATTCTCATGTAAGTTATGGTTATGGAGCAATAATCTGAGTGTAATGCAAAACGATCACTTCTTATGGTGTCAACAAAAATACCCCCACCATTTTCCATGGCATTATATTATAGTAGAGCTGGTAACATTAGAATGATAGTCCTCCCATTTTGAATAACTACATGAAAGAACAAGTAATATTCTTCTGAATTATGATTATGAAAAAGTGAAACTTGCTGAAGCCAATTTGTCAAGACAGTAAATACAACACTCCTGTAATTTATTGCCAAAATGACCTACCTGTTAGAAATTCGTGGTGGTAATGGCTCAGAAGCAGTGAGGATAGTGCTCACCTCACTAACCATCCTTTCTACATCTTTTGGCTCTATTTTTCCAGCTGCTAAATCATTTTCTATTTTGGACACGATTTGCTCAGCTGTGGCGATACTAATGGTGGTGTGTACAGAAGTTATATTTGTGGTAGCTGAAAGGGTTTTTCCTGTGACAAATGAAAAGTTAAACATTGTGTTCATCAAATGATGTAAGCTTGGAGAAGCAGAAAAATTAAACAGTTCTCTTGATTAAAAAATTGTATAACTCATAAAGGTTCTCAACAAGTCATGTAATTTCTCCCTATCAGCTACTTTGCAGACAGTGGTAATTTAAATCTCATGAAAACAAAAAGCAAGGTTTAAAACTGCCAACATCAATTTCATGGTTTATTGATTTCAAAGTTCCTCACAGACATTAATATATACTAAATATATTAATATATTATAGTTACTATATTAACTATATATTAATAAATATATATTGATATATATTTAATAGATTGAATTTAATTAATATATTTAATATATTTAATAACCTATTATTTTGAATTTTTAGCCACTGAATGCCTGAATGTAGAGTAAAATCAAGATAGTGTCAGAAATTTGAAAAGAAGCTTGTATAGAATTTTCATAAGAAAATACATAGCCACTAAGAATATTTCCAGTCAATGATAATATTTTAAGGATGATCCAACATTATTGTGCAGTATTTTAAATATTAGGTTAGTTTAAAAAAAAATCTACCTTACTCTCTGACTTAATTTTTTCAGTCCAAAAGACACTTGTTCTCATGGGAATTGAGCACTGTACCTACCTATGACAGTTACAAACAATGGTGTAGGGTGAGGTATCACTCACCACGCCCAAAGGCATTAGAGTGTATTTTAAAATACATGCACATCAAGTGAAAGTTGTCTCAGAGTTTTCACACAAAACAGAATCACAGAACCATTTAGGTTGGAAAAGACTTCTAAGATCAAGTCCAGCCTTTGACTAAACATCACCTTGCAAACTAGACCACAGCACTGAGTGCCATGTCCTGTTGTTCCCTGAACATCTCCAGAGATGGTGACTCCACCACATCCCTGGGCAGCCCATTGCAATTCTTAACAGCCCTTCCAGAGAAGAAATTCTTCCTGATGTCCAACAACTTCCCTGGCACAGCTTGTGGCCATTTACTCGTATCCTGTCACTGGTTGCCTGGGAGAAGATGCTGACCCCACCTAGCTGCAATCTCCTTTCAGGGAGTTGCACAGAGTGATAAGGTCAACCCTGAGACTCCTCCAGACCCTTTCCCAGCTCTGTTGCCCTTCTCTGGACTCACTCCAGCACCGCAATGTCCTTCTTGTAGTGAGGGGTCTAGAAATGGACAAGAGGTGTGAGATGTGGCCTCACCAGTGCTGAGTACAGAGGACAATCCCTGCCCAGGTCCTGCTGGCCACACTATTGCTGACAGGCCAGGATGCCACTGGCCTTCTCGGCCACCAGGGCACACCCTGGCTCATGTTCAGCCACTGTCAGCCAGCACTATCAGGTCCTTTTCCTTTGGGCAGCTTTCAGACACTACTCCCCAAGTTGGGACTGTTCCCCAGGGTTGCTGTGACACAAGTGCAGGACCCAGCACTTGGCCTTGTTGAGCCTTTCATACAGTTGGGCTCAGCACATCGATCCAGCCTGTCCAGACCTCTCTGTAGAGCCTTCTTACCTTCCAGCAGATCAACACTCCCATCCAAAGTAATTCACAATAATTATAAGGTCATGTTTCATATATATAACATTGTTTAATGAAGTTTAAAAGCAAATCCAGTATATGGCATTCAAACAAAAATAATTATGTACTTTTCATATTTACCTGGGGTCCCATGGCCATCAGCAGTAGAATGAGGACGAGAAACTGAGACAGAATGGTTGACAGGACTAGCAGTAGGGGTCAAAGATATTGTGAAAGGAGTAAGGGGAACAATAGGTACTGTACTGACATTTTTGTGACCAGATATAGGTTGGCTTGAAGCAGGGGGAATTTGTGCAACAGATTTGGTGATAGCCTCAAAGGGGGTATTTACAATTGGAAGTTTGTGAGGTTCAGAAGAAGAAAGTGAAGAATGTTTAGTGTATCCTACAGAAGGAGAAAGTATTGTAACAGTCTTGTTAAGGTGTACAGCATCAGATTTAATTGAGAAAGCAGCATTGGTGACAGATTTTGTTGGAGGTATGGGAACTGTGATGGATTTATTGGAAGTTATGGAAGAAAAAGTTGGCATGGTAGGTGGGGCAAGAGACTCAGAAGAGGAGCGTGTAGTGGTAACACTGGTGGAAGGCATAGAGTTTTCAGAAAGAGGGTTTGTAAGGGGAGATGTGGAAAGAGTTCCAGAAAAATAAATTTCTGTGAATGGTGGGATCAATGGTCTAATTGTGGGGCTTTGTTTAGCAGAAAGTATTGTGGGGGGAATAAAAGAATTAGATTTGAGGGAAGTCTTTTTAGGAGAAGGAGAATGAGGGGAAGGAACCCATATAAAATGAGGTGGCACTTGTATAGTACTGTAAAAGAAAAAAAAGGTACAAAAATCCAGGTTATGTTTAACATTTTTTCAATTTTAAAGAAAACAAATTACAATAGAGGAATATATATATAAAACTTATACAGACATACTAATAATAATGTATATTTTAAAATCAATCAGATTGGATGTTTCATGCTCTAATATTTAGAATGTTCTTACATTCTCTTTTGCTGTAGTTGTTAACTAGCAAGTCCATAAACAAATACTACTACTGCCTTTGCTGCCTGCTCTGAGGGTGAGCTGTTGTTGAACACAAAACTAGATGCATCAGAAAAAAATGAGAAAAAGGGATAAGAAGGGAGGGAAGGGAAAGAGGGAGGAAAGAGGAGGGAGCTAGACTGGAAAATACCTGTCAGCTTTTTCTTGTGGAGGCCTTTCTGGCTATTACACTGAAGCATGGAAGTTGACCCTAGTAATGTATTTGGAAATTAGGAAATAAGCAAGTCAAATTTGGTATTTATACTTACTACATTTGTAATTCTTCAGCAGTCAAGGAACAGTACTTCAGTGATGAACAGCAGCACTGATCTGAGATGACAAAGAAGCATTATCCTTAAGCATAACAACTGCTAATACCATTAAGTAGAATATTTAACCATGTGCACTATGTCTTTAAACAACAGTATATACTGCATAATTTATTTTGGATCTTCTTGAATTAGTTTTGCAAAACAAATGAACCTCTTGACCAGTCAGAATATTGCCATACCCCCAGATTTTTGCTCAATGCCTGACAAGTTCAGATTTCCCTTTTTTTAAAAATTTTAAACAAACCAAAAAGCAACACAACAGCTTTTGAAACATAGACAAATGGTATGAGCCAGTACTCCATCTTGTCACAATATCACTAAGAAAGGGTGGCTACTTAACAACCCTTTCAATTCAGATTGTCATTTCAGCAAGACATTTATGTTCTCATCTTATTTTACGCTTAATCCATTCAAAGTATGCTCTTTTAAAGAGGCTGGCAATTTTATACTGAAATTTATTTCACATACACCCCCAAAAATTAGAAGGCTGCATTTATAGGTACTTATATCGTCTGAAACAAAAAATATTTTGATTTAACAGTAACTATCTTGTCTTTTTAGCTACTTGAAGACCACAAATGTTTACATAAAATTGTGAAGAGACAGTGTTTAAAGCATAACTTACCAAGTTGACTTATTTTTGCTTTCTGTGTTAAACTGCTTATATTCTCTCTCTCAGCCAGCTTCATTATGAAATTGCAGTGTGTACTAAAAGAGAAGAAAAAAGCTTAAGACTCAAGAAACAGAGCTGCCTCATCTTTCTAATATGTGAAAGTAACATCAAATGCTAAATTAAAGCACATTAGTACAAATGCTAAGTGTAAAAGCACATTATTTCTAGGCTCTGTCAGATTTGAGCATATTTTTAATGCACATAAACCACTATGCCAGGCTGATTAAAAGCATAATACATCAGTTTGTGGCACTTATTGTCCCTTCTCTCTACTATGTCAATTCTTAAATGGGGTCCTCCCTGATCAATGCTGGCCATTAAAGACTTGATAATTTTGCAAGGATAATAAAGTAATCTCTGCTGTTAGTGTAAATATGCCAGTGTTTATGAAACCTCCACCACCAGAGGAAGCCAGTATTCTCTCTCAACTTCAGAGAAAACTTCAGTGATCCATTCCAGCATGTAACTCCATCTTTACAACTATAGTTTGAGGACTTGAAGCCCTGCCTAAATTAGGAAATCTCCAGGGAATTTTTCATATTCAGCAAATGCAAACATAGAGATGAATGAAAAGGTTTCTTTCCAGCTCATAAGAATTAAAAGATTACTCTAGCAACTGCCAGTATATGATATGAAGGGGTGATCTGACTACTTTCTATTCTATTTGAGTGTTTTGGACTTTTCTTTCATCCTAATCCAGGAAGATAAAGTCCAGATTCAAACATTTGGAGAAATGAAGTTTCATTTTGTTTTAGAATACAGCATTTGCAAAGGACAATTTAATGGTGAGTAGCAATTAAACTGAGATATCATCTACTTTTTAGGGTTTCCAAGATCACCTCTCTGGAGCAGCTTTGCCATTCTGATCATCCATGGTTTCCAGACTCTGAACTCTTTACTTCCTCAGGCTCCCCCTACCCCAAGGATGGTTGGTTTCCCAAGCTGAAGAACAGCTTGGGATGTCTGAAGCAAATCCCTCCTAAAGATTGCATTGCATTCACAAGTTCTGCAATTCTGGTGCTCCCAGTTACATGACTCAGGCAATACAGCAGAAGAGTAATAAGAAGTAATACATTTGTGTTAAACAAAACCAACAAACTCTAAAAGGTTTTTTCAAAATCACTAATGCCTGGACAATATTCAGAAATGAAAATTTCTTTGTTAACCTATACATATTTCTCCAGCCTGTTTCTTGAACTTCTGAACTTCCTAGAGAGTTTGTCTTTTTCTTCTGCTAAAGTGCCATGCATACTTCACATATCACAAGGCAATATATGAGCTTTTAAATATTTTTTCTTTAAAAATTTACAAACAAACCTCTGGTTTTCAGCACTGCATTCCATAACAGAGGACTGTAATGACAAATGAAAACAGAAAAAAAAAAGGGTTTATAAGGAGAAATCAGGAGTGATGCTTTATCAGAAGTAAGTTGGAAAAAAGTTTTCCAGAGAGTAACAACAATCAGTAATCTTACCTCACTTACTGCTTGCAAGGTTTTGTTGAACTCTGAAATGCTTTAAAATAAAGTATTACTGTTATGGAGGATTTTTAGTTATGTTTCTAAAAACAATTGCAACAATTTAATTTTAAAAATAAATTACAGAGAAAAAAAATTTTCTAGTTAATCAATGATTTTTTAAAGTCAGACCAGTTGTAATACTGTAACACCACCAGCATTAAACATTTGAAGCGCTGACTTTTATTAGTCACTACACAAACTAAATTTAAACCTCTGTCATCACATTTGAACATCAACCCATTTTAAATGTTATTTAAAAGAGCAGAAGATAAATCTTAATGTTGCCTTTTGTCAAGCATTACTTGGAATAGAATTCTAAATTTATACTCAAAGCCACAGAAATAGAATGAGTAAGAAATTTGGATTTCTTCTACAAACAAGATTTGTTGGCCAACCACATATTTTTAATTTTCAGGGTAAGTTTGGGAAATATTCACTCATGCAAACCTCTCCTTAAAATGACAGCGAAAGAAAAAAATGAAACCAAAATAAAACCATAGCTATGACTTCAAGAATATTTATTAAAGAACATGGAGCAAGGAAGGTTCTCTTCATCATTTCCCACCAGATAAACTGAATCCTTAAATTATAACAAACATTTGTTGTGCCATTTTTTAAAAGAAACTCCAGTGGTACATAAACTAATTAAGGGCTTTCTAACAAGTATGAACTTTATGTTAAAGAGCAAGAACTTAGAATTTGTGAAATTTTTAATGTGCAGGAATAACACAAAGTCCACTCAACACATGAAAGGTCTCACTTCATCTTTTTCAAATATAAAAAAGATTTAAATTCTTATTCAGAATTACTTACCTCAGTTCTTGTGAGGTATGTGCTGGAATTTCAATTAATTTTTTGACTTGATTGTGGGTGGTTATGTTATTAATCTGTTAGGAAAAAAGATCCCACAGCTAAGTACAACCAGTCATTTTTAGCCTTAAAAGAGAATTGTTCATTTCACACATTTTAATAGGCTGAAATTACAAAGACAAGAAGCACTTTTTCTCATTAATACACTGCAACAAGTATTTACCATGACATTGTTGTCACAATTTATGGAAGGAACTTTTGATCTAGTATAGACCAAACCCCAAAATCTTTGTGAAAGATAGGGGCAAAAGGACAGTAAACTCACCATGTCTTATGCTGTAAAAAGAGGAGTTTGGCTTAGTTTGCAACAAAGACAGCTTACCCCAGACACTGAATGAATTTTTTAACTCTTAAGTCCAGCAATGGGACAAGCTCCATAAATGACATAAATAATACATGACAGAATACTGAGAGTGAGAAGTCAAGAACTGCAGTGAAAGACATGATAGAACTGAGCTAAATAAGTATGATCCAGTATTAGGGTCTGGGGATACACTGAGATTTATCTAAGAGCCCTTTCTATATATGTATTCTCATGCTCTTCTTGTTACCAGCATTACTGGCTATTTTTACATTTTGTGCAAACAGCAAGGGCCATGAGGAAAAAGATAATCTAATATAAATGGCATTGACTTCCCCTAAGAAATATTCTTCTAAAATGCAAGAGTTTTACCAGAAGCTGTAGATGTAATGTTACCATGCTAGGACAGTTGCAGCAGGCATTATCACCACTGAAACACATCAGAATGTAGAGGTGGCTTTTGCCAGGGGCATATCCCTGCCCAAACCTGGTGCTCCATGTGTAGAGCTCTTCTCTGTGGTTACAATGCTGACTACTCTCATGCTTTCAGGAACTGGCATGTGAAATTTCAGGCTGAGGGCTGACAGGCATGTGTAGGATAAAGACACAAGGTTCTTTTTTCCTCCCCTCAGCTTCCATCTGTAACAACTAAACATTCTCCTCCTCATAGTATTACCTTGATACTGGGTCATCTATATGGTCCTTGCCATGCATGACACTGTCCTCTTAAACCTCTCTTGTGTTGTATAAATGGACACACTCATGTCACATAAGCCTATTGCAAAATTAATAACTCAGTAACCACAAGCCAAATAACATAGAATGATCATTCAAAAGCATAATTGAAAAAATGCACAAAAAGCCAGAGAACTACTTATGAGAATCTCAACAAGAATTATTCCAGGATATAATCCAATTTTAATTATGCCCAAATAGATGCCATCTAGTGATGTCCATCTTCCAAAGGCAAGTGCCTAAATTAATCTCCAAAGGAAGATCCTGTGTGCCTAAATGTAAATTCTTGAGATTTCCCCTCCTTTCAGTGGCTATGTAGAGAATACAGGTGGTATTCTCTACAGGTATTCTCTACAGCTGCAAAGCAGCTGTTTAAAACAGAGCTGTTCCATTCACTGCAAATAGTATCATGTACTGCAAACACAGTAAGAATCATGTTACTTTTTTTAAGTGTAGACAAACAAATCCACTTCAACCTTCCTTAAAAAAAAAGTTTTAAAAGAAAAAATACTTACTATTTCTACATTTAGCGATGCATTACTTTCTTCACTCGCCCGAAGTTTTACCTTGCCCACATAGAACACTAAAACCGAAAGTAAAGAAGTTAGGGAAAATCAATGCTAAAACACAGAATGTAAAATTTCTTGAGAATTGCAAAACTTACTGTCTTGTGTTTTGATACAAGGGAAATAAGAACACTTGCACTAGCTTATCTATTTTTGCAATTGTCTTCCATCTTTTCACCTCTTTCAACAAACAAACTGGTCTAACAGCTTAATTATGTTCTATATATTTAATTTTGATGGCCGTCCCTAAATTCCTTCCAGCTAATCTTTTCCCAAAACAGAAAAACTGCACTTCACATTACTATAAATAGAACTCCTTAGCTTACTTGTTTCTTGGGTTCTTTTCACAATTCTTATCTGCAATTGTGTGCCTTTGATGAGAAACCAAATATCAAAAGTACAAGAGTCTAAACACTTCTTAACCTCCCCACCTTTAATATTTTTTGAATTAATATAAAATCTCTCTAAATTACAAGGAAATTTATTACAGAACTAGCTTTTACATGGCAGCTAAACATTACTCAGAGTATAAAATAGTTGGATAATATTTTATGTAAAAAAAGTGAAAAGAAAACCACTAACCTGAATAATTACAGGCACGTGTTATGTTGCATACAATGGTTTCTCCTGCTGTAGATTTGTTGGGGGAAAAAAAAAAACAAACAAACAAAGTTAAACCTAAATCAAATATAATCACACATATGTACAATCATTCCAGTATTTGATATGTTGTCTATGCTTCACCTCTCTACAGCACTTACCATGACATTTTCCAAGACTCAGTATTCAGAAATATGCTGCCTTTGATTAATTAATGTTGAATAATTTTCTGCAACAGTTTTGTCAGAAGACTTACATGCAAGGGGTTGCAGTTTTAATTTTCTTTTTTAAAAAATTTAAATAGAAACAGAAACCAGTGTATAATTGATAAGCTCTTTAATTATCACAGAATTCAATCACTAGGCAGCATACTATCTGCTTCTGAGAATCCTACAATGGCTCCATATGATAGCATGAAGCTAAAACTGTTCTACCTGATGGAATTCAAGCTACGATGACAGCAACCATGAACACTCTTATCTAGTAAAACATGGCTCAATTTTGCAGCTTTTGGCTGCTCCATATTTTTGTATTTTTAATACAACCTACACTGCTGAGAAATAACACTGATACTAAATTAGGGTATTGTAAACAGATGGTTCTGTTGTATAATTACAAAATAAAGCACTGGAAAGATATTTGCATCCAAGACAAAAGTCCTACACTTGTTCATGAAAACAACTTGCCTTATTTAAGCAGATGGATTGGACTCTATTAACAGAAAAAAAAACCAAACAAATTCTAATTTTTCTGCTGTTATCATTAGTTAGTACCAAGCGAGAAGGGAATTTTTTTCACCTTCCCTGTTTGACTGTAGAAGTTTGTTGCTCTATTAATTTTATCACCATCAATAAATAAGCCACCAGAGGTTACAGACTGTAAGCTGGTGGAAATATTCAAATTATTAAAAAAAAATTCTGACAGCAGTTTGGAATCAAATAAATTTGATGCTTGGACTTGATTATTTTAGAAGTATTTTCCAACCTTAACAATTCTATGACACTAAATTTGCATTTCCTTTTGTTGGCATTGTAATAGTTACAAATCTTGTATACTGCTTTTTTTAAACAATCCTTAAAATATGCTCATAAATAACTGATAAACAATAATCAAATGTCAATATAACAATAAATTGTCAAAGTTATTTACTACATGGAAAACACAATAAAAATCCAACACAAATCCAAAAATGCCACAAAGGATTAACATCAGCTCCTTTTTCCACACAGGGCACCCATTTGTGTGCTCTCTAGTCTTAAGATCTCTGCATGCCACCAAAATGCACAAAAATAGATTAGCAGTGTGAAGAATAAAAGACTGATAAAAGATCACTAGAACTTCCAGTCCCCTGAAAGCATCAGATAACACAGCTGCAATGTTTCTGCAGGTCATGTTCATACAGTCAAATTATTCTTGCCATTAAGGCTCCAAGCCAATTCTTCTTCCACTTGCACCAACTCAGAGCAAATCCATTGTAATGGGGCTACTGAGCTTTTATGCGGATAATTAAAATATAAAATTCCTGGTCCTACTGGGCCTGCCCTGAGCTCAAATACAATGATTGTGTTCAGTTTGCTTCAATCTGCTAAAATGCATGAAGATTTCTGAGATTGTGATTCTTACATTTTTGTGGTAAATATAAGAACCTACTGTTCTGACTTACAAAATAACCAAACTTCTATATGCAGCCATCTAGACAAGCATTGCAGAATTAGTTCTTCTACCAGACTGGACATTAATGTGAAGCAAGGCAGACAGTTAACAGGACACACACACAATACCAAGTAAAAGCCATACTAAAACACATTTGGGAGCAAACTTCCTGAATTCACACATACTTAAAATTTGAGATGCACAAAAATGTTATCAGTGGTGATAGATAAATCCTACCTGGTGTGATGGTGGAGTAATAATCTGTTGTTGTAAGGGCTTCTGTTATGAAAAAAAAACCAAACCAAAAACAAAATAAAACAAAAAACCAACAACAAAAAGAAAGTCAAAAGTTTTCACATTTTAACTTAAAAACCCCATGCAATACATGTTCTTGTTAAAATACCCCAGCCAAATTCTTATTTCTATTTCAGACTCTGTCTTTCCAGGAAAAGTGCAAACACCTGACATTTTTTAAGAAAATGAAGTTACTTTCAGTGTGGGAAATGCAAAAGCAGCAAGTGGAGCAAGACCCACCCAATTAAGTGTTTGTATGCTCATCTGAGCCAGCGATCCTGGCACCCAGCTGTTCAGAGTAGAAAGTGGTGCTTTTAAGGTGATTCCTATTTATCCTGTTCTACATGGGCACTTCAGTATAGGAGGAATCCTGTCCTAAAAATGTGTTTTTGAATCAACAGTGAAGAACAGCAGGATGTCCAGGTCCTATAGAGGCATGGAGGAATCCATACTGATATGGAATGAAACTACTCCTTGTTTTGAAATGGGAAAACCAGGAAAGGAAGGGGTAACAAGTTCTTCTGATTGAGTCTTTTCTGATCCTATTTGACAACTCCTTGCAAGTACCTATATAAGTATCTTCAAAGAATGGGGTGTACATTTTAGTTCTGTAAAATAGCTTAAACAGTATCAGAAAGCATAGAAAACATTCTATATACAAAACCCCCTATATACTTGCTAAAAATATATCTTCCCTCTTTGGGTTTTGGTAAGCAAAAAAACCTTTCTTTCTTTTCTTTTTGAAAGAAAAAGAAAGGTTTACAGCTCAGTTAAGTGTACCCCAGAGCCCTAATCATGCACACTTAAAGTACTGATTGCAGATAAATACAAATTTTAAAAGCATGAAATAAAATAATTTGGAATAAACAAATTCCAGTTACTAAAAATAACAGTAACAAAAAAAGCAACAAACATGAATGCAACTAACATCTGCCTTGAAACCTTATTCTCTTCATGCAAATTCTCACCTGTACTTTGTGTAGTCTCCTCTGAAGACATATCTGAAATAGAAAAATTCATAACAGTAAAAGCTATAAAAATAAAATAAAACAAGAAAAGCTCAAAATTCTAAATCCAGCAAAGTCTAAATAAGACAAACATTAATAACACCTTGCCTGAAGAATTAATAGGATAGATGATAAAAGTAACAATAGAGAATTCTACGGAAAAAACCTAAAAAAAGTAAAAATCGTCTTAAGAAAGATTCTACTTCTATGAATTTTTGAGAAAAAAGATCAAGCCTACAAGATTTTGAACAGAAACTGAATATTATTTATCTGAATTTCATTTTAAGAACAACTGCAAAGCTTGTTAGGAGTGTTCACATTATTTCAATACTAATAATTGAAATAATGTTCACATTATTTCAAAAATCTGGGTATCTGAATACAACCAGCTGGGAATCAAATTTTCCTCAAATAAGTCCCTTTTACTGGTTTCATTCTTTCAGAAGATGCAGACGAATTTTTGCATATCCAACTGAAATAACTGCTGAACCCCAAGTACCTTTTCCTGCATGAACTCACAATGTTCATAAGCAGTGATGACTCACTGGGTTTGGCAAACAGTCTCTCCAAAAAAGCTGGTTTTGTCAATAATCATAGATAAATAAAATAAAGTAATGGTGTAAAGTGTTTTTCAGCTACATCAAAAGGAAAAGAAATTAAGACAATAGATGAAAATTTAAAGGGCTGTGCTTAGTAAGAATATTTTAGGTGCCAGCACAGAAATATAAAGTGGTTAGAAGACCACTTTATATCACTTCAATATGACAACTTAATTTTTTTTTTTAATGGACCAGAGCAGATCCACAACAGAAGAAATTTTCTGAGGCAACTAACAAGTAGTCAAAATATGAGCAGAGGAAAAGCTAAGTGCTGGTTTCACTTGTATTATTTGGCCTACTACATACTACACAAATATTGAGTGTGATGCAGTTTTAAAGACAAACTATTCCCAAAGAGAGACTGTATCTGTAAAATAACAAGATCATGTGTGTTTGCATCTGCATTATTTCTTTTATCCAGAGCACTCACCCTATGTCAGTATACATTAAGCAAGAAAGCAACTGGCTTTCACACAGGTTATTTCATGTGTGTCTCATTCTTAATTTTTTAAAATGCTTTCATAGATGATGCTTATCACCTCTGGTTCCAGAGGTTGTTAGAGCCTCTTTTGTGTGTGTAGTGTAATAAACTGCATGAAATGCCATCTGCTAGCGTGAGAGGAGATGTAAAGGAGCTCTCACTACAGTCTTCATCCCCTGCCATCTCTGCAAACTCTTCACTGTTTCATTCTGCATTCATTACAATATAGAATGAAACAAGTAATTTGAAATGAAAATATTTTAGTTTTGGAACTCTATTACATTACAACCTTTCTGCACTACCTCAGATAAAAGGAGATTTACCTAAGAGAAAATAACAAAAATTGAAAAAAATCTGTAAAGTCCCGATTTTCTTACCAAACACTGTTGTTCCAGCTGATTCTTCAGAATTTGTCAATTTTATTTCAGATTAAAAAAAAAAAAAAGACCATTATGAAGTTTCAGTTTCAGACACATACATTATCATCCTCAGCAGGCTTTTCTTATATTATCAAAAGTTTACTGCATTCACCAGAAGAGGGCAACACCTGCTCTTTCAGACCAACACTTCCTGGTTGTCAAAAAAGGTAGATGTAACAAACTCTTGTTAAAAAAAAGTCATAATTTTTATGCACTCAGAATTCAATGCAAGACAATTTTTTTTTTCTGGAACTCCTGGACATTTTGATATGTATAATGCTGCAAAATCACAACTGTATAATGCTAAAGACCCAAGACATGTGCCACACCAACCCAAAAGCTACATGCTTATCCTGAGTGTCTTGCTAATACTGGGAATGGGAATCAAGCATACACAGCAAGGTGGCTCTAGCTGGGTATGAAGAACTATTCTCAGACTTTTCATAATAACAGTGAGATTTGCTACTTAAAATATATCCCATCAATATGTACTTTCTTTTCTATACTGCAAAAAGCAGTGATTAAAAAAAAAACCACCTAATTAATTTCAAGATTGAACCTCTGGTTTTAACAGGAACCAGACAACTATTTACATAGCAAACACGAGCTATCAGATTTTTATATTGTTACAGTCAGTATTTTGATCAGAAAGAAATTAGGAAGTTTGATATCTTGTTCACATAGCAACTTTAAAGTTGGCTCTTTCAGTCACTGGGTGGTTTTTGATACTGTCAGAGACAAGTCAAGTTACAGGTCACAGTTATCACGGAAATATAATCTAAAGAACAGCTGGATGCAAACACAAAGCATTATTTAAAAAATATACTCAAGGTGTTTCAACATCTCTCAAAGTCCAAAAGTCATCCTATAATGTTAGTTACAATACACTAATTTTACTGTAAAGCCTTTTCTACTGCTGAAGAAGACTTAAATCAGAGATATCAAAAGTCCCTGAAGAAAAGCAGATTTTTTTAAACTAAAAATAGTAAACAAGGATTTTATGAAATACTAAACACTCATGAATTCCTTGCTCCAGTAAAACTATTTGCCTGCCTTACTGAAAACTAGCAATATCCTTCTTTCCAAAGGAAAAATGTGAATACCATTTCTGTAGTGAAGGGAGAATCAGTATCATCTCAGTGGCTTTATTCTCATTTTCTCTGGAAAATTACTTATGCTGTTTGCACCACAAAATTAGCTAATAAGACACAAGGATGATACAGAAAATTAATTTGCTAATGTTTGCATATGCTTAACTATCTCCAAAAATTAAAAAGTATCATCAGCAGCAATCTTACTATACACTTTCTTTAAACAGAAGAACAATGGGGCAAAATTCCACAGAACCCCAACATACCTGTTACTTTTCTGCTAGGCAGTGTAGCAGTAGTTTCAACTGCAAAAGAAGAAGATTTTTTTAGGAGCAGAAGATTTTATATATTTGTACACACACATATACACACTTTTTAAAACACAACCATTTTAGATGTGGTACTCACCTCACTTCAAAATGGTTTGCAAGACTACTTTGCATCTATTGAGAAATATGTGTCAAGACTTTTTGAAAGCTGGAAGTTGAACTTTTTTGAGTTCAGTTTCTTCCTCAGTTCAACTTTTTATACTTTTGGAAGATACAGATTAGGCCATGAGCTTTGCCACCTCTCTTCCACTTCCAGTGTCTTCAGAAATCTATTCAGCACATTTGCTTGAGTGAAGATGAAGAGGACCAAAATAGCATCAACTAAAACTATAACACGTAACATCATGATGTGCATGCACATCATATAAATACTCATGTGTCCAAGATCTGCACCACCAAAGAACACCTGAACATCTAAACAGTGAAAGATCAGGCTGCCAGAAAGGAAGCAGCTCAGGTGGATGTGGGCTGGGATGAAAAGCTGAGCTATTTCCAGCTCAATGGGCCCACAAAACATATCTCTAGGGACACCCAGGGAGAGATGCAACACGCAGATGGACTCTTGATCAAGGGATGGATCTGACGTGCTCATGAATGTGAAACATACATCATCAAGTGAGCCAAGTGACTAAAGCCTCCCTGGACTAAAGGTGGTGGTTCAGCCATAAATGAGGAGGCCCAGCAGATCAATTAAATCATCCACTGCAGGGAACCTGCCACCAAGGCAAGTGATATGTGCATGCTGTGGTGGAGGAAAAGTGGCAGACAGCTCCAAATGTTCTCTGCAGCCTGTCACCACTCAAAACACCATCCTGGGCCTCGAAAAAGAAGCAGCAACACAGCATCACCTATACTTAGCACTGTTACCTATTTCAGCACCTTTAAGAGGTGAGACCCCGTCTGGGCAAGGAGGAAGAAAAACTCTTCTCACGTCACTGAAACTGGTGGGACACTAAGCATAGCCAGGCTTCAAGCCCAAGGGTAGCAGAAGAAGAGAGAGATTCTCTCCAAATTATAGGAGTAGGTGGGACAGTTAATGCCACAGGTAATGCCTTGATGATCTGGCCAGTCCACCACTACCATGTCACACTGATGGGCACTAAACTGTGCCACATGCAATGGGCACTCGGATCCTTGGAGTTGTCACTGCTGTCCAGGTTGCTGTAGATTAACTCCACCACTGCTAATGCCCTCAGACACTGACACCTTCCTTCTTCCACCAGTGGTGGTCCACTTGCACCTGTTGTCTGCACAACCATCCTCAAACTCTGGATCCAGCCATCCTGTGGAACCTCCAGTAACCAATCACTTGGAGGTGACACACATGAAAGTGTCCTGAAGGAACAAATTCCTAGGGAGGAAGGTATGCAGGGGAATTTGGGCAGGTGCCTAGAGCAGTATTCACCTCTGATGGCATGGGAGATGAATGGCATGGCACTCAAACAGCCAAGGAATCCTGGTGAGAAGGAAGACCACTGGCAGGAAGGATGGCTTGCTTACACCAAAGACAGAGACTTTTGGTAGTGTTGGGTCCTGACATACACCTACCTGCGTCCCACACCCTGGAAGGGGCAATAGGATCTCTGGATCTAAGGAAAAACAAATGGATGCTGCAGCTGAATCAGAGATACAACCCTAACCATAACAGTCAAGGGGGAGATATGGAAGTGGAGGTTGACCCAGTTAGGGAAGAGGAAGAAGATCCTCTGGAGGTGATGTAGGAAGACAACTCAGAAGAGGCAGCCTGCTCTGCAGCAGGACAGCCATAAGAAGAGGAGAAGAAAATGACAGAAATCAGAAATGAGACATAAATTAACCAGTCCCTATTCCTGAGCAAGGTGTGAGATGCACCAAGATGACAGCTGCCAGCCAGGTAAGCAGGTTGCTGCCTGGATACCCCAATGCTGGAATACTGGGACCAATGATCTGAAGTCAGAGACAATATGAGAGCTAGACATGATGAAAAAAACCAGGTCATTTTTGCTGAATGTCACACAGTGCATGAAGCTAAATGCAACTCTGAAATATGGCAGGATGAATACATGGCAATTGAAATAATTGCACTACAATTCTTCAGGAGTTTTCCATGAAACTGTTAATTTACATTTAATAAATTTTAGTTAATTTACATCCTGGGTAGAAATTTTCTTATGCAGAAGAAAGAGACAGAGAACCAAAATTCTTAGTAAAACAATGCATACCAATCAAGTTAAAACATAAGTAAAAATTCACACCTTTATCCATATCAGCCTACTGAATTTAAACTCTTTCAGTAAAGAAAAAACAAAGTTTCATTGAATCTCTTTTGAGACAACTAGGATTCTGCTTACAGAGAAGTAAAATTGCTCTTTTTGACAACTAAAACTGTGTGAACTTGATAGATCATGAAAATATGGATATAACCCTAATTTTTATAGTAATTTTTCAGGAAAATTATAACTTCTCATTATATAGTAAGTCCAGATAAAATACATATTCACATATTCATGTAAGGTAAGTGTTCTAGAGCTCTTATGTACAAGTGCTGTTACTTTATCATTGTAAAGTGATTAAAAATTACAGATTCTATAAAATTATATTCTTTGCACCTACTGTAGACTTAGCGAAGACCCTTAATACAACACCAAGACAATACCAAGTTTAATATGCAGAACTGAAGCAGTAGTCAGATAAAACTATTCTGTATTGTTCAAACAGTAAATACTTTTATCAGGTAGAATGGGGTGAATAAAGATAATTGACTGAACTTCTGGTTAGAGAAGGAAGCATTCTTCCACAGGTGGGCAATCTGACTTTCCTACCACAGAAAGTAAATTCTACCTCCAAAAGTACCTGTTACTAATCCTGTCTTAATCAGTGAAAAAGCCCTTATCTCCAAAAAAAAGCTCTGGAGGAAATTAAATTCTCAAAAGGAACCCATGTGAATACAGAGCAAACACCACCACACTGTTTCTTCTGCCCATTTGAAAAATAGAATCTTTACAGGGAATCTAACTTTAAGATCTTTCTCACAAAGTCTTTTGGAATCAGTGGAGACAGTCTTGCTATATACAAGGTGTCTTTTGCATCCTCCATATCCCTTCAACCACCTTGTGAATTTTTGAGAATACAAGTGCTACCCTGAGGTAGGTACAAAAATTGTTCATGAACATATTTAGTTTTGTAGGTGAGTAAAAAGACAGTGCACTGTAAAAATGCCAAATGCTTTTAATAGCACATCTAGCAGCACAGGGAGTAAAATAAGCTAAACACAAGCCATGAATTTGGAGCTGGCAAATGCAGCAGCTGCTGATGGCATGCATAATCTGAGGCACTTTTTTTATGGACACCAGTCTAACCATGACTTCTCTTTCAGCACAATAGTCATAAGCCAACAGTTGCCAGAAATTATCCATGAGTATGAGACTTGTCAAGGCTTGAGTATGGACTTATCAAGGTCCAGCTATAAGTTCATTAACCAAGTCTTTAATCAGAATCACCTTTGCATAAAGAAAGGAGGAAAGACTCATATATAATTTATTTGTTAATCTTCCTCCTTTGTTGTGTTTAAGAACAAGAAAAGAAAGTGAATGGATTTATTTGGAGAAGGATCAGAGTTCAATCCAAAATATCCCTAAAGTTGGCATGTAAAAATGAAACTAAACTAACTCAAGATGTGTTAGTTACAAGCTAACAGAAAATTTATTGCCGTTAGGTTGTTTACTATTGATAAGAGCATGAAAATCCTTACATATGTGAAACTTCCATTTATTTGCTTTATGAATTTTATTTGCAACACTGTTAGTTTAGGATCACCAAATCAATATAACTAACATATCCTGTTCCAAAACAAAGGATTACACATTGTAATAATACTTTGCTACATTTTCTCTAATGGAAAACACTCTTAAAGATTCAAACAGTAATTAGATAGGCAGTGCTATTCCTTGCTTTTGTTGCAAGGTAGATAGAATGGGCCCCCACAAGAACTGTTTGGTTTCTTTTCTGAGGGAAAAGGCAACTTGATTAAATGAGATAAGCACCAGTTTCTGTTACTAACATGCATGATTAGAAACAAAAGCAGCAAGTCCCTTACTGTCTTCATATCACTTTGTACTGTTCTGACACAAATAGCCACGACCTGGGAATCCCATCTGTGTTCCACAGGTATGAAACTGGTTTAGCAGCTCTCACCACAGCTGCAAACATTGTGATAACCTTCATTTCCCAATGGCTTTGTCTGACAATGGGAGCCAGGGTAACTTCAGCAGCTCCAGAGTGGCACCTACTAACAGTACTCACGGCGAGGTGTACAAGCTGATGTAGCTCTGAGAGACACCAGTACCTGGCCCTGTCTGAAAAAACAGCCCTGTGCTTACAGCATTCCTTAGCATGACAGCTTTTAATTCTCAGGCTACTTTTAGGATCTTTTAGGATGGGATGGTCTCCATATGTCCTGCTGAAGCTGTTCCACCAAGCAAAGCAGAATTGAAAAATTAATTCAGCGAAAGGGAAAGAAAGGCAGAAGGAGGTTTTGTAACAGTAACCAAGATGGGACAGATGGTTCTGGTGCCTACAGCAAAAGCACTGTCACTCAAAGTGTATAATTTGTTCAGTAGCTCAGGCACAGGACACAGCCCTTAAAGCATGAAAGGTGTACAGTGTTCTGTATCTGTGTATCTTCAAGTGTGATAATGAAAAAAGATCCTTTTCTTCTCCCTACCTTCAATCTAATTTATGAGCAGTACACCCTTTCTTAAATTTTTTAGAAATGCAACACCATTTCTGATTCACCTGTCTTTGGGCAACGCAGTCGGTGAGAAGCAGTTCAGTTTTTCCAGGATGGAGAAGTGAGAAGCAGCTGGAACCTGGCTGCTGACAACAATTTGGTGCAAGAACGACATTACTGGCAGCAGTTTCTTGTCCCCCTGTCTCAGGGGAACAGTGCTGCTGCTGATTAATGCTCTTTTACCTAACACTTCATGATCTCCTTTAAACCTTTGCAGAAAGCATCCTTTGAGCAAGCCTGAGATGGGGCAAGCAACTATTGGGCTTTCCTCAGAGGAGAAAGGGTCTGAAATTTAGTGAGCTCAAGTCTCCCCGTTGGACAGTCCCCCTGGCCAGCCTGTGCCATAAGTGAGGAGGGGCAGAGTGAAAGGCTGTGCCAGCTGGCCTCTGTCTCAGGAAACACGGGAGAGAATGCAAGGCAGCTGCTTCCAGACACCAAACAGACACTGAACACTGAGGAGCAGCAACTGAGGAGCAGCAACAGCCCACTGCCAATCCATAGAAGCACAAGAGCATTCCTGGCACATAAACATACATTCCTGGACTTATATGTGTAGGGCCTAGAGGAGAGATTTATGGAATTAAGTGACTAAAATTTTACTTATATTAATTGAAAAGCATGCAAAAAACGACAACAGTTTGTATTAGTACCCAGGCCACTTTGTTCAAAGTACAGGTAGTCTTGACTATGTTCAGCTCTCACAAACACATAACAGCAAATGGAAGAATCCCAAGGGACACCTTGGTGGCTACATAATTTGGTCTCTTGAAGCCTAGTACTTGGCTGTCACCACAGAATGACATGAGACAATCGTGACTGTATATTCCTGCTAAGATCAGTTTTGACTTACACATAAAAATAAAAATACAAGGACATATATAAAAATTAGATTTTCTAAATATGAAATTACAGCACACTTACTGGGCCAAAAGTTTTTTCACCAAAAATTCAACTGAGTAAGTCAGGAGAACTGATTTGCATGAAGAATTCCCACCAGAAAGCCCAAAGCCAATCTTTTAATTCCAAATAGATATCTAGTATCACTTTCTGGGTTGTGCAATTACAAGCATTTAAGACTTAAAATGTCAATTCCACATTGCAATTTTTAAGTCTGTACAGGTCCTCTGCTAAATATTTTTACGGGCAATAGTTAACCTGTTTGTTACAGCAGCTACCAGAATTGTGCAGCAACCACTGCATTCCTTTTGCATTCAGAGAAATGAAGATGCCCAGGACTTAAAAAATGCATTTTACAAGACTTGCTCATGAACAAAACTGAGTAGCTTAAACAGCAAAATTTCAAAATGGTGCTGTTCTAAAACCTAATTATTTGCAGAAACAGGCACTGGAAATATGACATTCCATTCTCCTATTCAAATTAAATCCATATTTTCCATTAAGAGATTGGGTCCCTTTAACAATTAAAAACCTTACAGCTGAATAAATGTTCTGCCAAATGAACCATTCTGTCACACGAAGTATTAATAACAGTAACACATAAAAATCCTTCACAAGTTTACAGTTGTTAGTTAGTTGCACACTGGAAACATTAACCTATTTTGACTTTCTATGTAAGGTAGATTTTGAGGCACATTGTATATAAGTTCATAGGATAAAATTTAAGCGCAATCTTAGTTTTATGTTTTGGTGTCCCTCATGACACCTTGTATCTGCTCTGATGGCCTGTGGTGGCACCATGGAAGAAAGGATGAATTATCACTGGCCCCTAGACAAAAACAAATGCCAGAACTTGTTCACATCAGGCTCGGTCACTTGGGCTAGTTCATTTTAGTAACTTTAACAGAAAATTTAGGCTCAGTATTTTTAACTCAGCTTTGATGTTTCACTACTTGTAAGAAATCTGTTTCTGGAAAGCTGTACATTAGATACTGAGGTGAATGAAATTACCACTTCTCTGGAAGGCTGATTTCCAAAAAGCCACTTTGTTTGGAATCACAGGAGAGGGAGGGAACGAGAGCTAAGAAAGGCAACGTCAAACATATTCTGTTAATAGGTACAAAGTAAAGTGGCACATGACTCATCAAAAAGGCATTCCAGAGTTAGGTATTTTTCCCCATCACATTTCCTTCAAGATCTTCTAGAGGTTTCTTTAGTATTCTATCCTTACAGTTCTCGGGGAAAAACAAAATTTGCTTTTTCATCATCTGCTTTCATGATTCACTCAGTAAACATGATAATACAGCCAAAGGTTTGGTACCCAACAGACTGGGATGCAGACTGCATGAGTGGATGAGGGACAGCTGCATTTCCATTTCTTAAAGTCTTAAGACTCCACCCTCCCTTCCAGGAAAGGTGATCCTGTCTTCAGATGGGCACACAATGGGAAATCTTTAAACGGGATTACATGAGCCTAATACCTACCTAATACCACATCTGCAAACTAGAACAAAAGCCCAAACTGAAGTTTTTCTCTTCCTTAAGAATGCAGAGGCAAAATAGTCACACTGGGTCACTTCCCATTTCTCCTATCAGCGTTAAATTGCTCCGTACCCAGAAGTGTGGAAACCCCCTCCAGCAACACCAGTAGCAGGCTCAGCAATATTGAAAGTCAAAAAGGGTATGTGAAAAAGAGAAGGCAGCATCTTAATCTTGAAGTCTGGACAGTTTAGAGAAATCAAAAATGCCACAATATACGCACTGAATTTTAATTAGGATAAAAAACAACTAAAAGCAACAGGCTAAAAGTTACAGCATCAATATCACAAATGAGACAGCAGTGATACTATTTACAGCCATGTCCCAGCTCATCTATTTTATTTATTCATTGAAATTTGTTAAAGATATCCCATCATATCTGTGCTCCTTGCATAAATGCACAGCGTAAGAGTTAGGATATTTGTATTTGGATTAAGAAAGTTACTGTTTAATGTATAACTGAAATGATTAATGTTTAAACAGTGCATTTCACTGTGACGTTATTGTTAAAGGCAACTTAAAAATATCACATGTAAAAATGACAACAGAAGATCTGATACTTACAGGTAATTAGAGTTTCTTTTCAAGAATTTAGCACTTTAAACTCATTTATTTTCTCTTAAATCACCCCAAACTTTAGATTACTTAGTAGACTTTTTTCTTGGATTATACAGAGTGACATCATTCATACTGTTCACATTAAAGTATATAGCTACAGAGGAATCATTCATCAAGGAACAAGATGAAGAAATTTTCCATGGTGGGAATATGGAATAGTAAGCACATCTTTCTTCACTTAAGCATTTTTAAATACCAGGAGGTGATCTGTAAAGTGAGAGACATTCAACCTGCACTCTTCTCTCTATATCACAACTGTTATTCCACTTCTCACTCTCAGCAAGAGGGGAATTATCAAAGGAACATGAAGAATGTTCGTGGAAGGGCAGTGACACACCAAGTGCATGACCTCCTTCCCTCTCTGGCCCTGCCTGCAGTATTTACACCTGCTCAGCGTGCAGTGGCCACACCAAGCAGGAGAACCAGAAGACTCTGTCACTGGAAGGAGCAAGAGTCTCATCTTTAACTCAGATATAAAAGTTCACTATTGAGAGCCATTAGACCCTGAAATGTGATCAGCCTCATCACAAAGCGGGAAGCAGTCAGATATGTCCTTTCTTGCAAATCTTCAGATGCATAAAATATGTAGCTAGGTAATCCCAAAGGTAATCCCAGCCACTTCTGGGGAGCAAGTTACTCTGTTAAAGTTGAGCATACCTTTAAATGCTAAGCATATGTGTGAGCCTTACCACAA
The DNA here is from genome assembly GCF_036417665.1 of Passer domesticus. NCBI lineage: Eukaryota > Metazoa > Chordata > Aves > Passeriformes > Passeridae > Passer > Passer domesticus. Next base: position 16,332,511 of record NC_087475.1, on the reverse strand, counting down.
CCAGGATTTTGATCCTTTTAGACCTCAAATATTTAAGAAAAAAAATTAATAAATTTTTGGTAATTTGAAAAAATTCCACAAAAATAAGTTATAAAACCTAAAGTAAAATAATCAGAAGAGTCAACAAAAACAATGGCAGGAAAACTAATGCTAAGTAAATCTAGACTTATTAATGGAATGGATCACTGCTGATGAGACACCAATTAGACAATGGCTTGCACTGCACAAAGGCTTTGAGTGGTTAAGCAAAGAAGAAATCACAGAAATTACGGTAACATTTTACAAATAACTGATTGATGTAGGCACAAAGTGCCAACCAGGTCACAAAAAAAAATTATGAAACTTGTCCTCCGGCACACTTAGGACTGTAATGAACCACTTCCTTTTGACCTTTTGTGCCTACAGAGGACTTTCCTAAACTTTAGCCCTTTGCCAGTTATGTTCATTGCAGATGTAAAATTAGATCCTTCTGCAGACTTACTACTCAAAGTCCTTCTGCTTTAACACAAAACAGAGAAGCTTCTCAAATCAGGTAATTTTTACACGGGTGTTCAGAGGAACTTACTGAAAGAAATCAGATTGTAAGAGTAGTAGCAGCACCAATTAAAATCAGCTGACACAGAAAATTAGATATTTCTACTGTAAAACCTTTGTTATCTGTTGGACTGTTGTATTTGTATCTGTTGTATCTGCTAAATACATGCTTTTCACAGGATGACTTGGGGGTATTCAGCTAAAATGCATCGATTATTGAAGGGAGGCAAATTAACTGTAAAAAAATTCCAGCAAAATCTCTTTGAAAAGCTGTTAATGCCCCAAGTTATCTAGAGGAGTTAATTTATATCTGGCAGTAGAGATGGTCTCTATACTGAAACAAACCCGTGTCAGCATAGTTATTCAGTCTGGCTAAGCAACAAAGCTTTGGAAACCATGCATCTTACATACTCACTAGGAGAGCTCTTGCAGGTAAACAAAAGATTCCACAAACCACTAAATCATGAATTCTAAAATCATTAACCAGTTAGGGCTGGAGATGGGCATTGCCTGATCAAGCTGCCCTGTGATGGTCAGGAATGCTCAATATTCAGGGCAGAAATTGCTGGAACAGAAAACAAGGAGTTTCTCCCTTCTGTGCATCAGTAAAAGACAATCAGATGCTCCACTCTGAACGAGATTTTCCCCACTGTCCAGACAGACATACCTCTCTCAGACTTCCTTTGTATGTCTGGTAGACAGAATGTTCCTCCTTTCAGCCTTAGGACTGTGTTCCTTCAAGCACAGCCAGGCATAAGTAAAAGAAAGACATCCTTTCTTCAGCTCCATTCCCAGGTCACACAACCCAAGAGAGAAGATGTGCTCCCAACTACAGCATCAAGACTAGCAAAGGCATTTCATTCATCACAAACACTGCTAGCAGCACTCTTCCATGAGTCCTGGGTTGTTGGACAGATTTCTTTCTCTCCCAGAAAAAGAAACCTTGTCACCTTATTTTACTGCCCTTACTAAGAGACTTTGAATCCAGTCAGGCAGTGGTTATAAGATTACATAGACAAAAGATATTTTTGAATCTGCATGGAGTAAATAGGTACATTTTTTAAGGATAAAGGTGATGAAGATTAAGACTGGTGCCATGTTTAAACTGAATCACTGATGCTATATAAAAATTCTAGGAAACAATAATTGAGCTAGTCACATTAAAATCTCCTAGGGGATAATATAATTTCCTATGATTCATAAATTGTATTCCATCAAAGCTTGATTCGAGTTTTTACCAACAGATACCAAAAGCTAAAAAAAGGATTATTCTCTTGCCTGAACTCAGTTTCTCTGAAAATAAAATCTTGGATTGGTTTGATTCAAAGGATTTTACAGTTCTTTTTCAGGGAAGAAGGAAAATTTGAGAAATGTGTGAGAAACCATTTGGTCATTTTAATAAAGGAGACATTGCTGATACTGATAAAGAAATTGGATCCTCCTATAATTTTTTGCAGATGTAGACCCTACCAGCTGAAGATGTAATTTGCCTGTTGAAGCAGGCAAAAGTTGCCCTCATTGAAGTTTTGTCCCAGCAAATGCACAGAATGAGAACTAGCAATGCTTTCCTCTGTATTTATTCCCCAAACAGAAAATGTGAAAATTAATTATTTTAAGAAGAAGTTGATACATGCCCCAGTACTCCAAGGAGTCTTAGTTGCATGTATCCTGCTCTCGTATTATGCAAATGGTTGATAGACAGAGAAGTTGAAGCAGGTTGAAAGTTTTTAAAGGACTGATGCTGTACTTTTTTGTTTGGATAAAAATTAGCCAAAGTTGCACGTCCTCACATGATCTCATCAAGAATTTGATTTTGGTTTTAGAAATTATTAATAGACTGAGACTTTGTAAAATCTGGAAGTGAAATGCCAGATACACTTAGATCAAGTGACTGAATTACTATTTCAAAAGCAGTGCAGTGGTACTTACCACATTGCAAAGAGTTATCCTCTTCTATTGTCTTGCTATAGGTCCAATCCTCCTTTCTCCAGCGTATAACACCACTATCCTGGCAGTCCTTAGATTGTGTTATATTTGCCTTGTCCCACATTCTGAAAAGGTACAGCTCCCCAGTCATACCCTGGCGAGGTGTTGCAGCTGTACCTTGCAACTTTGAACAGCCAAGTAAGAACTGGCCTTTTCCAGGCAAATAAACTTTCCCATTTAGTTTCTTGTGTAATTTTTCCGTTCCATTTATGAATACCTTCACCTCCTCATTGTCACTTTTCCACTGGATACATATTTGGTTCCAAGTGTTTTTACGAAGTCTTACTGTTGTGCTTATTTGTTTTCCAAACAACCATATCTTCAATTTGCCACGATCTCCTGTAAGTCCAAGGTCATACTTATTTGCAGAGAGATTGGCATGAAGAGTTTTTTCAGCATATACATATGCTGTCCATGGACTGTTTGAGGAATACAGCTTGAGGTGCACACAGACAAGGAATTCTTTCAAGGGACGCAGAGAAATTCTTGATGACATACTCCAAGGATCTTCACATGCAGTCTTAAAGACGGCTTTGTATCGCCCTAGGAAATCCTCCTCATCTAAATAAAGAAAAGGTGATTTGTAAAACCTTTAGGTCTTAAAAAAGATCCTTTATATAAAAGTTATTTTTCCATATAGTACTGTTTCTAAGTATTTTCCTAGGAATTTTCAAAACAACATATTAAGAAACAATGTTGTAACCTACTCCTTTAGATTTATTTTTGTGATAGGGAAGTGACACATTTGGAGGCAGTCAATAAATCCTAGTTGCTCATGAAAACTTTGAAGTAAAACTTATGCACAAGAGCAAGGATGACCATGCAGAATCACAGAATCATTTAGTCTGGAAAAGACCTCCAAGATCATTGTGTCCAACTGTCAATCCAGCACTGCCAAGTCCACCACTAAACCATGTCCCCAAGTGCCACATCTACACATCTTTTGAGCCCCTCCAAGGATGGTGACTCAACACCTTCCCTCTGCACGATGGTTCAATGTTTAGCAACCCTTTCCATGAAGAAATGTTTCCTAGTATCCAATCTAAACCTCCTCTGGTGCAACTTGAGGTCATTTCCTCTTGTCCTATTGCTGGTTACTTCAGAGAAGAGACAGACCCCCATTTGGCTATAACCTCCCTTAAGGCAGGGAGCAATAGAGTCTCCTTTTCTCCAGGATAAACAACCCCAAGTCCCTCAGTTGCTCCTCATAAGATTTGTACTCAAGACTCTTCACCAGCTCCATTGCCCTTCTCTGGACATGCTCCAGCACCTCAATGCCTTTCTTGAAATGAGGGGCCCAAAACTGAATACAGGATTTGAGATGTGGCCTCACCAGTGCTGAGTACAGGGCAACAATGACTGCCCAGGTCCTGCTGACACACTATTGCTGACACAGGCCAGGATGGCACTGGCCTTCTTGGCCACCTGGGCACACATTGGCTCATGTCCAGCAGCTGTTGACTAACACCTCCAGATCCTTTTCCATAATGCAGTTTTCCAGCTACTCCTCCTCAAGCCTGTAGTGCTACATGGGGTTGCTGTAACCCAAGCACAGGACCTGGCACTTGGCCTTGTTGAACCTTCTTGCAGGGTGCTTTTTGTTTTATTAGTAGGTTTATTGTTTGATTTGTAATTTGGTAGTTTCTTTATGCTGTTTCTTTTTTGTTCCCGCCTTTTCCCAGATTTTTTGTCAGTTAGTTGCTAGTTTCTATTTCCCAAACTTTATCAGTTTACTGAAACTGTTCTCCTCCCTTGGAATTTTTATTGGTTTATACCTTGTGGTTCCCGCCTGGTTTTTTACTCCCAATTCTCCTGATTTGTTAAAGATTGTACCCTCCCCTGAGACCTGTCCCCACATATAAGTTCTTGTCTGCCCCTTGTTCCTGGTCCCGAGGATGAAGAGGGGAAGTTTTACCATCAAATAAAGTTACCCTGGGACCCGGGTGCTGCCCTGTGCAACGCGTCGACCCTGGCACCTGGGATTCAAGGGAGCTCGAGGGGGGAACTGCTGTCATCAGCTAGCTGGGAGGAAGAGGAGCAGCAGAACCTCACACAACTGAGGATTTATTTTGCTCCTCATCCCTGTATTGCAGCTCAGTGGGCTGGGTATTCTGAGACTAAAGCAAAGAAAGCGTGAAGTACACCTGCCTTTTCCTCACCCTTTGTCACCACATTTCCCCCTCAATCCAATAAAGGCTGGAGATTCTCCTTCACCTTTTTGTTGTTAATGTATTTATAGAAACATTTTTAGTTCTTATGGCAGTAGCCAGATTAAATTTTGCTTGGGTTTTAGCCCTTCTGATTTTCTCCCTGCCGAACTTTAAGGCATCCTTGTAGTCCTCCTGAGTTTTCTGCCCCTTCTTCCAAAGGACATGAACTCTTCTTTCCTGAGTTCCAGCCAAAGCTCTCTGTTCATCCAGGCTGGTCATCTTCCCCACTGGCTCATCTTTCAGCAGGGGATGAGCTGCTTCTGCCCCTTTGAGAATTCCCTCTTGAAGAAGAATGTCCAGCCTTCCTGGACTCCTTTGCCCTTCAGGGCTGCTTCCCAAAGGATTCTGTCAACCAATCCCCTAAACATGCCAAAGTCTCCCTTCCAGAAGTCCAAGGTGGCAGTTCTGCTGAGTCCCCTCAAGTCTCCAACAATTGAAAGCTAATAATTTTGTAGTTGCTGAGGCCTCCAACCTTCACATAATCCACCAACCCTCTCTGCTCATAAACAACAGGTCCGGTGGGCACCTTCCCTATAAAACAAGAACTTCCAGACAATGGCCCAGACACTGAAACTTGATTGTAACTGTTCAGCTTTTGTAGGTGACTAATTTCTTCCATTGTCCCAGTACAGGAAAGGACAGACTTTTGTGGCTGTAGATGTGAACCCTTTGGAGTTGACTCTTATTTTGTGGAAATATGCACACTTGAATCACATAACCATTATCATGGCTGCTTGCTTTATGGTGCACACAGCAGCAACAAAATAAGAAAAAGTTCATTTGGAACATGAAATGGAACAACAGAAAAATGAAACAGCCTGTCAGATGTTCAGCCAGTGCAAGAGAACACACTACTGACCCCTTTAAGGAGGTAATTATTTATCAATATATGCAGAGTTTTTTTGTATGCTCCAGAGGATGTATGGGATTAATCATGATTGGTCAGGGTTGGAAAGCAGAAAAAGATCGTCCAACACAGGAAAAAACCTTTTCCATTAGCTCCTCTGTAAGAAGAAAAACTTCCAGGCAACTTGGATCAGGCTTTTTTTTTCCAGGGTAGGTTATGTTCATAGTCCTAGTCAGCTGTCAAGATCACAGCCAGTTCTTCTGTAATGTTCTCAGGCAACCAGAGCACCAGCTTTCATCAGGCCACTTCTGACAACTTTTCTGTCTTTTGACCTCCAGGCTCTCAAATTTATTTTTCAATAGCAACAAGGGAAAACAAGGAGAAAGTTCCTAACTTCCAAGTGCAACTTGATAGGTACAAGCTACCAGAAATGTTTGAAACAGAAAACATATTAATCCAGTTTCATGGAAAGTTTCATTGATACCTATTCTTGTTGCTTCCTATAGATTTGAGAGTTTCTCTGTGATGCTGACTAGCAGAAGTGAGTTAATACTTAGATTGGTTCTAAATGGCAAAGGAGAAGAAAGACATACTTGACCCAATAGCAAGCCCTCCTTGCCTAACCCTGCAGCATGAATTCATTCATTCAGTTTGGCCACTTGCCAGTCTGAAAGCAAAATCTGGGATACCCAGCTAAGAAGACTTCAGTATGGAAAACTAATTTTTAAAATTACTTAAAAGCTGGATGAGGAAGACTGGATGGGAGGGTAAGGTGTCACAGAATATGAGATTTTTCAAAATGGGGGCTCAAATATACCTACCTTTTAAAGTAAAATTAAAACAGATGTCCATCTGACAGCATGGACAGGTCATAAGGAAACCGATTTTATGAAGGAAATAGCCAGCTGGTTACATGCTGATACTGGTGACACAGTCTTTCCAAATAAAAAAATTGCTCAAGTCTTTCATTATTAAGTAGAAATTGACTGGTAAGGGAAGTTTTCTGACACAGTTTCAAAACTTGAAGTTACTGTTAACTATCCAAATTGACAGACTGGAATTCCATTCCTTAGCAAAAATACTAATCAAAACTTGAAGTATCATCAGCAGGCTTGATTTTAAAAGTGAATTAATTCTGAGAGAGGCTTCATTTCATGTTAAGCATTAAAGCAATGTTGATATGCCAATCATGGATTAAAGGGCTGCTAATTTCTATTACATTTTTTAGGGGAATTGTGACTTCGAAGTTGTCAAGGGGCCACAGTGGACACAAACTTGTAGATGAAAACAGTTGTAATACAGATAGATAACAGAAATTAAGCAAAATGAGACCAATCTGCTGATGATTCTTCTGGTCTGCCTTATATAATCCAAAAAGACTGCTGTTGATCAATATGCAAGTCCTGAAGAATTAATTTGAACTAAGAAAAGTGTTTACATACAAAGGTCTGCTCTTCTGGAAACTGGAAAGATGGCCCACCACTTTGCTCTAAACAGTCATAAAGAAAAGTGCCAAAAAGAGATGCCAAAATTAAGAGAATAGATACCAATACTATCTGAATTGCTGCAAGAAAGGCTGGAAATTTTAATATGCTTTATCTACCCAAAGAATGCTGAAAAAGCAGAAAGGAAATTGGAATCATAGTCAGAAAATGCACTTTGCTGTTCCAAGTGAGTGCAGTACAGCATTATGTTAGGAATTAATCATCAGTATTACCTTGACTAAGTCTCCTTGACATGTGGGTGGATGCATTGCAAGCAGGAGATGACATTACAGTAAAGCCTTTAGAAGATCTGTTAATCATCACTTCCTCTAGCAATGGTGGTTGTGGGCTGTGACCCACCCTTGACCAAGGAACCGAGGAGCTGGAACTGCCTGCGCTCTAACAGAGGCATTCCTGAAGTCTCCTTGCAGGCAGACAATGCAATAAATTCAGAAAAGTAGCCATGAACACACCTTTACAGCACAGGAAAGGGAGCATAATGGAAAGAATGCTTCAAACAGCTCCAGCGTAAGAAAAATCCAGAGTAAGGAAAATATAAATAATGATAATAATTAAAAAAAAAATCACAAACAAATACAACACAACTTGGAGTGAAGGAAACTCCATTCAGTAGTAAACATGGGCTGACAATTCAATGTCTTCTGCTGTGTTTGGGCACATAAGCCTTGTCAGAAAGGAAATTTTTTTCTTCTTACTATACTTATCTCTAAGAGATGCAAAACCTGGGGGTTTTGCCCTCACTTAAGCTAAAAGCAAGTATTTAATAAGCATGTTCTCTTAAGCCCTAAAAGAAATCCTGAAACATATGCACATACTTCCAAATGTTTAAAATGAACTTTCTGAGAATGACAACATAAACCAAAAATGCATCTCTTTCTTTTTTCTAAACATTTTAGACAGTGATAATTGTCATCTTTACAAGAGATAGCCATTAGGTATTAAGAATTAGGTAGGTATTAAGAATTAGTCCTATGGGAGCAGATTCTCTCAGTACATAAGCACCAGTGTTATTTTCCCTACACTACTCATAACCACTGGATCAGTATACAGCTGAGCATTAATACAGTCAGGTATTCTCTTGAATAAAAATAGTCACAAGTTTATATGTCTGCATAATCTGGCTTTTAACTAGTAACAATAGTTATCAACTTCCTTGCAAGTGTTTGCCACCTGTGACACATTTGGCTCTCTACAGTCCATTGAAATGATGTCAAAAGACTCTTGTATACTCACTTATTCCATCTGGAGCCCATAACTGTCTTTTATAAAAAGCCTAATCTCTAAACTTTCTATGAGTGGGTCACTTGGTTCTGTTGAATTTTTTAAAAATCTGAAGCTAAGAACTGTTTCTCCAAAATCAATTTCATCCCTCCTTTTCACAGTTCTATTTGTTTAGCCGGCGATAAACAACATGACCTTATCCAGCATCCTGAGCACCAAAAAGAACACAGGAAGTTCCTCTCTCTTCATATTTTTTGGAGGACACAAACATACTTTGCCACTTCAGATGAGGAGAGAACTGAGTAGAGATGCTGCTGACACTACTAACTGCTGACAGCCTAAAAGCAAAATACCCCAATAAAATAGGAGGAAAACATAAACACACCCTTGTGTCAGTTTAGCTTTCCTTGATGATTAATGACAGCTTTAAGTGATACAAAGGTGGGAAATGAAATCCCTCTTTACTTGCTTCCTCAGAACTTTAGATACAGTTAAATTTCCCCTGGAAAAACTCTTCTACGACATCTGTCCATCTGCTGAACAGCTCTGTCCTTTTTACTGTTTAAAGTACAAGAGGTTAACACCTCTCCATCTTAGCAGTAGGTTAATCATCTGAATCTCAGATTCTGTCTCAATAGAAACATTTTGTAAAAGTTGCTGTATCTGGAGAATTAGAGACAAAACTAGCCTAATCTGTAACCCATGGAACCTCACTGTCTGTACAACATTGTTAAGCAGGCATGCTTAAATTGAAAAAATCAAGCAGTAAATCAGAACTGCAAGTTCTCACCTAGAGTAAAATAATATGCCATGACACAGAAAGAAGGTTCTGAAACTAGCCATTAAGTACACAGCAAAAACCACTCCGACTTTTTTAATACACTAAGCACATTATTCACATGATAAATGCTCTACAAACTGTTGACATAAGGAAGCTGTATGAATGACAAGCACTGTTATCCTTATCAGCTGAGGTCCAGAGCAGTAACAGACTAACCATCAGTTTACAGAAAAAACTGAAATTTTTTAGCCATGAAAAAACACAAATTATTTTACCTCACTTTATTCTATTTACCACACACAAAAGCATCACTACGTCAGTTTTCCACAAGAACTTTATGAATTTATTTTTCAATTACTGTTACGTAAAGAACATAAACTGCCAAGTTCAAATACTTAATTTCTGTTACATGTTTTGGGCCTTACTACCTTTTCCTTAGCCATATTCAGATCCACAACCAAAATCAATGCAGGAGATGTTCTACACTCACACACACCCTAAATACAGCAAAGCTCAAAGGATCTTGTGGTGTTTTTATAAGAGCAGTATAAAAGATTTAACAATGTGTTCTGAAAATAGTAACACTTCCAGCTCAAAAAAAAACCCAGCAATAAAATAATTTGTTTTGTTATTACAAATTGTGTTTTGGTTCTCTCCTCATCCACAGCCTAAAAGAAGTTACTACCAATGATTTTTTATGAAAACATACAAAGCATCCAAAATGCTAAGCACCAACTGTTTCATTTCTTGTTAGTGACAGTTTTTCCTCTTGTTTTCAAGAGGCAAAAACTTGCCTGTTGAACATAATCAAAAGTTCTATTCATCAAGACTAATGGTATTTATTTAGAATACCAACACTAGACAAATCAGGAAAAAATTCTCTTACCTTTGCTTGCTGTAGCCAAGAACAACTGAAGTAAAAGGACTGCTTGAACAATCCTGAATCTCAAGAAAATGTCCTGTATTCTGCCAACACAGCAGTGCTGTTTTCCCCAGGCAACCATTCTAGAAGAAACAGATAAATAAATAAAGCACAATGGCTAGAAAATGTGTAGATGTACAAACATTATGACAAAATATATTTCCAATATAAGCATAAATCTTCTCAACCCTGTTATACTGTTGGGTACATATTGCACAGAAATGCACAGATACTCTGTATATTGTCAAGACACTAAGAGAGAAAGAGATGTTTGCTGAAAGGAAAAAATACCCCAAAACCAAAGAAAACCTATCCAAGCTCTAAGTCTTCTCCAAAGACTACAAACACATCAAAGCATGGCTATGACTCCTTGCACAAATAAGACTTCCGGCATTTGAAAAACTAACTAACAAACCCCTCCAAAAGATTCCCACACAACAACATAAAACCCAAACAAAAGCTGACAGAGCGATCAAAGAAAGGTTGTCCAAAAGCTTTAACAGTCTCAGTAAGTATGTAAGAAAGCATCTCTGCAGTCTGCTACCCACACATCCTCTCATGTGACACTTTAACAGCCACAAACGACTGTGGGCAGCAAGTTCATGAACAACATCATGAAAACCTGGTTTGACCACCTTTCTGTTATCAGAGATACGGTTCTATGAAATATTTTTTAAGATGTTTTGAAAAAAAAAAGTTCATCTGAATATTTTGCATCCTGAAAGAAACATTCAGGTGCTTTTTTCTTATACAAAAAAGTGTAGCTACATAATGGCAAGTGATTCTGTAGCTGATTATTGAAACTTGCAAAGCAGTAAACGTTATATATGTGTCTTCCATGTATCAGTTTTAGGGTGGATCAGAGCATTCTGCCCGACACAGAAGTTTAACTCGGCCATCACAACTTGGGTGCATGTGCAAGTGCATTGGTTAGCACCCACCCTGCTCACACACTGCACTCTACTTCTGCTCGTGCCGTGTCAGGCTGCAGTAGCTCCCCTTCTTTTCAGGCATTGCTAAATGGTGAACTCTTTCAGGAGTTTAAAAATTTTTTTTGAGGTTGAGGCTAAAATGTAATGTTTTTGCAGGATTCACCCAAATGTAAATATTTATTAATTTACAATGGTTACTATGGGCTGAACTCTGCCAGGGAAGTGCCACAGGAATAAACTAAGAAACGGTGAAGTTGCTAAGTGATTGAAACTGTAAAAATTGATTAAACATACATGCAAATAAATTATAACCATGTCACAACATACCATAGAAACCTAAAGTAAAGGCTTTTTAAAAATAAAGAGCACTGCAACATTGTTGCCAGTGTTTTCAAGAATTATGCAACATGCAATACTTCTAAGAAATTAAGAAAAAAAAGCTGACAAATCATATGCTAAAACAATGGTCATACCTAATATACACATTTCTATGCAGGAGCAGATCAAAACCAAACAAAAGCAAGTAAAAAAACCCACCAGAAATGTCAATGTTGGGCTAGCTTTCTAAAGATCCACAGGAAACATGTTCAAACCTGTTCTCAGCTTGCTTCTCTGAATGCCTAAAAATTGTGTATTAATGAAGTCATTCCGTCAGCACCCTAAATAGCAGAATTAAATTAATTATCCTAATAACCTGATAATGAAAATTGTTGTGCTTAAATATATCTGATGACTTCAAGGACTGTGCATTTACAATGTAATTTCCTAGGGTTAAAAGAGATGCTCATCCAAAAACTGTTTCCTTTCTTTGCTTACTTACATTTTGCATTCTGGTCTCAAATTAGGTCATTTCCAAGCAAAACCAAGCTGCATATCTGTTCTCCAATTTTATGGGCAAATCTTTTGTACACTAAATTATCCATCCATAGTGATGTATTTAGAAAACAAAACAAACACAACTTCCAGCATCCCTTTTCTCTACTACCTAGACACCAAGAGTTGAAATGTGCATGGGATGGAGCCCAAAAATACTCAGTGGCATCCACAAGTGTAGCCACTGATGCTGGCAAGTGATGAGGCAAGCTGCTTGCTTTGTGTCACACATGATACTGATTGAGAACACTCCTACATTCCCTGCTTTTTGTTTTTTCCTTAAGCCTCAGTCCTGCAAACAGATACACATGAAATAAACTGACTAGGACAGAGTTTACTCCTGAACCACCAAGCATGCCTTCTGTTTTGTTTGGCAGAGCTCATTAGACAATGATGTTAGTGTCCCACCCCCAGAAATAAAAACTGCATTACAAAAGTCTAAATTTGAGTACAGGAGCCAAGAAATTCCTGGTACTGACTCCAACCCTGCCTGAGCACTCTGTAGCCCTGAGGAGTTTGAATGGACCTTCCTCTAACTCTGGCATTTCAGAAGGAGCTTTGCTAATATTTGTCCCCTGTTTAAACAAAAGGCTGAAATAAATACTTTCTGTACATTTAGGTTTTTGTCTCATCTGGGGTTTTTTGACACTGTACTGACTTCAAGAAATGGGCCTGGCAAAGACAAGTAGGGACAAAGTCAGAGCTTCTTGCTGACTGAACACAGTCACATCAAGAACTCCAAAACTATTCAACCTATGAAGGAAAATTAATGATCCCAGGCAAAGCAATAAAATCCAGATAAGAGGAATATAAAATGAAATACTAACATGGTCAGCTCAACTGACTTTTTGTAAGCCTCTGAACAGCTACACTAGTCCAAGACTTGTTCCAATGTTCAGATAAAATATACAATTAAAGGAGTTGGGAAAATAACATTTGTGTTCCTTTATTTTTGCAACAAAGTTGTTTAGACACTACCAAAGAAATGCTATCTTTGGTGCATTTTTTTAAGAACAAAAGCAAGACATAAAATACAATTTCACCATATCTATTCAAATAAAGATCATATGATACAAAACATTTGGCCATTATGTTCTTCTCAAACTTATTTTAGCCCTTTTCTGTATTAGAATCCTAAACCTTTATTCTTAATGATCCTGAACAGTAATGCAATTGCAGATATATAGTTGTGAGCATTACAGAATTAGGCATAAGAGATTCTTTTCATTTGTTATTAATTGCTCTTGTGTTCAAGTGAACATCTGTATTCTTCTTCATAATAGATGAATACAGTGTGACTCAGGGAGCCCAGCATAATTATGTATAGTTTTTGCAGCAGGATGAAAAATTTCCATGTGTATATCAAGCAAATCTAATTAAGTACAACAGTTACTGAGCCACCCAAGTGTGGGAAAGAATTCTGTGCACAGACTTCAGGTAAAGATGTAACCAGCTGGCTTCACTTTCTCAGTTACAACTAAGTGGGTTTTATTTACAAAAAGCCAAGTGTCTGAAATGACAATATAAAACATTTCTTTATGGTCAGCAGAAAAAATGAAAATTCAGAAAATAGAAATTAAAGGCTCAGGCATAAATCCGTTATGTCCTGATTGCTCTCCATGAAGTGTCTTATTTTGACCAATAACATCCTTGCACCCAGGTATTACAACATTTCACACCATCTTATTAATTTGAAAGTCAAGCCATAATTGAGAGTGCTTTTCTTAAAACAGATGGACTAACATATTTTGAAAAATTGGAATTTTTTGTTTGTCTGTTGTGTTATACACGTTGCAGTTCTGCATTAATATCACACTCTGCAAATTACAAAGTGTTAGTGGAAACAAAGACAGGAAGATGGTATAAAAAAGGAGTTTGTATTCCTATCATTAATAATAATTAGTTCATGCCCTGCTATTTCACTTTACTACTTTCCAAGTGTGCACCCATAGGGGACAAGTCAAGACATTTAGCACTTACCCTCAGCAACTGCTTGCCTTGCAGTACAGCAGATATATTTTCATAGGATTAAAGCCAAAGGAAGTGCAAAATATAAATACAGCAGTTGTGTTCTGTAATGTATTCTGTTACATCGCTTTTGGAAAAATTTCACATCCAAATTTCACAATTCCTGCTGAAAATACATATTTACTGGCAATCTTTAACATTTAATAAACTATTAGTTCTTTTATGCTAAATTTTAGCCAGAGCAGGTTCCCACTGCCAATGCATAAACATCTGGTTACAGAAACTTTTGTTGGAAATCATGGCCCAAAGCAATCATTCATTTACTTCCAATCATGCTGTCTACTGCTGCACCTCAAACTGCTTTGTTTAGCCACACTCATTTCATCCATATCTTTGGGTCTCATTCAACCTTCTGTATTCATCCCCTACTAAGATTTGGGATTTCAATAAAAATATTTCCCAAACTTATAGCAAATACAGTTTGAGAGCAGAATAATAATGAATGGTAAGCTTCTGGCTGCTCTGCTATGGTATTCTGCCTTATTCAAGTCTATACCAGGTGACAGAAGGCTAAAACAAAAGGCTAAAACAAGAAAGAGAAACATATCAAACTACCCAGGTATGAAAACTTCTTAATGCCTTTCCTTTCAGAATGTAAGACTGTAGACTTCTTCCATCAACTCCTTATATTTTCCAGACTGGAACCAAAATGCAGTGAAGTTTTCATGTTATTTTTAAATTTTGGCTGAAACAACTTAGATGTAATAGGGAGGACGCTTATGTTGGAAACTATTGTGTCACAGTAAATCTTGGCACATAGGGAATTTACTGACTGAACAGCAGAAGTAGCACCATTGAGTTCAAAATGTTGTTCCATGGGTTTCTTATGTGTTTTTCCAGAAGACAGTAATAGGATTATTACTGTCTGATAATAATTTTGATTAATTTTCTCCCATGTTAATCATGTCAGTAAAAACTGTATTCTATATAGTCACCATGTTAATTTAGTCACTTGACGTAAAACACCAACTTTTTCTAAGACTGTAATGTTAATGTGTTCAAGAATCTTCCTCCTTACATAAATCATTACTGTTTTCAAAGAAATTAAATATTTTACTTAATAAGTTGGCTTATAGAGAGCAACAAGCCACTTAAGCACAGACATCAGTCATCTGCAAAACTAGTTGGTTGATTGAGTTCTTCAGAGAACTGGAGGATGAACTCTCTGAGAAATCCATTACTTTGTTTAGCCTTTCAACTGTTGCAGGATACTGGCATTAGTATACCTTTTTAATATATTTTATTTTGTTGCCCAGCTGTGCAAGCCAAGGTCTGCCTTCAGTTCAACTCACATATCTCCCCTTAGATTCATGTAAAAGTGCAAATTGAATCACTTAGGCCTGTGTAAGTGGATTCAGGAGTGGAACATGCTATTGGATGGCTGTCCATTATGGACCTCAGGGCCAAAATAACCTGCACTTTTGGTACTTAATTCTCTTATACAGCAACTTTTGATCTATATAGTGCAAAAATAGGACAGGGGGGAATTACAAGCAAGTTTTGTTCCCTCTCACCCAGACTGGAAATGTTTCACATCCTCATATCCAATTGTCACCTGGGAGATGAGCAGGAGACCTTTCTCTAGCTCTTATAAAAGTTTTACACTATCCAGGAAATCCTTGTCTGCATGGTGTATTCCCTCAAGAGCACAGTTTTGCTCACACCCTCTATTAATTCTAGAGCAAACTAAAAAGCCCTTCACTGTCAATGCCTGGGCAGGTTTCCTCTGAAAAGTTTACAAAGTACTGATGAAGCAGAACAAACAGAGATGCAATAAAAGTAGTTATGTTTGCCACAAGTCTGATTATTTCAACTTCAGACAGGTTGTTTACATTTTCCTTAATACTTTGGGGCATGGAAGTATATAGGTTTAATGGAAGGGAGAAACAACCACAAGTGTTCCGCAGAGTAGAAGACCATACAAAGGTTGACACATCAGAAAAGATTAAAAGAACACTACACATGTACCTGGAGCCATATAAAAGCATGACAAAGGGTATACAGAGATATAAGCACAAAAAAGTACACAAAAAGTTTTCAGAAACCTTTGTATTCAGCTACAGGACTTGATTTGATGCAGAAAGAGAGAAGGACAAAGACTTTTCTAAACCTCAAATATTCATATCAGTGAACAATGTAAGCAGGCTGTGAAGAGTCAGGTGAGCACCAGGCATGCCAAAAAGAAGACTGTTCAGCTCATGCTTTCAATTTTCCTTCTTTAAAAAAAAGGGGGAAGAAAAAAAGAGCTCTGAAAGTTTCTTTTTGCTGTAAGTGAAGGAAAATAAAAAGTAAATAGTTGTTTCTGCTCAGTTTACACTTTTCTTCCCCACTCTCTTTTCCAAGCTCTCCTGGCTTGAATAGCAACACCCTAAAAAAGAAATTATACTGTGATTTCATCCTAAGCTTCACTTTATGGACTTAACAGGTCTCTTGGATCTTGCCCTTGGAGCCATTAAAATTTCTCTGCAAGCTAAGAAGCACAGTATTTGGTAGAGGTTTTGGTTGAAAGAGGGGGTGGGGGTGGTCTATAGCAGTCTCTCAGACTCTTTCAGTCAACAGCCCAATGACCAAAACCAATCATTTGCACCACAGAGGTAAAACTCATCAGTTTGGAAGGATGGCTGTACTGAAGAAGCATCTTCCAAAGTCCAAAAAAACCTCTGATATAGAATATGGCACCACCACCCTACACAGCCTGAGGAAATACAGTCATGTTGGCACTCCAGTCTCCACGTGGGGTAAATATTTAGGGAACCTCTATTAAGACATTCTAGGAAACAGGGTTATGCCAGAACAGCATTCTGGGCCTTCTTTAGCACTTCTCCTCCTCAGGGTTCAATGTAAGTGTCTGCAGAGGAGCAGGAGATGTATCACTGCCTATGTTTGACTACTACAACTGAAACAAGTTAGCCAACAGCAAACAGTCATAAACGCTTGAAAGTCATCACATAGGTGAGTAGATGACTTGAAAGCAGCTCCAGAAAAGTTTCTTTAAATCTGTACCATTCCTGTGTGCACCCCCACAAATGTATCAGCTCAAAAAATTTACTTTGTACAACTACACACCACATGGCTTTTTTCACCACCACCACCTCTATAAAAAAGTCATTTGCCTTTTCAGAAATAAGACACAATCACCACATTGCTGACTTGCCAAAACATAGATGAGGGTGAAAAAAGAAAAGCATTTTTAATCCAATTTATATGAACACATGGACTATGCTATGAATAAATAATGGAGGAACAAAGTCACTTCAGAACATGAAGCCCATCAGAAACCCATTCAGTAAGCTTATGTCCATAATTAATTTGGTGCAAAAGAAACAAAAATATTCAAAGTCTGCTTGGGAACTTAGAACTTAAACAGGGAATTTAGCAGAATTCACAATCAGGCGTGCCCAAATGTCTAATATTTGAGACAGAGAGGCACAGTCTTTTTTTCTGTAAAGAAAGGGACTTAGAGAATATTTTGACCACTAAAAGTATCAGTAAAAGAAAGGTTTTGTGATGTGTTCACAATAACATTTCCACAATTATCATGATCACATTACTCTTTGTCTTTCTAATTCTACCATTTCTAAAAGTGTCACATCTTGCCAAAAATGACAACTTCAGCAAACCTTCTGATGGATCTCTTGGACCATAACTCCTCAATGATTCCTTTAAGGAACACTATAAATGAGAAAATAGTGCTTAATTTGTGGAGAATTGTTCTTTTTTGGTAACTAAGGCATCACTTAAGGTACTTATGCAAATTTCACTAAACAGAAATACTGTGATAAATCTTAGTAATTTTCTATAAATTCTACAGGCTGAAAATGTATTTTAAGTAGATTGAGGAACTTTATAAAGTATTTATTTTCTATCTACTGTCTCAGCTAGTATAACTGACATTCTACAGTTTTCTTTTAAAGTAAACAAAAATAAGCTCATCATGTTACTAACTATACTTTTTCTATGAGCTGTTAAGAACACCGTATTGAAGCAGCCAGCAGAAGAGGACCTAGAACAGAACAAAATAATCACATTTTTATAAGGCACTAGCTGAAAAGTAGCTGTTGTGCCGGACAGTACTTATATTTCTGTGCCACAGAACTCATCAATAAAGGAAAGACTGAAAATGCTGACTCTGGGACTTGAACTGCCAGACACACTTCTAAAATCCTATATCAGTTCCACTTCCCAACACCTGCAATAAAACTGTCCTGAATCTGATGTAGGTAGCACTCCTCACAGGCTGAATACCTGTGGCATACAAACTATTCAACTCACGGCTGAAGACAAATCTATGTGACTCATGCAGAGAGGAGACTGATACGGATTTTTTTTGTCTTTGATTTAATGTCAGCTACAAAAGACCCTTTGTTGATCCTGAACAACAATAAGTTTCAAAGGAAATCTACACAAAAGGAATGCAAGACTCCCAGGTAATTGAGTCCTATTAATTACCATATAGTTATACAAAACTATCTTTTTCATAGAGCAATTATAGAGCCTTTGCCAACTGTAACTCCACTAGGAATTTATGACTGGAAAGAGTAAGACCCTCATAATCATGAACATCTGTCTAACAAACAAAACTATCAGCTCATTCATCTTCACAAGCTGAGAAGCACCGACCAACAAATTAATATTCTCTAAATCCTTTTCTCTGGAAAAGAGCAAAGCTTTTAACTGGACCTAGATATACAAAACCACTAGTAGACTTACCATTTATCATAAAGCTAACATTTCAGGCCAAATAACGTGACTTATTCATGCTAATTTTTACATTGGAGTCTATGAGATTACTTGCATGAGCTACCCTTTGGCCTTCAAATAATCTAATCTAATATTCCACTGAAAACATAAAACTCAAGTGTCGTGGTCAGTTTTAAAGCTAAAGTGCATTTGCCAAGGCCAGTGATCATGTTACATATTAAGAACTAAAAATTGTTCAAATTTAACAGGAGTTATTCTCCCATGAACTCCCAAACTTTGTCAATCTGCCAGCACTCTATGGTTACTAGTGGAAGACCTGACTAAGAGCACTCACAGCACAAAAACTGTAAACGGAGTAATTAGCTTGAGAATGGGAATCTAGTTCTTTATCTCTCTCCAACTCACCCTAATCTGAGCCATTTTCTGTTGATGTATTAGAAACAGAAGTTTAACATTAAATTTGGAAGGCACTGAAGAAAAAAGAATGTGCTAACAAACACCATTTGATCTACAGAATTACCTTAAGACACTAAAGTAATATTAATAAAGATACCAATAACACTAGCTCACTTGGTACCATAGTACCTCAGACACAACATTACCTTGCAATGTAAGTAGAAAATTTTTTGGCCCCAATTTGTACCTGAGCAAATTTTGTTTATGTGCAATTTCTTTCCTGCATCTTCTTTCACAACATTCACTTCAGAGATTTGTCCTCATCATTAAATTATAAGTGTGCTTCCTCAGTGAAGACATGTACTTGGAGATCCTCCTAAGCAAAGACATGTTTTTTTTGTTCTTTAGTTTAATTTGATAAACACACCACTGGTCACCAAGCAGAAGAACAAATTTTGCTTGTTTCCCCCATGGAAACAGTTACAGAAGTCTGCTTTCCACTTGGGAATACTCTTAAGGTCAAAAGCTTAAGAACAGGAATATCAGCTTGTGCAGTTCTAGTAATGATGTACTCTGTTAGCCTATGCAAGCCACAGGGAGGAACGTGTTCTGAGTAGGCACACAGAACACCAGATTTCCTTTTTCAGTACAAATGACAGAACTGAAGACACAATTTATTTGCTTTGAGATTGATATCTCTTAGATGTGGAGGTTGTGGACTCTATTTTGGCTCATGTTGAAGCCCATTCCAGCACACCTTCAGCGTTACTCAAACTGATGGGGAGGCTGGCGTAGATGACCCACTGTGGTTCCTCCCAACCTTACCAATTCGGTGATTTCATGGAAGTCAAAACCAGCCTAGGCTTGTGCAATCACACATTTCATTTGTTGGATAAGCAGATCTTGAACTAGTTTACAAATATTTATTCCCTGTTTCCACATAAATCAATTCAAGAAAATAATACAGTAAAGCAACAAAGTTCAGTACTGTTACAAATACTATCCATGAATGGTGAAACCTATGTATTTCCAAAATAAACAAAAATAAATTCAGTCAAGAAAGGATGCTTCCAGGACACTTAGCCAGTGAAGATGACAAAAAAAAAATCTCAGACAACGCCCCCGCTCTGAATAATCATTGTGCACAAAAGGTGACTCTGAGGGCATCACTTTCAGCGATGCAGGTTTTCTGGCAGAATGTAGGCAAAAGAAGCAGGCAAAACTTTCAAGCTGAATATATTCTCTGCACCCGTTCCCACAGAAAACGGGTGTGAGAGCAAACCCCGACCCGGTCTAGCAATTCTGTCCTAACGGGACAGTACCCTGTCTCTTCATTTAAACCTCATCCAAACCCCATCAACTCCCCTACAAGAATCAGTCACTTTTTAGGCAAATTTCAACACGTTACTAAATGTTTCTCGCCGTTGACCGATTAAGCACTTGGATTAACGCTGGAAAGCTGAAGGAGAGCTTCCCACCAGCAGCACCGAGAGCTGTACCTGGTGAGCAGCGCGGCGCCCTCAGGACGAAGCCCGGCCGCGCTGCCCGCGGCCCCTCACGGCGGCCTCGCCCCGCACCGGCCCGGCGCGAGTCCCAACGGGCCGGGCCCGCCCGCGGGGCCTCCGCCTCAGCGCCGGGCCGGGCGAGACCCGCAGTGCCACGCCGGGGCAGGATCCGTGACTAAGCGGGAGCCGCGGGACGCGCCGCGGAGGTCGGAGCTCCCCGACCTGCGCTCCTCCGCCCCCGCGGGAGCTCCCCGCCCTAACCTCGCTCGTCCCCCCGGGAAGAGTCGGCGGGAAAGCCCATCCCAAGGGAGCCGCTCACCTCCACCCGGCTCAGGGCGACTCCCATTCCCGCGGCTGCCGCGGTGCCCGTCCCTCCCGCCCTCGGGAGCCCGCCGCCCCCGGCCGCCTCTGCTGCCGCGAGCCCTCACCTGGCGCCGGGCGGCCGCCCGTCCCGTCCGTGCTGTCCCGTCCGTCCCGTCCGTGCTGTGCCGTGCCGTGCCGTGCCGTCCCGTCCCGCCCGCCCCGCCGCGCCGCTCGCTCAGCACTGGGCGCAGCAGGCGCGCCGGCGGCCCCGGCAGCTGGGACAGCCACTGGACGGGGGGCGGAGGCAGGCGAGGGAGGTGCTGCGAAAAGCCGAGGGCAGCGGCGCGGCGGCGGCCGGCGGAGCCGCCCGGGAGCGGCCCCCGCCGCCCCTCGGCGAGGCGGGCTCGGCGGCCCCGGCCCCTCCCGCCCGGCGGCCCCGCGGGTGCGGGCGCGGTCCCGGGGCCGAGCCCGGCCCGGCTATGAGCGCCGGCTGCGCTGGGACGGGGCTGGGGACACTGGGTGGCTGCGCGCAGCCAGCTCGGGGGCAGGAGCTACCACTGCGAATAAACTGTCCCACGTTCCTTGGTGGGCATCGTGTTCAGGGTTAAACCGGCTTTCTCTCTTGTAAAGTTTACCTCACCTTTAAAATAGACGTAACTGCATTAAGCCCTACTGTTACCGTAAATTTTGCACATTTAGCAGCCTTCATTGAACTTCAATGAGATTCATTTGTTCAGTCCGTTCAGGTTATTGGTGGTGTAAATGAGCTTCGCTATCACGACGCCAGAAAGCTGAAGCTGTGGCGCTCCTCTTCCACTTTTCAAGTGCTTGGAAAGAAGCATGTTCTGAAAAGGCAGGATTTTCAATGACTCATTTTATACCAAATGCTTAGTAACTGCTTCTTGCATGTAGGCTGGAGGTTTGGTACCTAGGCACTGCTGAAAAAAGAAAAAAAGCCTGATTCCAGGGCATAGCTGGGAAAAGCACATCCAGAGGAAAAGGCTGGAGCTTTAGGTGACAATGCTTCTCAGTGTTACTGAAAAGATAAGACAGGGACAAATTCTAGGAACTCCACAGACAGCAGGTCTTCCTGAGGATGCAGTGAGTCTGCATGATGAGCGTAGTTTTGTAGAGAAATAACTTGCAGAGAAGAAATGGGGGTAGATGAAGAGGCTTGTTTCTTTCTGCTTAGATCCATGGTGCTTTTGGATGCTTTGGAGCTGGCATCTAGTCAGACACAAGGCCAGTGCTTTTGCAGTTCCTCACATAGGAAAAACACAGGAGGCGTTTGTCTTTCTCTGTCTTGTTTAGTGGAACATCTTTCACTTCCTCAAAGGTTTAAGGACCACAGATTCTGTTCTCTTCTTAGCTTAAATCACCTGGGAGAATTACAACTACTTCACTTCTGATCTGGATGTCTGTGGTCAATGAGGAAGAAAATAAAAATTGTCCTAAAGTTAGTGCTAAGGGTGCAATGCATAAGAATATCTTCTCATTTGTCTATGAGAAGACTTGTCTAGTGGCTCTATCTAAGTGCTCCTTTGACATGTCCACAGACAGTGCTCTGTACCAACGTGGCTTAGTGATGTCTCCTCAGAAAGACTGAAAGGTTCAACAAGGCTGAAGATTGAAGTTCAATTTACTCCTGGACACCTTACCCATTGGTAGTGCAGGGTTAGGAAGCTTTCTGTGTTCTCTGTTGTGTGAATAGTTACTGGTGTACAGATAAATGGAAGTCTGTCTATCCAGCACCTCTGATGAATGATTTTTGGGTAAAAATCAGCCAGTTGCTGAATTTTCAGTCACTGAAATGTAATTACAGGCAGGGAATTTACTTCAAAATACTTATGCTCTTTCCACTCAGACCAAGTTAATTTACTAGGAGAAATTGCTGTGCAATTTACAAAAGATAAACACTGAATTTATATTTTTGTTTATTTAAACTGTGTATTGCATACAGCTGGGTGGTGTCCAGCAATACATAGAGAAACTAAAACAAATTGATTTGTAATGACCTAAAAATTAAGTCTTATTAATCTCTAATTAATTACTTAATACTTAATACCAGTGTATTTGTATTGCTCTGCTTAGCTGCCATCTATGCCATCTATACAGTTCTAGGATTACACTGGATCTGGGCGGTTTTGCATGGAAGCCAAACTCCTATGTACTTACCAAGAAATCACACACTT
Organism: Passer domesticus; assembly: GCF_036417665.1. NCBI lineage: Eukaryota > Metazoa > Chordata > Aves > Passeriformes > Passeridae > Passer > Passer domesticus. Next base: position 16,309,575 of record NC_087475.1, on the reverse strand, counting down.
GAGCAGGTCTGAGGAGCAAGCATGGATAATTGAGTAACAAAGAACTTTTCAATCCCACTAGTTTTGTTTCATGTTTTTGAGAAAACACCAAAAAAAAAAAAAAAAAGGTTACGTTAATTCAGATTGCTCAATGCCTCCTTTATTGTGCTTGTGCAATACTGAACACTGGTTTAGTAGGAACAGCAGGTGATAAATGCACGTTTAAGGAAATTATACTTCCTTGAAGAGAAGGAGTCTAATCTTCCCTCCCCAAACAAAATGATCATATGAAAACATCTTAAATAAAATATTTTTTTTCTGGATCTAGAAGACTCTCCAGAAAATGGGAGCACAGACACCATAAACTGGTGTTGATATCCAGTTTGGCCATGCATTCTCCTAGTGGGAAAGTACTGGATTTCAAGGATTTAACAACTGAAGCTTTTTATTTTAACCTGTGTTCAACAAGATTGAATGTAGAAACCCTGCAAACAACTCCAACAAAGTCAGTCACTAAATTCCCATTAATTTCATCTTAAACAGAATTTCACATTATTCTTTCTAAATGGTTTGGGTATTGTTATTATTATTGGTATTATTATTATTATTGTTACTACTACTACTACTACTACTACTACTACTATTACTACTACTACTACTACTACTTTAAACTCTTTATTTATGTTTGTGTATGTATACATGTTTCCTAGGGAGATAAGACATTACCCCGACATGTTGCAGTATTAACTTCATGTTTAGAATTTACGTATCCAAGTGGAATTTGTTCTAATTATATAATTTATGTCTTTGTAGGAAAGAAACGTGTAACTGACAAGAGAAAAAGGAGAGTGGAGGTAGTGGTAAGGTATGTTTCCCTTTTCATTTATGCTGTGAAGGTTTGAAGCTGTTGTTACACAAAGATGCTTGAGAGAACTTCACTTCTTCTTAGTGGGACTGGGAGGCTGCTTTGCCCTGTGATGAATATATGGTCAACCCCAGGGAGCATAAATTTAGGGGACTGACTATTTCAATGAATGGCATTAATATGATACCTTTCATGTCAAATCTAATTGGTCTAAAAAAGAAAGCAAAAGAGATAATTTCTGTGGCTCTTGGATTTGTGGGGTTCTGTCTTCTTCTCTACCATGTGATACATTTCTGTGAACTTCAGAAACTGCTTCTTGAAGGTACAAGAAGCAGTTGAAATGGTTACACTTCTCTGTTTCATGTATTAATATAGTCCTTCCTGAAAATCACTCCTGTTCTATAATGTCATGCACTAGTCATCAATCATGTAAATTGCAGCTCTTTAGGTAAAAATATGTTAGGATTTTTGTTTTAACTGATGGTAGCACTGGAGATTAAATAAAATTATCTATGAGTCCTTTGGTGTATTTTCTGATTTCAGCATTACAAAGACATAAACAATGAGTGACAGATTTTAGGATAAGGAAATTATATGGGCTAGCTGTGATGCTGAAAGGATTTAAATGTATCAAGGGAGGAGGATCTAAAACCTAATCTTAAAACTGCACATATTAGGCACAAAGTTGAGAGCTTGATTTGTGAAAAGCAGCTGCCTCTCATAAAAATTTGTGCCTGACCAATAAATCTGTATCTCACAAAAGAGTCCTTGGAGTAGATACACCTATCTAACATTCCAACAGAATAACCACTTGTTAATGTTCTTTTGTCAGAAAGTAGCACATAGGTGTGGGTACCATGAGTGTAGTGTTTGCTGAATGTTAACTGAGCCAATATATGAAAGAAATCTTTTAGATATGTAATCATTAAATAAGGAGGTTTAGTCTATCCAGCTGTGATTTTACCTATGTTGTCAAATACTGAGTACAAAACCCAGGGTAAGATTTTTCTCTTGACTAGTAGTTTATTCATAAAAAAAGAAATATGTAGTATCTTCCTTACTGAAGGTCCAGGAAGTGTTTTAAAAGAGTAATAATAAAAACAACTGTGTCTCTGTGATTAACCTCTAAAAGCCTTGTCTCACCAATGAAATATGCATTTCACTGCTTGTGTCATTACTGATGGCAGGTGATATTTATATTCACCATGTTATTTGGCACTGCTGAATTCCATGTTGCAGCCATGTCCTGTCAGACTGTATTCCAGCTAAGTGTCCCTGTTGCATTTATGTTCCAAAATGAGGTGAAGGTGGAGGCAGTTTGTTAGGTATTGAGACCAAAAAAGAAGAGAGATCTTTGATACTGTTTTCTTTAACAAAATTCCTTGCATGTACCTTACGTGACAAGTGAATGATTATATGTAGCAGCAGGATGAGCATTGTGTTCTTCAATATTTCTCCCTCTGCAAATGTGCTCATGCAACACTCCATTCTGTGGAATTGAGAGGAATTATTACCTACTGGACTAAAAGGTTAACAGAGCACAAACTGAAATGCAAGAAATGTCATTTAAACATAAGAAAAGGATATTTTATGGTGAGAGTTGTTGAACACTGAAGCAGGTTGCCCAGAGAGCTTGTGGAGTCTCTACCTTTGGAGATGTTCAGAAGTCCAGATATGATCCTTGGCAACTGCTACAGCAGCCCCTGCTCTGAGCAAGAATTTGGACTGGACTATCTCTAGAGGCCCCCTCCAGCCTCAGCTGGTCTATCACACTGTGAGAGTAATTTCTGCTAACACTCTGCTTTCCCGTAGAATAAAATACACTTTTGGCCAACCAAAGGACATGATCCTCAACTTATAAAAAACTTGAGGGTGATGAAAGGCTCACATACCCAAAAGCCCAGACCAAGGTGCTAATCAACATTATGGGAAACTACAAGGAAGGGTTGCCAAGGAAAGCAATTCTGAAGAGAACACCTGGAAAGGACAATTAAACCTTTCAATTCTCTATTTATGGCACTCACTCTCTTTAAATTGTACTGACATTTATATTTCCATTAAATAAACATTTTAAAGGAGTTGTAACTTGTCCATAAAAAGTAAGTCTATGTGGATCTTGGCAGGCAAATTCCAATTCTGGGAACATTTCACATTTTTGCTTTTCTTTTTTTAAAACTTATTTTACAAAAAAAAGCTCTGTTAACTTCTGAAAATTGACACTGACTCTAATGGTTCCACACTAAATGCTCTTATGTAGTAAGACTTTTATCATAGCATGAACTATTAAAATAAAGTCAAGGAGGTTACTATACCCCTGTTGATTCCCACATCTCTGTAACTGGTAAAGCAACAGAGAAGGATCTTTTTTATCATGGAACACTTTTCCAGTGTACGGTCTGCAGTGTGCATCTTTCACGTACTAGGGAAGGGATTTTAGCTTTCATGCCAAGTCCTTTCACCCCTGAAAACACTTTTTTTTCTTCTCTTCCTGAGAGGAAAATTTGTGTTCATAGTTGTCCTGTCTTAACTCTGTTCTTGGCTTTGCTGTATCTTTTAAACAAAGTATGTATATCTCAGCTGCAAAATAAGAGACTGATGGTGTAAAGGCAGACTAAAATGTAAGACAACATGGTGTTTTGAGGAAGGCAATCTGCTTTTGGTGTATCAAAGGAGAGAAGATTTCCTTCTCCAGTTTAACTCTACTGTTTAATTCCTTGTTTTGCAGTGTTGATCTCTGCCCACTTTGTGAGTGACAGAATCATGGAGTGTGGGGAGAACTTTGGAAACTGTTTCAGTACTTCTCAAAGACCTTTCTGCTGAAGTTTCAACTTCCTTTTCAACCTTGTCCATTTTTCAATCTTTTGCTAGTTTGGAAGAGAGGAAAGTCATTCTTAAAAGGTCAGCTGATCCACCCTGCCTTTGATTTCACACCAGCATAAATCCATTTAACAAAGTTTCTTTTTAATCATACCAAAATTGTTGGGAGGAAAAACAGAGCTTGAAAAGCTTTTTTCAGAAGACACCTTCCTCCCTTGCTCTGCCTGAGATTCAGGAGTATATAGACATGGAAGTCACAAACCTGACTGTTAATACTGGGATTCTGCAGAGGATTAAACAAAGGAAACATCTAATTTTCCAAACACTTCAGGGTATGTAGACTTTGCAATAAATGATTTCTGAGTTGAAGCCTGGAATTTCAAGTACTATGAAGTGACAGCTTCTGGGACAGGCTATGTGCAGCTAGACAACCTACTGCAGGCTGACTCTGTTCCAACAAGCCTTACATGGGGTTGGAGGCAGATACTCTACATGGTAAGAGCCACCACATAGCACATGGCTTATCTTCACCTGGGATGCATTGGAAACACTCATGGTATGTCTGATGGAAAGGGACAATAAAGTGGTGGACAGCAATTAGATTGTTTATCTATAGAAGAGAGACCATATTCAACCTTTTTTCTGTATATATCTGTTGTTTGATATTAAGATTCTTTTTTTTAGTCTTTTAGAATGTTAACGGTGATGCTAACATGTTGGTGTCAGAAATCTTTGTCTAAATAAACCCCATATACCTCAGCACTGCCATTAGTTCTGATTTGAGTGGCATGCTGAATGCTCTGTGAAGAAAACCCACCTCTACCTAGGTAATATAATTTTCAATATCAAATGTTAAACAAAATATAATTGAGATTAAAAAAGAAGAGCATAAAGCCTCAAGTCCCAGAAAAATGTTTCTTTTACTCTTCTATGCCTGTCTCATCAAATAGTTTGGAATGTATTTTTATAAGTTGTAAGTCTTTCACAAAACTGGTTTTTATTTTTTAAAAAACAGATTTTCCAACTGGAATTACTCAATTGCAAAAACATGTTTTTATAATAGAAGTATTACATTTTGTGTCATTGGGTAACCTTGTTTTGCCAGGGTTACCTTTCTGTAGTCCCTAAACTTGTCTGGGAGGTTTATTTTGGGGGAGGGCAGTTGTTTCCTTGGTGTTTTTTTTCTTGCAAATTATCTTTTGTCACCTTCAGACTTAGGCTGGCTCTGCTACAAGTTTGGATTTAACATAATTTTCTAAAATATATTACCTCCAATATTAAATTAAAATTTATCAAGGTTCTGAATGTTTACATTATTCAGTGGAAACAAATCCCAAGTAATAGTATCTGTATTTCAAGTATAGCTTATTCCTGTTCAAAAGGTTTGAAGAAAGTCTACACAATGTTTGTTTTGAGGACCTAGGTATTATTTGAGTGATTAATAGGTCCTGTGGAAATCTTATGAGCATAGATGAAATATATTCTTTGTATTTGTCTTTTGGATGTTGAATTGGATCTAGTCCTGTCTTTTGGAAAGACCATGACTTTATTTTTAGGATCTTTTCTACGTGATAAATTATTTTCTCTTAATTATGTTATCCTTTGGTCACTGAACTGATTATAAGTTAATTTTTGCAAAGACACAAAATGTGCATTATTAATGTTGACAGAAATTTGTTCTGCCTTTCAGTAAAGGCCCTGTGGTGGTCCCTTCTACCTCCAGCAAAGTAATGGGCAGAGAATTCTTAATTCCAATTTTTATTTATCTCTTTGCCAAAGAATCACTAAGGTCTTAAGAGGAGTTTTATTTAATACTCTTATGTCAGAAAGGTCTATTCAAATGGAAATGGAGTTGAGATGCTTCTGATTATACTGTGTTTTTGGGTCAGAAAATAATCATGGCCATGGCCACAAAAGCAAATAGACAAATAAAAGGGACAAAAGACAACTATGTTACATGTCTGGAAATTATACTGCCAAACAAAGTCAATGACCAGCTGAGATCATCATGTCAGCTGACAGCTGGAACTTGCTTCAGTAAGATGCAGTTCTGCTGATCTTGGCATAAGGAAATTTGCTTGAAGCAGACCAGGATGGATCTGACAACAGTCCTCAGTTCTCCAAGAATATTGTGGAATGAAATGATAGTATAATGAAAAAATATGCAAGAACACGGATGTCAGTATTCATAGAGTAGGATCTATTTTTTTCTCAGTAGTTGTGTTTAGCCTTACATTCCCAATTAGTTTTAAATCCATTGCACACTGAGATTCATATTTGATCTTTGGGGACTACATATGACATTTCATGAGGTCTGGTCTTAGCAGTTTTCCACAGGTACTATAAGAGCTAACCTTGTGCCTTCTGATGACTTCAGGAAAATTGTATTTTCAGTCTTTGGGCAATGCAGTCTTGGGTACCTTACATCTTTTTTATTTTCTAAATTTTTGCTTAGCCAGTTATTAGCTGTGGTTTCTTTGTTTGCTTGTATGTACCTTTCTGATTTTATTCAATGATTTAGTACATTAAAATATTAACTTATGGAAATATTTTAATTTCAAAATAATTAGACAAATTAATGATAGATTCTTTAAAATATTAACTCAGCTTTATGATATCTTCAAAGGCTTGTCTTCAAGATTTGTTTTTCATGGTATTAAAATATTTTAAGCTGAACAAATTGATTGCAAATGTATGACATCTATGACATAATTTCTGGGATCTCTTGGTTCCAGAGACTGTATGACGCACAGGAAATGTAAGAATGATTAAAGTCACTAAGGACAAGATAAAGCAGAAGTCACAGAGAACATCTGGCATGTGTTTCTCTGTCCCATCTGCAGAGTTCTCAAGTTCCATATTTTGCAGCACTGTGGAATGAGGACATTGTCTGAGCTGAACTAAAACCATTTAAGAAGTGGCAGTATATTGTAAAAGAAAACAGCTATTGTTGCTTATAAAATGGAACAGAAACTATCCTAGAGGACATGATGGGTTGGCTTCCTCCAGCTGCCAGGCATCCACCCAGCTGCTGTCTCATTCCCCCTCCACAGCAGGAGAGGAGGAGAAAATACCATGGAAAAGCTCATGGTCAAGATAAAGGCAAAGACATCAGTTACCAATTACCATTACAGGCAAAAGACTCGAGTTGGGAAAATTCCGTTTATTGCCAAGTAACATTGAGTTGGATGGTGAGAAACAAAGGAAAAAACTGAAATATCTTCCTCCCACCTCCTGTTTTTCCCAGGCTCAAATTCACTTCTTCATTCCTGACTCCTCTCCATTTTCCTCCCAAGTGGTGCTGGGAATGGGGCTTGGGGCTTATGGGCAGCTCAGGGCAGTTCTTTGCTGCTGCATCCTCCTCACACTTTTCCCTGCTCCAGTGTGGGTCCTCTGCTTGGGCTACAGCCCTTCAGGATAAACCAGCTCCTACATGGGTCCACCAAGGGATGCAGTTCCCATCAGAACCCACTCCAGTGTGGGCTTCCCACAGACTGCCATGGATATTCCTGCCTCCACAGGCAGCAGTGGATCTCTGCTCCACCATGACATTCTCCATGGGCTGCAGGGACACGCTGCCTCACCATGATCTTCACCAGGGGCTGCAGGGCAATCTCATCTTCAGCTCCTGAGCACCTCCTCTCCTCCTTTTTCACAGTCCTTTGCTGTCTGCAGAGCTGTTTTCCTCACTGGTTTTCCTCATTCCTCACCTTGCTGTGTGGCATTTTGCCCTTTCTTACACACTTTTCCCCAGAGGGGCCACCACGCTGGCTGTGGGGCTCAGCCTTGCCCTGTGGTGGGGTGGTTGGAGCTGTCTGGAGCTGTCGGGGTCTGGCACAGGACAGCTCTGGCTGCTCCTCACATGGGCCATCCCCAGCCCCCTTCACCAATAAAACCTCTCCACCAACACACAAGGCATTGCATTAAAGTTCAGTGCTGCTTTTCAGACTGTGGTAAAGCAGAGTTTTCTGAGCCCTGTGGAGTTTAGTCGTGCCAGTTTGAGAACAGCTTTGAATGAGCACAGAGCTGCAGAAGTCCTCTAGTGGGAGACTGACACTTTGGAGTACAGACTGTCTCCCAGTGCCACAAGATGTTGCTGAGACAACTGATTTATTTATGGTTCGTGCGGCAGTTGCACGCTGGAATAGTAATAAAGTTCCACCACTGACTAATGAAGTATTTTCACAAATTACCTAAGTTAAAAAAGCATGATTTGAACATCCTAACTTGATTATTTTGCCAAGAAAATATGTAAGATTTCTGTAGTTGCATTTTGTATTAAGAAAATATCCCTTTGTTTTACACAAAGTCAGAAAAATTTTGCTGCAAAAATGATAAAAATGTATTTCTCAATTTAGTCAGCTATCTCTAATTCCATTTACTTTAAATATGCTGACACTTCAAATTTATTTTATGTGTACTGATTTTCCAATGCTCTGTTAAAGATATACTTGTGGCTTAAAAGATATTTATTTATATTGAAATATAAAAATGTTGTAAGAATACAGGAAATGTAGATTCGTTAGTCCCTGGTAACTTATCTAATCCTGGTAGCAGATGTTTCAGTTCTGTCTTCAAACTATTGTGATGTTCCTGGTGGGACCAAAGGAGACTTCAATACTTCCTGTATTATTGGAATTTATTTTCACAGTTGATAGCTGGAAACCAAAAAGCTTGAAAGTGCTTATCTGAAGATACAAATAACATAACAACGGAAAAGTAATTTGCTGGGAAAGATGACCCTTGCTGCCTGGACTCCTTTTCTGACTTGTTTTGTAGGTCTTGACTTGTATCTCTCTACTTATAGTGTGTATTTGTATAATACATAGTACATAATATGTAATTAACATATGAAAATATGATAATATAGCAAAATGTCTCTATCAGTCTGAAGAATATGTTTTTAATGCCTGATTCTCTTCTCAGTTTGCTTTTGCAAAAATGTAAATATATCCTGAGTTGCAACCATGAAACATGCATCACTCCTTGTGTGAAGTATATACAGTATTTAATAGCTATACAAATTTACGCTTATCTTTTAACCATGTGCACATGTGAATAATAAATTATAATCACCAATGTGATTAAAAATCCATTATGCCTTTAATTATTTAGCAGCATGAAAGCAGAAATTCATCAACATTTTCTGAAATGTTAAAATAAAATTAGTTTGATCACATGTGTAGCCAACAGTGTATTCACCAAACTTGAATTGAGAAGTACCCTTGAGTGATTGTTCTCAGCAAGTAATTTTTCTGAAAACATTTACTTTGGTATGAAAAGTACTTTATAATTTGCTTTTGAATTATTTTCAGTTATTAAGTCCCTATGATTTAAAATAAGTAAAAGAGAGTGTCTGATTGTTGAGTAATGGTATTCAGTTTGTTTGGACAAATCCACTGTCCTTGCAGCAGTTTTAACTAAGCTGGTGAAAGAAGAAAGCAAATTCATCTGCCTGTTGTCACTGCATGGGCTAAACATCCAAGACTTCACTGGCTGAGCTCCACTGAACTCTCATATCTTCACTGACTTCATTGTCAGTGTAAACTGGATTACCATGCCAAATACTTACATGCATGATACTTTCAGATACACTATTAACAGACAGCTTAAGGGCCAGAGCAGGAAAATTAAAATGAAAGCCTATCTTATGGATCTCAGTAAAGTATTGAATTTCATGTTCAATAGTTCATGGTTCATTTTGTTTTCAGGTAAAACAGGTATGTGATGTTCAGCCCTTTGTTGAGCAAATCAGGGCCTGATTCTTCTGAAATATTGAAGCAAATCTGGCATGACACTTGGCTAGATGTAATGCTCACCCCTCTTTATCCTCTTCCACTGAAAAACAAGCTAAAGGTTTGGAATTTGCTGTCAGACAGGGCTGAGTGAAAGCTTGTTCACAGCTGCTGGTTTCTTGCAGGCTCTAGATATTTTCCAACAGTGTTCTCCTCAAGGAAAGGGCCGTGGCTGCTCTCTGCAGTCCATAACACAGGTTATACCACGGGCACAGTAAGTGGTTTTATTAACATTATTAGGAACCACTCTGGTCAATTTTAATCTGAAAGATACTCACATTTCCTTATAATTTATAACCCCAGTGTATTTTACTGTATCCTTGAAACATGAAAAATATTTCCTTGCTGTTTGCATACACATTGATAACCAACTACCATCTGAGCTTCAGCTGCTCTGCATCTTAGTCAGGCCCCACATTTTTTGACTGACTGCAGTTTGGAGAAGAGGATGAAGCATTTCCTGGAGTTGCATAAATACCCCTTTGACGCACATGGTTTTCAGAAATTTTGTTGGAGATTGAATTACAACAGTTTGAATTGCAAGCAAAATGGGTGGAGCTGGGATAGAAATAATCATGACCTGGTTTCTTTCTAGTGACTTGCTAATGGTAGATGAATGTATCTTGGCATCATTCAAAGTGTAGGAGAGAAAATCTCTTTTTGGTTCTGGCAGGTTCAGACAAGATCTTGTAACAGAGGCACAACAGAGCAAAAAGCTGAATGAGAAGCTGCCCAAGATAAGTATCATACATAAATGGATGTAGACATAAAGAGATGTGGGCAACGTAGCACCTACAGGTCTTGGTGCTGTGGATTTATTTCAGTTTGGGAGGAGAAAAGGACATGAAATTTGTCCCAGTGTCAAATCACCAGAGCAGAGACGGAAAGGATGATTCTCACTCCACAGACAATGTGCTACATGGAAGGAGGATTTAGAGAAAATTCACAAGGGTAACAAAGGGATCATTTGTCTGAGGGCTCCTGTCTGAGCCCTGTGTTTGGGTGCAAGACAATTATTTTTCATTTATAAGGTGTATTTCTGAGTGAATAAACTGAGTTTTCCTACCAAAAAAACCCAAAAACTTATTTGTTCTTTGTTCATTAAAAATCTGCTACTATCTTATGCCAAAATTTGTCATAGATTGAGTCAGAAGTTTGGCAGCTCTCTCTGATCTGTCCCCCTGAATATTCTCCCAATTGTTAAATTATTTGAGCAATCATGAAATAGAGATCTGGGAGCTAATACTGCTGCTTTCAACAACACTTTGAATAAGAATCAGAGATAATGGCAGATGACTGAATAAATGAGGATTAATAGACATAGCTGTGAGGATTAAATAATTGAGAATCTCAACTGGATGGAATAAACTGTCATAAAATGTGCTAGGAAAATGTAATAAGCAATAAATGTAATAAGCATTTAAAATAATGTTTTTCAAAGATAAAGCATGTGTTTAACCACAAAGCCTGAAAATTTATCCAGGCTTATTAATATGAGTTATTCCATATATCCAACTTAGATACTGTGGTCTTCCACAGGAGCAATAGGTTATTTTAAAGGGTGAAGGCCCTCACAATGTCTTTTACAGGGAAAGTAAACAATGAGAAGCCATCACCATTAAGAACCGTATAGAAAGTCTCTGGGGGTAAATTCATTAAGAAGGGCAATATCATGGATATTCAGACTGATTATACTTGCTGTAGAGTCCTTTCTCAATAGAGGCTAACCAAAACCTACAGGATTTGCAGATGCAAAATTTAATTTTGAATGGCACTAATGTTATTGCTCCATAACAAAGAACAGTGAAAGTGCCGAATATACCTGAGCTTCCTCAGCAATAAATAGAAAAATCTCATAATAAAGAAGGCAATTATAAAGCAACTCAGTTGCTTCATGTGTGAAGCAGAAGCCAATATTTGCTGCTGCAGTTTCCTGTGGTGCCTTAGACAGGCAAAAACCATAGCACCAAATCCTTCACTTTTCTCAGTGGTTCCTTCTCTTTTCAGATCTTGTCCTGTGTTGTACCAGCACAGCTGCTCGTGTGCCCACTCAGTCAGCTGGGGTTGTTTGCAAGGGTCACACAAACCCAGGTTTGTGCTCAGCCCACGGCATGAGGGACACACAGGACACTCCTGCATGAAGAGTGGAGATGGCTCTGGGAGGGGAGCAGCAGGGACGGGGGTGAGCAGGGTCACTCCTTCCAGGGGCAGTCTCAGCCTGCAGTGCTCATGGGATGCTGTGTCGGTTAATGCAATCATTTCCTGTTCTAAATTTAGTGAAAGGGGTGATGCCAGATACTGCTGTGTGGTTGCAGCTAGCAAATAATTAATACCAAATGTCAGCCAGCTAGGTGTTTGTTGTTATATATTCAAATTTTGTTGAAGGATCAGTCACAGAAACAGACATTCTCAACAAGCCAGTGGCACTTGTTTTCATTTTGTTTTTGGTGGTGAAACTGCACTATGTCTTTTTCAGGACCTGGTGTTTATGTCCCAAAATTTAGAACACAGACTTTTTGTATGGACATTCAGTTTAGAGGACATAAGATATCCCACCACAGAAGGTGTGCAAATAAAACCATACAGTTATTGTAAGAATGAGTCATTGAAAGGTGACAAAATTCCCACTCTCATCTGTATGCCAAAGAAATGGTGCCCAAGATGCAAACCCTGTAAATCACTATTGGGTGCTGAGAAACTTTGTCATCTGCATGGGAGGAGAAGTTGGCCAGGACCTGATGCCTGAGTAGAAGAAGTTTACTAATATCTGGACATCCAAAAAACAGAACAAGAGTACATTTTGTACACAGTGGTCTAGACTATGGGTAGTTAAAAAGAAGATGCTTACCATATTACAGTTTCATTTGTGATAAAAGCATGGGAAGATTAATGATAAACTGAGGCTGTCTTTCAGTTTGTGGACACAGACATAAGAAAAATGTTCATGGGATACAACAGTTTCTTAGGGATCTATTGAAAATGTTTTCATTATTTCACAGTAAAATCACTTCAAATCACACATATTTGGACTATACATGTTAGGGGCTTCTTTTTTCTCTTCTCTTCTCTTCTCTTCTCTTCTCTTCTCTTCTCTTCTCTTCTCTTCTCTTCTCTTCTCTTCTCTTCTCTTCTCTTCTCTTCTCTTCTCTTCTCTTCTCTTCTCTTCTCTTCTCTTCTCTTCAGTATCACAGTGCATTTCTCATCCTTTACAAGATAGAAACTGCTTCCAGGAGCTCATTGTATGTGGTGATGTCTTGAATCCTGATAATTCTGGTCTGTACCCATAGAACTCTTCCCACTGTATTTGGGTAGATTGTAATGCTGTGTGGATTTTGCTTCCCTCTAAAGTGAGACATGACTTGTTGGGAAACTTCCGTGAAGCCTATTTTTATAATACCTGAATCATCACATGTACCTGGGAAGGTAAAGAGCAACGTTAGTAATGTATTTTCTCATGCACAGCCCTGCCCATGCAGTATGTACACAAGAAATCAAAAGCAGAAAGGATTAAAGACAAGGAGCCACTGGGATAAGAAAAACAGGTTTGGGCAAATTAGAGGCAAGGAGGCTACCAGAGATAAGGAGGTTCAGGAAGAAAGTTCCCCTTTACTCCCATGTTTGTAGTCCACAAAGTACTGAATGTTGTGAGAGAAGTTACTGCAACCTACTGTTTTTTTCTGTGTGCCTCTATTGTCTGTTTAGGCAGCAGCACAGCCCTGGGAAGCCACTCAGTCCCTCTGAGAAGAGGTACACTTCCAGATGAGGTTGTCAGCACACAGATAGATGCCAAGTTCCAGAAGCAGCAAGATCTCACCTACATGGTTTAGGACCATGGTCAAGGGTGGCAGGCCTGGACACAGTGGCCCAATGAGTGCCTAATGAGGGAAGTTTTACCATGGGACTGGAACTGTTGCCAAAGTTTCACAAAATTAATATCAAACTTCAGCATAAGGCCATGTGAATACCCAGAATTCTTACACAGAAGATCTACAGTCACTATAAACTTGACTTTTTTTTTTTCTTAAATAATGGTATCATTATATTTTGATGATTTCCTTTTCTTCTAAATTAAAGTTTTTAAGAAGTGCAATTTACAAATATTTTTTTCAATAACTGGTAACTATTCCAAAGGTATTGTGAAATTAACTGGGATCTGCACAAAATACCAGTTCATTTATTTCCAGTATAGTGCAATTATGACATCTTCTTGGCTTAGTGATATCTAATGGTGCCAAGATAACTGCTAACATTTTTTGAATAATTGTATGATTTCACAGTAGTATCTAAAGTCATCTGATTTTTTCTTGGACAATAGTCCAAGATTTTTCAAGTGACAGAATAATGACTTAACTGCAGATGTAATGTATATTCCCTGCTTAGAGATTGTATTCAAAAACCTTATTAAACCCCACAATCTTGAATTACTTATAGAGATTTTAGGAGACTGGGGATGTTGTGTTATACAGAGGAAAAGTTCCACTCCATCCCTCAGCAGAATTCATTTTTTAAACAGCAATAGGTCCCAGGTATTTCTGTGATCACTTGTGCCTATTAATCAAGGAAAATGGCTGTGAACCTGATGCACAGATGAAGCAGAACTGGTTTTCAGTGTAAGAACTGTGAGAATTTTGAACAAGTCAAGTTCTTTTGGCATTTTCACCTGGTAGACCAGAGATTCTTCTAAAATAGAACAGGCGAGGTGAGCTCCATGGCAATTCTTGCAGGCACAAATAACATACTCTGCTGAACACTGATCTGACTTTTCAGCTCTGTGTGCCTGATCTCGGGCATCAGTACAAAGGTGGATCTTTGAAATGGCAAATGCTCACTCTTACCATTGACCTCCTCACACACAAAAAAACAGGCTTAGACACCTAAACCCAGATGTGAATACCAAAATCTATTCTGTTGTAGGAATATGACTTTGGAAATTCTGAAAATTGAATTTTTTTCTTAGTTTTAGGATTTTCAGGATTTTAGGACTGAGAGGAGTTAAATTATCCAGCCTACAGAAGGGCATTTCAGTTTCATCAGCTCATCAGATACACATGAGAGGGATATAAGTCACGTGAGCTACCTTGATATTATTTTAAGTTGGCAATAAATAATGATGAAACCATTAGATATTGTTAAAGGCCTCTATTTGATGTGGCACTATAAAGAAAGCTTTAGAAAAAAAATAACAAACTTTTTTTTTACCTCTTCAATCAATAAAAAGTAAATGATTGTAAGGATGCACCTATGGTTCTCATAAGATGTAATTCTCCAAAATAATTGTTGCAGTTACCTAACTATATATAAACATTGTTTAATAAATCAATCATCTTAAAATTAGAGTAATATTTTTAATATTTTTATTTAGTTCACTATTTTTTTAAAAAAAATCACTCAATTATTTTAATTTTAGTTTGATTTTAGTTGATTAGTATTTAAAATTATATTTAGGCATGTTAATTGTATTGAAATGTTTCTTTAAATGCACCTTGGCATAATTCTGCATTAATGAAAAGAGCAAGAAAAACGTCATAGAAGATTTGTGGTACTTCTGAGCACCACCAGCAGTTCCAGCTGCAGAGGGTGTCAGATGGGATGGTTTGGAACAGTGGATTATTTTATTTATTTAAAACAGTGGAGTTTTAAATTGTATCTTTACTTTCTATAATTTAGGAATAAAATGCATAATTTTGAGTAATTGACATTTAGGTAAAATAAGAAGATCATATAATTCCTTTTGGAAATATTACAGATAGTGCCTCTTTCTTGATGTCTGCAAAAGTTCCCAAGAACATAAAAGCAGGAGAAGTGTTTCATGGCTTATTATGATCACATTGGTGAAGTACTGGGGGAAGTGATTGTCTGATTTGGAAGTTCAAATATATATATAAAATTTAACCTAGATCCTATCATGACAGAATGTGTGAATTCTAAGGGCTGCAACTTTCTACTAAATAAAATAGGAGTTGCTAAAATGCAGTTTATATTTCCTGATGAGTTACCAGCAGCATCGATTATGAACAATAAAAAGTTCATAAAAAGAACTTTCCATTTCTGAAACTAAGCAAAGATTGGGTTTGCAATCTGATTAGGTTAAAGTAAAGCATCCCATAATTACCAAAGGAAAATATTTTCAGAGGCTGTAGTATTTTCTGGTTACATCAGAATATGTAAATAAAAGCTGTGAGCCAATATAAAAATATTGATACAGAAATGTTGCAATATGAAGGAAAAACTATTACATGAGATCACAGACATTATAATTATCAAATCGTATTTACAACTCGAATGTGTCAACTTCAGTTCTTGTTTCTCTAAATCCATTAAAATTTCCACGTCACAGACACAGCTGCGAAACTCCGGCCCTTCAATGATTTTAGGAGAGTGAGCCTTCAGCTGCTCTGTTTAACTGGGTATTTTAACCAAGAGCTTTGGAAATTAAATATATAGTCAAATTAAATATATAGTCAAATGAAATGAGACCATTTCATTTAGAAAGAGAAGTTGTATAAGAGCAGACCCCCTGGAATTTTTTAGCATTGGTGTATCAGTCTTTCCATTATAAATCCTTCCTTTGAAGTGTTTTTTTAGTATACTGTAACATTTGGCAGAGAAACTTTTAGAGCTGGGGAGATTTTTTTTTAATTAAAAAAAAACAAAACAAATTTGACTGTTCTATATTTCAGGACACAGTAAAAAAAATTAAATCTGTCGTTTCTATGTCCCCCAAGCTGATTGCCTTAAAAAGAGCCCTGTTTTCAATATGTTATAGATGTTCAATGTATGTTATGTTCAATATGCTTTTAATAAGTTATAAATCTCTGTCATATGGGCTAAGATTTTAAGGTTTATAGATAATGAAAAAGGATAAATGACAAGACTAAAAGAGAATTGCATTTGTAATAAGCTGCTATTTCCTGTATTTTTAATGACTAAATGAATCAATTTATTCAGCATGTATCCGTGATACCAAGTGAATCAACATTTGATAAGGGCCCAGAGTCAGTGTATCATATCTGAGCTCGGAACATGTTTTCCAAAGCCTGGGGAGCTGCAGCAGTCTCTGGGCTGCATGGAGGAGTGCAGAGCAGAGCTTGCCCCTGGACGCAGGCAGCTGCATCTCATTCCGCTTTCCTTGGCGGGCGCAGCTGCTGCCTTCACAAAAGCAGCCCGAGGGTGTGGTGTCCCAGACCTTGGAAACTGTGGCAGCCCACGCTCCCCAAAACAAATGAGGCCTTTTCAACACCTACTTAGCATCAGCCAGAGCCCTCCCTGGTGGCCTCGTGGCCAGAATCCCACACACTCATCGCTGGGTCTGGGCTTCGCTTCTGCTCCGGGACGGGTCACAGAGATGCACCAGCCAGCGTCCAGCCACAGGGAGAGATGGACCAGCTCATGAACAAAGCTGAAGGTGGGCTCATAAAACACTACTCGGCTGCAGAGTGGCACTCAGGAGTGGCTTGAAGCCAGCTGACCATGTGCTGCATGATTGCTGCTGCCAACACCGGCATGATGGTAGGAAACCATAGCCAGGGCAACAGGGAAGGAAGGGACCCTCCCCATCAGCCACAGCACGGCCACAGGTCAGCTGGATGAATGGGAAACAGCCTGGGGTGCTCCTCATCCCACCTCTCCTGACAGCCTCAGGAGAGAAACGCAGTGTACTTTTGTCTGTATTAACTGCAAAAAAAGTCCGCAGAAATGAGAATGTGCTAATCATCAACGGTATTTGTTTGGTTGAAGAAATCCAAAACTAGATTTTTTTTTTGCTTTTAAACCTTTTAAATTGTTGTGCTAAGTTATTATGTGACATAGCATTGTTATCAGCTTGGCATAAACATATAAACAATGAGATATCCCGTGGCTAAGTAGACAGCAACAGTAGATTACTGCAATGAAAAATTACTTGTAATAAAGAAGTCAAAGCCCAAACTCAACACTATCCAAGAGTTTCAAATCCGTAATGGATCAGAAACTGAGTTTTGAGAAAACTGTACAAAAGTAAACAATTTGTGCCAAGATCTGAGGAATGGTCCTTTCTAGAGATTTATTTTTTTCTCTTTACCTGATTGGCCAAAAATGGAAGAGGATGGCCCTCAAAAATGTTGTATAAACAAATTCTTCTAGTGTTTCTTCAAGAACATACATAAATGTGACATTTCAGGAAGAAATATTGTGAGAAACCCAATATTCAGCTGAAAGTATCCCAAGTCTACAATACTTTTATTCCATTAAGACATGCATTCAGCTAGCAATTTGCAAGAAACTAATCACCTCTATGTTTTTAGAGCAACACAAGGAAATGAAAAGCTAACACAGTGTAATGGAGTTGGGGATATGGGAAATTAAGTACCTGTCTGGTTCCAAGAAAACCCAAATGCCATTCCAGCTTAGTACTGGCAGATTAATTTTAAAATTCTCTCTGGAAAGGTGGTGGGAAATCTTTTCACCTTGGGCAGGCCACCCAGTAACTGCCTTTGTGCTATCACTGGGCTTATCTTGTGACCTTAACCTATATCTTTCTGGTCTTGCTTTGCCAGTTTTGCTTACCTTTCATGCTTTCTTATCTAAAGTTACAGCTCAAACGTTTCCCTGGCACTGTTCTCATTCACCAGGCAGTATCTCTCACTAAGCACTAGTTAAACTGAAGGTAGGTGGTCATCAGCTGATGCTTGAACTTGGGGACGATGCTTAGTCCAGCAGATTTTAGACAGGTCAGCTGCACTCCTGGTCAGCCCAGCATGCAGCTCCTTCCCCACCTGGGAGGGCTCACACTCCCACTGAGCTAAGCCAAGTGGATTGAGGTGACTGCTGAACACACTGCTCTTACTGTCGGGTCCACCTGGGAGGTTCCTTTATGAGCTCATGGGCTTTTATGTGACTTATGAGGCCACATTTATGGCCAAAAAATCTTCCTACCTGTGAATAATTCACACAGGTAGGAAGGTGCTTGTGAATAATTCACTGGTTCACCATATTTGCTGTCTTGTGCCAAAGACCTTAGGAAATAAATTTCAGCTTGGTTTTGGTTTGTTGTTGTTGTTGGTTTTGGGTTTTTTTTTTTGGTTTTTTTTTTTTTTTTTGGGTTTTTTTTAGTTTCTTGGGTTTTTTTTTCCAAAATGAATCTCATTTCCCTATTGGCTCTTCACTATTAATGTTGATTAATGATTAGTCACATATGTCTAAAAACTTTTTCCAGTCGACTGCCCAGATGTCTGAGAGCTTTAAAGCAGGAGAAAAAAGGAAAGATGATTATTAAATACTGATTAATTAAGTGCATTCTTGAGTGTCTTGTTGCTGTATGTTAGATCATATTAGAGCAGGTACTCTGTAAAACAGAATACTGTGAATCAGAATATATCTACAGTTACATTCTACTGTAAAAGAAGTTTAGGTTACACCCGAAGTTACTTAAAAGAGTATTTTCAGCATTTTACTCTATGTAAAAATTACATTGTTTGTGTTTTATAACACACCAATACTCATGCTCTTTGCCTTTCCATCTGAGTGTGCACAGCCTCTTTGGGTGTTCCCAATTTTGACTAAAAGGCTTGCTCATGTTGATTATATAATGACACATATTTCCATGGCTGTGGTTGGGTGCAGGTGCTAAGGTCAGCTTCTTGTGTTTTGATTCTCAGGAGGACCTTCAGAAAATGAAGCATCTGTGATTATATTTATAATTATAAATCATGCAGTGAGATCATTGTAGACCTCTTTGTTTTCATAATAACAGCATGTAACATTTTAAAGCACACAGATTGTATACTGGAAACAACATTTAACAGGAAACATCCAAAGGTAAAGTGCTCAGAACATTTTTCAGGCACTTATTTTTATATACTTGGAGGTAGTTCTAAAGTCCTGAGTTCTTTTTTAAGGCAAGTCCTTCACAGATTTTTTCCAATACTCTTCCAAAAATATACAAACTGTACAGAAAACAAAAGCAATGCCTAAACTATGCAGTGTAGAAGAGTCCTTAAATCATAAGTGAAGCTAAAGCATGAAAAATATGCAACCTATTCTGTAATAAAAATCACCTTTTATTGGCATTAGTAGCTTTTTTCCTTATTAAGGAAGTGGCAGTTGGTACACAGTCTGTTTGCTCTACATGATATGAATGGAAATAATAAGCTAGTGGCTAAATATTTACTTATAACATTCTTCTCCTATATGTTGCTCACCAAGTCATGCGACTTGCAGTTTTGCATAGGAAGATGATCAATGATTAACCACAAGTTACAACAAATTCCTTGGACAATCCCATAGAGATTTCTGCAAAATGGCTACTGTTTATTAAGATGGATACACACTCAAAGATTATGTCATCTTTTTTAGGGGAATTAATTTGTGTCAAAATTAATTGTTTTTTTCCATATTGTTTTCTGTTCTGCACTATTTGGTAGATATTGGGGGAGAAACTTGGTAATCCATGTCTCAGAACATCAAAAATATTCACAAAATAATTTAAAAAGTAGAAATATCTTTTAATCATCCCTAACATTTTTCAGTCAAAACAATAAATTGTTTAGGCTTGCAGTATCCTGAAAAAGATCTGATTTTCTTGAGCAAATGTTTCCCACAAAATACTTTGCTCATCCATACTATTTTGTTTGGAAAACAAACAACCAACCAACAGTTTTAACTCCTGTGTCATGCCCTCAAGGGTGGGAACAGCTGATAAAGGAAAAGGTGTGACTCTGCAGCATGACTCACGTGGTGGGGAGTCCTGTGTGCCAGGCAGTGATCACCTCAATTGAATTTCTCTATGCAAGGACTGGTCTGCTTCTAACTGCACCTCTGGGAGGCATGGCAGTGCTGAGAGCAAAGGGGAAAGGACAGAAACATGTCTTAACACAATTTGGAGAGGAATAGGAGTCCAGCACAGGCAGGTAACAGTGCTGCCCAGAACAGAGACAGAATTTTGTCCTCTGCATTCTCTGCATTCTAGCTGGCTTCACTGTGCCACTCAGTCTGTGGGAAAAAGATGAATGTGCTCTGCACCACCAGCAGGGAAAAGGTCTCTGCTGAGCCAGAAAGGAATAAAATAGAATCATAGAGTATCCTGGGCTGGAGGGGACACACAAGTTCATCAAGTCTGGCTCCTGGCTCTGCACAGGACACCATCAGAAATGACACCATGTGTCTGAATATACAAATTTAGTCTCATAAAAAAATGTCAGCTCTGCAGACCTTGTTGAGAAGCTTGGCCACATCTTTTCCTGAGTACATGCTCGCTGGAACTTCATTTGCTATTAAGGATATGCAGGCCAAAAACTTATCACTGTGAACCTCTGAGCTACCTGAGCACAACGTAATGGTCTGTGGACATTTTCCCTTGGTGCATCTAGGAGTAAATCATCATCACCATCATCTTTTCCAGGGAAAGCTGAAACTTTTATTTGCTTCATGTCTGCATGCATGCTTCACTGGCTGATGCCTGTGTAACTCTTCACATGTGACTGTACTGTACCATGAACACCACAGGACATTCCTTCTGAAACCCAACAAATCCCTTCGTTTCTTAATTTTGCCTTTACTTAAAAGTGAAGGCAAAATGCAGGAACATGTTTGCAGACTTTTTTCATATGAGAATGAAACATCTTTCATCTACTTCTGTACGTGCACCCACATTTTAATATACCACACTAAAGCATCTCTGATCTTATTCCTGAAGAGGTTTTTCCATGTCTACTCTCATCACAGCAGTCCCAGTGCCACAACTGAAAATCAGCAAGTGATGGCAAAGGAGTATTTTGCTTCCTCATTGATTTCTACATTATGTAATTGTCATATCACTCTCAGGAAAGAAAGGATGCTAAAAATACCCAGAGTTAAAAAATAATTATTTTCTAATCTACAGGAAGAAAGCAAGAAGTCACTGACTGTTACGTAGTGTTCTAAATATTTATCTGATTCACTGAGTCACAGAGTTAATGGACTTACAAGATAGCTCATCACATCTGCATCACTGCTAGTGTGAAACTATTTTTATTCTACTTTCTCCAGTGCTTAAATCCACTCCTATATTAGTATTTTCTATTTATACTTATTTTACTTAAGTACATTGTTTTTTGCATTTCAGCACACCGCAGACCTCCATCATCATGATGGTACAGGATAAGCATGCAAAAAAATCCTCAGAGCCCCAAGTTTAGAGGCTGCAAAGTAAAGCCTCAAAATGCCATGTAGAATTGTAGATAATTATCTGAGAGATTCACTGAGTCACAGACTTATTAATGCATTAAGTCCCCTCAGTATGAGAATGTTTACTTGGTTCTACAAGGTGTTGGTGATTAAAATACTGCTTTATTTCCTTTGATTTGGAAATCACACAAAACATCCTCCTCCTGGCAATCAGTACCTACCCTCCCATGTAAAATTATCTACATCTTCAGATTATGAAACTGCTGCCATGAATTTTCTAGTAAGCTCTTACTCTAACAACTAAATTTCCCTTATCAGTAGTTTTCTTCCATGATGTTTCCACTTTAGTTACCAAGAATAATAAGGACATGCAGTCTGCGTGTTTTTTCTCATGTTTGCATTGGATGATTCCAAAAGCAATTTACAAATTACTTGACACCAACTGAAATGTTAGGCCCTAAAGATGACTCAGCTTGCAATCACAACTCATTAGTAAGACTCCAGGGAGACAAACTATCATAGGAAAATACATGTGTGTCCATGTGATGTTTTCCACTTGGAAAAATCTTGAATTTTAACAGTGTTTTGCAGAATAGCTCCTAAAGGTTTCTGTTGACAGTTCCAGCCCTCATCAAGGTGTGTTATGCACTCATTGTGCCATTCTAATTAGAAGTCATCACAGTTTGCAAATAATAAATTTTTCCTTTTAATTCACATTAAATCGGTGTTTTTTCTTTTTTAATAAAAACATTATGTTCATAACCTCAAAGTGACTAGTTAAACATCTGAGCTGATTTTCTGCAACACAATATAATTACACTATTTACTTGAAGCTTTTGCATGGTACACCAGATTAAGTCAGTGAAAAATAGGATTGGCACTTGCTGAAGTTCAGTTTGTCTATAATTTCCACTGGTGTTTTCCTCAAGAATAAAATTAGATATTCCTTAATTCTTCCATATCTGTGCAAAGAATTAAACCCCACAGAAGTCACTGAGGTAATTACTTTTGTTCTGTAATGGTCAAGAGGTTCAGTCGATCAGAAAGGTGACTTTCACTTCACCACTGGTTTTGTAACTTACCCACAGAAGGGCACGAGGCTGAAGGACAAACACGCCGTGTGCTTATCTGGGAAATAGCTGCACCCTTGAATGACCTCCTCTCCAGGTAAACCTTGTGCCTGGAAGCATTATGCCATCTTTTTATGATGTGCAGGTGTCCCTGGCATGGGCATCTGCTGTACAAGCTGGCAGTGGAGCCTTGCAGGTGTGCATTTCTGCTGGAAACACCTAGTTTTGGAATGGAGCAGAGGAACACCAGTCAGGAGGTGAGCTCAGGGTTACACCTCTTTACTGATTCCCCCTTCCTGCAGTCCAAGCCCTGTGAGCAATCAAAGGGATGTCTCATCTTCCTGCAAGGACTTCCCATCTCCTGATGCTTGTCTTGCTGGAGAAATCTCCAGTGTTTGGTGAAGGTATTTATCATCACAGTTCACAGATGCACAGCCTTGCACCTAGGATATATTTACACATTGATGCCTTTCCTTGGGAACTGGAATATAAAAAAGGTGTTCCTAGAATAATGCATGTTATTTTCTCCATTTTCTACATATTGCTAAACCCAGGAATCTAAATTACTGTGCAATGATTTGCAAACAGGCTGGTGTGTTCATTCTCATACTTTACTCTATTTTTAAAACCCACATTAAAAAAAAAAAGTAAAGAAAAAATCCAAAAAAATAAAGAGTAAGTAGCATTTAGGAGACAACTGGGAAAATCAGATAAATACTAATGGCGTGGTGGATACATTGGCAGAAACATACAATAGCTACTGCTACCTAGTTTTAGCAATAACACATTTAAATCAATAGCTCCTTTTTAATATTTTATGTAGTACTCACATTATCGTGTTCTTTTGTCCCTTTTTCATTGCTAATCAAAGCTATTGGCAATGACCTTGGCATTTTTCTAGGTTTTTAGTGGCTCAGGTTTCACTTAAATTAGCAACCATGGGGACAGTTTTTTGTTGATTTACAGCTCACTTACATTTTAAGAACTTTGGTTGCATTTTGTAATTCCACTTGCAAACAATTCTATATTTTTATTTTGAGAGACAAGGCTTAAACTAAAATACTTTTGACATTTCTTTTTTCATTTTATATAGTATCCAGGATGTATAAAACTGACTTCTTATACATACCTGATTACATTTTATGATTTTTGCCAATAAAGAATTTCAATCTCCCATTGTAATAATCCAGAGAAGCCATTGTCACTTTGGGTCCCCAGTCTGGGTTTGCAGGGTTTTTTAAAGCTATTTGGAACATTTTCTTATGTCATGGTTATTATTCTGTAGCTGTGGTAGAAGGTATAGAAATTCAATGATAAGTTTTTCTGTGTTTCATTAGAAGTGGAACATACTTCTAGCTTAAAAATTCTAATTTTTAGGAGCAGAGTTACTGCCCAGTTAACTACATCTCAAGCATTTCCTTCTATATTGAGACCAGCACCTGGTAATATTCTCTGTGACACAGAAAAGCACACAGCATTCCATTATTTAAATTAGACAGGTAAGGTTAATAAACAAGGTCCAGGACTGAAGTCACACAGCAATTAAATAAGCATCAATCCAACACTGATTTTTCACACAGACTACTTTCCTGTAAATGGCGTTTTAGCAATTATCTTATCAGTTGCTACTAGCTCAGCAGTGATTTATACAATTCTGCCTGTGTAGTTGAGCTGGTGTTAGATTATATCCATTGAAATGAACATAGCAGTTGCATTAAATAGCTCATTTACTTTTCAATGAGTCACAGGAAATACTTAAACCAGTTTACCTTGTACTAGCAAAAGCTTTGTACCCAAAGTTAAAAAACCAGAATATGATCTGATCCAAAGCTTGCTGAAGTCCTTTAAGTCTTTTCACTAACAATCAGTCTCTTATATACATGTATAATATATATACATAATGTGTGCAAGCCCTCTCCTGTACTTTCTCCTGCCTGAAATAACTGCTGCAGTTTTTAGTGTGTCTCACTGCAGTTCTCAGCTCTGACAGGGAGCTTGGCTGAGAGCTCAAGGTACACGTGCTGTTAATCTTCCTCTGTGCTTGGGGCTGCACCTGTGCAAATGAGGTCCACAGGGGTCTTCCAAAGCAGGCTCGGCTGGAGGCAGACTTGGCAATCTTCTAAATGTTATGCAGTGCTTTAGCAAGACACTGAACAGAGCAGAGGGAAATGTAGGTGCTGTTTGCATCCAGTTTACGTAGGTTCAGGAGGGACAGACCAAGTACCTGCAAAGGACATCCTGGGAGTTTCTAAATAAGCCACAAAGCAAAGCACTTGAATTCAAGTGATTTCAAAGCTGAAGAAATCAGCTGAGATGCAAATGATGGCTACCAGAGCACTGCTGCAGGAGAGAAAAAGGAGTTTGCTTTGACTCATTTTTCAAAGGGATCTATCAGGTTTTGAGAGAGAGACAAAACTGAGCCACATGGCCCATGGACTGAACAAATATTTCCTCTCTTATGGAACCTGCCATATGGCAATACACTAAAGGTATTTTCTCCTGCAACTCCCTGCCTCAAAGCGTAATCTTCCCCACGTCAGAGTTCATCTTTTTCACTTCTGTTGGGAAACGGTGGAAGGCTCTGGGCAGTGCCTGGCCAGCTGCAGCTACTGCAGCTCAAGAGATACAAAGGTTACAGAGCAAGAGAAGTGCCTGGACACTAAATGGGGAGACCCAATCGTCTATGGTCTGCTGTATGTCAGACTGAGGAAATCCTGGAGAAAAAGGCAACACAGAAGCCTTCTGGGTTTTTTTTGCAGCTAGAGTATAGACGAGCAATACCTGGTCTGTACCTCAGTAATGACACTGGTGGCAATCCAGAAATGCTCCCACTGAGTGTGATCACACTGCCTACGCAATGCTCTCCCTCAGCTGCCCCAAACTTCAAACAAAGTGCACTCTTCCTATCTTTTCTTCACCACTGTCTTTTGTAAGCCTTTTAGGCTGCATGGTCTGCTTGGTTTCGGTGAATGAATGCTTTTATTTGCATCTT
The DNA here is from genome assembly GCF_036417665.1 of Passer domesticus. Lineage (NCBI taxonomy): Eukaryota > Metazoa > Chordata > Aves > Passeriformes > Passeridae > Passer > Passer domesticus. Next base: position 16,283,916 of record NC_087475.1, on the reverse strand, counting down.
TGGTTAACTTGACATGCATTAAGAGTGATTTCAAGATGACTGAATAACAACAAAGCATTCTCCACCCAAATATTCAGTGAAAATATAAACCACAGCACCTTAACAGTGCTGTAATATGCACCTCCTGTGCATCAGAGAATAACAGAGTGTTCTTCACAGAGGTTAGGGCATTAAGAAATGCCCAGTGATTATTGAGTAACAGGGAAGGCGCCCTGCCAAGCCCGAGATGCTGGGAGCCATGGCTGATTCCAGAGAGCAATCAAGCCATGTCTTCCAAAAGCACTTCTGAGACAGGATTCATAGCGGCTTCTAATTAGCAGAAACCTGTGTTTGTCTTTGGCAACAGCAACAAAATTTTCAGTGTTATAAAGACACTTTGTTGGTTGTTTTTAAAATTTGAGTATTACAAATTGTGGAACGAGGGACAGGACATTTCAAGCAAGAGTGCTTTTGGAGGCTGGACTGTAATTTCATACTGACTCAGAAAAAGATTGGTGTAGAAACCAATGATTTCAGGGAAACAAACAAACAAACAAAAAGCCTTTCTCTGGTGAGAGGCTTTTTACCTGTTTTTTTGGGTTTTTTTCATTTGAAGTTCAGTGTATACATGGGTGTTTAGATTTTCCAGGGAGAGCCTCAGGAAATACAGTACTATGTCCACTCAGCACTCTGAGGAAGACACAGGTAGAGTAAGGTCATTCCCAGAAGATCAGCTCTGTTCTGGAAAAATCAGGGGTACTCTTGAGGCATAAATACAACTATTCTTTGCTGAGACAACTGGGACAGATGCAGAAGAAGGGAGGTAGAAAAAAAGAAAAAAGCAGCCGGAAGAAGGACTTCATGGCCATGATATGAGAATTTAGTGACCCAGGGGGTCATTTGACTTTGGTACATTCTGCCTCTAGACTTTCCATAAGGGCAGTTTGTGTTAAGGCCTACCCTGCAGTCTTTGACAGTTTATTGAAAAACATAAAGTAGCAAAAGAGCACCAGCTGTCTGCTTCACTATCAAGCTGCTGGAGAATGATGTTCTATTTTCAACACTCTCATCAAGAATGAGCTTCAGATTAGAACCAGACTAATGAAGATTTAGTAAAAAAAAAAAATTAAAAAAAAAGAATGAAAGGACTTGCAAGGAAAGGAAAATTGCTTTATTCATTGATGTGGTTGAACTGAGGGAAAACCTGCATTAGATTAACCACAGATGTTAAGAAATTTACCCCAACTGGTTCACTTTTGTTAGTATCAAATATTTGACTGTAAATAAGTTTTGCAAAGCTGTCTCTGCAGGGATTGCAGGCCTCAGCTCTGTCGTATGCCTGGAGGTTTTACACCATTTCTGGTTTACTCTGCAGCCACAGACCTGAACTAAGAGATTCCTCAGTGCTGTATGCCACTGTTCTCTTTTCTGTGAAAAACAACAGAATCGCACTTAGTTGTTGAGTGTGAGTGCTGAGATGGTTGGGTTGAGCAGCCTCAGACCCTTAAATGAGGGATGTCACCAAAGTTCTAATGCAGTGGTAATATTTTTGTTGATGTTGAAAATTTGCTTGGATACTACAGCAGTGGGCTCTACGGAACATGCTCCAGAAAAAGAAACCAAATATTTGCACATGCTGGAAAGAGAGTGAGTCAGCATTTGAGTGGGAACATTAATCAAAACTCAACAATGAGCAACATTGTGATGAGTCTTGCTTCATGCGTGGCATTCACCAGAAATTTCTCCCAAAATTTAAGAAGTGGATTATTTGTCTGGAAATCCTTTTGCTCAAAAGAAGGGCCAAAATAAGTGTTGTAAAATAGTTATTGTTTTAAACTGCAGTTTTATTCAAAGGAATAGAAGGAAAACTCCTCATTCACTCCTGAGACCTCATTTGACTGCATGTATGCTATGGAGAGAGGTTAATTAGCTAAAAAGACTCTTGGGCCATGTTATGACTTCTGCCTGGAAAACTGTTGCTGTCCATACCAAAAAGAAAGAAGGCAGTGAATGGAATCAGGGAGGGACAAGCTGGAATAAATACTTTTTAAAGAATTCCAAGAGTTTAGACTAATCAAACAACTCCGTTTTCATGGTTATCTGGGTAGATATTTTGGCACCCTGCCACATTGCACATGCAAACTAGTGAACTTAATATATCCTGTTGATAAAATAAATCCATCAGTCAAACAGTTGTGTGTCCAAAAAACAGATAAACAACACTGTTTGAAAATTAACCAGTGTCAGAAATTACGCAGCCTTCTGTATCAATAGAATTCTGGGAGGAGTCCAGACCTGTCAACACGGAAACATGCAATATGATTTAATAACTACAGCAAAAAAAGTTTGTGTCCAACCCATCTTTAATGAAGATGGAAAACTGCTAGTATTCCCACACAGAATATAACATGTTTCGTTTGCATGTGATTTTATCCTGAAAACACGTATTGTTATTGTGAAATCCATTAGCAAATGTTCACTAAAGAAGGAAAACATTGTCAACATTTATACTGTTTATTCACTGAAAATTTCTGGACAATGGTCCTGCTTGACTGACCTGATCTCCTTCTCTCACAAGGTGACCCACCTCACAGAGAAGGAAGAGGCTGACAACGTTGTCTGCTTGGACTTTAGTAAAGCCTCTGACACCATTTCCCACAGCATTCTCCAGGATAGACTGACTGCTCATGGCCTGGATGTGCTCTTGGCTGGGCAAAAAACTGGCTGCATGTGGGAGCCCAGACTGGTGGTGAATGGAACAAAATCCAGCAGGTGGCCAGGCACTGGTGGTGTTCCCCAGGGCTCAGTACTGCAGCCTGTCCTGCTTAATACCTTTATTTGTGATTTGGATGAAAGGATCAAGGGCACCCTCAGTCAGGTTGTAGATGACACCAAGTTGGTCATGTGTGTTGATCTGCTGGAGGGTAGAAAGGCTCTGCAGAAGGATCTGAGCAGCCTGGATTGATAGGATGAGGCCAATTGTGTGAGGTGCAATAAGGCCAAGAGCCGAGTCCTGCACTTGGGTCACAACAACCCCAGGCAGTGCTACAGGGGGAGAAGAATGGCTGGAAAACTGTCCTGGGGAAAAGGGTCTGGGGGTGCTGAAGGTGAGCCAGCCGTGCCCAGGTGGCCAGAAAGGCCAGTGGCATCCTGGCTTGTGACAGCAATAGTGTGGCAGCAGGAGCAGGGCAGGGGTTGTCCCTCTGTGCTCAGCACTGGTGAGGCCACACCTTGAGAGCTGTGTCCAGCTCTGGGCCCCTCATTTCAGGAAGGACATTGAGGTGCTGGAGGGAGTCCAGAGGAGGGCAATGGAGCTGGGGAAGGATCTGGAGCACAGATACTGTGAGGAACAGCAGATGGATCTGGGGTTGTTTAGCCTGGAGAAGAGGGCTGGGATGAGATCTCATCTCTCTCTAAAACTGCCTGAAAGAAGATTCTAGAAAAGTGGAGGTTGGGCTGTTCTCCCAGGTAACATGCCATAGAGTAAGGAGAAAGGGCCTCAAGTTGTGCCATAGGAATTTTAGATTGGATATTAGGAAAAATTTCTGCATGGAAAGGGTTGTCAAGCATTGGGCCAGGTTGTACAGGGAAGTGGTTGAGTCACCATGACTGGAGGTATTTAAAGGATGTGTAGATGTGGCACCTGGAGACACGGTTTAGTGGTGGAATTGGAGAAGTTCTTGTTCTATATTTGAGAAAAGTAAGTTTCTTCCTGTAGAATGGGCAATTGTTTTTTCAGTTTATGGATGAACATTGCACAAAATCAAGTCTGGAATGGCCCCACAGACATCAAAGTAAGCTACCACAGCACTCAGTGTTATAGTACTTACAACAATGTTGGACCTAGAAGTATTAGTATTAGTTTATCTGGAACAGTCTCAGTCTTTCCTGTAGTTAATTAATTGACTTAAACCCAACTAAAGTGTTTTATCTGAATTCTCTGAATATTATATCTGACCAGATATTACCACAGGTGCCTTCTATTTAACAAGAAATAAATGGAATTATATTCCAAATTTAATTGTGATAAAATATTTCATATATAGGAAATAAAAATTTGGGAAATAATTCCTATTTCCTATATAAGTTTAGCATCTTTTTGGAGCTGTGGTAATGATGTAAAGTGAATATTGATCCATTCTATATTCCTGGCGAGCTTGATCATTATATAACATTTGGAGAACTACTTCACCATAATAAGGAGATTTTTGCCCTGGCACCTCTCTTTTACAGACATTTCCAAACACAAGACAGATTTTTTGTTGTTGTTTTGTTTGGAAGCATGAATTGTTTTTTATTGTTGTGTTGTGTTTTGGTGTGGTTTTAAGAGGTTATTTTTGGCTATTCCTCATTTTCATCAAAACCAGAGCAGCCAAAATGACTTGTTCAAACTTGTAAATGGAAAAAATACAGACAATTTTTGGTGTTCTGCTACTTTTAGTGTAAAGGAGGAAGTTAGAGGCTTGTTACAGTGTAAACCAGATGTCAAGCAAGCAGCTGAAATGCAGACCACTAAGTTATCTAAATCCCCATCTCCAGGAGAAACCATCAGAGGCTGTGGGGTGTTTTCCTGGGGTTTCCATCCGTGCTGCTGTGACGTGCTGCCCCCAGCACTCACCCACACTGGGAGCCACAGGCAACTTCTGCTTGTGACTCATGAGCAAAACTTCCTCTCCCCTCGAGTTTCTGTGGTATGTGGAGTTCTCATGGGAGGATTTCTGATGCACAGCTAAGAAGGGAAAGTTCCTTCTGATGAATTTCACCTCCTCCACCACCTATTCTCCTCTGAAATCAAAGGAGGACCCTGATGACCTCTGGAGGTCTTCTTTGCACATTTCCAGAAATTTGATAGAGTTTATTTTCTTACAGTAGAAGGCAAAGCAAGGCAAGGCAAGGCCAGGATAACCCAGAAGGGTGGGTGTGAGCATGTAACTTCAGAAAAACCCAGTTAAATTTGCTGCTATTAATGGGCTTTGAATCCTATGGGACTGGAACATCAACAGCCAAATAATTTTGTGAAGTGCACCTTTAATAAGGGGTTCATATTGCAATGGCTTTAGTGGGTATAGGGGGAAAAATAAGTGATCTGGAAAATAAGAGTGTCACTGTTCCAAGTTGTTTGTTCCACCAGCTGTTTTATTTTACCCAACGAACTCTCCAAATATCTCAGCCTTGGCTTGTAAAAGTAGATGTTGAAAAAATACTAGCAGAGTTGTGGGAAACAACAAACCAGAGCTTTTTGGCACAGCAGAGGATGGACAGTATTCTAGGAGGTGTTTTCTGCTTCACTTTATGGAATTCATCACTATGGTAGTTATGCTTGTTGATATCAGTAAAAGGTGCCAGCCCTGATGAGGGAATAGCTTGTATTTGGTTATTTAGGCTGTGCCTCCCAGTGAGAGAACACAATGAACTAAAAGGAGAGCAATAAAGCAAGGGAAGACATAAATCCCATATAAGGGGGAAAACAATCCACAAATATTTCAGTGCATAAGGAATAATGGGATATAAACTTTAAAAAGAAACTGCAAAGAGCTTTTAGTAATAGCAAAATCAGATATGTTCTTTTTAGATATAGCTAATATTTTGCTTCTCCATCATAAGTGTTACTACCTTTTCATTTTGATCCTCTGAAAATATGCATGAATTAAATGGAGATACATAAGATATCTGGTACTGATTGTTTCCAGCCTTTTTCAGGCATTTGTAGATGTGAAACTCTGATAGGCTAAAGCAATATTGAAGGTTTATGGAGCAGAAATAACCAAGAAGCTAAAAGGACTTTTCTCCGTGGTAACCCAGATATTAAAATTGAATGATTTAGACAATTTGTATGTGGAATGTGCCCTCTGCCACAAGCTAATATGCATTAACATGGTGAAAAAGCACTGACAGAACTTTTGCTGGGGTTGCAAAGAAAAAACTTTGAGAATTATTGGGACAGTATTTTCAACAGACACAGAACTGGCAAGGTAACAACACCTCTCCTTTGCTGGCATCTTCATGCCTCTGATAAGCACAGCCCAGTCTGTAATCCCTTCATGGAAATCAAATTACATACTCCAGAAGCCTTCAGATCCTCAGATGAGGACCACCACAGACTTCTCAATATCTCTGTAAATGCACCTTTCTGGCACCCATGTCTTGTCTGTGCTCTGGATTACAGTGCTAAACATGAAAACTGAAAAAATTCTGTAATGGTTCCAAAATACCAATTTCTGTCTTCTTTTAGTAGCATGACAAATGTGAAAATTAGGCAATACTATAAATAATTGCATGGAAGCCTTTTCCACGCCAATCTCATAAGCCCTGTTGTAAGTATCCTCCCAGGATTTTTCTTTCCACACTTGCCTTCTCCATTAATTCACAAATTCATAAACAGCAGGGATGAAAGCACAATGAAAAAATCATCTGGTGTACTTTGGCCCAAAGTAATATCAAATACACCTAAATCATTCTAAATGGATATTTGTCTGACATCTGTTGTAGATTTTTTATGCTATCCAAGCAAAATATTCCAGTTCTTCAGTGTTCTATTAGATTCTCAGTGTCTCTAACTTATGCTTCCCTCTCTGAAAGTCCATTACTCTTACATAGAAGAATGTGTAGAATATGCTAGAGATGCTATAGAATTTTTCTTTTTTTATATTTATATATTTTTATATTGTGTATCCCATCTCCCTCTCTCTAAACTGAGTCTTTTTCTCTTCTATAAGTCTCTTAGAGTTCACCTTGTCCAGCTGTCAAAGGAAGGCTCTCCTATATTTGTTGTTTGTGTTTATCTGATCGGTGTTTGTCATTTTCTTAATAGCACAGATTTCCTGTCAAGTGAAGCAATAGTTGTGTAGTTTTTGGTTTATGTCTGTTCTTTCCCTAGTCATGTATTTTATCTAGGGCCCACTTCAAAAGCAATTCAGACTGTGGATTTTCCTCTCTCACAGAGCTCTGCTACATTACACATTCATTAAAGAAAAGGGAGTTTTACCTTTAGAGATACAAACCCAATTTCAATGCTTTCAAAAAGACTCCACAAAGAATTTTACTGTAATTTGTGATGATGGAAAAAGAATGATAGTGATATGTAACATATATGGTGTCTTTTGTAGGATGGAGCTGACAGATGGCTTTGCCATTCTTCTTATATATGCAGCCCTAAAACACAGACATACAATATTCCTAAAAACTGCTTAGCACCTCCAGTGCCTTTCTGATAAGTGGGGATAATTAATAAAGAATAAGGACATGGACATACTCTGTCCTCCAGCAAGCAGTTGTAAGAAAATAAGCATTGTTAACATTGAGTCATCTACAGTAACAAACCATAAAATAATACAGGCTAGAGAGGGAAAAGACCGATTAAGTCATGCACTCCATCTCCTGCCAAGGCAGGCTTCTTTTCTGCCATATATTATTAAGTGCTTTGTCCAGCCTAGTTTTAAATTATTCAATCAATTTGATATCCACTATTTCCTTTGGGAGACTACTCTCCAATTCAGAGGTATGTTTATTTATTCCTTGCTCTATAAATAAAATGTTCTTTGCCTATCTGCACTACTTCAAAAATTTCTTTTCAAAAAATTTTTTTTAACTTTATTACTATTGGAGTTAAGATGTAAAATGGGCGATGTAGAGGATGAGACAAAAACATGAAGTTTTCCTGGAAAAGTAAATAAAGGGAAGGTATTTTCTTTGGGTCTCTTTGTTAGTTTAATCTTGCATTGTATCTTTATACACCTCACAAGCCAGAGCCAAATAAAATAGCAGCCTTTGCACACTGTTTAATAACTTCTTGTCCTGCCAGCAAGCATCCTGTGGCAGTTAGCATCCCAAGTAGCAGTGGGGCAGATCTTTTGGGAGCCATGCAAGAGACAAGGAGGCAGGAAGTGTGGGCAGTGAGTGCACTGCCCACGGACTGTCCTGAACAGCAGCAGCTTCCTGCAGAGCCGTGCATGTAGTGGTGTGGTTCTGATTCAAGTATGCCAAGGCTTTCTAAACTTTTAGCCTGCTCAGAAACGTAAGATCAGCTCAGGAAAGCTCTGCAGAACTTGTTGGGTCCTGTGGATTGCTGGGTGAAGTGTAGCAAGGGGAACAACCAAGCACTAAATGTGCAGGACAGAAAAAACCACAGGTAAATGATTACAAGGAATGATTAAAAGGCATGTGCATGGCATAAAAAGATAAATAGCAAAGAAAGTAATTTTTTGTCCCAGGTGTTCATCTGTGCCTTGTCAAGTGTTCCAGCAAGCTCGTCCCCAGCCTTATGCTCTGGTACACTTTACAAGAAGTTTTCAGGTAATGGGAGTTTAAAAATTAACTGGTGCACCCTGTGCTGCACGCTCATGAGCCAGGGCCCTTTGAAGTGGGCAGGAAAATCCCCATCATTTCAAAGGGCTTTGAAGCTGGCCCTGGGCACACAGAGACAGGGGTTCATTTTACACTGGGACGCCAAGGAGCCCTGCAAGCTGTGCTGCTGTGGCTGAGACAGCGACGGGTGTCACCCCTGCCACCCCAGCAGGGCACGGCTGCTGGGGACACTGCAGGGACAGAGCCCAGGCAGGGCTGTGGGACAGTCAGCCAGCACAGCACCCAGCCTGCAGCCTCTGCCTGGCACCTGCCTCCTGCCAGCCAGATTTGGGCAATTCAGAAGGACAGGTAGGAAGGACAAGGACTGGGCTTGTTTAGCCTGGAGAAAAGGAGCCTCAGGAGTGACCTTATCAATCTCTACAACTTCCTGAAGGTGGCTGTGCTCACGTGGGGTTGGTCTCTTTCTCCAGGCAGCAACTGACAGAACCAGAGGACACAGTCTCAAGCTGCATCAAGGGAAATACAGGTTGGACATTAGGAAAAAGTTTTTCACAGAAAGAGTGATAAAATATTGGAATGGCCTGCCCGGGGAGGTGGTGGAGTCGCCATCCCTGGATGTGTTTAAAAAAAGCCTGGATGTGGCACTCAGTGCCATGGTTTAGTTAAGGTGTTAGGGCATGGGTTGGACTCAATAATCTTGAAGATCTCTTCCAATCCAGTCATTCTGTGAATTCTGTCAATAGAAGGAAAAGTAACCTGCCCTTCTTCTAAGTGGTAACAAAGGTTGGGTCTTGGGATAAGCAGCAGCTGCAAAGTACTCCCTTGGGAAGCTGCTTTCAATTGGCAGTGGGAATGAAGAACAAGTGTAGCATGGACTAGCTGAAAGCACTGTGAACACTTAGAAACAACATTAAAGGGTAAATCAGAACAGAGCAAAGAGGACACAGTGTGGCATCGAACTGCTGCTCTCCCTGCAACTGCAGAGGAAAATGAAAGTTCCCTTTGAGCAATCATACAGAAACCCCTGAGGTTCAACAGCAGCAGCTCCTTTACCCAGATCTCCTTTTCCAATCTACTGACAAAAGAAGAGGGGATCCACCCATGCCTGGCGGCACAAAAGTACAAAATCTTGCTCCTGAGCACCCAGAGGGCCCTGCAGAGGGCGAAGGCAGTTTCCCAGCCAGCACTGAGGCACAGGCCCAGCGAGGGTGGCCATCAGCCTGACACATCTTCCTGCCAAAGCAGGTCCTGCCTCCATCAGCAGCTCCTGCTGGGGACAAGCCAGGAGCCTACCAGCTGCTGAGACACCCCAGCCTCCCCTGTGGCTCCTGGGGAGGGCAAGGGCTCCATTCCCACTGGCCCACTTGGGCAGCCCTTGCCATGCTGCTGTGTCTCAGCCCCAGCCCTGCATCCCTGGGGTGGCCCCACTCTGACGTGGTGGCACTGCTGAAATGCACAATGCCAGCTTCAAGGCACTGCTGAGGGACTAACCAAGGCCAGGCAGGAAAACCTCAGCATCACCATGTGGATGTTGTATTTGGACTCCACTGTCAGAAAGGATTCCTTGTAGACTCCTCCTGGTCCCCTTGCACAACAAGCAGGTTGCCCTGGAGTCAGAGCACACCCACCTTGATACCCAAGGCTTTTTGTATGCTGTTTTTCTTCATTTTGAATTACTTACAGTGTTATAACAAGGTCATTTGCATTGTGTTGTGGTGTTGCTAATACTGTCTGATTGTGCTCCTTAGAATAGTTTTAGAAGAAAAAAACTGTAAGAAATAACATCATATTAAAAATAATTCATAGCATAAACTTGAAAGACACAGAAAGTATTATGATATCTATCTTAAAAATATTCATATATGTTACAAGCTTCCAATTGTTAAGAAACCACAGGTATTTCTAAGGAACTGGGTATTTTTTCCAATTTTGAATCACATGAATCACAATGGTGGATTTTACTCAATATATTCTGCTTCTAACCCCATGAGCTCTATTTACCATTATCCATCTGGATCTACACAATTTGGTGTGTGATTCTACAAGGACAGGCACACCACACAAACAGCTGCATTTAGACAATCCAGCTGGGGATTCAGGAAAGTAAAACTCCCTGAACAAGGTGTTTCCCTCTTCAGCACCTGAGTTGAAGATTAATAAACACTTCAGGCTGTTTTAACTGTAGCCACTTCTTGCTTCCTTGGCAATTATTTTAACTCTGTTTATGTGAAAAACACTCAGCATAGTATAAAATGGTGGAAAAATTATTTGGTAAACTGAGAATTGGACCGGAAATAAGAACTCCATAGGAAGCTCACACATACTCCCATACCACGTAAAAAATTTCCAATATTAAAGGATATATTCAAAGTAGTCTCTCAGGAATAGCTTGAGAATAGCTCATCCTGTCCTGGGAGAGGAGGATGGACAACAGTGGTGCCTTCTTGGCACCTTGGGCTCTCTGTGGGCACACAGCCTGACAGCACAACAGTGTTCAAGTGAGGACAGTTCAGTGGCTGATGGACTTTAAGCAAAACTGTAGAATACTTTGCAAAAGATGTTTATTTCTACTTGACCATTAAAATTCTCTACTCACATGTGTTTTGCTTGATTCAAATATGTTTAACCATTTCATCAAAAGAATTACATGAAATGTATTCCTGGATTGGTTAGTGATTTTATATTACTGACAGGCTATCCATAACTTGCATTGCATTTTCAATATGTAAAGCAAGCACCCCTTAGATTATATAAAAGCCATTTTCAGCCACCAGTTGAAAAAGAGGTCATATTTGCAGCACCGTGTTTCAAAAGAACAAAACATTTAGTTCCCAAAGAGTCGAGACGTTCCTTACTTTGTATTTATAGTTGGATAAATACTTAGAGTTGTTGTAATTAATCATTTACCTCACAATATCACCCTTATAACTCTGTGACACCTTTATATCAGCTTCAATGATTTCCTGTGCTATACAAATGTGGGAAGTAGTCACTTTTTATGATGCCTGTACACAAGCTACCAGTTGAAGAAAAAATGTTTTAATTATTATCATTCATTACATGAATGTTAGAACTATGAAAATCTGAAAATACAGTTTTGCAAGCCACTTGCACTTTCCTTGACATCTTTGATGGCAACAAAAAAAGATAAGAAAACAGCACTTTACTCTTGACTGGAGTCTGCCACAATGCTGAGTAACACCTTGCCCCTGGCACAGGAAGTGTTTTCATGTGGAGTAATATTTAATATAATCATTACAAAATCCAGCTCTGAGATTGAAGGAGGTGAAGGTGTACAAATGACTTGGCCATTTGAATACTTCAAGGTATCACTGCACATCCCTTCGGGACTGAAGGGCAACGTCTGTGCTGTGCCATATGGTACAGGGCAAAATCCCCTAAACTAGCTCCCAGCATTTCTGTGCAGGGGTGTGGCAGCACAGGCTCCATAAAGCTCTGTAGCTTGCAACACTGCCCCTGAGCTAAATTAGCCCGACTTCTCAGCACAGCTAATTGACCTGAGCCCACATTGACACAGGACTCAGGTGCCAAAGCCAGCGGGGTTGCTGCTGGCCGGAGGATGTCCAACAGCCATGCTCCATCATAGAGTTAATTTGGACCTGGGTGTGCATGTTTTCAAGTGTGAATATCTAAACCCAGTGCCAGGGTGACTTAGCTGGGCTGGGAGATGGAGCTGAGAGGCTCCCATCAGGCCAGGAGCAGCTGTAGGCTGGGATTCCAGATAAAGGCAAATGTTTGTAATGCTATATCCAATCACAGTAGAAATAATTAATTTTTTCCTGCAGAGCAATTTATTTTCACCTGGTCAAACGCCTTTATGGAGAGCAAAACAGCTGAAGTGTACTGGCCCAGTGCTCTCTCTAACCCAGCACTGCACTGACACCAGGGGTTGGGGGACAATGGGAGCTGCTGTCTGAGCAGGAGGGCCCAGCCACCAGGTGGGAACTGAGTACCACCTTCAGACTCACACACTTCTTTTCCTTCCATTATTCCTCCTAAGTGGGGCAGCTGTCCCAGCTATCCAGAAGACAAACCCAGGCCAGTGGCTTACTTGTTTACACCAAGGCAAATCTCATGTGCTAAGTTACATGGATGTAAAAATACAGTTAAAGAAAATATACATACTTTGTACTTTGAAGAGAGATGCAAATAATTTTAAATGGAAAACATGATCTGGTGGATTCCACTAAAGAAAGAGGCTTTTCATTAAAAGGAAAATTAAATCTAATTCCACCCTCTTCTGTTTGTTAAACAGCATTTTCAGTGATTTTGCAGGGATGACTTCTGTTCTAAAATATCCTTCTCTCCTTTAACCTCCATTGTAGTCAAATTTGAGACATCATATTTTGCTATAGCAACAGTTTGCTTTCAGAAAAACAAGATTTCTCATGGATATTTCACTTCCCTACAGAATTAAGGATTGGCAAAGACTGAAAGAGGAACATCTGAAATCACAGGTTAGGGAATACAGAAGCATGATGTACTGCAAACTCCAGAGTATTGCCAACTGTCACAATTATTTAATATCTGAAATCCCCAACACTTGGCATCCTTCAAGTTATTTTCTTTTGTTATTATTTAAAAAAAAAATCAAAAAACAGTTTAAGGAGAAGATAAATAGATGATCCCCTCTAATGAAATTTACTGTTTATTGGGAAATATTTGCCTTGTTTGACTACCTGAACAAGCATCTTTGAAGTACTAGTATGCAATGATGACTACCAAGTAAAGAACAAATATAATAGAAATGTGTTTAAAAAACCTGAGGGCTTGACTGAGAAATTGATACATGATATGAGGGAAACTGCTATAATGAATTCCAGCGGTTTATACAAAAACACACAACTGGAAATATGATTCATGAAAATAAAATACTTGATATATTACTTATAGAGAGTTACTGGGTGTCACACACATAAAATGCATGCCACAGAGTTGAATACCTCAACCTTATGCACCTTTCTCACCCAAAAAATAAACACTGTCTCTATATCACCTAGCGACGGATTTATTTTTTTTCAATTACAAATGTCCGTAAACTGAGCACAGTGTTGGTGTTAGAAAGCTGGAGTGTATAGAGACACATTTCAGGCACTGACAGAGAACAAAGCACATTTTGACTATAATATGGTCGTTATGGTCACCTGGTAATCGGTTCTAAAAAGGCAGCAGTGAACAACAGCCTTGCCTGAGGAAATGCAGACTGTGAGTCCAGAGCTACTGGGAGGATGAGACACATTAACAAGGAATGGAGCAAACACTGGCAGAACAAGGAGCTCGCACAGTGCCTGCACAGACCCTGTCAGACAGAGGAGGAACACTCAGTCCCAGCTGGAATCCCATTTAAAAGCACCACAGTGGTCATGACTCATTGCTGCAATATTAAAATATTCACAACCATGTTTTAGGGAAAAAAAAAAAAGCCAACAACATAGCTAAGAATGGCCATGTGTAATGTGTACCTATATATACATCTACCCACATGTATGCTAGGTTTCATATAAGCATTGGGAACAGCTTCTGTCTTGTTAGAAAAGTAACAAATGAGATAAAGGACCTCAGAGGATTCAGTTCTGTGATAGCCTTTGGATACATTTTACCCCAGTATGCACAGGCACTGTGAACAATTCTGTATTTAGTTGCAGTTGCAAATTGGTTAGCAGCTTTGTTTTGGGTTACATGTGTTCTGCGGTTTGCTGACTGACAGTGTATTCTCTAACTTCAAAATCAAGTCCAAAAAAAATAGATCATTTTGAGCCCCATGCTCCAGGCTGTCAAACAGCCTCCAAACTGCCATAGACTCTCCTTTCTAGTGAGGCCAGGGAAAAGCCTTTTCATAATCTGGGTCATGATGGAGTTTTATGTTTTTGGGAAAAATATTCCTGGCTTCCAGAACAACAATACAGCATATGTAACTGAGAGATCTTTCCCCAAGGTCTCCTCTTCTGTTTCATTCTTTCTTCTATGTTTATTTTAATTAGTTATATATATATAATATCTCTATCTCTATCTCTATCTCTATCTCTATCTCTATCTCTATCTCTATATCTCTATCTATAGCTATAGCTATAGCTACAGCTATATCTAATTATCTATATCTATAATATAATCTATTTTTTTTAATTTATGTATTCTGTATGAAAAAGATCCTGGTAATAAAACTTTGGTATTTAGTCTTCTAAATTCTTCCTCTTTCTGGTTTGGACTACATTATTTTCTCTGCTGGAAAAGACAAAGATGAGCAGACTTCCAAAGCCAAGCAACATTTATTTTTCCATCACTGTCCTCACATTTTAAGATATGCAATCAATCATGAAGGAAAGTGTAGCAGTTAGAGCAACAGGCAGGGCCATCTGCCCATGTGGTACTAGAGGGAGGTATGGAGTGGAAACAAGAAGATGTTGCCAAAACCCCTGTCAAATGTAGAGACAGAGCCAGGCTGTGACACAGCAGAGAGTGAAGCTTCCCAAAATGGAAAGTGAGATCTCCTGAACTGGGATTGACAGTGAAAGGAGAGGGGTGAAGTAGGTATCTTCACTCCAGAAAGAAGAGACAGGATAGCAATAGCAGGGAACAGATCTTGTTGGAAATGTGTCAGGGTTTTCTTCTGTTTTCTCTTTAATTTTAATTAGGCTATTCTATCAAAACACCTCCTTCACAGTCCCAGAGAGAACAGAGTAGTCAGTATGAGCCAACACTGAATAAATTGACAAAGTTATTTGTTGGTGACTCAGATGAGTTTCACTCAGCTCAATCTTCATAAGTATGGAAACTTTTCAAAACCCCTTTATCTACTGATATATATCCATATATATAACTTTTTCACCTCACTGTCTTCAGGACTTCACTAATATATCCTTTCTCTTCTCTTTGAACGCCCTTTAATCATCTATTCTTCTTTTCTCTTGATGTTTTCCCATTAATATCTTCTGACTTAGCCAGACTTCCTTCACTAATCTCAGATCCTCTACACAGAAGACACCTTGATGTAAATAACTTCAAAGAAGTGGGAGAAAAAGAAATCAAGACACAAGTCTGAAATGAGCTGCCAGCTCCTCCCATTAATTCTCTTGTTGCAGTAGTTTTGATGGGAGTGATGCAGCAGGATGTTTTGTCTGGTGGTTTGGTAGGAACCCAGACAAGACTTTTACTATAATGGTTGTTCTCTGACCTAGAATTTATGTATCCCTGGATCTTCCCTGGATTATGTCACCCACACAGAGATAATCCAAGTTTTTTCTTTGTTCTTTTTCTGCTGTTCAAAGAGTGGATTTACTTTCTCTTCTTTTCAAAATAGTGTAGGATTTTCATAGTACCATTTCATTTGCAGTGAAAATTCCTAGAGACTTAACACTCCTAGTTTAATTTCAATTCCACAATATTAAAATTGGCTTTGATGTTAGTCAGGGAGAGTCTGCCCAGCCAACTGTAAATACATGTAAAATGCTTACACTTATTCCATTACAGCACACATCTGTTATTATATTAAACCATTAATAAAGTTATATTTAAAGGCTTCTAAGAGTGAGACAGAAACTTCCCACAGAGGGAAAGTATTGAGTAAGTATTTCTGCTGTCTTTAATTCCTTTTGTCTAGACATCACAACAGCCCTTAGGCTTATCCTGCCAATGTCAATATAGTCCCTTGAGGACATGTGGCAAATTAACAAATTTAGCAATAAAAGTAATGGGCTGAGAATTACCTAACTATAGCAACAATACAGCATCTATTAATGAAACACACAGACACACACATGCACACAAATATAGGTCCTTGCAGGCACACATATCAATCTGAGCCAAATTCCCCAACTCATACCACAGCAAGTCTGTTTTTCCCACATTGATTTTTACATGCACAGTTTTTCATGGCAGATGGATCTGACACTAAAAATGGCAATGGCAATGAATGAGAATAACAACATGGATGTACAGTGCCAGATCTATGCACAACCATAAAAGTGCCCACATGCTGCAACAGCATGCAACTCTCCTCTGAGGAGACTGAGCCCAGGCACCCCCTGACTCCCAGTGAGTACCTGCATGAAGGCACCCCATATTGCTGGTTTTGCATTCTGTCCCACCTCTGTCTGAGCTCAGTGGCCTGCTAATCCCAGGTGTCCTCCTTGCAGATGGAGCAGAGTGGCACAGGAAGAACCCTCTGCCATCTCTGCGGGGCTGGCAATGACATGGCAGGACATCCAGATGTGACCACACGTTGCTGGCTGCTCTGGTGGGGTCAGCTAGAGCCCCTCCACAGCTGCTTCTGCAAGCAGGCAGGAGCAAAAGAGCCTCTCTGAATGCTTCAGTGCTGGGTTGATGAAACAAGGGAATTGCACCATTTGAGGCTGAACATTTTCCAGTTGGAAACAGGACAGTGCCTCTCACTTCACAAGGAGATACATGGAAAAGATGGGGGTGGGGGAAAGAGATGGGACACACAAGTTGTTCCAGCAGAGGTTCCATCTTCAATTAAGAAAAAAACAACTTTTTATGGTGAGAACTATCAATCACTGGAACAGCCTCCCCAGGGACAGGATTAAGTACCCGTAAATGGAGGGTTTTAACATGCAATTGGACAGGTGCTAGATAATGTCATTTGGGCTCCCTCTCTCATGGAAGATTGGGCCAGATGATCTTTCAAGATCCTTTTTGGCTGGGCTTGTATTGTGGTTCCGTAGTTTGGCTGGAAATCTGCTTGAGTTCTCCTGACACTTATCTGGGAGTGCCACAGCCAGAAAGAGTTTTTCATGAACAGATTTAACACTCTTCTAAACCAAAATGCATTAAGAGAAGAAGAGAAACTCTGTTCTGTCACAGTGCAATGGACAAAACCAGATTTTAGCAGTCCCTGTAGTTGGTGAGTGGATTGAACAAAAAGGCCAAACTCACCTGCAGTGAGATCTTTCCCTTGGTTCCTCATTCCTCGAACTGAACAAGGAAATTTGAGTGAAGAGAACACAATAATCTCCTCCTGATACACAAACTCCCCCTTTCCTATAAGAGCCTTAAATCACCTTTTGCCCCAAGCTCCATTTCCTTTGGCACAGAGCACATAACAACTCAGCATCCTTGCAGTAACTTTATACCCATTTCATTGTCACTGGATGGTATTTGCAGATCTAAACATTACCAAGGTCAAAGCTGAACAATGGACTTGTAAAATATTTTTGCCTCTTTAAAATAATAAATCTCCACTTTTCATAGACAGCATCCCATACTATTATTTTCTTGAAAATCTGTTAATAAAATCAAATATTAGAGCAATAACAGATATGACTTTCATTTTACTGTGAGTTTTTGGTGAGTTTGTACCTCTCTGACATATCGCAATGTTATATTTATCCTACATTATTTTTCAAACACCCCCATTAAATGTTATAGTAAATTTCAGGTTATAAAAGTATTGTACAGATTTCAGGACTAGATAAATATTATCCACACCAAACAGCTCAGATTCTGTCTTCACATACCTCTGCAAAAGAGAGTGGGAATTCACCAGTTTAGCTGTGGATCAGTTTGTTATTAAGGAGTTAAACTCCAGATTTTCTTGAAAGAATGGCTGTAGATTACAGTCTCTATGGCTGCAAAAATTTAATATTATAGGAGGAAACATAAATGGCCTTAGGATGATATTACACCTTAAATCTCCTTTTAAAAAATGCAAAACAAGAAAGTTTTACACTTTCAAGCATGGATGCTGTCATTAAGCTGCTCTGACTAGCCCTGAAAAAGTTCATAATTTTTTTCTGTTTGTTGGCTTCTGTCACCACAGCAACTAACTGGTTCTACATGAAGCTACAATGCAAGCCAGCAAAGCTGTAATGGAATACATTCCTTAGCATGAGTCAATGCCTGCACTGGAGAGAAAGCACACTGCTTTGGAAATGGGCTCTAAAATGGTGAGCTGTGGTCAGACTGGGAATACAACACTGTCCAAAATCAGATTTTTCTCTCTTCTGTGTATTTTTAATTTTAAGTACTTTAGTTATGCTTTGTGGTGGGAATCCTGGTCTTCCAGTGTGACAGCAGCAGTGGGGAGGAGGGAGCTGAAGCTGAGGCTGTTTAGTGCCCTGCAGGACACACACACACACAGATCTCTATCGCTCACAGTGGAGGCTGGCAAATATTTCCTTTGGTGTGGTGATTTCCAGCTGTGTCCCACAGACCCCTGAGGATTTGCTGACTACTTCTGAAAGGTCCTTCACGTGGGACTATAAAACACAAGACTACTGGCATTATAATTTAAATTCGCTATCCCAGGATCTGTATTTCCCTTGGAAAATTATAGAAGGCAAACAACTCAAAAAGCATTGAAATTCCCTGATATGTATAATGGAATAATACTTACTGTGTGAAGTGCATCTCCTTCAGCCAACACAAAACCAGCACCAGAGAAATTCTGATTGAACTGAGAATTACACTGGTGCAGATCCAGAAGGCCAAAACTTTTCACTGGAAAAACTGCTTCTGTTCATGTCGAATGAAAAACAGTAGACATTGATTAATAAAGAATAAAATATATTTTGTCATGTGATTTTCAGGGAAGACCTATGTATCAAATCATTAATTATAAAGGCAAATTCGATAAAATGTAAATTCAAATTATATTCCAAACAACAAAGTACAGTAATGATTAAAGTTAAGTAAATTATTAAACCAGTGCATTTAATAAGATGCATTTGAGGTTACCAGTCTGTGAAGAGAGTTGCATGAATTTTAGTTTTTTGTTTCAAAGCAATATTGCATTATACAGATTCATAAATCAGCAACCAGAGAAAATCTAAGAGTGGATTATTTTTTCACTAGTGTAATTCTCTGTGCAGTCAAAACTGCTTTGGACATTTTTTTTTCTGAGAACAGAATGAGAGCTCACTTTGCATCATAGCTATTATGTCATCTGCTTTAGAAAACATTTTTCTAGAACTCCACCCACATGCTGGTAACCCCAAATGTAACCTGTTAGATTTGTCCTAGTAAATACAACACATTAATTATCAGCAATTCAATTATTCTTTCTTCCTGAAATTCCTTTCTGTAATATGATTTAATGTTTCTTTCTTTCAATGTTTTCTTAAAAACATTTATTATAGATGTCTTAAAATTAAGCTGTAACTTCTTTATAATAAACCCAAATGCCAAATTCATTTGTTCCTTTATCAGTGAAGCTTATTAAAGGTTTATGTGAGATATCAGAGTTAGAAATAAATTGGTGAGGATATATTTTTGTTCTCAGTTTATAGTAACTGCTTGATCTCATTTTCTGGTGCCCTCCCTTCTCCCCAGATATATTTTCACATGCAACTATAAATCTGACAGCCATGAAGCTTATTTTTATCCTATCACTAATGGGTCAATTGCAACCACAGAAATCTCATTAATATTTTCAAGCAGACTTACAGGGGCCACCCTAACAAACTGTGATTCATCAACGTTCACAAGTAGAAAACTTGCTCAGAACATGAAATGCAGTGATTACTTTGCCTTCTCTCTTACAGCAGACAATACGTAATGCTAAAGAGTAGAAAATATTTTGTAATTTATGCCTGTCACTTTGATAAATATTAATAATGCTATTGAAATCTGCAAGGAGGTATAGCAGAGTGAGGCTGATAAAATCTTGTAGATTCATAGATTAGGAAAATTCTTACACCACCAGCCTAATTTCCTGCGTGATGTCACCTGGGGAATGGTATCCAGCAATTCATATATGGAGTTTAACAACTTGTGCTCAGCTCTGGAATCTCTTCAGACAATTTCAGTCGAAAGACAGAGAGCCCCCTACTTCCCTTGGTAATTTTGGGCATCATTATCACTATTAAACCTATGTGAAATTTTTCTAGTAGCTCAAATTTTCTGGCCATTGTTCTTGTTATGTTTTTCTCAGTGAGATTTCTTGGGGTGAAAGTATCAAGGATGATATTTTATGTATAAAAAGCTTATTTTGTATACATAAAAAGGTTGTACTCTTTAAATTTATGACTTTATTATAACCATTACTCTTTAAATTTGTGACTATTATAACCATTTTGAGATACTTGTGTTTTCACTTTCTACAAAAGAGTTTCAGAACAGTACACAGTACTCCAGTGTCTACACTATAAACAAAGATAAAATCATTTTCCTGGTTCTTTACACTACTTCCCATTTTACATGAGTATTAATTATTTTAAGTATTTCACAATACTTACGTGTATTTCCACTTTAATGAATGAAACCTCACTCAAGCCTTCAAGGTCACTGCCCCAAACTACAAAATTTGCAAGAGTAACAATCTTCTAACACT
The DNA here is from genome assembly GCF_036417665.1 of Passer domesticus. Classification (NCBI taxonomy): domain Eukaryota; kingdom Metazoa; phylum Chordata; class Aves; order Passeriformes; family Passeridae; genus Passer; species Passer domesticus. The sequence goes on along the minus strand of NC_087475.1, from coordinate 16,263,326 downwards.
AACACAATTTTCTAATGCATTAACAATTGTTCCAAGACTTGACATTAGTTTTGCACATTTCTTTGCTTCTAGGAAGTGGTTTAAAAATCTGGATTCAAATCTTTATCTGGACATGCTATGAAATACCAGATATTCCCACAGTTCTGCTCAGTCATCCAAGATGATGCTTGAGTCCATTCTGTACCAGCTTCTGAATTTTCTTTTACAAAAGGCAGGATGTTCCCTGTTCAAAAGGACAGCTGGCTCTTCTGTGTATCAGAAAGGGAACTATATCATAACTAGATGGGAGCTCTCCAACTGTACACAACTTATTTTTTCAGGTAAGATCACCAGATGCCAGGAGTTCCTTAAAGAATGTTACCTTGTGCCAATCCACACACGTAGAACAAACAGGACTCCTTGAAGGTGCTGAAAAACTTAATCCTGTTGCAAACTAGACCATATGACACATGAAAAGCTCCCTCCAACCCAGTTGGTAAATTACACAGTGAAGGGGACTGAAGCTATTTAGGATTTCCTTTCATCCTGCCTCTCTCCTTCCCTGCCACTGTGCACTCATCAGACATACACAAGGCTTGCTGGGGTCTGCTTTGCTGTACATAAAGCTTAACTACTGCAAAAGAATTTGCAGGATTGAGCCCAGTTTGACTGGCAAGGAGAAAACTTTGCTTGGATTTCTTTCATACTTCTTATCTACCAGAGGCTGGAAACTTTTTTTTTTTTTTTTTTTTTTTTAATGGTGTAATCATCAGTTTAAAAAATGCTGGTAGCATAGCTTCATCAAATTGGAAATTCATGAACCAGACATATCCTGCTCTCTTGCTCTCTGGCCCTCTGTGACTGGAATTACTTTATTTCACAAAGTACAAGCCTAAGGAGCCAGGTCCAGATTCCAAATAGGAGAGTTACCAGAATAACAGTGATCCAATGTATTTATTTTGGAGAGGGAAACCTATGGGTTGTAAAACATACTTCAAGAATATCTCCACTGCAAAGTGAAAAATAAAAACAACAAGTTGGAGATAAATATAGACTCTTGCCCCGGGCTACATGGAAAAGAGACTGTTTCAAAAGCAGTGCACATAAATCCAGGGAATCCAGATTACCTTAGTTCAGCCTGCCATAGATCTATTTTCCATTATAGGTTAGTTATGAAGAATAATTGCAGAAATTATTTTAATTATAATAAAGAATGATCAAGATTTCTAAAGACTAAACCAAACTTCTGTGCAAATTTCAGCCTGTGTAGCATTTGGCAGGGTGAGAGCAGGAAGAGATGGCAAAATTCCCCTCCTTTTCAGCATGTGTTAAAAAAAATCCACAAGAGATATCTGCATTATTTCAGGACTGGCCACACCAAAGAAAAATAATCTCTTAAATGCATTTGGAGTGCAGTTGAAAAGTTATTGTGGGTTTTGCTTGTTTAATAGGAGCTATGGAAAAGGAAATGAAAATGAGATTTCAGGAGCTGTTAGAAGAGGTGGTATCACCAAATTTGTGGATTTGTTTTCTGCTTCTGTTTCTACTTAAATGAAAAAGAAATTGACAGAAAAAAATGTAATATACTCTGATACTCAAATGGGTTCAAATGAACTGAGGGTTCGGAAGCACTGGGACAGGCTGCCCAAAGAAATTGTGAATGCTGCATCCTTGAAAGTGGTCAAGGCCAGCTTGGACAGACTTTGAGCAACCTGGTCTACTGGAAGGCTCCCTGCCCATGGCAAGGGTTTGGAACTAGATGATCTTGAACCTTTTGTCCTTGGAGGTGTTCTCTGATTTCATGCACTGTGTGCCCTGTACGCTGCTGTCTGGCAGTGCAGCATGTCCTGTGCATGTTTTTCTTGATGCATATTTTGTAGGTGTTTCTAATACTGGCATCCTTTCTGTTTTGCACGACTGACATGTAACAGAAACCTGTTCTCCCTGTGCCCTTGCTCCTACTTCATGCTCTCTGTGGATGGGACCCTGCTCTTCCTTCCCTTTTCTATTTTTGTCTACAGTGGATACTTCTTCGACAAAATTTGTTTACAAAAGTTGGAAAGTCATCATTATTTAATTAATAACATAATGACATCTTCAAATTTAATTTGTTAGAGGGAGGTTTATACTGTTTGTGAACCATTTTATGTACACACACTTGTACAGACAAATAAAGCACAGCTGCTATTCAAAAATGCCTAGGCTAACTCAAACAAGCAAGACAGAACCATTTAATCACATCTGAATTTCTTCTGGTATGTAGACAACTCAGTATAACTCTAGCTCAGTAGCTCTGCATGATGCTGCTTTTCAGTGACAGAAGACCTTTTTAAAAATCTATTCAAAATATGGATTTTCTAAGTTATTCTTAATGGATTTCCATTTGAAGGAACAATATAAATCAAGACATGCCAGCACTACCTGCATAAAATTTCAAAACACTTACTCCCACCAGGAAAAGTCCAAAAGCATTCCCCTGAATGCAATTTGACAGATGTGAAACCACTAAAACAAAGATCATCCAAAAAATCAATTTTCATTAGGATCTGAGTTCCTCCCCACTCTCTGAAATAAGTGGATTTGGGTATGCTGGCTTGTACTTCCCCAGGTACTCATTTCTCCTAGAACAGGTCAAATTAGCATCATTATGGCCTGAATTGCAGCAGGGCTGTTTGCACCAATATTATGATTATGGCCTTCCAAAACATGCACGGTCACTTCTAATATTGCTTTTAATTATGTCAAATTTCAGTTTGACAACATTACATGTTCAAATTAATTAAGAACCTAATCAACTCGCTGCCTAGATATTTTTCAAGAAGCCTTCATGACAGGCTGACAGATCCACAGCTTTTTTATGCATATAAACATCCCACAGATAAGAATGCAGCTTTGTGCATGCAAAAAGAGGATTGTTTTCAGAATTAATGTCCTTGAAACAATGGCCTACATAGAAGTATTGCCAGAAACTCTCGTGTTGAGGTCCTTGAGACTCATTATATTCTAATATTGGTGATCTGGTGCTACAAGGGTTACAATTAACTGCAACTTTCCTAATGCTGAATGATAGTCTGGTTAACAGGAATCTTTCCTCTTCCACTCAGTTACAGCAGTTTTCCAGCTATGGAAGGAATAACAGCCTTGCAGAAATGTGTTCTGGGAAGAAATAGTATCAGAGTAACAGTCTAGATCAGAGAAAGCAGCTGGCAGCCTGTGGGATGATTTTACTTAGCCTCTGATGGTTCAAATTTCTTCTGCTGTGGTTGTAAATGCTTGGGCCCTTTCTTTGATCAGCAATAATTCCATCCAAATTGAGAGGGCAGCACAAATGGACACAGATATGCCCAAAACTGGCATCTGTCCACTGTACTGTTAAGAAGCCCTGATCTAAGTATCCGTGAGACTCAGAAGATGACATTGTCTCATTCTGATTTTCATGGGGCCAATATTTTATTAAAATAAAATAATTTCTTAAATATAAAATACTACAATAGCTCAAGTGCCCAGTAAAAATAGCTCAAGTGCTTATTTCAGTGTTATTGTGGGACTTACATTAATTCTACTATATTAACAAGAAAATGAATTACTCTTATGAGGGCAAGATGCTACCTTTAATGACAAACATTTCATTTGACCCAAGGCATACTGTTCCCTGCAAAATGTTTTGGTTTTCCTAGTGATACATCTTTTGCTGGCATGGGCAACCTTCAACAGAAGCATGGCTGAGTCCAAGCTACATGCACTGAGAGAAATGAAGAAATTATTCCTATCTACTGTCCAGGAAAAGTCAATCCAGAAGCAATTTGTTAAGTATTTTATTCCATTTCCTTCCATTTATGCTTTTGAACATTCTTTAACATATAGCTAACAAAAGGCTTCAGACTACATAAGACTTTATAAATAATTCAGTTATGGGTAGGCCAATTGCATAATCTAATTACTAAAATCCACACCATATTAAGGCAAATCAGAAAAAAAAATCAGTTGAATACAGCTGCCTGAAGCACCACCATTTTATATTTCAAGCTCTGTCCTTTCCTCTGCTGAGGAGGAAGTGGAAAGAAGTGTGCAGGGCAAATGAGGGAGTTCTTTAGCTGAATGTACGTGGTCAAAAAAGTTTGGAAAAATAACAGGAAAACTCATACTGGCTCAAATTTCATTTGCTTCTATTTTTGATCTGTTCCTTCCACTAAACTTCTCCTAGAAGAGCTATAAAAAAATCCACTCTGGAAATCTACAACATTCATACCACTTTGGGTCAGCCAGCTGGGTCACTTGTCTCAAACACTTTTCCAGCCATTGAGAAATATTCTCTCACAAATTCTGTTTGTCCATCTTTCCAGGCCTCATCTTCTGCTGTCCAAGTGAAAAAAAGGTAAAAATAATATTCTAATATTGTGCATCCCTTGGTTTCATGGCTGCCTGTTCCTCACAAGTACCCATGACTACCATCACTGAGTTTCCCTTTTAAAATTCTCTCTGGATAAATAGTAGTACTGGAAATCAATGTGCAGTCATAATGGTTCTGAAATGGGCTTACCCAATCCTTTTTTCCAACATTCTTTAAAGCATTGATCAAGCTGAATATCTAAATAGCTCACTATATGTTGCAATTAGAATGGCTTAAAATCTTTTAGGAGTTAAATTCTGAAGGAGAAAAAACCATATAAGGTGTGTATAAAAAGCAAGGAAAAGGTATCTATCCAGCCACCCTGCAATCTTAAAAATGTCTATTCCAGCCTTTGTTGAAACCAGATACACAGTCTGGGTGTCTACTGAAAGTTTGAAAAATTAATGCAAAAAGAGAACCCAGTTCACAAGAAACTGAAACAAATTGCTATGAATCTTGCTGAAAATTACTGTTAAAGAGCAGTATAAAAATGTAACATGTGAATTTTCCTTATCTGTACCCACTACATCCAACTTACACTATGCCCTTCTTCATCAAAATGTACTTGCTTCAGGTAAATGGGCTAGCAGAATTTTACTGGTTTGTTTTAATTGCCTAATACATGCATTGAAATAGTTGACTTGCTTGACATATCATCTTTGTTTGAGGATTAAAAAAAAAACATCCACCTGCAAAAACAATAGGAAACATCTCAAGAAACATAATTTGAATTTTGGCTATTGAGGTTTGTAATGGCAAAGAAAATTTGCTGTTTTATGGCATCCGCTATATAATACTGGATTCTAGCTGGTGAGGGATTGTGAAAACACTGCTTGTCATATGAAACAGGAGACAGATGATTAAAAGAGAGCAAAGAGAGGTGGTATCACACAGTAAAAAGATACATAATTGCTGTATGAAGTTTATGGGACTCTAAAGCAGTTGAAGGTAGTCAGACAAAAGTAGATAAATTCTGCCTTATTTGGCAGAGACTGTAAAATTAATGAACACTTTTTAGTTCCAAACATGAACTCTTCTTCATGTCTACTCATTGTTTAAGTGCATCTGAAGTTAATCATGCTTCCAAACTCTGAACATAGGATACACAATCTTCAGATATTTTAATGATTTTTCTGTTGTCTTTCTAAGTATTACAGGCTTGTATTTTTGACTGCAAATGTGCACATATCGATACATTTGAAAGCTAATACCCAGTGGGGTTGACTGTAAACATACAGAAACAATAGGAAACTTCTGATTGATTCTGATTGAGTCTGGAGAAGATCAGTGATCTGAAAAGCACGATGATAAATCTTGTTCTCATCAAGATGGTAGATACACAGACAATCCTTCCTAGCCTCCCCCAGCTGCTTTCTGGAGAGACATTCCCCTCTTCCTCCCTCTCCTGTGCCTTTACAGTGAATTACTCTTCTGCAAATATTTTTGCAAGCATGTCTATGTTTGCAGCACACCTTGGCCCAGAGAAAAGACTCCCAGGTTTTGCAGGCAAGATAAACACATCAAGGAGATAAACAGCTGGAATAAAAATAATCTCTGTGCAGGGTCAGCTAGAACCATGGGCAAACCTGGAGTTTGCCTCAGACAGCTAACAGACTTGATTTTTTTATTTTTATTTTTTAAAATTATGATGGCCCTACAGCTTACTTTGCTTGGAAAGATCCCTGGAAAGTCCTGCTGGTTGCTGCTGCTGCCAGAGAGGTCCTTGGGGCTGCAGTCTGTGCTCCCCATCTCCCCCCAGGCCTCAGCAGCCACCAACCCAGCTCCACACAGCTCTGCTCACAGTTTCATAGCTCTCCCCACTCCTTCCTGGCCCAGCACACAGCTCCAAATTTTGCTTAGGCAGCACAGCCTCCTCAAAACTACTGAGAGGTTTTGGATCAGTGCTACCTGTGGCCTCTTGTTCAGGACTTGCCTGACTGACAGCAAAGCAAGAAAAAACTAATATCTGAATGTAAAGGAATAATGCAGTTAAAATATTCTGAGTTTTTAGGACAAAATTGCAAGGAAGAGCCTATAACATTTAGAAAAAACTGTGTAGCCAGTAGCCATTGCCCTGCAATGCTCAGGACCAGGTGACACTGAATTGAGCTCTAACAAAGCTATTCTTAATTTTAAAACCTAGGATCAAAATAATAATACAGGGTTCATTCTACTCATGCAGATTACCAGAAGAGATTCAGCAGTCTGGTGAAAGTTAGTCATGTTTCCTTAACAAATCTTTACATTTAAATATTTTTCAATGTTCCTTAAGAAAAGAAAAAACCTGGATGGAAGGTTGTCAGGCTGAAGGGACTGCTCTTCACCTCTCTGAAGTTTTGGGGGTTTTTAAAATTCTATTCCCCACTCTATTTGAATGCATTTAGAGCAGTCTTAGTTGCATAATTCAAGATAATTTTGAACACCCTTAATCATATGGAAGAAAAGAATTTCTGAAAGTGTGAGATTAGAGAGATAAGTCTTATTTCACAGTCCTCCACAAAGGGCTAAGAGGATATTTTAGTATCAAAGCTTAGCAAGCCAAATTAAAGAATGTCCTCAATTCTGTAATTTGATTGATCTGCTTTCATAAGTGTTCTCTCCTATAATTATTTGCAGGGTTTCTGCAAATGGATCCAGATGCACACATGCTAAAGCAGGCAGCATCATATCATCCCAAACTAGAGGAAGGCAGGGGTGAATCACAATCCACTAAGGGCTGTCAGGATCAATGTGGCTTAGTGCAAAATGGCTTTATATTGTAAGAGTTTGGTATAGAATGGTCATGACAGATCCCTCAGGGTGGAAGTTTTGTGGTACAGGACCCTTTCTGTATACCATAGTGCTGGCTTGGATTTTGCAGAGGTTAAAATAACTTTTCAACCAGTGCTGCTGTGTTCCTCTGGTGAAGGGATGAGTGCAGTGTAGATTTGATTGCACTCAGATGTATGAGCTTCATTCAAATCAGAAAAACATCGAAATTATTAAAGGACAAATCTAAATTAGGCATTCCTTCCCCTGAGGGAGCAAGGGTACCGAGGGCAATAGCAACAGATCAGGTACTGAGACATCCCCTTCCTTGTGCTCAGGGAAAGGAAATAAACACCACGGACACAACTGGGGAAGCAATACCAAGTGGTCACACCCATTCTAGTGTAACCAGTTTATTTTCAGTTTGTTCCCTTAATGTTATCCTAAGTTACTTTTCCAAGTAACGAGGCAGCCCCCAGTGGCCCAGTGCTGAAATGGCTCGTACTGACTGCAGGGGAAAGTGCAGAGGCGCTTCCACCCCAGGAGAAAAGTGTGGATGCACTTCCATCCCTGGGCTACACTGCCGCCCCACGGCACTTCTGCTGCACAGCTCTCCTTCCCACCCTCTGAAACACCAGCAAGGCCACAACCAAAGCAGAGTTATCTATGGTTCTGCTGGCAACACAATTCTGGCAAAGCGCGCCTGTTCTATTCACTTGTAATTTTAGGACAGATACGAAAGCACCTCCCATTTAGTTCGGGAGAGACACAAACCTGAGAGGGGCAGTTACAAATAACTCAGTTTTTTGTAAAATTGTGGTCTGAAAGGCAGAATGTAAACCAGTGGTTTACAGCTAGCAGCAGAGAGCAGAACCCAGCAAAGAAAAGGCAGGCAGTGAGAAATGGAGCTGACAAAAATCCCGCAGGAAAGAATTTGCACTGAAGTGGCCCATAAGTGAGTGTTGGTCAAAAATATTCTGGCACTGTGAAAAGGAGGGTGTTACATAGAGCTTTATCAACAGAAATGTTATCTCTGAGGAGCTGGGAAATACAACACAGCAGAAGAAGGATGCCTGTGTAAAAAAGATTAAGAAGAAACAGTTGGTTTCTTTACACAGCTTTCCATGAAGTTGGATTTCACCAATGTTTATTTTAAAGCATTTGCCTGAGCCTTCTAGACACAAAGCCTAAGATCTCAGTTTTGAATAAAACTATACATTTGTAAATACCTGAAAGACATGCATGAAAATATCAAAATGCAGAATTTTGAGGCAGGAGTAGTTATGTTTGAGGCAAAAGCCTCAAACATAACTACTCAGTGAGATCCAGCAACAACAGAAAATATGTCTGGCTTCATCTGCTCTCAGTTTTCAAGCTGATCAATGTTACATTCAAATAACTCTACGGTAGCTGGGCTTACACAGAAGAGTAAAGCAGCATCTCTTTTTCCCCATGGACTTTACTATGTAAACAGGTAGAACCTTTTCTACAGCAGTGCTTCTCTTATGTTGTAATACTAATTGTTCCTGTTTCCTAAGAAAGTTAACATAATGAGAAGCACAGAGGCATAAAAAAATAAAAAAATTTGAGCATGAAAAACGACATTATAACTTTGTTAACAGGCATCCTTCTCCTTCAAGAGGTTGGTGTTTCCCAAATAATAATGCAGAAAAGCAATCAGAATGACGAACAGAAAATACACTTTCTTAATCAATTTTTCTATCCCTACTAGAAGCAAAACATCTGGAAGATCCTAGAAAACTGCCTCTCTTCCAAACTGCAGTGTCTCCAAAGGATACAACTCATCTGAAGGATTTTGACAGTACAATTAAGTTTTTTATTCCCCATCTGTGTTGCTGTCTAAAGGTGAAACTACTAGAACTGAATGGGAAGTAGTCAGAAGGGATGGGAGTCATAGATCAAAATAGAGACATTTTCAATGAGAAATGCAGAGAAGCAACGTGGACCTGAGAAAAGGAAGAGAGGAATACTGATTTAAAAAATGCTTGGATAAGTAAATTGAATGAGAGTGGGGAGGACAGGAAGAAAAATGGGAGAAGATAAATAAATGGAAACATAAAACAAAGAATAATGAGAGAAAAGATTGTTCCTGCTGGCCAGTTTAAAACAGAGTATAGTGTATTTATTCATATTTAGAATGGGAGGATGCATCTGGAGTGAACCTGGTGGTTTAGATTTTAAATATGGAAAAGGAACTAAGACTACATCTGTTCTGTTTGATAACCTAATTCTTCAGCCCAGTCTCAGGATCTGGTCCCTTGTCATTCACATCTGAATATGTTCATCCACTTGTGTGCTTTCACCTGGAGTTAATTGACTGCTTCCCACCAGGAAGAAGGCAGGACAGGGCCCTGGAGGCTGCTGTGTGACCAGCACAGATCAGACTGTGGCACCATCCTCCCCAGGCTGTCCTCCAAAATGAACAGAGCCAGTTCACCATGCACCACAGAGGTTCTCACACCGCCGAGCACGCAGCACAGTCCCCCTGTACTGCCACTAAATGCCACTCAGAAGGGCTGCTACCAGGCCTCAGTTTATTTCAAGCATTTTGAATTAAATGAACGTTAAGAACAGAGATTACAATTTAAGGGGCCACCATATGGTGCCACCCAGGAGAGCTGGGGAAGCGTGTCACAGCATGGATCCTCCCAGGAGGAAATGAGGCTGAAGCAATGTGGCCACAAGCTGTTCCCTGGCAGCCACCCCAGCTCCTGCTGACTTAGAGCTACGGTGGCACAGGAGGAGGAAAAACCATGCAGCAAACTTCTGGCTCCTGGAATGAGGTGGGGATTGCTTTCATCTGGATGCAGACAGGAGATGGGGGAGTCCTGGATGCTGCCCTCTGCTTTCAACACAAGAGCAGGCATTTGTAACAGCAGCTGCAGCCCGAAAAATAACATTTTAGGATCACACCCAGAACAATAGAACACGATGAGTTTTGGTCAACTGCCACGCAACACACCCTTGATGTAATACTAAAGTCACACATGGCAAGGTACTCCATTATGAAATCTTGCATAATCATCTTTCATTAAATTATTTTCTAGTGTCGTTCTCTGCTTATGATTTTATTATGTTTTTCTCTTCGTTGTTTACCTCATTCATGAATTAGCTTTCTGCATTAGTTTTCTGTGGGACAATTTAATAATTTCAGGATGTTTTAAGAGCTCTTAATAAAGAAAATAAGTGAATATTAATAAAATATCACGAAAAGTAAAAAATTGGCAGAGGTGCTATAAATCAATGCTTTGCTGTATTTCCAGGGAGGACAAAAATGGATCATTTCCTATCTAAATAACTATTCCAAATGACTTTTAGAAGCGTTGATAACATCTGTCTATAATTGTATAACTATAAAAATTGCTCTGCTTTTTTTTTTTCCTTTCATTAGGAGAAGGAACAGGTAACAATACTGAACTTGAAATTATCTTGTCTGGATTCTTTAATAATAATAATAATAATAATAATTTTCCTTTGATCAGGAGCAATTGCCTAGTTAACAATTGTTCAGTGATCTCTTGAAACCTTTATTTCACACTGTTGCTTGGTGAAGTTGGCATGTGAGTTTACCAGAAGGTTCCTGTCTTACATACAGATGCCAATACACTTCATTCTTTTGATGAACCTCATTTGGAGAATGTGAAAACTATTAGAAGCAGGAGGTGAATCCTTGTTTTGCCATGCACTCCAGGAGAGTCTGACAGCCTCAGCATCCTCCCATGAGCAAGTCAGCCCAGCCAGGTGCCAAACCTGAGTTGGGCAGGAGGACAGTCCTATGCGTGCTTCATGAGCCTCACAGATGTAACTGGTGTGTGCATGAGCACCGCCCTTGTGCATGAATCCATCAGCAATCTCTCCAGGAATGTGCAGGCTGACTGATAAAAATGCAGGTTGCACACTTCCAGACAGATGGCTCCACTATTCACAAGTGTCCTGGGACTGCTGAGGGTGCCACAGCACCTTAGAAGCCCCAGGGAAAATCACACACAGTCCTTCAGGATAATGTTGTCTTTAGCAGCAGAGCCACTCCCTGCCTCAGAACAACATCTCCAGCAAGTCTGCTGGAGACTGACAAGTACTTGCTCTCCAAGCAGGGAAGTGCTACAGACTAAAGGCACCCTAGGAAAAATTCCTTTTGAGACCTCTGATCAATATTTTCACTTTGCCCTTTGTTTTCCTGGAGGTCAGCTGCTGTTGCTGATGTTGTTGGCTCATGAAGGAAGCCTAAGTCTGCTTAGTAGTGTAGAACTGACTTGGAAAATTCAAATTTCATGCCAAGAAAGATTCTACAAGAGGCTCCTGTAGAGACTTGCCTTTACCAGCGTGTTAGCAAGAACTGGTTCATCCCTTGGGACACTGGAAACAGCACTATCCAGCTACTCCCAGATGGATTTCACAATTGCAAAAGTGATATTTTCAGACTTTTTTCTTAGATGTGAAAATCGGTAGCATTATTTTGCTTCTTTTATACATCCCAGCCTATCTAAAGGCAAAGCATATGCCAAGAAACCTGCAGGGCAGCAGCACAGAGCTAGGATGCTGAGCACTGCCAGTGCCCTGCAATGTCACCAGCTCTTGAAGCTGGAGGAAGTCTGGTTAATTTTTGATACTAACTCTGGGTTTGTTTTTCTGAGCAAGAACTAATCAAATACATGAAAAGTCAGGCTTCTTCACAGCATCTTTATGAGATGAGAGATGGCTACCTCCCCTCTTACTCTGTGTTACAGACAAAGCGAGGGAAAAATCACATTAGCCACGAGTGTCCTTATTAGTGGAACAGGGGGGAAGCCAAAGAAGAAGGTGAACAGTACAGTGGGGATCCAGATGAGGCTGTATTTTGGAAACAGATGGCCCTTTCAGTCCTCTCTGATGGAGGTGAGGTGTAGTTTGAGAGGCACATTTTCACTGGAAATTATGCCTTAAACATTGACCACTTGTGCTGCATTTGAGCTTCGTGCACCGCAGGACTCAGCAGACACAAGCACTTGTGCTGCCAACAGGTGAACAGGATTTACTTTCTGATTTGCTTTTTTTTTTTTTTTGGGGGGGGGGGGTGTTTTTTGTGGGTTTTTTGGTGTTTGGTTTTTTTTTTTGGTGTGTTTTTGTTGTTGTTTTGGGGGGTTGTTTTGTGGTTTTTTGTTTGTTTGTTTTGTTTTGGTTTTGTTTTGGTGTTGTTTTTTTGGTTTTGTTTTGGTTTTGGTTTTGGGGGTTTTTTTGTTTGGTTTTTTTGGGGGTTTGTTTTGTTTTGTTTTTGTTTTTTGGTTTTTGGGTTTGTTTGGCCAGGAACAGGGCAGAAGCACACCACCCATGAGCCGCACCTGTTCCGTGTCCCTGTGCCCACCCTGGGCTGCCCTGGGGCCAGCGGCAGGAGAAAGGAGGTTGGCTGGAGAGATCAGCAGGTGTCACACGGTGGGAGGACTCTGCAGCATGAAGTTAAATCTTAACTTTGCTGTGGATTTCCCAAGGGACGGATGCCTGTGACGTTAAAGGGAAAGCTTTCAACACTTTGTGCATTTAAAAACCAGGAGCGCACTCACACGGAGCAGCTCTGGCGGAGCAGCACATTAAACACCCAAACCTGAGCCCAGAGTCACTGAGGCTGGAAAGGACCTCTGATCCCATCGAGCCCAAGCCGTGACCCGACACCACCATTGCCTGCAGGGACGGTGACCCACCAGCCCCCTGGGCAGCCCATTTCAGAGCCCAATCGCGCTTTCTGAGAAGAAATTCTTCTCAGAATTCTGAGCAGAAACACGCTTCTTCTGAGAAGAAATTCCTCCGCAGATCCAAAATTCCTCCTGGAGCCCGCGCGCGGCCGCGTGAGGGGCTCGGGCCTTTCCCCATTCAATGACCTTTAATGACCTTTAGTGACATTTGGCTCCGGCGCCCAGCAGGGGGCGGTGCCCGGGCCGCCGCCGCAGCGCAGGCCCGCGCATGCGCAGTGCGGGGGACGCAGGACAGGCGGCGGTCGCGGCCGAGGCGGCGGCGGCTGAAGGAGAGCCGCGGACGGGGCCCCGCGGCAGCGCTGCCACCCTTCCCGCTCCATGCGCAAGATGCTGCTGGCCGCGCTCTCCCGATTGCTGCAGGGCCCGGCGGCCGCCGGCAGGACGGTGAGTGCGGTGCCGGCCCCGCCGGGAGCGGAGCGGAGCGGGAGGGGCGCGCGGGGCGCAGCTCCGGGAACAGCCCGGGAGACGCGGCGGGAGCTGCCCGGGAACCGGGCATTTAAATGTGGGTCCGGCGGCAGAGGAGAAAAACTGATGAACAATTAAAGAAAAAAAAATGTCACCTTTGTTTTTCTTTCCCCCGCTCTGCGTGGCGATGCCAAGTGACAGTAAAATGGTCGCTTTTTAAGCCCATAATGGCGCAGGGCTGTGGTCGGTGTTGTTCGTGCGCGCTTGGAGCGCTCAGGTCAGCTCTGAGGGATCTGCTCGGCCCCGGGGAGCTCAGCGTCTGACTGCACTGCCTGACCTCCCTGTGCTCAGCCCACAGCCCCTCGCAACTCCTGCATGAGTTTTGTTTGTTATTTTTTTTGTTATTAGTGTGAGTCATTTGTTGTGTTTTATCTTTGTTGTGTGAAAAATCGTGCTTCTACCACTTCATGCTGCTTATTCCCCCGTAATGACTGTGGCCGTGAGGAAAAATTAACCCTGCTGAAAAAAACTTGTTGGCAAGACCAGAGTTAAAAGGTACTTTTAGGTAACTGGAAATCAGGTGCCTTTTTGCCATGGAGAGCAGATGTGTTGCTGCACCCCTGTTCTGAGGCAGCTCTCTCATCCAAGGCTTTCACTGCTTGTGGATGGCTGGATCCATCAGAAAAACACAGGGCAGAAAATTTACTGGAAGCTCTTGCTATCTGTCTTTGGGCTGCATATCTAGGAGTATTTCCTACCTCAAAAAGAGAACCTCTAGATTAAATTTCGCAAATATGTGTGCCTAAAATTTGTCCCTTACTATGAGTACTTGGCCTGCTCTGGAGATAACTGTATTCTCCTGGAATGCCAAAGTAAATTTGGTTCAGATATTTCAATAAAGATTTTTGGATCCTAGTGCTTACCAAGTATGTAAATATTTGTCTTGAATTGTTTCTGTGCCTCTGTAGTGCAGGCATAAATTACCAAATAGATAGAGGTAGACTTAATCCATAAAGCAGTATCTCATATATGCCTTGAGCATTTTCAGAGTGTACAGATGGATTTTCGTGTATAGAAACTACCACTTGTAGTGTTCTGTTCTAATTGGATAATAATTTGCTGACTTCTCCTCCCCTTGTTATTTGATACAGCTACTTACTTTTCTTCCTTTTTTTTTTCCTTCCAAATGCTGCAAACCTAGGGAGCTGTTAGCGAGGTAAGGCCTCAGTCAGTCTTGTCAAGGTTTACTTTGGATAGATGTACTGCCCACATATCAGGGCTTTTGCTCAGACTCCTCAGTGTGCTTTTATGTCCTGTTCAGGGCAGGGAGTTTAACCAGGTGGCCTAAAGTCATCCTTCCCAACCTGGCCATTCTGTGATACTGTGAATCCAGACTGTGGGTTTACTTCCAGCTCTAGAAGTAAAATAGCTTTTCTTCATCAATAATACTGATGCATTGTGGTAAATAGTGTAGAAACTAGGTTTAAATTAAAACTTCTAAATAGATAACCTGATAACAGGGCAGGGGGAATCTGACTGATATGCAGCAGAGCAGGTAACCAGGATGGATTGAGAATTTTCTCCCAAGCTTCACACGTGTCAGTCAGACCTCTTTTGGAGATGGTGACCTGAACATTCTCAAAATTTTGGTGGAATCTACCTTCAGCTAAATGTATGTGGATTCCCTGGCTGAAGAAGCTTTTGTGTAACTTAATTAGCAGTACAGTCTTGCCACTAAAGATGTAGTGTTCTTTTACACTGTGGCCACAGTGCATGCATGGACACGGGCCCATTCTGTCTGACGCTGCAGCGAAACTTGCTAAAGTCATCTAAAATCACCACCATTCATTAGTCAATACCCTGTGTTCCTTCTTTAAGAGGGACCAGTAACATATTTTTAAACATCATTCCTATCTGTCCCCTACCATGCCACCCTTTCTGTTGTTCTGTGTTTCTTGTATCCTCAGGAACCTTCTGTGTTTCCACATTTTTAGAGTAGCTGTAGTAGTGGCCATGCTGTTACTGAAATGATGCTCTCTCTCTCCATTGCTATGGCTTTGAATTCCCCCAATTTCTCTTCCTATTGAAAATAAAAAGTGAGAGTTGTTTATATTTCAGATATCTGCTGGATTCCTTTTGTTTGGTTGGTTTTGGGTTTTTTTTTGTTCTATCAAGTCAAAATTCCAGTTAGCACAGAGAGTCAGCAGTCAAAGTCTGCATTGGCTGTCTCTCTTTCTGTTGTCAGCCTGGCATGTGAAGGGATAAACAATAATTTTTGTGGTTTTGGTGCTCTTTGTTGTCAAAAGTTTTGAAACTTACTAGGTGTATTTTAGATAATCAAGGGTATTACCAGTTTAAAATATTTTTTTCTAATCTTAGTTTTAAATAATGGGTTTTAAAGGACTGCATACAGAATAAAAGTTCCCTAGTTTTATGAGATATGCCACTGCTGAGTCTAATTTATAAGTTATTTCAGTTTTTGAGTACTCTTAGAAATTACTTGAAAAGTCACATATTTTACTTGATAATTACATTTAAACATTGCTCATGCTTTGTTTTTGTCCTTTTTTTAAGGCCTCTCGAGTGATGGTAGCATCACGTAACTACGGAGACTTCGCAAGTGAAGCTACGTTTGAGATTAAGGTGAAGAAGAACACTTAATACTGGCATTCTTTGTAAGCATTTGTTAGAGATCTTAACCTGATGGACTGGTCCCCATCTCTTTTTCAGTTAGAAAATATGGTTTGAATTTCCAGGACCAAACCCCTCACTATCTGACCTGATTTCTAAGTGCAGCTGGAAATACTGTGTTTGCAGTGGGTGGTAACGTTACTTGTTTCTTAAGAATGTGAAGCTGTGATGTTTTGCAGCTGTTCTATTACAATGCAGCTGTGAGAACAGAGTCAGCAAGGAGCTAAAGAACTTGTTCTGTTCTGTTGTTTTCTTAATGCTTTTCAAACAATTAGGTGTTTGTAGTCTATCCCAAAGATGCAGCTGGTTGAAGTCTGTGTGGGTTTTTGAGGAAAAAATATGGCTGCTCAGAAAATGGGTGTTATATTCTGTCAGTTTTCCAGTCTGGCTGGGTCTTAGGAAAAAGTGCTGTTTCCTACTGTTGGCAGTGGGTTTTGTGCTGGTGTTTCATTCGGGAATTGATGAAAAAAATCTGAAAGAAATAATTTGGGTTGTTTTCTACTCTCTCCCTGTTTGGCTGTGCCTGTGAAGTATGAAAATTGTTTCAGGTGGAAGGGAAGGAATATATGTTTAAATGAAAAGTCTTTTTTGAGTAGATACAAGGTTTAATATTTGATCCTGTGTTCATAACAAGACTCCAGAGTTTCTGTTCTGTGAACTTTGAAGCAGAGTTGTCTTGAGCAGTGTGCCCAGATGTTATATCCAGTTCATCTGGGTGTCAGTGGATTTGCTCTGGACTGACTTTCGCTTTGATATAACTCCTGTTAACCTATATAGAAGTATTTTGGCCATTTAATTTGCACTGACAGAGTAATCTGTTTAGTTTCTTCCACTGAACTTCCTGTTTATTTATACAGAGGTAGCAGAGGTAGCCAGTCTTAGGGCCAGATCTTACAAACAGACCAAACTCTTGATCTTTCTTATCGCTTCACTAAGCCTCTGTAGCTCTTACCAAGTATTTGGCATGCAACAGCCATGGAAGTGCACTTGCCATATTTCCAGAGGACTTTAGTTCATCTTTTGCTTGTAGGAATAATGAGGCTTTATTTTCTGAGTAGAAATCTGTCTTTATTAAAAGTAAGGGGTTTATTTCCTTGAATTCTGAAACAGTGCACAGTTGTCCTGACCTATGCGTTCAGGTTTTGCCGGCTTTCTTTTTTAGAAGGGATTGCACTCTCAATTTGAAAATGGCAGATATTAAAAAATTAAGTAATGCTTGTAAATAGGAGGAATGATTTCCAGGAAGTAATGACTTGTCGAACCTTGCAGCAATGTGACCTCCATCGGCTGGAGCAAGGGCCGGGCACCACGGCAGTGATGACTCGAGAGGAGGGGCTGCAGTACTACAAGACCATGCAGACCATCCGGCGCATGGAGCTCAAGTCTGACCAGCTCTACAAGCAGAAGATCATTCGTGGCTTCTGCCACTTATATGATGGTCAAGTAAGAACTTTTGGCCAGGAGGTTTTATATTGCCTTACCTTATTTAATTCAGGAGAATGTAGAACTGAGTGTCTGTACATTGTGAGAGAAGGAGAGGAATGGGGAGGAAGGAGGAGGAGAGACACAAAGACATGGAAGGGCACAGTGGAGCTAAAGATCAGCTGAATGTGAGGAATGAGCACATTTGAAGGCCTTCATTTTCCCCCTCAAGTTTCATTTATGGCTTTTGTTTCTGTATCTCATGGATCGTGTGCCCACTAAAAAGCAACAGCCAGGAGAAGTAACTTCATGGACTTACTGAAACTTTGCTGTCTGTCCATTATGCCCTGATGTTTTTGAATTGTGGGGGGGAAATTCTTCAGATATTTGCAGATTCTGGTTCCTCTCCCATGTGCCTTTCCTAGTCAGTCAGGTTGGAATTTAGAGCCCAAGGCTGTTGAAGCTCCAGGCCTGTTACCAACCCTTGGTATTTAAGTCAGTCTCCTGTATACCTGTGCTCTTCCTGTGACCTGCCAGCATTTGATGTGTGTGGGATCAGCAGTGTGGCACGGTGCTGTCTGTGGGAGCTGTGTGTTTTCTTCACTGCTTCACTTCACTTCCTTGTCCTGTGTACCAGGAGGCTTGCTGTGTGGGCATTGAGGCTGCCATAAAGCCCACAGACCATGTGATAACGGCGTACAGAGCCCACGGCTTCACCTACACCCGAGGGGTGCCCGTCCGGGAGATTCTCGCGGAGCTTACAGGTGTGTGCTCGGCCAGGGAGGATCACTTGCTGCTGTGCTCGTGTCTGAGTTCTTTTCTCAAATTCAAAGTGATGTTGATGCACAAAGTATACTGGGCCTTCAGAAGCAGTTTAGTGACACAGCAGAATGGATCAGTTGTTTCAGTTTTATGAAGCAGTGATTTTTACTGTGAAAATTAACAAATAAGGAATATTTAAGTGCTCGTACTTCTAAAGCACAAATTCATAAGATTTTTCTGGATACCATGTGCTGTATTCATTGTGCTGCAGCAGCTTTGAACTTGCTGATGGTAGGCATCTGCTCTCAGTGGGACATGGCATTATCCTCCCTACAAGACAGACCTGGCTTTTCAGAACTATGCTGATGAAGTCTTAGGAAGACTGGTAAACTTTGCCTTGATGATAAACTGAATGATTTGGGAAAATGTGATTGTAACAAGAATATTAAATGACAGTCAAGGCAGATATTTTGCAGAAAGGAGAGATGGCTGTCCACAGTAGGGTTTGAGGACAGAGCAGGGAAGAGAGGACCAGCCTGATTAACTCTTATGAGATCTGTGAGCAGATGCAAGGAGCTTGAAGGCCTTCATGCATCCACTGGTATAATAAAGACCTGATCTAGGAATCTGCATGCTTGAATTGTTAGTATAGGAAAGCCTGTTTGGGGGTTAGATAAGTGGTGTGATTTTATAAACTAAGAGCTGTGCATGCTAAGAATGCATATGTGTAATGTGCACAAAAGCCCACAATCCAGTGGTGACTGATTTGCCAAGTGTCACTGGATACTGTAAGTCAGAAAATAAATGGAAAGATTGTCATGACTGAAGCCAACTATGGGCCCTGAAATTACAAATATGAGTCATAATGTAGTGGGAATCTTTTACATTTCATGAGACACAATTTTCTCTAACATTATACTTGACTTTACTGGGGCTCTTTCAATTGGGAAGGAGTGGCTGTGGTAAAGAGACTGCTATTCCAGAAAATGACACTTGGGGAAAATTCTTTGAACTGCTGCTAGAGCCCATTCTTGCAAAGAAAGATCTTGACTACAAATGCCAAAGTGAAAGACAGCATGAGTTACAATGACATAATTTAAAAAATCTTTGAAGGAGAAGGAAGCAGAGTCACTCAAAATAAAACCAGTAGAGAAGATTCTATAGGAAACAAGCTATAGAAAAGGAGAATTTTTTTCAGGAGAATTTTTCAGGAGAATTGACAAACTACAGGAGAAATGAGTTTGTGTTCTAAGAAAAGTAGAAAATGTAGCAAAAAGTAACACTGGTTAATCAGGAATTGTTAAATACATTCTAAAATACAAGAAGGGAGTGTACAAAAAGTGAAAGGAGCTTACTAAAGCTAAATTGCACTTATTCATAGAAGTATTTTTCTTAAAATTAGACTTTTTTTCCTTTGGTCCTAGCTGGCAAAATCTGTAACAGCTCCCACAAAACCAATTAACCAATTCATAAACGTAGGAAAGGTGTGAGAAATATCAATAATAAAAATGATCCACTATAAAGTAAGAGAGAAGTACAAATTTCAGAAGGAGACTTACTTCTAAAATAAACACTAAGGCAAATGTAAAAATGTAAATGTAAATATAAAATGTAAATGTGAAAATGTAAAATTTAAATGTAAAAAAAACCAACCAGGCAAGCTGTGCTTATTAGAAGTAAAATACAATCTTCTATGAATAGTAAAAAGACAGATAAGAATAGAAGATGAAATGGGCTGATGAGAAATTCTGTGTTCTTAGATGGGCTCATCATTTAAATAGGGTTTGTTGTGATGCTTCATGGATCTGGTTATCTTCAAACTACACCTTGAATGGAGCTGGGCTGGGTGACTAATGTTTATACTGGGGCGGAATGGGGAGCTGGTAGGTGTTGGGTTTTTTTTAGTGGTGATTTTTACATGTGGTTATTGTCAAAGGGAAGACAGGTCTAAATTATTGCAACTAATTTGGAACATTATTCTTACTTTTCTTGCAGAAGCCAAAAGTAATAATATACTTCTTGCAGATTACTAATGGGACTTTGTTGTCTATAAAAAATCACCTCATACTTATCTGAAAGTGCTTTTTTATAGTAGGATACTGAAACTTTCTTGGTTTTGAAATTTCTTAATCTCATTTCCAGAATTATGCTTTCATTATTGTTCTCTCTTTTACCCCCTTATTTGTTTTCTGAGATGTTTAACTGTAAATTTGTATGGGAGAGGCCATCATGTCCTAACTCCACAAAGATCATGGTCTTAGTGTTATTACCTTTTAGGAACTGAATTAGATGTTTCCATTTGTATAGTATTTTTCCTCCAAAAAAGAAATTGCTTGTTTTTCATGTTTCAGGTCGAAAAGGAGGATGTGCAAAGGGAAAAGGAGGTTCAATGCATATGTATACCAAAAACTTCTACGGTGGCAATGGTATTGTTGGTGCTCAGGTATATACATTACTTCTGTTTTAAAGAACAAGTTGAATTTTCCTCGTGTCCTGTTTCCTCTCAGTTTTTGTGGTGTGTGAGCTTGTATGCAGATACCATTGATCCATGGCTGGTATGTCTTATTCTGGTGTTCTCACCATTTTGTAAACTGTAGCAAAAATAATTCAAATTGAGAATACTGTTCATGTTTGTATTTTGGCTGCAGTAACATTTGTAACAAAGGGAAGTGGGTGGGTAACAGCTTGTTTGTTGAGCAGGTCTGTAACAGCCTAAATGTCTCCTTAAAGTTTTCAGGCTGCCTATCTTCAATTCGTGTAAATGTTGTTCTAAAATGTTTTGTCCTGTACTCTTGGCAGGTTCCTCTTGGAGCTGGGATTGCTCTGGCCTGTAAATACTTTGCTAAAAATGAAATCTGCGTGGCCTTGTATGGGGATGGTGCAGCCAATCAGGTAAAGCAGTGTGGCTGGGGGGAATCAATTTTCCTTCTGTGCTCTGTGAGCTCTGCCTTTACTCCAAGGGGTGGAAGAGCACATTTTGCCCTCCCTGTGTACCTGCAACCCAGGAAGTGTTGATGAACTCCATGGAGGTGGCCAGGCATGTTGCAGATTGTGGACATGGCCACCTCTTATTTGAGTTGTCTCAGGTGTTTGAGCAGGGATGTGTTCCAACAACTGTGTAGTCCTCAGAGGGGTGATTCAGGTGAACAGTTAAGAAGTTAATTGCTAGGTGCTCTTTATATATCAGGAATGTACCAGTGTCTGCAGTGTTTTATCATGTTTTGGAGCTGTGTAAACATCTGTCCTTCCTCACCCCTGTTTTGAGCTTGGCCCTTGCAGCTGTAGTGGAGGGAAAGCTTTTTGGCTCCTTCTGTTCTGGAACACAGAGAATGAATGAGGTTAATGGTTAATTATGTGAATGGTACACAAGTCTTGGGAGGAGGGTTTTCCAGTTATTCTTTACATTCTTTCCAGTCGTGCACAGCTCACCTAAGTGTGACACCCTGAACTGTCTGTGCTGTAAGGAGAGCTCTGAAGGATGGTAGTGAAGATGACAGTGCTGCTGGATAGGGAGAGATGTGTAAATCAGGTTTCTGAAGACTGAGAAGAGGACAGAGCATTCTGGCAGAGCCAGTTCCTATTGATATTCCAGCCAGGATATTCCAGCCAGTCTTTTCGTGTTATCAGCTGAGATCGTAAGCCAGATGAGCAGTTGGTGATTTGGAGTGTACCACTGACAATTTCACACTTTCAAAGCACAGGTGGAGATCTCAGTTCATGGTTTTCCCTGAATTTGACTCAAAGCCATCAAGGCTGACTGCAGTCACTGCAGTCAAACTTAACTTTGCTGTAGCAGCATCCTGCCAAGTTAATTTGTCAAGGGTTTTTTAATGACTGTTGCTGTTTTATGACTGTTGCTGAAATGCCTGAATTAAAGTAGAAGGTTTTGTGGTACCCTAACACAGATACTGATTCAGGCTTAAAAATTAACTACTGGTTGAGACAAAAGTTACCTTACATAGTGTAGCTTGTCTTTTATTCCTTTTGAGCTGTAGCAAATGGCTGATTTCAGATCACTTTTAGTATTAAAATTTCTAGACCTCTGCAGCTGAAGGATTTTCAGTAGAGCCTAATGCTTGAAGGCTGAGCTCCCTGATGAGATATAACTGAATTTTCTTCCAGGGCCAGATATTTGAAACATACAACATGGCTGCCTTATGGAAGTTGCCTTGTATTTTTATCTGTGAGAACAACCGGTACGGAATGGGAACATCTGTTGAAAGAGCTGCAGCCAGCACTGACTACTACAAAAGAGGATATTTCATTCCAGGTCTCAGAGTGAGTACAGCTTTTTTTTTGAGGGGGAATGTGTGTGCACATACCTACACCACACATGCACAGGTATTTCTTTTGTTTCTACATATATTTACTTGAAGCTGAATTCTGTTCCACTTGTGGAAATACTGAGATTGGAAGTTTGGAGGCTGGGATGTTTTTTGCCTTAACGTGTCTTTTCTCATTTCCAGGTGGATGGCATGGATATTCTCTGTGTCAGAGAAGCAGTTAAGTTTGCAGCCGAGTACTGTAGATCTGGAAAAGTAAGTCTGTAACTGTCATTCCTTCTCCATGGGTGGAATTCTTGCAAGCTATTGCTGCATAAGTAGTTCCTCAATTTTTATTAACCAAACACTTATTATTTATACTGTCATTTTCCCCCCATTTCTACCACAATTACATTCTGTTGTGAAAGGTGTTATGACTGTCAGGCAGTTGTGATCTTTGTGTTCAGTTAGGGGAAGCATCAAGGAAGGTAGTAATCATTCTATATTTACAAGAAATTAAAAGTGAAATAAAGGTTTTGTGAGTTAATATTAGTGTCTGTCACCCAAATACAGTAACACTGGTTTTGAAGATTTTCAGTACTTGAAATAATGAAGGTTCTGTGAGGTAATGTGAAATATTCTGAGTAATGATGGAAGGAAGGAAATTGTAAAGCTGCTCAATGAGAACATGAAAATGCTTACAATATCAGTACATGCTTTCATTTCAAAACAGGTTTCATTTTACTGTATAAAACTATATGTGCTAATATTATGTAAATTAAACTTAGAAAAACTTGTTGAATAAAAATAATTTATCACTGGTGGAATTCAGCTCAAGCAAATAGTTGCTGCTGTAACAAGTTGGTCACTCATGGTGGCAACATTCAGTATTTCTGTTCATTTCAAGGGTCCTCTTGTGATGGAGTTACAGACATATCGTTACCATGGCCACAGTATGAGTGACCCTGGAATAAGGTACTGTCACATTCTTTCTTCTTTATTTTCACTGAAAAGAAGTACTGATGGTCAAATTCTAAGAGATTAAACTGTGAAATTCAGTGTTTAAATCAGATGTCAGATGCATTTAAAGGTTGTGGTGAAATTGCTATGAGCAGCCTGCTCACTCATCTCATTGCTCAGCTGATAATCTGTAGCCATGTAACACACTTGTTTTAATGCAGAATTAAAAGATGTGGGTTTAGACAAGCACAAAGCCAGTTAAACTCCTGTGCTCTCTGTTAATGAATTCTGCTTTCATTGTGGCCCTATGGTGTGTCCTAATGATGGTTTGGCTGAACAGCATCATGCTTTTCTGGGGTTTTAAAAGGATTTAAATCCTGTAAGGTAAAATTACAGGAACAGTTTGGACTGCCCAGATGAGTAGAACACATCTGAGAAGTACAAACATCCAAGTGCTAGAGAGATTTGGGCATTGCTCCAACTGATCAAGCTGAATGTGTCTGCATGAAGTAGAGGTGTATCCCAGCTCTTCACTGGAAACTTGCAGTGACTTGCAAGCACGTGCACCTCCTGCAGCCCCCTCTGCAGGGGGGAAGGGTTAGGAGGAAATAAGGCCCTCCAGGATAACTGGAGGTCTCAGGCTGGGATTGCTCCCCCTTCCCTTGAGTCTGGAGCTACTTCTGCTCAGTTGGTATTTCCAGATCTCTCTCTGGAGGCCTCTGGCTCTTGCTGTGCCATCCTTTGGGCAAGGAATGTTCTGTGTTGTCACTGCATCCCTGACAACTCTTTGGACTGTTTTTCTAGACCTGAGCTGTGTCCAGAACCTCACTCTGCTCCAGGGTTCACATCTTTGCCTGTCTTGTTCCTAGCTATCGTACTAGAGAAGAAATTCAAGAAGTGAGAAGCAAAAGCGATCCCATTACTTTGCTGAAGGACAGAATGGTCAACAACAACCTTGCTAGTGTTGAAGAATTAAAGGTATGGTTTTAGTTGCTATGTAAGGAAGCTCTTGAGCAGTCACCCACTGATGATCTCCAGAAAGCACATCACTGGGCAGCATGCAATGCTTTCTTTAAAGTTTGCTTTAACATCACTTTTATAGGTGAAGGTGAAGTTTTGTTGCAGACCAGCTCCTGAAGTTGTGTTCTGCTGGAAAGGCCTTTTGCTTTTGTGTGCTAAGTAAGGCTGGGGGGTGTAATTTGCTAATAGATAGAAATCAAAATTACCTGGCCTTTCTTGACTCACCAGGAAGGGGGTGAGTCTTGGAAGTAGGGAAGGAGTTTTAAAACATTTTAAATTTCATATTTCTAGTCATTGTTAACTAATTCTGACTGTTACTTTATCATAGCATTTACGTTCAAAATCATGATGCTTTTTCTGAGCTGTCTTCTAATAAGCATGCATTTCTGGTTTAGGAAATTGATGTGGCAGTAAGGAAGGAGATTGAGGAAGCTGCTCAGTTTGCTACTACTGACCCAGAGCCTCCCCTGGAAGAGCTGGGTTACCACATCTACTGCAATGAGCCACCCTTTGAAGTGCGTGGCCCAAACCAGTGGATAAAGTACAAGTCTGTCAGCTAAAGGCCTTTTTATAGGGGTAACTTATTCTTATGAATAAGTGAATGCATTTACAGGAACTATAATAAACAACTCTTAAGCTTATTTAAGAGCTCTTTCAAAAGAGGAAATGTGTAAGGAAATCCATCTGAGTATGGAATTTCTTAAACATGCTGAATGTTTCAGAAGAAGCTAAGTCGAGAGAGAGTGGTTTATTTAAAGTGCTATATATTTGCTTTACTGACTTTCTTTGATCACTGTATGTATTACATACAGTGTAAAAAGAAAAATAAAAATTAAACTTTACCAACCTTTATCTAATGGTCTGTTTTGTTTCATGAACTCTTTCCCAGAAACCCCACCAAAAATGTAATTTACGTGCTCTAGTTTTGCTGCAGAAAAGTAACGAATAGAAGACATCAGCCCAGGCTTTTCTTAGCAGTTCAGTGAGAGTAGCTTTAATAGAAAAAGCTGTATAAATCCATCTATAATGAGTTGACATGCTCTAGCATATCCCCTCCCTGCTCAAACCATCAGCCAGCAGAAGTAACACATTTTAAGTTCACAGTTTTCACAGTGCTGAAGCCAATTCAGGTGGGTTTTTTCTCTGCTAATGTTTTGTATTACATTGACAGGCATAGTATGCTTTAGTCTTGTCATAAATAACTTACATGCATTGACACTGACTTAAAAGCTGTTACTATTCACTGTGTATTGCACTGATGGTCAAACAAGCTACATAACTGTGCAAAACCTGCAAGGCCACTGTACATACAAATATATACATCAAACAGGTTAAGTGCTGGGAATGTATTTCATTTGCTTATTCCCATTTGGTGTTCTTGCAAAGCATTGACCTGCACTGAGGTCTTGCCAGATGTTTGTCGGTGGTTTAGGATTGCATTCCAGATTCTGCAGCGAAGACCACCCCTGCAGGAAGGGAAATGGACAACAGTTAGGGAGAGCTCCCTTGTCTCCATTGCCTTAAACTGAGCAAGAAGTAAAAAAAAAAAATATCCCAAGGATAGACCAGTCATGACAGTACATAGCAAACAAAGTTGTTTTATAGTTATAGCTAAAACTTCTTCCAGGTCAGCCAGGGGTTAACAGAATGATGAGAAAAGGACCTGAATCATGGGGTAGGAAAAATAAATTCTTTATGCCTGTTTCACATATGATTACATCATCATGAAGGGTGCAGAAAAGGGTCCCAACCTTGATAAATGCCAAAGCAGATAGCTTCAAGCTTTCTCGGTGTAGTTGTGTCAGTTAAGATGTGAAAACTTTTATCAGAAAATCTGAGAGGAAACTGATGGCAGTTGCCCCTCAACTGTCACTGACCTATTTGAATAACCAAACTTTAAAGGTTTTTAACAAAATATGTTAATTAAGGTCTTAACAATAAACTAAAAAGTATTTTCTTACCGCAGCTGAAGATACCACAAGTCATCTTTGGTGATATCATTAAGGACAGCACTTAGTGTGTAATCTTCTTCAGCAAACTAAAAGGCAAATTTATTTATAAGTAAATAGTCCTTCTTTGAAACCAAACTGCTAATTATGATTAAAACTATGGGGGTTTTTTAATGTGATTTTATTTTTACCCTCTTAATGGTATCCAAATCTGCTCCTTGCTGTTTCAACCAGTTCATGAGCTCAGGGTCTGCATTCTCTCTAAAAGTTGCTGCAGACCACTGGGAATCTTTAACAGAAAACAAAGGTTAATACACCTCAAAACTAGGGCAAAAGTGGTTGTTTTCAGGTACCTGAAACTTAAGCTGTATGGTTTTGCATCCTTTCAACAAACATATGATCTCATGTTTTTGTGTAACTGCAGTATCTTAATTCTGCAATATCTCCTCATACCTTTGGGTTTGAGTTTTAATTGAAGCAATTGTAATTCCTGAGTCTTCTGCTCCAAAGATTGTCGTAAGAGGGTCTGATACTCTTTCTCCTTCTGAATGAGGTTTTCCAAAAGCCTTGTAGCATATAAGAAAGATCAAACACAACCACACTGAGTATAAATCCAACTGAAAAAAAATACCATTTTTAATGAGTACCACAGGACAGAGGCTTTTGTGAGGGGTACTGTCATAAGTAACATCTCTAATGGCTTAGAGATTTCATTTTGGTTGTCTGAGACTCAGGGGTGCCACTTGAAGGCTTTCACCTGCAGAATTTAGTAAATAGCTCATAAATTCTGTTTCTACTGTTTTGCAGCCTTCCAGGGCAGAGTTGCTGCCTTTATACTGTAATTTACTACTGAACAATGTAACACTGATGTTTTACCAGGGACTTTCTGATCACAGATTTACATCACACACATAAAGAAGAATGGGAAGCTCAGCTTTCAACAGCTGGTAGCACCCTACACATGTAACCCATGACAAACAGGGCAGGGCTCTGCTGAGCTCTGCTGGTGCTGCTCAGTAGCCAACATGTCCCAGCAGCCAGGACAGAGCTGCTGTGGCCTTTCCTTGCAGAACAGCTTTGGGGCACTGACACCGAGTCAGGGGCCATCCAAGGAGTAGGAAGAAAACTGGCACAGTTACACAAACGTAATTACTTCCCTGTAGAAATCCAATGTGACATTCTGCAATTAATATAATAATTACACAGAAACAAAAGCTGTACTGAATGATGTTCAGTTGCCATATTGTACTGCCAGTGTATTCCAAATCCACTTGTGTTCCTGGAAGGCTTTATTGCAAGGCAATAGGTGAGCAGTACTATGGGTAAGTATGTACCCATCAGTGTAGAAAGCATGGTCTGAGGCTTTTCAAAGATTGCCTGAACATACATCCAGAGTCTTTACAGGAGATTTACCTTAAAGTGTCATGTTTAAGTCTGCCCAGCTCCTGGCTGAGCTGCTGCTGAGCCTTGTGTGACACCACAGAACTGAGGCTGCTGACCCCTGATGTGATGGCAGCGTCCTCAGCCCCGTTTTGTTCAGAGGGCTGGAAACTCTCCTCCACTTCATCAGCGTCCTTGTCCCCACCTTCAGTTTCTGACGTTGGCTCAAAGTGAGTGCGAAGCTCTGGTAAAAGGAATGAGGGGAAGAACAAGATTCTTTTGGTAATTCTGTCTTCAGAGGTTGTGCAGTTTGTTCTTCACTACTGTGGGTGGAGGAGGCTGCATAATGTGCTTTATTGCAGCACTGAGCAGGGGTAGTGAAGCCTTGTGTGAGCCGGAGCACAACTTCTCTGGCATTGGTTCCAGAATGAGCAATGCACCAGCAAAGGCAGAGCTGTAGGTCATAGTTGTAGTGGCAACAAATATCATGAGATGTGTAGTAAGACAGTCAATAAAATATGTTAAGGAGAAACCCCTGAAAGCTTGCATTTTTCCTAAATAATAAGAAAAAATAAATTAGTGGTTTTCCCTAATGCCCTGGGCCAAAGAGTGTACAAAGCACTCCCCTCCTCCAGGGAGAATTTCTAGCCTGACTTCTCAGAACTTGCTGCAGGTGGCCACCCTTATTACCAAAGAACAGCTGAGATTTTTCTTGTACAAAGTCCTAAAAAATTTGGTCAATTTGGCCTTAAAAGCCATGGCAACTTTGTACTGAAAGGGCTCACTGTTACTACGTCTCTCAGAACATTCCTATACTGAAAGGGGTGCTCAGCATTTCAAACAGTTACAAAACTACTTAAATATTTACAGCTTAACTCGTTCCTAGACACTACTTAGACATTTATCTTCCTGGTGGTTTTCACTATTGTCCATCTGTGGGCCAGAATCATCCTCTTCCTCATATTGATGCACTCCCTTCTACTCATCTGCTCCATAGCTCATTAATAATTTTTCAGAACACATAACCAGACCTGTGCAGTGTTAACTACCCTGGATGTCATTAACATGTACAGAATAATTTTTTTTCTTACAAGAAAATCTCCAGCTTGTACTGAATTTAATTTGCCTTTTTTTGTCATGTTTGGACCACACTGGGGTGCAGAACCACTGGTTATCTCCCCATTATGTGCTTTTACACTGCAAGAACAGCATTAATTCTCCAGATCAACACTTCTTTCTCTGCAACACTCTGACCCCATGTCTTTTGATGAGTGGCACATGGGGTGCAGTTAATGGCATGCTGAAAGAGTAAACATCTGAACTGTTCCATTTGCTACAGCTCTTTGATATGCAGAACACCTTT
The DNA here is from genome assembly GCF_036417665.1 of Passer domesticus. Lineage (NCBI taxonomy): Eukaryota > Metazoa > Chordata > Aves > Passeriformes > Passeridae > Passer > Passer domesticus. Next base: position 16,234,248 of record NC_087475.1, on the reverse strand, counting down.
TTATTTTGAAAAAGGGATTATTTTCAGCTGCTTTGATTTACCTGGAATAAGAATAGTGACTGCTGCTTGGACTGCACGGCGGATGATGTTATCCATTGCAAACATCCAGTGGGGTCTTATTAAGTGATTTCTTAACACTTTGTTCACCTGTAAAAGTTGCAGCAAACACCATTTGTTCACACCTTAGAAAAGAGAATCTTATTTTCCAATAGTCATAATAAGCTTTATAAGGTAAAAACTGCATGCAGCACTAAAAACCTCCCACCTTTCAGAGACTAAACAACAGATTTGACAGTTTTAGGCTACAGCTTTCATACCACTTCAAACCAGACTGTGACATTCAAATTCTTCTACAGTACAAGGAGGGAGAGGAGTGAAGAACAGTGGGGAAGCTGCAAACCCTTGGCATGAGTTTTGTCCATGAGCAACCGGATGTAGTGGAAGGTGCCTCTGCCCATGGAAGGAGGGTTGGAAGTAGATGATCTTTAAGGTCTCATCCAACCTAAACCATTCTGTGATGTTTCAAGGAATTTCCTCTGCCCCTACACCAGGAAAGGAACTCACTGCATCCTGGAATCCAAACAGCACCAGATGAATTTGATTGATGGAAGTGCTGTCAAAGTCCAAATCCATTTTCAACTTGGATATTGTAGAAGCCATCACTCTCTGCTCAGGAGAGTGTATGAAGTCCCTTAAAATCCCAATAATCTGCTTGATGTGGTCCACTGAAAGCTGCAGTTCTTCAGAGCTCTGGAGAAAAGAAAATTAATGTCTATCAAATGAATCCCAGAGTCATTAAACATCTATTTAGCAGCATTAATATTCCTAGGGTTACATAGCTTTGCTTATGTATATTTCACATTGATGAATAGAATCACAGAACTTTTGTTTCTGCAAAGTCTCTAAGTTTTATATTTTCTAAAAAAAAAAAAAGAGTAATTTCTGTTTTCAAAAAAATCCTGTAAATCTACTGCTACTGTGGCTGTCACAAAGGAAGAGGTTCCAAATTATACCTATGCATTCCCACAACGTACTGCAGAGGGCAGCTCTTCGCCGTAAAAACAGCAAAGTGAGTCGCTAAGAGACCCAATTTTTTTAGATACTCTCCTTTCAATAAGCTGAATATGGACTTCTATCTAATCATGCTAACATTTGATTTCCTTGGGAAAAAAAGTATGTTTATATATGCATTTATCCCAAGTCAAAAACGACACAGTAATTCACCAGTGTTTAATTTATGATTTTCAGTCCATAACCCCCACAGTTAAAGCCATCCAAATGTCTGTAAGAACAACCTCTGTAATTAAAAGGTAAAGGAACTATTACATAAATTATGGAAAAGAGATTATTACAGCAGTGCTACAAAACAGCTGGAGACTGAACTAGGACTTGCTACTAAATAATCCTTCATTGTGGAAAATGCTGGGAGCCCTGCTTATTTCTGACTCTGAATTTTAACTGTTTGTAAGGCTATCAGCTGCTTTGCAGTTTAAGCTCAGAGCAGAAATGTATCCCAGTTGCTTGCCCAGCCTGACTCTGTGGTCTGCAGAGCCCTGCAGGAGCCCCTGTGGTGCAGTTTGCTGTGTAAGGGAGCACAGAGAGCAGCAAACCCTGGGCTTGCAGAGCTGAGCACGGAGCAGCAGGGCTTGACAGCCCAGCCACAAATGTCAACAGCTGGCTGGGGACACCACACCAAGAGTCAGCACACTCCCCTTTACGGGAGTGCAGTCCGGGTGAAAAAACACACCTTTGGTAAAAATAAATGGTAGGAGAGTGGCACAAACAAGTGTGCTGGAGATTGCCCAAAAATCATTGACAAGGGTATCAGCAAAAGCCAGATTCACCAGAGAGAGGCTCACCAGAAGCAGGCATTAAGAAGAAAAGGCTGTTAAAGGTGTGTTTGGCTGTGCATTAACCATTCTATAATTTTTTCCTTGCTCCTCTTCACAGTAACTAAACCTTCCCACTCAACCTTCCCCTCTTCAGAAAATCTACCTTAGCTTTCTTAAGATTCATGTACTGTGATCTTGGCACCTAGCTATCAAACATTTTCTTAATCAGGTCTCTACCTTTAAAGCAGAATACTTTAAAGCAGAACACATATTACTATGTGGTGTTTTAGCTCCATGTCCTTAAGAGCCAAAAGAAAAGACAACATCAAAACCATCCAACCCACCAACCTCAGCCCTCCACAATCCCACATCAAATGCCCAAACCCCTCTCTCGTAGAAAACCAAGAGCCCATTAGCAGCCAAAAGGTGGTGTTTGCTACCCATTCACACAACAGCAAACAGCTCACACAGTTACGGGTCTCTGAGATTACAGATAGTAAGAAGGAACAATCCAAACACCTTCACTTATTCATTTTCAGAAAGGGAATAATATGACTTGGCTCAATATTTTCCCTTTGACACAGGAAAAGGTGAGCTGAAGTGAAATTACCTGTGCAATGCACTCCTGCAAATTGGAAGCAACTTTATCCTGTTCCTCCTTAAGGATTTTATAGAGGATCGCTCGGCGTTCGCTGTCCTTGCGCAGCAGGAACAGCCCGGAGTCCTTATCCTCCACGGACGGCGAGGTGCTCCTGTCCTCCGAGGCAGAGCCCTCATCAGGGACACTGTGGCAGCCACCCAGCACAGGCACAAGAGAGACCTCAGCATTAGCAAGGCATCAGGACTGCCACAAGGGAGCAAGAACACTTCTGGGGTTAAAAACTCAGTTCAAACTACAGCAGCAGATTGATCAGACTGCTAAATGCTATTTTTGAGACAGAAGATGGCTCAGATCCTCTGCTGACTCAAAACCCACATGGCTGATTTCCCCCTACTAAGAAGCTGGCATTAATGTCAGCTTTGGGGAGCAAAGCTGCAACTACTCATTTTTTTCTGTACCCATACTGTAACATACTCAATTGGAAGTATTGCTTTGTACTTTGGGAGAGGCAGAACTGTTTTTCTGCTTCCCATTTTGTCATGAGTATATGGAAGGGTCAAATCCTCACTTAACTCCTAAATCCATATCCACTCAATCAATAAGACCACTGACATTTACTCACTGGAGGAAGAAAAGTGCAAAAGCACATGGAAACCTTAAAGGAGAGGAATGATTGCTCATTATTAAATACAGACAATGTTTACATTAACTGGTAATCTGTCTACACAACTTACTGATTAACACATGTGCTTACCTAACCACTATGTGAAAAAACTGCCCTCAGATAAAATAAAATGTGAATTAAATCTACAGAATTGCTCAAGGGTGTCAAGTGAGAAGCAAATATTTTACCTTAGTAAATGAGAAATGGGATGCCTTGTCTGAATCTCTGAAATGGATCTCTTTGGCCTTTCAAAAAACACATCATGCTGTACATCAGAGTCTGGTGAAACAGAGCCATGCTCGCTGCTGCTACTGCCAGCCTGCTCCCCATGGACTGGCAGTGGCAGGGATGTGTTCCGAGTATAATCTAGGATCAGACAAGGTAAAATGTGTGACAGAACCAGGCCAAAAAGGGCAATGTGCTTCAAACAGCTGTGATCATCTTCACTGATATCAAGACCTCATTTTGCAAAATGGCTGAGGGAGAAGTAACCTTGTTGATAAAAAGCAGTAACACAAAATTCAAAATAATCGAAGAAGCAATAAAAGGTTTTAACAAGTTAACTGCTAAACCCAAAGACAGCACAGATACTCACAGGAAATGCTATTTTGTTACCCTCTTTCACACATACACACAATTCCCCTTGGTCTGGCCCCACCAAGTGGCTCAAATGGACATGAGCAGTTTAAAGAGCCTGAATTGAACCAAGAAGTTCATCTGCTGCTCCACCACAGCTGTGTCTCTCAGCAGAGAACACTCTACTACATGCCCTCCTCACCTTTAGTGAGCATCAAATTGCCCTCCCCATACCTGAGGTATCTGCCTCATTCACATGTGCCCCTGACCTTAGCAAGGACCCTCCTTCTCAGCACTGGCCTGATGGAAATCCCTTGTCCCTTTCCAATTCATCTTAAAAGTACGATTAAAACCAAAACAAAAAACCCAAACCAACTCAGATGTTGAGAGCTTACTGTAATCCTGATTGCCAGCTTGCAGTTGTGTGGCAGGAAAGCTAAAGAAGTTCTCTCAACCCAAGGTGAACATATCCATGGAGCTAAAATATGACAAAAGTTTTTGATGCTTGTCACTACAAATTCTTGGAGGTGACGGAAGGAAGAAAGAGAGCTAGACCTTGAAAATTGTTCAGAAAGCTCTGACAAATTCCATGGCATGACTGATGTTCAAATGGCTGAGGTTAAACAGTCACAGAAATGAAGCAGTGTATGTCACCTCATGAAACCTGGCGCAAGGCATCTCAGTAGGACAGCAAACTGAGAGCTGCTGTCCCAAGTGTAAGGACTGAAAAATAGGGAGAACAATTTGCATTGGGAGTGTGTGTGTGCAGACAGGTGGAAGAAGCAGCAGAACCAATGGCTTTCCCTGTTTTGAAACAGACAGTTCCTTCATATTATTTATTTGGCAGGTCTATATTAAGGTTCCTTATCACTGAGCAAGTGGCTGATATATTTGGGGGGGAGGGAAGAAGAAACATGCTATGTAGATAAAACAAAACAACCCACTGGACAGCTCCTTCAGCACCTTTGTGCCAAATTTCAATGTTATGTATCAAGTTTGAAAATGCTGACCCAAACACCTAATAGACTCACATTTTCAGGTGTCAAACATCTACTCTATGAAACTCAGGCCTCTGAAGTGTATATAATTGTGAATCTAAAATGCAGAACTGCTTTGGAAAGTCTTTGTCAAATGTCACTCTTCTAATTTTAATTTACTACAAATGAGGCATTTATTTCTGGGGAGAGGAAAAACGACCTTGGGAGGTTTCGACAAGCAAAATACAAAATAAGCACTTATTTTCTGGGAATTACTAAATTTAAATATGTATAATCAAAAATCACAGACATTTTTAATAGCTGAGTTCCTGCTGTTTTCCTGGCACAAGAAGTGTGCTTTGTAAAAGAAAGTGCTTAATGATTCCAATCTTTTATATAACACTTAATGATGATGTTGACTTGGATTTGGCTGATAATTCCTTACCTGAAGGTTTGAATGCAATTTTGTTTTTCTTGCCCTTGTTCACTTGCTTCAGGAAAGAATCTCTGAGCAAATCAGATGCTGTAACACGTTTACTAGGATCAGGTTCAAAACAGAGCAAAATAAAGGCTTTTGTTTCAGCAGAGACTGATTCTGGAATTTCAGGATGAATCTTAAACATCCCAACCTGCAAGTAAAACACAAATACTAATTATTTGTATGAAACCAAGGAGACCATGGGCCAAAGCTGTTATAATACAGTCACTCACACTTCTCCTAACTCTTGTAGAAAATAAGTGATCCAGGTCCCACATAAAGCAGTGAAGTGAAAACAAGGTTCTAATCCTGTTTTATTTCATGGCAAACATGGTGTAAATATCCATGTGATATGACATAAATGTCAAGGTAAGGATGTATCTAATCATCTGCTTTCAGGCAATCTTGGTATCTGGGCATTATCAACACCAAGTGCTTCAAATACTCCTCTGACCAGCCACAAACCCCTCCAGCTATTGCACAGGTTTCCCATCACCCCTGCTCAGAGCAGTCTCTCTCAGTTGTGACTCCTCCAGCACATTCATGTCCATAATTTCCTCCTCTAGCACCAACAGCCTGGAGCTACACCTTTTCTGCTCCTGCCACTGACAAATTTCCTTGCACAAATACACACTGACCTTGCCAGACCTTGTCACCATCCCCCCTCTCGGGCCAGATGTCTTCCCGAGTCTTTCAGTGCAATTTAATTGAAAATCATATGATGTCCAAAGGTTTAACAACATCCTTGTTAAATCATTTAAGTAATAACTCTTATTTTAAGTCATTACTTAAAAGAGTCTCTTTTAAGACTCTGTCTTTAAGTAATGAAAAATGTGCTTCTGCACGTTGCTCCCTAGTGATTTTTCCAGCTCCTCACTGCCTTCTTATTCTCTAATGTCAATCTGGCAGAACTGTTTGGAAGCCAGACCTGCATAACCTGTGTGCACTGTATGCACATGTCTGGAGAGATTATGGTTTCTAGTCTCAGCATCTTTACACAAAACACAGCCTGGAGAACAAGCACAAAGATAGTGTCCACAAGGGAGATAGCAGCCCAGCAGTTAAATGCCCTTTGCTTTCAAATAATCTCATTACAGAGCTGCATTAACACACTGTGGCACTATTACAATACTGGTTCAGCTTGAATACAAGCTGAAGAAAAAAATGCTGAGCAGTCATGCTTCTGTTTGAGTGACAGTGCAGTAATAAAATGCTAACAGGGCTTTAAGGCCTTCCAAACCATGACCTGAGCACATTCACGACGCAGTGTCACAAACTGGCAGCACTCTGCTGCCAGGCTTCACTCTTATGCACTAAGCAAAAATCTAAGAAAATTCCAAATCAGGACCAGGAAGTTTGAAATCTTGTCTCTAATCTTAAGCTCTGTTGCTCAAGGCGTCACAACCACCTGCAAATTCTAGGTACTTGGTCTCCACTGAATGCCATTTGTTTGCACTCTTTTCACACAGACACAGATGCACACATTCTGTGCTCATAGAATAAATACCATGCAATGCATACCCAGACAGGACCTATCCAGTTCTTGGTTTACTACAGCCCCTTTTCTCTACTTTGCCCAACTCTTTGGTCATTTGCAATTTCTAAAGCGACTGCACAGGGAGACCTAAACCTTCCCTCTCCTCACCTGCCCTATGCACAACAGAGTGGTCATGTGTGGAGGTGGGGACCTCAAAAGTTCAATATTCCAAGTTTTCCAGACTTCTTTCTACATGTTTGCCCAGCCAGCCTGTTTCAAATCCAGCTTCTAGCTTGCTTACTTTCATTACACAGAGAAAGAACACGTGGTTTGTAATCTATGGTGCCTAGCAAGACACAATTCCCAACAGGTTCCAGCAGAGGCAAGAAACAGGAAACAAAACCAAATGCCTGCCTGCAGTAAATTAACAGAGTCTGCAATAAGAATGCTAAAAACTTCCAATAAACTGCTGAAAAATAAGATGTGTAACTCACTGAGCAGTCACAACTACATGCCAGGTACATAAGGTTAAAAGACACCTGCCTACAGAATTGTATCTGACATTTACAGTGATGTGGAAAATAGTCTCTTTCCACGGCTCCCTCAGGAAGGCTGCAGTAAGCCAAACCACATTCACCCAGGCAGCTTCTTTTGAGGAATGCTACAAGGTGACAGCACCAAGGTGACCTATTATACCATTGAAATAAGCATATCAAAACCCATAATCATCCCTTTTTGCCTTTTATCAGTGGTTCATGGGACAACTCCCAGGCCTAGTATGACATATGACATTATATGTCATGCTGAACTGCAGCCCAGCTTTCTGTACCCTATTGATAAAGACTTGATTTTGCCACCATGGTTGCATTACTGATGATACTAAGCTCACATAGTGGCTTTCAACAAGATATATGAAAAAATTACAACACTGGTAATTTAAAGCAGTTTGCTGAGTTATGGATGGGATATTTTCCCCACTATAAGAATGAGAATTCTCAAGCATAACTGAAAACTTAAGTGCTTTACTAAATGTCTACTGCAAGCCCATGGAAGAACCAAAAATTTTCAGTCTATTTATTTGAAACATCATAGTTGTTACACTCCTGTTAGTTACAGAGCTAGAACGAGTAACTTTTTTAAAACTTTTATTATCTAAACTATCTGAAGGATTTTCAAGTGTTAATTTTTGCATTTGAAACCAGATACACTAAGAGAAAAAATGTAATAGAGACAACAGCTTACTGAGGAGGAAGATAGGACCTGAAGGAGTTGAAATGCAGAGTACAGAGTATTTTACTCCTTTAATACATGCTGGAAATCCTGGAGAGCTATTCCCCTGCCCTTTTCCACCACATCTTCCTGCATCCCTGTAGCAGAGACTGGGTCTTTAAAACATTTTCCTTTGGGAAGGAAGCTTACAAAAATTACTCAAAGGACAGAAATAACTTGTTCGTCATTATTGGGGAGACTGGTTACAAGCAGGAAATCATAACCAAGAGCAGGAGATGAAAAAAAGTAACACAGGGGATATTAGTTTTCATAAGCCTTCACTCAATTTTCAGATTGCTGCTCTGAGTCATGACCTATTTCCAGCACAAAAATAACTGATCACCCCCTAGAGCAATACAACTTAGAGAAGGGGAGGATCTTTCAGCAAGAGTTAAAAACACAGGTCAGACTATGGCTTTGTGCAAAAAAACCCATGCAATACAATGTTATTACCAATAAATATTATGAAATTAAGCTATAATTGACAATTCATCAACTCCAAATATAGCAAAAAAGCTCTATTTACTTTAAACATTGCAGCTTGAGGCTCCCCTAGTTCATGAAATGGAGGTTTGCCTGTTGCCATCTCAATAATGGTACAGCCCAGGGACCAGATGTCAGCTGGAGCACCATATCCTCGTGGTCCTTTATCAATGATTTCTGGAGCCATGTACTGCAAGGTCCCTGGTCAGGACAAAAAGAGCAGTCATATGTACATTCTTCATTCTTATTAAGGAGGATGAACACAACACTCACCAAGCCAAAAATTGTGAAATGCAACCTGTATAGCCAAATACCTTATCTCCCATATCGGCACTGAAAACTAGACAAAAAATTATAACATCTTTTTTATAAACTAACTTTTTGCCCATCCTTTCTAACACAAGTTTCAAATGCTGGAAGTCTATACACGACATAATCCAATAGCTTCCCCAGAAAATAAAATTATATCAAATTTTTGCAGAAACCAACTTTGAAATATTATGCATGGAAGAGATGGCAAAATCTGAGAAGTGACAGATATTCTTAATGAGAATAATTTTTCATATTTTACCCCAATAATGAGAACACTAATGACAGGGAATTTCAAACAGTTAGTTTGAAAAAAAACTAGTTTTGCAAATACAGGGCAATAACTAAGGCAACTCATCATAGTTTGCCTAGAATTTCAGGATGCCTTGGATGTGCTTGGGATTTCTGACATCCAAGGTTAGCAAAAAAAAAAAACCCCAACCAAGCAAAAACCAAACAAACAGAAATCCAACCCAACAAACCAACCGATTAGAATTTCTAAAGTTATACAGATTGACAAAATAAGATCTTGCCTGTAGACAACCTGAGTGTAATACTAGCAATAATACTGATACAGAACAGCACAGTAAAAAATTAAATGAAAGATGGTCAATTTGTTATCACAGTTATTGAACCACTCACCAACACAGCTAATGAGGTCTTTACAGGAAGAGTCCACACCACCACCAGCAGAAACCTCTATATGCTCAGACTGTTGTGAACACTACAGTTCTTTCTCCACCTGAATTTCTATCAGCTCTGTTATGACATCTTTAAATTAAATTATTTTTCTTCTTAGGAATGCAATAAAACTGTACTGCCATAAAGCTGTGAACTATCAAGTAATGGACATATGGTGAAGATAAAAGGGTATCATATGTTCATTGAATGTGACTGCTTCAGAATGAAAGTTCCAGGCACAGCTTTGCCCTCAGGCTGTGTGTCTTGAATGGAGGGATGCCATGTTTAAACCATCAGAAGTCTTGATCTTCAAACCATGTAATTTTATTACATAATGCCTAAAATCTAGGGTTTATGCACTGCATTACAGAACAAAACCAAATTTCTAGAGACCTTTTAAGGTCCTCTGGGTACCTTAAAAGGTCTCTAGAAAGTAAGTTAGTTACCTGTTTACTGATTTAAATCCAAAATGATAACTTAAGTATTTATTCACATGACAAATTACATCTCAACGGCACAAACAGGGCTGAAAATTTGCAAGACAAGAAAGAAGAAGGGCACAAGGAAAGAGTTACCTCCTTTTATTACGGTATGGTGACTTTTCTTAAGATATCATTTCTCCATATATCATCCCTACTGATAATCAGTTGCTAAAAAGTCACTGAGGAGCATGTAAAATACAGGCCAAGAGAATGATAACAAGTAACAATGAGATAATGAGTAAAAACAACTGAGAAAGGTAAGTTACTTCAGAACCTTAATTTTATTTGCATGGCTTCCTTTCCAAGAAAGCTGGAGGAGCTGCAGACATACCACCAGAGACGTAAAGGGAAGTTTTGATTTTCACTTAAGTGAAGTTTATCTCTTGTCTTCCACTCTGAAGCCATCCATGACCAATGGCTTTGTCTGTGTACCATTTACTTAAACTGCAGGCAAGTAAGAGGCTTGTGATATCAGCCTTTGCATGAGGCCATATAACAAGCAAAACCACCACATTACCCACATCCACTGATCAAGAAACTATGTGACCACATATTCATTTTTTAATGTGGAGTTTCCCCTTTTGCTCAGTAATTTTTGTTTTCCCTGAATATTACAAGTCTTTAAAACCTTGTTGTATTGAAAGCTGTTCTGTAACACATCAGCCTAAAATTTTCCTGTAAACTGTTCTTTTTACTGTTGTTATCCAGTTGGTTGGGTTTTATAATTTACACCTCAAAATTGAAAGTGTCCATAATTTTGAGTTTGGTTTTCTGCACTTTTAAACATACATCTAGAAAGTGTGCAAGTCTAAGCTACTAATGCCAAGACTGTTAAATGAAAAAGTTGCTAAATTTAAGTGTTTCCAGATCTAATTGCAACAACCAATTGCTACTTAAGGAACACTTCAAAGAAAAACTTTTACCCCCAAAAAGTAAAATGTAAGAGAGTTAAATTTAAAAAAAAAAAGGTCAAGAAAGCTATCAAGATTATGTTTATGGTGATCACACTCCTATTTACTCTGCCCTGCAAACAGAGACCCAGTAGTGTTTTCATCACTAAGACAATCGAATGCTAAAGCTGTCATGAAAGCCCTTAAACACTCTGCTAGATTAATCTTACCTGTAAAGGTTTCAGTGCATGGATTGATGCCTGCCAGCCGTTTGGAAGTACCAAAATCTGATATCTTGACCACGCCACTGTAGGTGTTCACCAGAACATTGTCCCCCTGTGGTTTGGACAGGAAAGGGAAGGAGTGGAGGGGGTGAGGGTAGAGGAGGAGAGAGGGAAGAAGGGAGGGAGGCAGCAAACAGGGAGGGGGAGATAGAAAAATACAGATTCTCAATCTCAATACTCCTCCAAGTTTGCACCTATCTTTGTAATACACCTTTCTACAAAGGTGTATTTGTAGATACAAAATACACAAAGGTGTATTTCTATTCCAGGAGCACCAAGAGAAGGAGGTGGTTTATGCCTTCCTTTTGTTTTCAGCTTCCATGAAATCCTAGTAAAAATGCTCCTTCAGATTAAAGCAAAACTAACTGAAGATAAAAAGCAAATCAAACAAGACACACAAAAGGAAAAGTTACCTTTATATCTCTGTGTACAATCTGGTTCTCATGGAGATACTTGAGGCCTTCCAGAATCTGCTTGGTGTAAAATTTAATTGTAGGTTCTTTCATTGGGCCCCACTTAGATCTTAAGAGAGCTGAGAGGCTGCCTACAGGAGTTAAAGAAGAAAGTGTATCAAGAGAGTGAATTCCTCAAATTAACACAAAACATGTAAGTCTGGATAATGCCTTTGCTCAACATTCTAATAGAAATGAAAAGCAGTACCTATTATTAAGTCAAATTCTTGCTAGATCACTCATAGCAAATAATTTGCTGCTGCTGTGGACTTATTATTTCTTATTTGCCAGGTCAGATTCTACTCCCACAACAAGAATAAATGTTCTGACAGAGCTGGATCAATCCCCCTCACTTCACTGTAACAACCACTGAGACTACAGCTAGCAGCCATGTAGCCCATAATGAAACAAGGACTAAAGGTAACACTCTGCCATGTTGTACACTGTACTTCATCAACCACAGGTATGGGCAAAGACAAGCTGATTTTCTTGAGGCAGGGTGGGTAGAATCTATATCCGAAAGAGCCTTCTCTTTACAAATATGGCATCAACTTCTGGCAATATTCAGAGACAGGAAAGAAAGCTCCTGAAAAAAATCCCTGAATGGATGTTCAGAGTAGGAGATGGGCCATCTACACCTCCCCAATTCTAATAAAACTAATCTTTAAAGAACACAAATATTTAAATCACGGGGCAAAATAAAGAACAGTTTTACTTATTCAGCACAAAATAAACTAAGTACAGTAGGTCTACTTAAGGCCAGAAAAATTCAGCTAAAGGAACTGACAGCTTTCTAAAGTTTCTTCAAAGAATCTCATGTAAACTGAACAGCTAGTTCCTTTTTAAGACTGACTACAGAGTTTAAAATATCTAAATTGGTTCAGTAATATCTTGCCATTAGCAACTAATCACAGCACACTTTACTGTGCATATATGAACAGGAAAACACCAGCTGACACTGTGAACAAGTGTGGGAAAACAAGTGGAAATGTTGGTATAATTTCATCACATCTGCATGAGTCATGCAGGTCAAAGTGTCTCAGCTGCCAGGTGAGAAGGTCACAAAGACTAAAAAACTAAATAATTTCCCTACATCCCTAAATGCCCTGGATGCATTTAATTACACTTTGAATATTTGTCTGGTCCTTTCTTAAAAAATCTGAACTTTTCCCCCCATTTTTTCTTATTTCTGTTTTTACTTTGCAAATTAAATTAATGCAAAATCTAACACTCATTCTGACACATCCTTGACACTGAAGAGTAAATAGCAAAATGGAGATGGAAACAAGGTAGAGAGGTTACAAAGAGATTTCACATCCTCTGCCTCCAGCAGAGAAGGCTGGAGGAGTGAAACTGGAAATTATAAGCAAGGAATACATCTTGCTTATAATTTCCAGTTTCACTGGAAATGTAATCCACTTAATCTCTAATTTACCTAGGGAATAGCAGTCCTTTGTACACAGCAGTTAAAAAACAGTATTTAATTGTTCTAACACTGCTACTGCTCAAAGAGAAACTTACACTGAAAGCTCCAGTTATCATTCAGACACTTGAGCTCAATGGACCACACAGCTCTAACTCCACTATTTTTTAACACATGAGTATATGAAACCAAGTACTTTTAATTATTTCTCTCTAGGTTTAGAATTATTATAGAAAGGCTAGAAAGGGTAGTATTATAGGGACCTATACTCTTCAAATTTACTCTATGAGAAAAAGGACTTATATAGTTAATATCCCAAAAGAAAAGCACAAACACATTAAGTGCTTATGTAGTGACTTTCAGTCAGTTTGGAGTCCCAAATGCTTTTCCTTTGGCAGACCAAACCCAACATGATACAAACCTCCTGGCACCTGCTCCATAAAAATCTTAATGTACCCATTTTCTGAAACAGATCCAAGATACTGGACAATGTTCCGATGTTTTAAATATTTGTGCAGTGCTATCTCTTCATGAAGAGGTTGAGAATACCTATTAAAAAAAAAAAAAAGAACCAAGGATTATTTCATCATGCAGGAAAAGGTTCTAGGCTATGCTTAAGTGCTAGTTTGACAACAGAATGGATTTTAGGGATACCACTCCAATTCTCAGCAAACATCTTGTCCATGACCTTAAAATGCAGTGTCATTCACTGCCTATTCCAAAAAAGTACAGAGAAAGATCTCAGAGGAAGTCTAGTGGAGAAACATGCCCTCCAAGAATTTATATGTGTGTCTTCTGTATCAATACATAGCACTGTCTTTGACCCCAGACCTCCTCTCATGCTTTTCAACCTCCTCAAAAAGAATACAAATGACATACAACTGCAACCTAAAACAAACGTCTCCTGGAACGTAAGATACACATACAGATTATTAAACGGTCATATTTATTATATATATTTTCCCCCCCAAAAAAAAGTCTTTATTCTCAAAAAGGTACTTTTGGATAGTAGGAGGAAACAGTAATTGAATTTCAGTATATTGGCATTTTATAAACAAACCACAAAGAAACACATGCTAAGAAGAGCTAAATTTTCAAAAACCAACTGCATTTTTCTTCACAGAGTGTATATAACAATGAACTAGGTCTTACCTGCTGTCTCTCTCAGGTATTTCTTTGATGGCTATTCGGACCTGGTTGCTAAGGTCTCTTCCAGCATAAACTATTCCATAAGTACCTTTCCCTAGAACTACCCTTTCACCATTCTCATCATAATCATATTCATACTGCAAGCAGAAAAGATAAAGCAGCACAGAAATTGTTATCACTAACATTTGACATTACAGAGAGCCTTAATGCCAATTTAGCACAGCACAAAGGTGTTGCTGCAGTGCAGCTGTGGGGCAGCAGGTTACCCCCCAGCCTCGTGCTTTACACAACTTGTAAAATTTCCATCTTACTTGCTTTGTAATACCATCTTCCTTAACCAGCTTTGAGAAAGATGCATTTCCAAACAGGGAACATACCAATAAACCAAATTCAATGAAACATTGCTGTCAAAAGAACCTATTCATGTATTGTCTCTAAGAACTGCTGACAGAGCCTTCAGAACATGTAAATATAAGGAACATAACCTAAAATTTTGAAAGCAGTGGTTTAATGAACAGATAAAAGTAACTGGACCATATAGTCACCCCAGGACATCCCCTCTCATGATGAGATTTTTATTATTTTTCCAAAGGGCAGAAAAAATATTCATCTTGTCAACAAAGTGGTTTCCACTGCTGCTGAAACATGTTGGGTCATATTTCCAGCTGAATAACTCAATGCTGGTTCACTGACTTCAGTAAAGTTACACTAATTTACACCACCTCATATAGTGACCTTGTGACAGAACTCTCCTACTCCAAAGGAGGGAATGATGTTTAATGGAAGTGTACCCCAGACACTATATAAAACCAAATTTCTTATGGAAGTTGAGTTGAACAGCATGATTCAAATCAGGAAACTTATAAAGGATGAAAGGAACTAAACAATTTCATAGTCTCAGATATTGTCAGGAGTACACAGATGCCCCCCAGTATCTTCCCACATCCAAGAGGATGTCAAATATGGGAAAACTGCAAGGTACTCTCCGTGGCCTCATGTGATTTCCCTATTAAAAAAACAAACAGCAAAACTTTTTACAATGGCCATAACTACTAACTTTTCTGTCAGTGACTGCTTTTTCTGTGTTGTCCAATGTAACTCTGTGGTACAGAATGCAGCCTTGGAGAAGAATTTCTCTGATGTGCCTTCCCAGTTCACATGGCAGCTCTGCTGCCGCAGAGTCCACACTCCCCCTCTTCACCTCGGCAAGGATGGCAAGTTTCATTCTGCTGTATGGAATGTGCTAAAGGAAACCCGTCTGTCACTTATCCTGACAGCATATTCTGCTCAGTGGAACTAAACTGGAGCACACACAGCTTTAGCACAGCTCCATTTACCACATTTCAGCACTTCATGGTTCACAACATAATCTCATTACACGACAGGCATAACTGACCCAAAACGCCATATGCAAAAATTGCCAGGTTCTTTGGTAGGAGCACATCCAGCTTTCACAGCTATCATATGACACAAAACTGTGCAGAAAAAAGACAGCAGTCACATTGCAGAATTTAGGATTGACAGCAACCCCATCTGCAACACACTGGTATTACGCCAACCCTTTAATTACCATGGAGAAACCTGTGTTCTCCAGTCTGGGTCCCATGATACATCAAAATTGTTGGTATTTAGAGTTCAGTGCTAGTTAGTAGACAGTTTAATAGACTTGTACATACTTGATGTCACTTTACATTTGCCTCTTCTCGTCCCAACAGCTACAAATATTGAATAAACCACTGTTGGCTGCCAAAAACTTGAATAAGTGATCCACTGGCTGTGAAATCCAACCAGTAAACAAGTGTTTATATCTGACCTTCTGTAAGGCAGAGTGTTCTCTAGATTATCCAGTTGGGGTACAGCAGGTATTCTTAAAGTGACAGGAACTTCTTCATATCAATATATGGAAGTGAATACCCCAAGGCTGAAGGAACTGCAACATTCACACTCCTTCAAAATACTTGCTAGCTGTAAAATTAGACTGCAGTTTATACATAAAATATACAACCCATAGCGACAACATGGTCATAAGAATTCTGACTGAAATCAGATTTTCTTGCCCCAGACTTTGCAGGAGGTTATTTCTTCCTCTTCCCCAAATATAAACAACTGCTTTATTAACAGCAAGAACTGTTTTCTTTGTATTAGTGGAGCCCATCAAGACCATATAAAGCTGCATTTTCCTCATTGTCACTTCTTAAATGTAAGATCTCAAGCTGCAGTTAAGTGTCTTTCTTCATTTATATACTAAACTAATTATTTCTCCCCTTCAGAAGTCCTGATCTCTGTTTCATTGTCATAACCTAAGACAGTAAGAACAAGGTGACAACTGTGAAAACTTCTAGATAGGTAGAATGATATAGCTCAAAGATTTAGAATTAATTTCTGTAGTCATATCTCCACATATCATGCATTCATGCAGGATTACTTCCTGTTGTACACTGTCAAGTGATTTTTTCAGTTTAGTTTTTAAAAGGCTCAAGCCACGATGAGCTCACCTCCTCTGAGAGACTGTTACACAGCCGAACAGACTGCTGTGTGGAGATAGCCCTGCTATTAGCTGAGTACATAATTATGTAACATACAGATCTGCAGCTATAGTTAATACCCCGAAGCTGTGTCAAGACCACAGATGGTTGTATTAAACTGGGCTTAACAGATGTGTGTATTTGTCCTTTCCGCTTGAGGAAAGAATTCTGTGGCCAAACAAACTGCAGTGCAAAAACTCATCTTTCCCACTATATGAGACTACATTTAGCAGTACAGCAGAGAGTTATATATTTTCTTTTTCGTCCCCTGAAGCCTCAAGTCCTACAAAAGCTCACTACCATGAACAACTGCTCTGAATGGTCGGCCTAAGAGAATTGTTGGAATGAGACACAATCAGCAAGATGCCCAGATTAAACAAGCCACAGGAGGGTTTTCATGCTCATTGACTGATTGATTAAATTTTCTTGTCCACAAATAAAACTTACAACCTACCTTCTATGGTGGCTTTTCAGATTTCAAAACAAATTAAAAAAGACTAATAAATACAGGGTAGGTATTTAATGCTACAAATCTGGACATCTGCTATAAGTCACTTTCTCTTATGACAACATGGATTCATCTATCCCAACCTGAAGCCACGAATAATCCTTTCCAAGTTGGTTGTTTTTTCCTTTTTTCCTCTCTGTACTAAAAAAAGAAAGAAAGCAAGCCTACAGCTACTAGATTCCTAACATGGATGTTTCAGTGATAAGAAAAAAGCACAGTGTATTAACCTGATCCTAAATACCTGCAATATTTCTGGGACAGAAGCCTGTCAAATGAAATTACTACCTGGAGTAGTAATGGTATCAAGTACCAGGTAGAAAAACTGAAGTACCTTTGTAATGGCTTTTTCTTAGCATTTATTTAATACTTGATCTTTTTTATCCACTTGAGCCAGCTGTTAACAGTTGATTCTTATCTATACATTGTTTACAATGTACAGAATACAAACACACTAACACACTTCATTAAGGATTTATGCAATTTACAGTAGTGGGTAGTAACAGGCCCACTTCACAAACAAAGTGTTTTTTCAAATGAATGCAAATTTCATGTACAAATAATTTTGAAAGAATTTAAATTTCATATACAATTAAGGAGTTTAAATGCTGTTTAACTTTCTAATATACTGATATGAAAGTGCAGGGAAGACTAAGAAAAAGTTTCAGAGTTCTCAGATCTTTTATCCTTGACATACCTCTAATGTGTCTCCATCTATTTCTCCTTCTAGTTCCAAAGTACTTCCAACTGCATCAGACAAAATTTCTTTCACTAAACCACAGAACCTAAAAAAAATAAATACAAAGCACAAGATCAAAGAAGAATACCCTTTTGGAAGCAGACTAAACAGATTCTTGCAAGCTGGGCATTGCTTTCAAGCTAATAAACTGACTAGCATGTTCACAGTTTTCTTTCATTACTAACTTTCTCCGTATTTATTCCATTTTAAACGATGAAGAACATCAAACACACACTGAAAAGCCTAATTATTTATAAATTATTATGTTTGCCATAGCAGAACCTGATAGTTACTTGTTTTTGCAATTGCATAGTAAAATCTCAGTAGATTCAACTGAAATACTTTTTTCAGTACATGTTTGGCTGCAAGTGTGATTACTCAATATTTCAGAAAATCAGATGTTGTAGCTTTTTGTCAAGCATTCAGAAAGCCGAAAGTATAAAAGTAGTAATGTAGCTAGAATAACAGAGTTTTAACTAATTTCTAGTTCTCTGGAGTGGAGATACTTAAGTACAAGAACATTTCTTCCTGTAGTTCCCTGCCAGAGCCACTCATTCTTTTCCAAATTCTGTAAGAAATTGTTAACAATTATTTAAAAATTTTTAAAATAGTAATCATTTAATTTCATAGATCTCTTTCATTAAATAACAGAGACATCTCTTGAACTGGCTCTTGTAGCACACTGAATATGGCATTAAAAATGTTTCGTGTTTCATGACACGCAAATTGCACTGCCAAATTCAGGCTGAGGAGGTAACATTAATTTTAGTGTTTCCTACCTTTTATGCAATGCACTCTGCAAAGTTAGTAATTTTCTTTAACCTGAGTTTATTCTGTGTAATACATAAGTAGTAATTATTGCAAGAAATAGTGAATATACCATTATGATCCAAAACCTATGTGCATCAACAACTCCCTCCTACATCATTCAGAAGGTGCATTTGCAATTACCAGTTATAAGGCAGAATTTAGACTAAAAATTTAGGCCTAAAATTCAGTTAGCCTGCTTACTGTTTTAGAGACAACAGATCATCAGAAAACATTTAACTACAGGTACAATCGGTAACACATCTCTGACACAATGTAAGTTAGAATTTCTTGTTACACTTAGATACTCTTATTTAAATCAAACTGAACAGACACAAAAGGGAACATGAAACAATGTAGCACCTTACATGACATGGCCAAGATAAAAAAAAAAATAAGATAATAGCTGTAATTTAGATTAAACTGGTTAAGCCTTTTTCAGACATAATGATTTGTAGATAAACTAATCAGAATCACACAGGAAATACAATGGATGCTCTAATCACCTTAAGCATCACCAAGTTTGCATTGCTTCTTTATCAAGAAAAAATAAGTGAAGAAATAAAGAGTCTGTTTCTCAAGAAAAAGATTGGTTTTCAATCTTTACGAAATCAATTTTATTTAGGATATAGATGAGGTATGCAACACCCACACAAACTGAACTCACCTACTACATTGGTTTTCTGTAGAAAAGTAGATTTGAAAGTCGTCATAGTTATCATGGACATAAAGAAAACAACATCGTTCATCAAACTTGGAAATGCTGTAAAATTCACATTAGGAAAATGTTACAATGTTAACTATTGTAAGAAATAGGGCAATGAGGAGGGTTTTTTAAAATTATGAACACTTAAGAAATATATTTTTCACAGATAATTGCATACTGCTTCTCTGAAGTAATTATATATATTTTCCTTATAACTAGGAGTTTTCAGTTTATTTATATACTCTATAATCCTCTCTCCATTGTGATAAATAAGCTGCAGCTTACTTTGGTAAAATACTGAGGTGTATTGAGGTCGGTTTGTTATTCACTTCTGCTTTTACACAATTCCATCAGACTCCTTGGTACTTTATGACACCTCACAGGAAATTGAATTGCTCTGACACTGATTCAGCTATCTAGAAAACCTTTCCTTAGGACTGAAAAGTACTTCAGGTTTTTGGAAGTCCATTGCTTCTACAAATAAAAAACCAAAAAACTGAACTGGGAAATACCAACAGTGTAACAGATCCTTCTCAGTCTATAATTTTTATGGCCTTAAACTGATAAACAAGTTTTGGGATGACCAATATTTACTCCAAATTGAAGGAATAATTCTGAAAAAGGGATTATTTATTCCATACTGTGTCTTGCCAGATATATCCCATATAAATACGCTGAAGGAAAAAGTGAAATGCCATAAAACACAGCATCAATATGAAAATAAATCTCTTACGCCAACCACTTGCACTGAAGTATTTTGCTACATAATCCCAAGTTGTTAGGCTTTTTAAGTACTTTTGTGCCTTAACTTAATAGCATTTCTTAGATTCTTGCCTGATCTGTTCAGTCAAACTCTTCTGTTTTGCATATCTTCTGCTGAGCCAGTTACTCAAAACACATGGCAGGACACTTTAGTAAAGTTGCCTCGTGTTACATGGCCAATTGATGTTGCCTGTTGAAGCACCATTAAGGGCGACCTCAAAAATTTTCAAAAGTTCCAAATTTTGCCTGAAGACTTTTCTAGAAATATGTGAAAATAATAACTATGCCATTCTTTAGTTTCATTTAGTACAGCAATTTCCAGTCTAGCAAGTCAGAGATGCACATATCAGACTTGAGAACTAAGAGACAAAGCAAGGTGATTCTTCCAGGGGCAAATATAAGACAGACAAGACAGTATCTAAGTAGCAATACTGCATTATAAACATTGCCATGTATGGTGTATATAAGATGAACTGGTTAGTATAAAAACAGTCCAAGAGTTTTGATAGAGTGTATTTTAACTGAGACTATTTTTTCTAAAGGAACGCAATTTCAAAAGTATAGTAATTTAAAGTTGTCACAGACAAAGCAAACATGTAACTCCAATAAATTTTAAAAAGATTGCCTCTTTGAGCTTTGTAATACAGTGAATTTTTAATCATTCAGCAGTGATTAAAAATCAAAGCAAATGAAATTAATTGCTTGCTTCCTTTTGATTAAAGTTATCATTCTCAAAGATTAATTTCTGTGCATTGTGTTGACTGTAGGTAATTAATGTGGCACAGAAACTTTATGCTGAATTATTCTCAATCAGTTCCACAGACTTCAGTAATTCACATTGCATTGGAGTAATAGAATGAAATACCATGTAAAATTCAGTTAAAGCCTGCTTTTTTCGAAGAAGAAAAGACTGAAGTTATGATAGAATCTATGTCTAAATCCACAGTTTTAAGTTTTCAACCACCACTCCTATTAGTCAGAGAAATACTTCTTTGCTGAGCTAACTTGCTTAAGCACATCATACAACTTCAGGGAAGGCAAACTTGGGACTTAAAACTTTAGGCACTCTTAGTCAAGACCAAACCCTAGAAGCCCTCTCCTTTCAGAACTATAAAACCCATTAGGTATCTGAATTTCTTCTTGTACTTGAATCACAAGGTTTGTCAATCACTTAAGCTTTTGCAGTTACACAAGTGACCACAGACAACAGCAATAGATGTCCCTAGAAAGGCCAGATCCACCAGTGTAGAGACACAGGAGCTCAGAGAGAAAGCAAAAGCCCACCTGGTGTTCCCTGTACTTAGAGATCCTCTGGTTCTTAGCTACAGGCTGCATAATTCAGAGAAGAGACAAGTTTAATTTTTTTTCCTCTCCTGGTGTTCTGTCTCTCACCCTTCCAGCAGCAAAGCAACCCAACTTAACACACATAATCTACTTTCTAAATGTAGTCACGCATTTTGCAATTATTAACACCAAATATGAATATTTTCTATCCTTTCAGTTCTCAGAACAATCCTGTTCTTTCTATATAATATTCTGATCTTTTTTGATACTAATATTTTGACCTATTTACTTGTGACTAGTATTTTCATTGATCTAAGCATCACAAAATGGAACTCTCCTAACCATTTAAAGGTTAGTCCTTGAGAAATTCTACTAGTAGCCTACTTACAGCTTAAGAATTATTTTCTGTCCTTAGCAAAAACTACATTTATGCCTCATTTATTAGTTCTTTAATAATACAAGTTTTAGCTAGCAGGTATTTAAATAAAGCCATATCAGAAGCATTTCTCAATTCCAAACATAAAACAGACACTATAGTTTCCTTTACTTAAAGAAAAACAAAGTCTTCTTTCACTTATGGAAGGAAGCAAGAAGCACTAAGGGCTCTTCTTTCCTTCTGCCCTCCATGTTTTTAAATGCAGAGATGGCAATAACTTCAGTGAAACATTTAGAAAAATCTACAAAAATCAGTTATATAATGGAAAAGAAAGAAGCCTACCAGAGAATACATGCACCCAATAACCCTCTCAGATCTGAGTGTTCCTATGAGAAATGTACAGCTCTGCCCGTGCATGGAAAGGCAAACTCATCTGTGACATTTCAAGGCAGGCTGGACACAACAAGCTTTTATAACAGGCCATTATTGAAAGAGAGAGATTTAAGGTAGAATCCAGATTTTTCACTTAAGGGAAATATAAAACATACACAAAAAGACACAGAACTGTTTACTGACATACCAACCTTATTCCCCTAATGGAAGAAGCTGTGAAATTCCATTCATGAATCTGTTTCTGTAAAGAACAGAGGGATAAAGTCAATCACAGTTTAACCTTGACTTAGTATTGAAAACAAAGTCACAACATGGTAAGTAAAAGAAAGGTTTGCCAACATGTCTCTTTCTCTCTCTCTTTCTTTATTCCCCCCATATTTTGAAATAAGATTAATACATGGGTAAGAAACTTATATATTGCTATTTTACTTCATTCCAAGAAAAAATGAATAGAAATGGCACAGGGTGGAAGCAAAGACCACATTTCCTCATATAAATTCAGCAGGAAAAATAAGTTGTGCAGCACAATTTACCAAACATTATGTTTTGATGCAATACATTTACATATCACATTAAACATGGAACAGACTATGCCCTACTCTTATCTAGGCTCAAAGGGAAAGGCACATCTACCTGTCTCCCTAAGAGGTTTTGAGCCAACAGCTTTGGCCCAGGGAACACACAGGAGGGAAAACAGAGGAAGGACAACCTGTGTCTAGGACTGTAGCCCTTCATAAATCTAATTATAGCTACAAGCTGGATCTTTTTTAGCAATGTCAGATATGCAGCAAAAGTTTGCTCTGTAAAGCAAAGTTGTGTCACACACATTCAGCTGAAACAGTGAAGCAGAAAAATGTACTGGAAAAATTGTTCACAGATCCAGGTAATTATGTGGACTTGTCCTGCTCCATGCTTCTTTTCCACACTTTGTCTCTCTATGCTTTTGGTCTATTCTCCATCTATGTTGTTCTAATACTAAGAAAGTGTGGCAAAATACATTGCAGATTTCAAGTCCTTCAATGTGAAGCTAAAATATTTTGTCATTTTTAACAGCTGACACTGTCCATAACTGTACCTACTCCTTTCTTAATCCCCTGTGCCTTACCCAATAATCCAAGACACCAAATATTTTATTTCTTGACACTTACTTGTCACAGGCCATTTCTTCTAGTTTCAAATATTACAGTTGTAAAAGGTTAAAAATGCCTAAAACATTGAACACAATTCTGGGCTTTATTTTTACTTCTAATCTTTGATCTGCATCGTAACTAAAATCACAGAATTCTAATGAGAAATATTATGAGCAGACCAAATAACCTGTGCACTTCTAAGAGACATGGTCAAGATAAGTTAAATCTGAATGACATCAGAACCACTTGATTTCTAACCATAGTCACTCCTTTTACTTTCTCTGTAAAACAAACTTTTGTGTCTGCACAAGAGATACTGAGGCTTGGGCTTCACAGAAATGTAGCAAATTTAAAATTATTGTAGAGTGCTCCAAAATCTACATGCAAATATTACTTTATGTAAAATGAATCAGTACATTTAATAAACTTGTTGACAGTTTTACCATTTCAGGGGGAGAGACATGCCACAAAGACAGCGAGCTCTCATCTGCTTCACTGTTGATTGAAACATAGGCAGGCTGGTAGACTTTAGTTGGTTCTATCACCAAAACCTGAAGACAGAGAGCATTTTTCCTTAATAAACCAGTAGCTAATACACTATAGTATCTTCAGATGCTCAGATATAAACAAAAGGTAATTCTGAAGTAAGACCTAAAAAATTTTCAAAGGAGACAGGAGGCCAAGACAAGGCAGGAAAAGTCTGTGTTCTTATGAACAAAAGAATAGCAGTATCACAATTTGTTACAGGAGACTTACAAGTATTTCTTAGAATGCTTTTAGGGTGGTGGGTTAATTTTTTTATAGCATAAAGATTAAGAAAGTAGGGGTTTGGTTCATGCAGTGAAACAACAGGCAGTTAAGTTTTCAAGTTATTATTATGCTTAGAGTCTTCCAATTCTTGTAATATCCTATCCAGAAACATAAAACATACAAAACTTTTTTGGACATAACATCTTACTGGAAATCTCAGTCCATTAGTTGTTTCTTTCGTTGCCTCAAAAATTATATCTAGCCAGAAAGCCAATCTTTCTTGTTTAGGAGAATGTTCTATGGTGAGTTTCTTGAAACGCTGAATTAACATCAGATTCTGAACTAATGATTTCAAGTACCTAGAATGTATTGAATTAGTGAGTTAACAAAGAGAAAACAAAATTTGACCAGATTCTAAACCCACTTAACTGACTTAGACATCCAAAATGAAATGTGTTTTAAAAGCTACCACAGTGGAAATGGTAGTGTTGATTTCTACAGATTTCTGGAAAGAATAGCAAGTTTAGACAAAGCCTTGAGTCATAAGCTCACATGGGTGTTCATGAACAATAGCTTTTTGCAAATGGGTATAGTTACACAAGTAGTTACATGGGGATTAGACAGGATATGATGAACAAGAAGATGGTGGAGGGAAGCAGCAGCTATCTTAACTCTGAAAACAATGGTTTCACAATTTTTCACAATTGCTTCACAAGGAATCATTACTAATATCCAAATTCTTTCTTATAAAGTATGTGCTTCAATGGGATATAACCTGACAATGTTGGATAACTTAATTTCTCACTTTCCCCCTTCCTTCTCATAATAAAAAAACAGAGCATAAAGTCAGAGTTGCAAACAATCTAAGATAGAAAAATCCAGTGCAAGATCTTTTAAAGTTATCCAGTTATCCAGTGCAAGATCTTTTAAATTTATGTATTTCCCCATAGTTTAGTACTTGAGCAACAGCCTTCTTCACATACCACACTGGAGGTTTCAGCTTAAAAAGCTTCTCTGCTGCTTGTACTGCTTTACCAACATCATTTGCCAGCATGCTCACACTGAAGAACTGTCCCACATCCCAGTAATTGTTCATTTTTTCTAGGCTTCCTTTTCTTCCCAATAAACTGTTTAACCGTACACCTGTAAAATTTTAATTGGAAACCACAATTTTCTATCAGTAAAACACTCTTTTATGTTTTTTCCTGGTAAGCTGATCAGTAAAAGACTAATTTAAGACTTGATTAAGTATTACCAATGAAAATAAAGGAGTAAGTTTTCCCCAAAAAACAACATTGCACAATATAGAAGAAGGATCTGCAAATCATACCTCCAGTACAGAACTTCTACTACACAGGGCTGAAAAACCTCTTTTACTTCCTGTCTAGGCTATCTGTCTCCTGATTCTCAGTGTAAGATGCACAAATCTTTGTCCTCATCTGTACTTACTTCAAGAGATCCATGGCTAGAGGATCACACAAGTCCACCACAGAGCAGGGTCAGAGAAATTATTTAAAGATGCCTTTGCATTCTTAACATTTAAGGCTCAAATATGCATTTCAGACAAGACCAGCTTCCAAATATGTTCAACTATCATTTCCCAAGGAGGATCTGCGTATCTGTTTCTATTACAGGATTTCTTTGTAAATGTAAAGTGATGTGTTTTAGTTAGCACATACATGGAAGATGTAACTGACTCTAGGTAGACAACAAGTAACTCTCCTGGTAGGTCCTTCCAGACAATACTTCTTGTGGATCTCTCAGCTCAGTGACAACAGAAACCCTTTCCTGACATTTCTGAGGAGAACTAGGCCACACTGTCTCGTCCTGGTTTTGTGCCCTGTTGGCTCTGCAATGGGATAATCTCTGTGGTGCAGTAAAGGCAGTTTACAGATGGTGCTGAAGTTGGTCCTTTGTTGTTCTCCAGTCTCTGGGGCCCTTTAGATGGGCCATGATACCAGAAAGCTGCTGCAAGGCAACCAGAAGGAAAATGTGCCTTTGAGATCCCTGTGCTTTAGACTGCCATCCAGGACCCACCACGAAAAAGCCTGAACTGTCTTTTCTGTCTATGCAACCCATCACTGCAAGTATTTTGTTTTCTTCATAGGAAGAGAGGCAGAAAACTTGTCTGTGGCACTGTGCTATTTACCTATTTTTCTCAGTTCCATTGAGCTTTCAAACTGTTGTCCTGCAACAAGCAGCAAAACTGCAAGGTTAATTCCAGAATAGAGAGTTGGCTGGAGTTCAAATCCTTTGCGGTACCTGCGGAGAAGAGTCAAGAACTCACATCTCATTGTTTAGAAGAACTGAAATATTAGTAACAAAGTTTTGGTAGGTATTTAAAGCTATTGATTTACTGTAAGGATTATATGGCTAGTTGGCACCAATGGCCCCAAACCCTTTGTTTTAAAGCTTCATATTCTTTAAAGGTAACTGAGACACAGCTGACACAGGCTGAATGCCTGCCACTAGCTGGTGCAGGATCAAGAGATCCACCTGAAGCTTGCAAGTTCACTGCTACCCATCCATGCTGCATGGGGGGAAAAGAGGTGGTGAGAGAGAATATTGCACAATTACAGTTCAAACCCACATTGCTAAAATTATTGTACTCAGAGGTATGATTATACAAACACACCTATATGAACATTATGTCAGTGAGACCCTGTGTGCATATGCATACCTTAATCTCTTAAGAAAATTTATAACAAAGTTTATCACTGTTTTTCCTTATATACAGTAGATAATTGCATTTCCTGGGGATCCAGCATGGAAACCATCCTTGCACAGAGGACTAACATAACTCCACTTGTACTTCATTTTGGCCTTAAGACACATCAATTATATATTTCCTCAATAAAGACACAGGTTAGTCAACACCCCTCCCAATAAAGTGCATCATTCAATTTCCAGGAGAGTTTATAAAGAGAAGCAATGAAATACATATACAAAGATCTGATGCTCAGTAAACCACTTACTCAAACAGGACCCTGAAAAACAGAGATAAGTGGAACAACTGATCTTCTAATTGTTACAGCCCTGCTTTTCATATCCAGAAGTTAAAAGTCTGAAAGTGCTTTTAAACAGATTTTTTTTTTGTTACCATTCAATGGAATGATCTCGACTGTTGGTATCTTTACAGTCAGAATCAAGAAACATATCCTTGTAGATCCTCCCACATAAGCAAAACATGTCTGGAGCAGGGTGATCACATGTCTGCAGGACTTGAAGCATAACTTGTAGTGCCTTCTCTCTGTCACCTGCATTATTTCTTCTGAAATCAAATACAGAGAATAATACAAATGAGACCTGAAACAGTAACTTCAAGATGGGAGAACAGTATCTATCCTTCATCTATCCCACAATCCATCCATCATTACTGTACACACTCTTGACTTTATTTAAACTGACACTCTTGACTTTATTTAGACTGATGCATGATTGTTGGTTGATTGATAAAACCCAAATTCACTCTCCTGTCATTGGTCTCTACATGTAGGTCACACAAGAACTGATGCAGACCCAGAACTACTCTTTGACAAAAATCTGCCAACTAATTTGATCCCTTCCTGTGTACACAAGCACACTCTGAACCTCCTGCAATGAGAACATCCTGCCTGTTTAGTGTTCATTCCTGACAATACTTAACAAAAATGGCCATTTTCAGCATTCAGTGTGACAGATCATTCAGCTATATCCAAGATTTGTAATCTTGTATCCAGAGAATCCAGAAACAATACCACAAAATACCAACTAATTGCAGGAGAAGCCAGGTCAATCCAATCTTATCCAAAAGAATGGCAGAGCTCAGTATGGAGGCCTTTGAACTCCAACAAGAATAGAAGGGTGAAATTGAACTGTATTTCTTAATTAAAATTCTTCAGATTAGAAAAGTATTTGAAAAACAGACAGCTGTGACACAGCATGTTTTGACAAACATTTAACAATTGCATTAATACGAAAATGGTGATTAAATAGCATTTCCATTCCTTATTATTATCAGTCATATTTTTGGCCTCCATTTACCCTGCTGTTTTTCTAAGTTCAGAACTCAATATTCACTGCAAAAAGTCACTTAGAACAAACAACAATGTCTATTTACAAGAGCAATGCAAACACAGCTGAAGAGTTTAATAGCCTCTTCAACACTTTTTTTCACCACCAGAGAGATTTAAAATATTTACCAACCCCTTTTTAGAACTGTTTACAATTTTCCAATCCCCACCTAGGTACCCATGAACACCTAGGTATCCATCTACAAGGACTATGAGTACTTTGTCAGCAATACCAGTAGCAGATAATGGTTTCTGGTAAATGTATTACTTGCATGCCCCAAAAGGATTAATATTTACTGTAAAGAGACTCTGTTCCTTAGGTAACCAGCTGATGCAATAAGACCAGTAACAGCACATCTGTAGCAAAATTCAGGCTTCTGTGCATGCTAGGTGATGGAGAACATCTAGTAAGATTAAACAGCTTTGTAGCTGGTTGTGAAGGCTTTATCCTGCCTTTGATGTCACTGGCAGAGCATAAACTTTCACAGCAAGTACTTTAATGTTTTTGAAGTCTTTTTTCTTCATATTAACTTCTGTAATCAGCACATAAGGAGAAAGTTGGTATCTTTTTTCAGTTTTACAAAAAATAAAAAGGAGGTAAAAACTGTGGGAGTAAATCCATTGCACAGGTCAGCATGCCCTAACCAAACTTCTTCTGGTCAAACCAGATTATTTCACTAGGAGTACCCAAGCTTTACTGTTGGGTACATTAAAGCACAGAAAATTGAGTAAACAGAGTTTAGAACAAGATTAAGCCCTGATATTATAAGTCCAGTAGTTCCCTGGTCCTGTATAGTGACCATAAAAGTTGGTTTGTGTTCTGAGCTCTTCTAGAAAACATAAGAAATGCACACCTAAAACCTAATGTTCCACTTTAGCATGGAAAATATAAAAATCACTGCTTTCCCAGACTTGACTCAAGTCTGCCTTCTGTGAAATAGTTTATTTATTAATGTTGATATTAAGAGGTGTTAGGTACTGATTGAAAAAAGCATAACTAAAGAAAAAAATACAGTGAACAAATCAAGACACTGCTTACAATGGGACACTGTGCAGATTACAATCTCTGGTCTTCAAAGGATGAACCTGTACACACCAAATACAATACTAGGAGAGTATCACAAAGGACCAAGCCCTAAATAAACACTGTATTAGAGAACTTAAAATGAAAGATCCCTCTCTCTTATAAGGAAAAAAGTATTGTTAAAAATAATTAAATTCAACAAAATTTAGCACATGACAAGTATACACTCATCTAACAGGATATAATTTAAACAATAATCAGTTTAGGTGTCTTTATATTAGACCCTATTTTTCACTGCAGCAGAATTCAATGCCCATTGAGTAATACAAAACCCATACACCAATTATGATAATTTACAAATTTAGGAAATTATCAGCTTCTAAATCCCAAAAAGAGGGGGCAAACAAAGAAAAAAACCCGAACAACATAAAAGATCACATAAGCTCCAAGCAAGTTCTCTGAAGTCAGTATGAAAACATTCTGCTGGATAATATGCAGAACCTGTTACGCTTGACCAAGACAGATTTTCATTTCTTATTTCAGACCCCACACTTTGTCAGGTCTGCATGCCTGACAGCTCATCATTTGTTTCAAGGTGCCTTAATACAGATCTGTGGTGTTATCAATAGAGTAGAAGAGATTACCTTAAATCCTTAAGGTTTAGCACTGACTTCGATTTTTTTTTAAACCAATCTCAGCTATGTTAGCTTCCCCACGCTCCCCATCCCCCATTTAAAGCCACACTAGAACAAATCACAAAAAAAACATGTCATAAAGGACTGCTGGAGGTCATCTAATAGAATCTCCCTCTCACAGCAGGTCCATGGCCCAGCACAAGACCATGGCAGCCTTGGCTGTGTCTCAAAAGCTGCAAGGATGGAGATGCCACAGCCTCTCTGAACAGGGAAAGCTGAAATACTGTGCATGATGATGCACAGGCATGAGAAGGAAAGCAGAAAATGTTATCTTTATGGATTAACTTGGTACACCAAGTGAGATTTGCAAAGAATATCCCCTGAATATGAAGTTTTATAAGCCACAGCAGAATCTCAATAGGCAGCTACAAAAATGACCCTACCACGTTATTTTACTGCTCCTTGGTGCTTACAGGCCATCTTGCACTGAAATACAAATGTCCCTCACAGTACCACACAAACAAGGTCAACTTTAGGAATGAAACAGAATTTTGAAATAGGCATTTTTTCAATGGTGCTCTTCAACACACAATCTGTTAAACTCTCTCACATCTGGAAGAAGATATGTCCTACCTTAAAGAAGTTTGCATATGCACCCAGTGAAAATATGAGCTATTTTTCATATTTTGGGGGGGTTTAGGGGGCACAGTTTTTAGAATCACAACTCACAATCGGAAATTTCTTTCAAAATACACTTTTATTGGTCAATGAGGTAAGAAAAAGGAGTACTACTACAATTTATTTAGAAACTATATTAAAAATCCCTTGGAAAGTGTTTCATAAAACTACTTTTTCTTTCTTACTGCTTTCTTTGTTAGCACATGTTAGTCCTCTTACTGCAATTGTTACTTTGTGAGAACTTGCAGAGAAACCAAACAGAGATAATGAATCTACATTATCTGAACATGACAGCAGCAGAAACTGCTGCCAGTTAAGAAAGAGATCTGTGAGTTACTTCCAAAAACTAGGGCAATTAAGAAAATATCCTAGATCTCAATAAAACACTGCCAAGTGTCCCCAGGCACAATGCTAGGAATTAAAAGAAAATGGACAAGAAATAAAAATTAAAACTGTAAAATTATGATGTCTTTTACAAATACCCAGCACATTAATTGTCAGTACTGTGTACAGTTTTAAGTTTTATTTAAAAAGGAAACTGAACCATCAGGATTAGGGGAAAAAAATTCAAATTGAGGGAATGACCAATGACACAGAATCATTTCTGTATGAAGAAACCTTCAATAAACTAAGATTTTTCAGACAGAAATGGCTACATAGGAATTCTTTATCCTAAAACAAAAGTTGTCCTGCAGGGCACCTTTACAGCCTCTAATCACTTCCTCGAAATTCGTGCCAGTGTTCTGCTGCCAGCTTGGTTCAACCAAACCCTCCAGAAACTGCTGGCTGATTCACTTGCTCATTTGCCAGCTTGCTCACTGCAGTTTTGCCACACAGTTTATCTGTCTGCTGACTCTACCACGTTTCTTCAATCACAGAAGCAGTCTTCCCACTTCCCTGGTCTACACAAGCCTCTTGCATCTGTCTCCCTGTCCTAGCCAACTATCCACTCCTCCTTTACCTCCCTGAATTATTATGCAGGGCAAAAAACTCCTATCACAGTATCTTACCTGGAATAGCACCTGGAACACTCAGTAAAAAGTAGGGTTTTTTTCTCTCTCTTTGATATCATAGCTCCTTTCTTGCTCTCCAAATCCATCCTCTTGATAGCAAATCCTTCTCTACACTCCAGTCTTTAAAAAGAGACCTAGTTTTAAATATACCTAAACACACACACACAAAAATCTTCCTGCTTCACAGACTAGTTTTACCAGCTTTAAAGAACTGGCATGGTTACAGAGCCAGAACTACACTCAGTGAACCAGGCCTTTGCCCAACAAAGTCAACAGGAACAGCATGTATTTCACTGGGACAAGAATTAGCTCACTCTGTTGGTAACAGGTGCTGTAATCTTTTTTTTCCTCAACGATTTGTTCACATCTTTCCCTGTATATTTTTTTTTTTCTATCTAGCTAGATGGGGAAGACTACATATGACAAAAAACTATTGTATTAATGGAAAGTATTTTCTCATGGGCATACACATCTGCTTTCCTTTTAATTTTGTGTCTTAATGACAGCAGAAACATTTTTAAAAATATCTTAATAATTAAGAAATATGAGAACTCATTTTAATCAGAGTTAGTACACTTGCATTCTCACTTATAACCAGAGATTGATTTTTGAGTTAAGATACATTTCACTGAGGATGTAATGTGCTTGTAGAATCTTCAATATTTGAAACAGTGAATGAGGAAAGCAAGACCCTAAATTAGGCTTTGACAAGAACTAAATTTGCAAGCCTCCAGAGAGATATGACAAAGAAAAAAACTAGCTTTTTTCCCTCCCTCATATACACTTCAGGTACTTAATGAAAGCCAGGCATATAAAAAGAGGAGGCCCACAACATGTTTTTTTACTAAATTTGAGTAATCACAGAACAGAACATTCTAAATACCCCAGTGCTTATCAATGGAAACAATTTTCTGTGGCTACTATTATTCACAATTACTAATATTATTCACAATTACTAGTGATTTTCTACTTGCACCCTATTACACCCTTCACTTGTAAATTGCCTTCTTTTATTATGGTACTGGAATATGTTGCTTGTTAAAACACAGCATGCTGAGTTAAATAATAGTGACTGCAGCTGTCCTCATCTTTAATATAAAGGAAGACAGAAGTGCCCTGGAAAGAGACTAAAATTTTCACAGTTCTGGCCTCATTCCAGTACTGGGTTTGGTTTTAAAGTCCACTCTGTTTTTAACAGATTTTGGCATACCCTTGGGCCTCTTTGCAAGTTTCCAGGACATTATAACTCCAGCTCTGGTAAATAAGACCAATTACAAAATTGTCCTTACACAGTGCTTGCCTCCCCGCCAAGGTGTACCATGGACTGAAACAAACAGCCATCCACATCTGGAACACCCAGCCCCAATTGCACAGCATCTACTTCATACCACAGCTGCAAATACAAATATTGAAAATACTCATGTTGCACATTTGGACTGAACTTATACCTAAAGATGTCTAAATCAAGATACAATCAGACTTACATCTCACCTGGGAGGCAACAAGGAACAATGTCTTAAACCAGCCTGTGTCTGTACAGAAGAGAGCACGGTCTGCTTTGTTCTGATGTTACATCCAAATTATTTAGCTTAAGACACTGGAAAAGCAATAGCCCGTTGCTCCATCACCCTAGGATGGTGATGTATTCAGATTGCCCAGGCCTGGAAACAAAGCACAAGCCTGCCACTGCAAACATCCATTGTCAGCCCCTGATAACAGACATGGGAGATGACAAATCCAAGATGCTCTCAGTTCTACTCTGAAATGGCACCCAGAGAGGAAGACAGCAATCCAGGAGAGGGGCTGTGCTGAAACACCTGCCACATGAATCAGGGCTCCAGAAATCAGCATGGAAGAGTCTCCCTGCCCTACATATGGCAGTACCTGTCTGCACAGTACCCATCAGTGAGGCCCAGGCTTGCTTTGCTCATGATCCAAGCCAGGTCAGACCCAGGCTCTGAGGCAGAGGACATGCAGCTAGGCTGGAATGGCACAGACCCTAAAGTGAAACACTGCTGTCCTTAGCACTACTTGTTAACCTGGACCTACACGCAGCTGTGCTTCAGCTCGTCTTGTGCCCAGCTGCTGCAGCAGCAGAGCCCTGAGGTGCCCAGAACCAGCCCTGCAGCCCCTCTGCCATGGTGCTGGCTCTGTGCAGCACTAGAGCCACTCTGACTTGACAACACAAGTGACACCAACGGCCAGGAGAACTCAGTTACACAGTCCAAGAGGAAATAAACTAATTACTCTCTCTGGATCACAGTTCTAGTATACTTTTTAATGAAATTAAGCACACATTAACATTCTGCAGAGTCGCATATTCTTACAGCTGCTAATTCTGTTCTTCATATGATTTATTTTTGTTTTTCCTGGTGGGCTCAATCAGCTGTACTTATCAAAATTAATACTGTTCTGTATGTTGAAATTAATGGAATATGACCTGAAAATATAGTTCTTTATTTTAAAGATAGCTTCTGATAGAAATCACTAGAAATAATTTGGTTTTAAAACAGACAAAATTAGGTATTCAAAGTTTTCATGCATGTAAGATGCTAAATGCAACATTTTAGGGGTCATTTTGAACTAAGTGAACTTGCTCAAAAAATGTTTAAATATCAGCTTTTGAGTTTTGTCCATTATTTTGTCTGAAGAAGGCAAAAACATCTGTAGAAGCTAAATTCTGCATTCTTTCCAATGAAAAACCAATCATTTATTTCTGAAAGCCTTTTCTGTAGAAATGCTTAAATAGTTCCCAAAAGAAAACAAGGAGCATCATGCTGGATTGGGCTAATAATAATTTTAATGAAAGCTGTTGACAGGCAAAGCAAGTTCATGAGCAATTAATTTTATCTTGTCTTACCAGGGTGCTATTGGCACTGTCAAAACAGAAGATTTAATGGCAGGGATTTCACACACTGCTCAAAATACAAAGAATTTGAAGACCAAGACAGTAAAGGAGCTTGCCAATTTTGTTATGCACATCTAACTGAGTAAATTTTATAAACTGATTATATTAAAATATTACCTAAGGACAAGGCACGATTCTAGCATTATTCTTACTGGCAAATTTAAACATTTTGAGTCAAATTCCTGAAATAATTTTTAAAAGTTCTGAAAAATAAGGCTAAATCCATATGCAGTATTTTTATGAGCAATTGTTTAATGTTTACTCTTGTGTCAGATTAAACTGTCAGACAGGACCAGATTTATTACCATTTTCCAGAAAATGCCATAGGAACAGCATTTCCAGATCTATTATTAAGTTCTTAATCTCTTTGATTAATGCCATCCTGATGTTGTCCAATGCTGATTTTTAGTTAGCTAATTCACAATTAGCTAGCTAATTTAGTTTAGCTTTAGTTAGCTAGGTCAAAATCTTTAATAGTATGTGGAGCTCATCTAGCCAGTTACTTTTATTATTACATGTGATTTAATTTGCCTATTTTCTCTGACAATCTTAATGCAAATTCTTTAGAAACTGAGTAATTATCATATATAGGTACCACAAAAGTCTGCACCTAACTGTAAGAGTTCAGTAATATTTCATTGTTTCCTGAAGTAATGATGTGCCTGCAGGCCCTGATGACCATCCAGCCTTCCAAGGAACTCTATCATGAATGTGTATTCGTGGATCAAGCAGTGCTTTTTAGCTATTACTTTAATAATAAGTCCTAACTCTATCACACTAAACATTTGAAGACATTCAGAATAATCAATGACTCAGATTAAACAATCTCAGACTGACCAAGAACGCCTTGGTATCACTGGAGTCTTCTGCAGTTAGTCAGGTGGCCTTTGGAACAGATCCACTCTCTCCTAGTTGTTGACAAAACAATGGTTGTTGGAAAACAACAATTTCAAAAGTTACAAACTGTCCTGGTGCACAGTATGGCATTAAGGACAGATGACTGTGATGAATGGTGTGCAGAAAGAGAAGGGAATTTTATATTATCTGCACTATAAATTTACATATAAGCCCACATGGAACAGCAATAAAATGAAACAACTTCAATCAATCACCCTTACCGATTCAATGCAAAAGCATAATGAAACTTAATGTTGTGTTGATCAGCCAGGTCACAGGTAGGAAGCATTTCTAGTGTTTCTACCAGCTTCACCATAGCGTCATAGTCCTGGTATGAAATGTAAAACAATAAAAAGGATTGAAATAGAATAAACTGAAAGGAAGAAAGCATCACTAAGCTAAAACATATCATGATCATATGTATTGTATCACAGCTTCTCAGGCGACTGCTCCTAAGAGAAACAGCCACACAGGCTGTGTAGGAACACACAGGGATTTTGTCTATCCAGGTCAGTGCCTGCCTCTTCCTCACCACGATGCCCAAACTACTGAATCCCTCTAGTCATTATGATCAATTACTCCCCCAGCACCAGAAGATGAGATGACAAGTCTGGCTTTTTTCAGGCCTTATTAAGATCTTCTGGTGAATGACACCTCACGAGGTCACCGTGGACTCAACCACAGCTGTCTCTGAAGTACATCAGCCACTTGTGCACTCATTTGGGTTTCTCAGGGGTAATCCACATTTACAGTGCTGCAGAGGCAAATTTACTGACATTTCAAAGGGCCTGTTACTGAAACCTTTCGTTCAAAACATGTTTTGATATGAGTACAATTCTCAAGGGAGAGTTTTCACGATCATCAGAGCCAATCCAAATGAAGTTGGATAAAGTGCCGTAAGGAAAATATGCATTTCAGAATGGAAGGTTTGGTAATGAAGAATGATGTGCTCACCCATTACTCTCACAACTCATTTATTCACAAGAAATAACCAACTTAGCTCCTGATGGGACAAAAAAAAAAAATCTATAGAATGGTTGAAATTCTATTTGAAAATGGATGTTAAACACACAGACTGACAATTTGGAAAAACAGCTGCTTTAGCAAAAGCAGAATTTATTTTAAAAAATTAAAACAAGTAAAAATGGTGCAGTTAGATTTTAAAAGCAAATTAATGTTTCATTGAATTATAGTTCTCAGTTTGGGCATCTCTAGCCAATACAATGGTCATAATAAATGCATTTTTTAAATTTCTAAATATATTTAATTTTATGGGGGGAAGGAGAAAAGATAGGGGAGAGGAGAGCAAGGAAAGCATCTTGTTTCAGTAGGGATTTTTGCTCTTTTTCTTTTTAAGGAAGTTAAAAATTACTAAAAGCAAAGGGAGAGACCTTGGGAAGTCACCTGAGTCTCTTGTTCACAGACAAAATAAGTAAGAGTCTCTATCCCCCTAAACTGCCCAACAGACAAGCCAAACTTACACAATGTAACAACTGCTCCCATTTAGTGTCAGCTTTAAATCAGTGCTTATCAAACAAAGAAGCACAGGAGAACAAACAAGAGCCAAAATTGCACAGTAACATAATCCACCTCAGTCTTTCAGCACATACCTGGATGTCTCTGTAAGAAAGAAGCAGGTTTATGACAATGTCAGAAGTCAGCACTTCAGTATTATCCATACGAAGCTTAATCCTGGCCAGCTCCTTAGCCAGTTCATCTCCTTGGTACTTCTCTCTAGCTTTTCTAATGTCATTTAGCAGTGTTTCTTTATAATAGGCACTAAAGAAATAGAAGTTAGACATAGGGGAAGAAGACTGTTAAGACATTTTTTATGAAACACGGCTATGCTTCTAACAAAAAGTAAAATTTTTAATAAAAAGTATCATTTCCTCAGAGTGAGGTCCACATCAAATGTTTCCACATTTTCAATAACAACTTACAAATATTCCGCCTTGCCCCACCTCAGACTGTAGGGTTATGTATCAATATGCTTATAACCAGGATTGTGAGGCAATTTTATCAACACAAGAAAACTGGAACATTTCTTTGCTCCATTACTGACGCTGACAGATGTGGCACTTTGTATCATAAAGAAGGCTGCATCTGAGATAATAAAGTGACACAGAGAAGAAACACCAGTGCGATGTAAAGAGAAGGTATATTATTTTATCATGGAAACTGGAAGGAGACTTTCCAACACAGAAACTAAAACAAAAAACAAGCCAACAAAAGCTGATTTAGTTCCAATCTCTTTGATGAACATAATACATAATGTGGGCAGAATCTCTGTAAAAGCCTCTAGTAAGTGCATCTTATTTACACTAATATCAGTGCACAATCCAACATCAGTGCTTTTGTAAATTGAAAAATAATATATATATTGCCAGTATGACAAGTATGAATGGCCTCAACAAGCTAATTAGGGGGTAAATTTATCCTGGAGCAGGTCATGGAGTGTCTAATTTGGAACTTAGCAGGTGCTACCTGATAGATACTCCAGTGCATACAAGTCCCTTCTTGTTTACAAATAAGTCTTTCAAAGTATTAAACCTTGCTTAGCACAAGCCCTACACACAGCAAAGAAAATTAAGTTCTCTGTTTCATACACATTATAATCAAAGCAACAAGGTCACAGTAAGCACTACTGGCAAGCACAGCCTCATACAGTGCAAGCACAGAAACGAGGCCGAGAGCAGGCGTGGACTGTAAGGTGGGATCAAGGCACCCAGTAACCCCCAAAGACTTCAAACCCATTTCCAGAAAGATCTACAAGAACAGACTGCACGTAACTAATTTGCATACACAGTGAGAAACTGATCTCTAGTGCAGAGAAAACTTACTTATAAAAAAAGAAAAATTCCCCAGAAAATCCAGGGTGCTGGCTCTGCATATGCATCCCAGGACCATGGAAACCCCAGCTGGATTGAGACTGGAGCCAGGATGGGCAAACTCTCTTTCTTTCCTCCTCTCTGCCCCTCTTTAATTTATCTCTTTCTTTCTCTCTTCTCTTTCACCCTACACCCTTTATCCAAAACCCTCTGCTGTGCCTTACACTAGGAGGTGAAGCATTAAAACACCAGTTTCCATGTGTATAGTTTACTAATAAAAACTTTTGCAGACCCTCTGACTTTTGTCATTCCTTTCAACCACAAGCATCTAGGAATCTTGGGTGCTCCCTTCCCCTTCAGGGCAGGATGTCACAGGAGGGTCATCCATGGGACTGCAAGGATGGGATCACAAAAGAACAAGCCTTTCACTTGGGTGGGATGGCAATGAGGAAACAAATCCAAGGGCCCTTGGTGCTACCTCATGCTTCAGACATTCGGAAAATGAAAAACCAGAAACTCAGTCTCTATAAGTGTTTTCAGAAATACATACAAAACAGAAATAGCTGCAGAACACAGAGTGAGCAACTGAGAAAGAAAGATCTCCTTCTCCAGCCCCAACTCTCAAAACACCAACAGTCCCTTGCAGGAATGTCTAAGCAGTATCTTGTTTATTAAGTGACACCAGAATGTTAATATTTATAAATAAAAACAAAACATGAGAATTACAACTGAATACCCATTGCTACCATGTATATATTTTATCTGATGACAGAAAAGGACAGTTTTTGGCTTTGAACTCTATGAAGAATCTATGAGTTTAGCTCCTACTATGACCTTATACACTGTAAAACTTAAGCACTTTATCTTACCCATAAGGACTGCCTTTGCTTTCTGGAAAGTAACTATAAATCAAATTCTAGCACAACATGGTTAGTTAACTGCAACAACTGCACGCCAGGAATACAAAAAGCAGTAAAATTGTCAACTTCTTTTAACACTACATTAAATGCAGTGAAAAATAAAAAATTGATAATCAATGCTACTAGAAATTCTGTACCTTCTTTTTTCAAAATATCAAAAAGCAACTATCAAAGGTTCTGGAACCATATGTGTTGTAACATTACCATGATGTAACATGGACATCCTTGAGAAGGCTGAGAAACTTGTCCACCAGTGGGACACAAAATGGCCCCAGGATATTGTCCCAGTTGGGCTGCATGTACTCAGAGGCTCTTCGTTGGGCATCACTTTCACAGCAAAAGTAGTCAGCACAAGGTGTGACAATGTATGGAATAAAATAATAATTGCCACTTGAAGCCTAAAATAAAAACAGGAAGAGTTTAGAAAACAAATGAAAGTGGAAATATATTTGTGTATACACAGAATCTCCTGATGACAGAAAAAACAGCTAGAGTAGTGCTGGTGTGTAAGAAGTTTTAGTGAACTGTTTAACACAAGATTTGCAAGCATTAAATTCAAGGAAATTTGTGTGGAAAAGTTACAAATATTAACAAAGCTGATGAATAATGGTCCAGGTTTGTTAAGAGACAATACAACAAAACTGTTCGATCTTTCCTTTTAATGTGATGAATGGACCCTAGCAGGGTCTGATAGTTACCAGCTAATGTTCTGTTCCCACATTTTTGGCTTCAGAGATGTACTTGCATTCTCTAAGCTCACCCTGTGCTAGGAAAGATATGATGCAGAGCTCCCCAAAAGAGAGAAACACAGAAACATAGACACTGGAAGGACTTTACAGAGGTGTTTAATCCAGAGCAGCCTACAAAACATCTGCTGCATGCTACCATCAAAAGCCTAACCAGCCAAACCGCAAAACTTCAAAATGTTTTGTGATAGACTTTTTAGGACTTGTAACATAAAATTCTAGAAGTAAAACCCCCAAAAAACTTAATATGCCACATAAAATGAGTCAATACAATCAAGGGGCTGAAATGTGTGAAGACACAAGAAATGGCCCTTCAGAGCCCAAAACCAGCAAGTTCAGAGTTTTCAGCCCCTGAGCAAGACCCCAGAAATCAGACCACTGTGAAGGCTTCCACAGCTGGGAGAAGCACCTGTATCCCATTCCAGCTATGACAACCCTGCTTAAAAGGAAGGTGAACTTTACATTTGAGAGTAACTCGATGGGAGCACTGGGGCAGAGGTCAACATGATACACCTGCCATGATCAATTGTAACACTGTGTTGGAGACATCTCAGCACTGAACATGTACAGAAAAATCAGACCTGTCCTTTCTTCACATTCTCTAAGCACGTAGAAAAGCCATAGCCATTTATAGTCACCTTGAACAATGGGAGAAGGCTGACATCATGAAAAGAATGGATATGAAGATGGCACATTTTTCAATGTATTAGTAAAAAAATGTATTAGTAAATTAGACAGGAGAAACAGACTGTTCACAGGAACTTAAAAATGTACAGCATGCAGCTACTAAAATGACAAATAAAAAACCCTTAACAGTACATCCTCTTGCTGATCTGAGTGAGGATTTAGAATTTTAAATTATTTCTAGCACATAAAGATCAAGTCATATTCCTTCCTTACAAACCCTAATTTAAATTATCCCTGTTGTAACAATATAATTCTGTTGGATTGTGATCTTTACTTCCCAACAAAAAACTCAGAAAAACTGCCACCCAAGCCATCAATATGGTAGCACAGTTTTGTCTCAGGTTTATTCAAATAAACAGTAAGTTCACTGCAACACAAAAGCTGCTTGTCTATAAAGTCTATTCTCAAACCTTTAACAGCAAATTAGTTCTTCCTGCAATGAAAAAAGCCCATCCAATTTGAAACATTAATGTATCTTGAGATGCAAAAAGATGCAGTTATCTATTGAAAAAGCAATGAAATTTTCAGAAAAAAATTAATTACACATGTGAAATACTGTGATTAATGAATGAAATACGTGATTAATACTGTATTAATCTTATCCTCAAACACTGTACTGTTATCCAGCCAAAGTATCATCTATTTAACTTAGATTTCTTGTCTCCTTTTGCATAGTGAAATCTATGCAAATAAATGCTCCTGTTGTCTAGCTTCTTCTGTACAATTTTAACATATAATAAATTATAAAACCCTTTAATATAGACTGTGTGGCCTAGGAAACCCTTTCCTATCTTCATTATGTAAAAAACCAGTCCATCTACTTTTCTTATGCTAACAAGAATTAGAGATGGCTGAACATATCACCCTTGCTTTTTCTGACTTTCTGTTCAGGATGCTAGTCTCTGATACAAAAAGCCAATAATTTTGAAAATTACTGTCTTGTCATACACCAACTATTGCTTTTTAAAGATAATGTATAAATGGTTTAGGTATATGTAAAGTATGTACGTAGCAACCCTACCTGCATACGTATACACATACATGTAATATCTATAAACTATTACTTATCAATTGCAATAGAATTATAACTTCATAGCTTATCAAGACTATATGATGAGTTGGTTAATTTCAGGATTAGAAGCTAGGGTATTTCAATTGTCTGATTTTGAGAAATTTTAAGTTAAAAATTACAGCCAAGCAGACTGAAGAAAAACCTCAAAACTATGAATAGCTCATCTTCCAGTGTTTAATGTATGCCAGCACTGAAACTTTTGTATTTAATCACAACATTTTAAAATCACAAAACAAGCCACAAATTTAAGAACATAAAAAAAAAAAGAAAACACCAGAAAATAAATGCAAATAACTTGAGAAAGGGCCTGTTCTTCAGGTGAAATAGTTAAAGGAATTAAGCAGAAAGCCATGCTTTTGCTGAGAGGCTGAAAGAGTGAGGCACACAGAGGCCATTTTTAGGCCTCTAGGGAAGCCAGGCCAAATGTAGAGTGATTTTTGACTTAAAATATTTTCCAAATATTTTTTAATGCTGTTAAAAGTAAACTTTTGGCCTTAATATAAACACGTTTTTTAAATTGTACTGGTAAAGTTATTCTGGTGCAACTGTCACTTTGTGACAGAGATGCTACACTTGAATTAAAGGTAGGTTTTCTCCCAAGTAAATAAGGTTGAGTAAAAATCTCTGCACTTTCAAGGAGGGAATTATGCCTGCCAAGCTAATAGCACAATTATTTTACTTGAGCCATGCTATTAATTTTGCCACTCACTCAAGTACCAAGAATGTTTACTCCCCCTCATTGAGCAGTTAGAAGGAAAATACAGAAAGTAATAGAAAAGGAACTGCATTGAATCCAAGAGATCACAAACTCCTGAGTGTTCAGGGAATTTAACTCACTGTTGTCTCAAGTGTTAGGATTTTCTGTGACATCACATTCCTATCCATCTTGCCATATAGGCAAGTACTGGATTTGCATGGCCAGGTTTTGGTAGTGGGAGGGCCTTGGGGGCTACAGGAGTGGCTTCTGT
Source organism: Passer domesticus (assembly GCF_036417665.1). Taxonomy (NCBI): domain Eukaryota; kingdom Metazoa; phylum Chordata; class Aves; order Passeriformes; family Passeridae; genus Passer; species Passer domesticus. The sequence continues at coordinate 16,191,816 of NC_087475.1, read as the reverse complement.
AGGAAGCTGCTGGAAACTTCCTCCATGTCCAGCAGGGCCAATGGCAGCCAGCTCCAAGACAGATGTGCTGCTGGCCAAGGCTGGGCCAATTAGAAATGATGGTAGCTCTTCTGTGATAACAGATTTAAGGAGAAGGAAAAAAGTTATTGCATAGATGTAACTGTAGTCACAGACAAGTGGAGTGAGACAATATGAGAGGAACAACTCTGCAGACACCAAGGGCAGTGAGAAGGAGGGGCAGGAGATGCCCAGATGGGGGAGCTGAGAGTCCCCTGGAGCCCATGGTAAAGACGGTGGAGAAGCAGCTGTGCCCCTGCAGTCCATGGAGGATCACAGGAATGCAGAAATCCACCTGCAGCCCATGGAGGAGCCCCACACCAGAGCAGGTGGATGTCTAAGAGGAGGCTGTGACCCCATTTGAATCTTGTGCTGGTGTGGGCTCCTGGCAGGGACCTGCAGACCTGCAGAGAGAGTCCAGACTGGAGCAGGTTTCCTGGTAGGACTTGTGATCCCATGAGGGACTCATGATGGATGGAGCAGGCTGTGCCTGAAGGACTACACCTCATGGAAGAATGACCCATGTTGCAGCAGTTTGTGGAGAAATGCTGCTGGAGGGATGGACTCACGTTTGTGAAACTCATGGAGAACTGTCTCCCATGGGAGGGACCCCACACTGGAGCAGGGAAATTACTCCTCTCCAGGGAGAAACCACCTGTGATCAACTGACCATAACCCCCATTCCTGTCTCCCTGCATTGCTGGGATAGGAAGTAGAGCTTGGAAGGAGTGGGGGGCGTGGAGGGCAGGTACTTCTTTTTATCGTACTCTGATTTTATTACTAATAAATTCAATTAATATCTCTAATTCAAGCCTGATTTGCCCATAACAGTATTTGGTGAGTGATCTCTCCCAGTCTTTAACTCATGAACCCTCTATTCTAATTTCTCTCTCCTGTCTGGCTGCGGAGGGGAGTGAGAGAGTGAGAGGCTCTGGTGGGTGCCTGGCATCCAGCCACGATCAACCCACCACAGTGACTAAGATATTATAAACTTCCAAAAAATACTTCCTCTTCCAAAGCTGAATAAATGCAGTAATTTTTGTATAAAGACTGGGAAGAGATTATCACAACACAAACACTAAATTTCTGGGATCTAGCTTGCAAGGAACAAGTACTCCAATCACCTTGAAGGAAAGATCCTGCCAAGCACTATTCTTAAATCATCCTTATTCATGCTTACACGTCTAGAAACACAGTGAAAGAATGGCATATCTATTAAACAGAAAGCAGATTTAAAGTGATACATACTTTGCCTATTAGATTACCACTGTGGTATTCAGGAGGTACTTGAACACGAAGAAAAGCTTTGAGGTTGGCAACCTACTCCAAATTGAAATAAAACAACAAAGAGGAAAACAGCACCACAAAACACCATAAGAAACAAAAAGACACACGACACATGAATAAAGAAATTATTAAAGAAAGAAACAACAGAAAATGAATATAGATATTTGTAGCAAGACTATATTTACAAGGCAAAGAAAACAGTTCAACACTTTGTCATTTCTCTTATCTATCTCATCTGTTGGATTCCTCTTATTTATACAATTTATATGTCTATATATCTCCTGTGTCATCATTAAGATGTTTTCATGTCTTATTTTTATGAACCTGTCAGACTCATTATGTGATTAGTTAATTATAATCAAACCACTACACATTGCGTGAGATGGTAATATTTCCATAAAAACTAACTTTCATACAGAAATTTTAAAAGCCTTAGTTTTCACTATCTAAAGTAATAATGGCATATTTCATTATTAAAGTGGGATTTATTTGGTTACCTATTACCCGTGTACTATTTTCTACACAAAAAGAATAATTACTGAATTTAAGATGTTCCTGCTCTTTCATTCTGTGCCCTTTTACAATCTCTTTTGACACTTCTGCTCCTTCAGACCTTTTTAGAAATATATCATTAGTAGACTGTATCATATAAACTTTTATACATTGTACAAATAATCAGAAAATAAAAAATAGAAAGCTACTCTGCAGTAATACTTCTTCGGACTATTAAATTCACATAATATAATCATATTTCAGAGTCTTGGCTCTCATTACGATCCACAGGGACTACTTAACTGAAGAATGAGTCCAAGAGCCAAAATCTATTTACTTAGTTTTCTTAAATGTTCATTGCCTTGAAACAGTACATACAGTCTAATTTATACAGCCACTGAAACCTCTGAAGAAACTTTCTGCTAATTACAATAAAAAAGGATTTTTCAATGTAAAAATTCCTTGTGGCAAGGATAAATTGCAATCCAGTTCCCTTTAGATCAAGAAGAATTTTTGCTAATGACTCCTCCATGGTCCAGACATTTACTGCTTAATATAAGAGGTGGTACATGATTTCATGAAAAATAACCATTTAAATCTCTAAAAAATACTTCACCAAGCCCACAGGCCTAAGTATACAATGATACAAACCTTTTGGTTTAATAGCCAGGCTACTTTCCTTTAAACACCTTCCTTGAATGCAATTAACAGGGTTATTAAAATTCAGGCATGTAATAAACTAAAGAACAAATAACCAGTCGTTCTCCTTATGTTCTGTACTTGGTAAAATAATTTTTCCATAGTGGAAAGTTCTAGTTTGTATTTTCAATGCCTCATTCAAACAAATTGAATGGATCAAAGTGTGCATCTCAAACTATGCGCAACCAATCCCAGAGCTACTGCCCAAAGGACTGCACATTTTGTTTCCTGACTCCAGCAGTTTTCTAAACCCCCTGGTTCACTCTTTTCTTCACTTAATCTTGAACTTTTTCTATTAATAATTTCTTAAAATCCTGTAGCAGCAGATGAAATTTCCTTCCTTAAAGAAAAAAAAAACAAGGATGGCAAAAAATTTTGAATCAAAATAGAAAAATTTCCCAGTGGATTTTGCCTATTACATTGGTTTGGGTAAAGATTATTTTTAAACCATTTTTTGCTTTTGAAAATCCTTGACATTTTCTCTAGTAAACTGATCATTAGCTGATATCTAAAGGAACTCCAAAGCACAAGCATTTTCCATAGTAATTTTCTTTCCTCTGTCCTTCGTCCATTTTTCCATAATGGCACCTGTTCTGCAAGACTGCATATTTGCAATTTATTTTACTGATAGTAATTTTGACAGAAACTAGGAAGCTGTGCAATCTTTATTAAAACTAACAGAAATGTCCTTAAAGCTCAGAGGAGCTCTACAGAAGGAAATCTAACTGATGGGACACAGAATCTTGATCTTGAATTTCATGCCAGGGCAATTCTTCCTTGGGAACTGAACTCCCATAGATAATAATTATTTCCTTTCACATCCAAGTATGCAATAAATTATCAATGCAGAATTTTAACTGCTTGCTTGGGGAAGTCAAGTAGAACTGAATCACATTCCTCCATCTTATCTGTGAAAACTGCCTTCCTGGATGGTGGAAGGAAGGAACTTCTCCCACTCATACTCTTTTTTCAGACAGTAAGCTATTAAATCTCTCAGGCTCCCACCACTGCAGCTGTCTGCTGTATAATTTTCACTGTTAGATCAGCTATACTCAGGCCAACTCTCAGTTTAATTGCTGACTTTTCTTCTCTGCATTGTTCTCAGCTCTATGTCCAGTTTGCTTGCTCTTGCCTCCTCCTCAATGCAGAATTAGAATAATGTTTTCTCTACAAGGAAAATATTAATTTTCTTCAAGGCTTTCTTGTGATACACGAAGCAAATTGCCCTGGTGACACACTAGACATTCACCTTCTCTCCAACTTCAACATGGCTCCACATCTCTTCTATGTAAAGATTTTTCTGCACCTTTGTAGATGATGTGAGATTTGTAGGATAGATAGGAGAGATGAGAGCAGGGAAACCTCAGAGAAAGCTCTAAGCTACAGCAGCCATCCCAGAAAGTTTCACTCTTGCTGCTGGAACAAAGGTGTGCCGTGCCTGGGAACAATCTGAGTTGTTCCCCTTTCCTTACATACCCGGCAGATGCAAACACAGAGCCTGTGAAACATGGAGAGGACTTCTCCTGTAATGATACTCCTGTGGCTGCCACTGGGCTGGAGGAAGGCCCAGTACTTACTTAACAAGCACAGCAACCCTGATTAGGAATTCACTTCAAACAAGACATTGCCCATACAGTTGTAAAATATTTAACCAACCAATGAAGCAGTGGCACCATATTGGATCAGTGGTAAACTGCAAACCTCTCATCACAACTCATTGGATTTGAAAGGAGGGGAAGGCAATTGGCTATTTCAAGTCAACTTTGACTTAAAAAAACATAGTTTTATCCTGTGAATTATTTCGCTTGCTCATGACTTTTTTCTAATTTCTGAATAAAAAAAATACTGATAAAAGAATTAAATATGGGAGCATATTTATCTAATAATAGAAGGTATAAACAACTTCAAATAATAGAAAGAAGAATCCATACTTGGTATTTAAATTAATTCCTTTTTTACCTCACTGTATTTTACTCTTTTTTTTTCTTAATTTAAGCACTTGAAGAAAGTGGATTAGACAATCCCTCCTTTTTAAAGAAGGAATCGGCATCCTAGCTTAGGGATGTCTCCCTGCCCCTCCTGCAAGTCACAAGGTGTTCACAGGTCCAATACCAGACCCCACCACAGAAACCATGTCACTGGAACCAAAGGTATGGAGCTGAGTCAGGGGAGGTTTCGGTTGAACATCAGGGAATGGTTCAACAGGGTGGCTGGGCACTGGAACAGACACCCCAGGGAAATGGTCACAGCAACAGCCTAACGGAGTTCAAGAAGTGTTTGGACAGTGTTCTCAGCACAAGGTGTGACTTAGGGATGTCCTGTGCAGGGCCAGGAGTTGGACTCAGTGATCCTGGTGGGTCCCTCCCAACTCGGCATATTCTGTATTCAATGTTCTCTTCAGTGTGAAGGGAAATACTCCACCTTTCTGGAGAAAGACTCTGCCAAAAGAAAAGACTGTAGGCTGCTAATCTGATTGCACTAGGTTGAATTTGCCACCCTCCCCTTTGTTGTTTACTCCATGTCTGGTGTTACCACCCAACAGCTCATTCACAGTTCTCCCTCTTGCTCTGGAACGGAGAACTCATGCTCCTGAAATTTTGGTCATCCACCAGCTGATGGACAGTAGAATTCACAAGCAAATCTGCCACATTCTGAGTCCCCCTTCACAAAGCCACAGAGCAGTAAATGCAGTTCCCACCACACAGGTCAAACTGGTTCAAAGATCCCTGACACAGCCAGGAAGGGTGACCTGCATTTACATGTGCTAAACCTGATCTATCTTTAGCCTATGTGGAGCACTGTGGCCAAGTCACAACAGAGCTCAAAATAAACTGCTGTGACTAATGCGTTTTTTCTTCCAGTTCACTTTAAAATTACTATCAAACTCTTAAGACCACTTTATTATTTTAATCCTGCTCAATGGTCTTTAGAAGAAAATAAAAGTATATGGTGAATGAGAGGAAACAGAAAGGATAAATGGAAGTGGAAGAGGTTTGAAAAATTAGTCATCCTCAAAATAACAGTGTGGAGGATTTAATGAAAATTACCACTGACATGGTGTGAACTATGGCAAAATATACAACTATATAAGATATCATGGCATATTTCAAAAAGCCTTAACTCCTACATTTTATCTTGTTTCAAACTTATTTGTTTGGCTTTATTTGCATTAAGTGTAAGAATATTTTTACTTTGGGAAATAAGCTTTTCTAAGAAATAAGCATTTCTAAGTAAATCTGTGGATTTTGAAGTTAGAGGACAGGTATACAAAAGCCAAAGCTGTTTGAGATACAAAAGCAAACCCCATTAAGGCATCACAAACATCTACATTTGCACAAATGGGTGACAGTGGTAGAGGAAAAAAGAGACTTTGAATTTCTGAGTTTATATTTGGATCAGTCAACCTATAAATAAAACTTATATCTTACTGGCACTTTTCTACAACTTAGAAAGAAATTGATAAGGAAAAGCAGCTTTAAAAATCTAGTGTTATTTTGGAATGTCAGCAAGTTTTCCAAAAGTTTGAATTACAGACAGGTAAAACAACTGCCTTTAATCATACAGAGCATATGTATGTTCGGCAGCTTTAGTATTAAAGTTGCTTCAAATCTAGGATCTTAATTTTATGTTTTAAAATGAATGTGGATTTAATACTTACTGTGTTTTTCTGAGATACCATATCCTGTGGGGAGAAAAGATAATAGAAATGTTTATTTATTTTACTGGGAATTATTATTTCCAATAAAAACCACTGCTATACATACATATATATATATGTACCCACACATATACAAATGGATTCTTCACAGCATAATCCAGATTTCCTGCCACAGTAAATTTCCAATAAAGGGACAGAACAACATCAAAAAGAGTCTCAGCAGCTCAGGTTAAGAAAAAATTAACAATTCATTGACAAAACCTACTTGAAAAAGTGTTCAGAAAATAAAGTTGTACTTTAGTAGCAGTAACTAGAGTTTCTCAGACTGGGCACAACTAGTCACACTCTGAGCATTTGTGAGACAAAAACATTCAAAGCTGGAGGGTTTTTCTCTCTGAAAGAATATCCTTCACATATCTAAGCCCCATTCTTATGAAGACTGGTATACACCAACACATTCCTTCTACACCCTGATTCTTCTCACCTCAAAATCTAACAAGAGATATAGAAACAATGAAGCAGATGATAAACTAATGGGCATGTAAACCAGACCTCAGAGACATCTAGTTGCTGGTAAGTAACCTCTTCTCTTGGGTGATGGATTTCATGTTCAATGAACACCGCTTAGTCAAACTAAAGAGGTCTCCAGGTAAGCCACACTACAAATATTAGACACAGACTTGTTTCTAATCAAGGTTGTCAATATACTTGAATTAAATGGGCTCTGACAACCTGATATGATTCTGCTTGAGCACCTTCATATCTGACAGCCTGAAATCCACTTGGACAACTACTGCACAGCCCATGCACCCATTTCCTCAACAGCAGGCAAAAATATCAGGGTACATTTAAGAGGTTTAGCTCTATAGATACGGCTCTCTTGAAAATGAGATTACATATTCTTTTATATCCTCAGAACCAGGTTGTTTTGAAAGAACATTGGTGAAAAGGAAGAGACAAGTCTTGGGACAATTTCAGGATGGCTCCTAAGATAAATTGTATAAAGTCAGGTTGCCAGAACTTCACAGATCTTCAGCGAAAGTAACAGCAGTAACAACACTATTGCTTTTACAAAACCCAGGCTGTGCACCACTTTTAAGAGAGTGCACATCAACCTAGGTCCAAGTAAAGTAATACAGTTCTGATCAGAAGTGAACAAACCCTGACCAAATCACTCATAAATTTCAGAATAAAGAAACATTCAGAGGGTCAAAAGGGTACTAAAACCTAAATGGAATTTCTAATTAGCCTGAACTCCTTAAGCCAAATAAAATGCTTCATAACAAAAGTGATGGAAGGCCTAGACAGCTGAAATACTACATATCTAATTAATATCTATGTAGCTAAGCAAGTATCTCCAATAGAGCTTTATCTACTGCAGTTAAATCTTTCTCAACATGGAGAAATTAACTCTTCTGAAACCATCCAGCACCTATGATGTGAAATGTGTCATGAACTGTTCTTTGCTGAAATACCCTTTGAACAGTCCCTGCCTACCTCCTGAAGGATTCCTTAGAAAGGTGTATTAGCATATTTGTATGCTATCCAGCACTGAACTGAGGTTTGACTGCTGGAGAGATAGCAATGACAAGAGAAGCACTGAACCCTGTCTCAGTGTCCAGCTTAAACCATTTGATACACAGGATCTCTCCTAGCTGGCTAAAGCAACTTAAATAAATTTTTACAATCCCATCTAAGATATGCTATGGGCCTATTTAGGCCAAGGGGGTTATGCAAACAACTGAGGGACAAGTAAGACATCAGTGCCACTGACAGAGTTCCTAGAAGAAGAAAGATGAAGGCAGATAATAGGGTTTTTTAGCTATAAGTGACCTAATCACATTCTGGTGTTCCCCAATTCCTAGATTTGAGCATTACATGATTAGAGGAAAAGGTTTAGAACTGACATGCAAAGACTTGCAAGGTCTGGCAACAACCAGTCTAAACAACCAGCCACAGATGGATGCAATCCTGGAGATTCTTCAACACTCCAATTATGGAGCAGGGGCTTGAGCATGTGCTTTGGCATGAAGTGCAGAAATCAAAGCCAATATCCTCACTGGGGAGCAACAAATAGAAAACAACAAGCCTGTGCTTCCCAGACTTGGGCACATCCTTGGGAGAATCAAGTTGACCAGAACAGCTGAGTGACAATGTAAAGAAAGACAAAAATGTGTTAATGAAAAATAAAAATGAAGTATTTCATGGCAGTCAGGTATATTAGCAGCAGTGGATGAAAAGCTGTATGCCTGCCCACCCTGATTAGATGGAGTAAAGGAGGACATGCCAGTAATGTATCCATACAGATAATCTCATTGAGCAAAGAATGTGACAGGCTCCAGCTCTGAGTTCTTGGGACTCCAGGCTACTTGGAATGTGTACATAGACCACCACATGAAGAAAGGAAGTATGGATTACAGACACATGAAAGCAAAATCAAAGACACTGAGAGCAGAGAAGAGGAATGAGAAGCTGCGACAGAACAGAGCTCTTCTGGAAAAAAAAGAGACAGAATTCTTACAGAATCAAGAGAGATTGGAGAACTGCAATAAGGATTTTTGGACACTAAAGGTGTGGAAAAAAAGCAAAGTAGCAAGGGGCAATAACTCAAAATAAGGATAAAACAACAAAGCATGAACAATGTTTCTCTCAGTGAAGGTAGCAAGAAAATGGATGATATTAAAAGCAGAAACAGATGATATATAGGACAAAAGTCTAAATGTGATGTAAAATAAAGAGAACCTGCACTGAAAAAGGTAGAAATATCCACAATATATGACTTGCATTCAGAACAGCAATTTCAGGACTTAAGTGTAAAGCATATATTATCCTACTATAAAAATGAACAACAGCCCTATAAAAAGATTTGGTAAGGGTGTCTTTTCCTATGTTCAAACAGCAATAAAAAGGAGATTCCAGTAGTCTTAGCTAGTCAGCACCTAGGGAATACAAACCTCATCTGACAGAAGTGCTTACATACGAGTAGGCTGCAATACAGCCCTTGTTCAAGTTACTATTATACAGGCCATAACTTTTTCTTACACGTAGTCTAATTAAAACAGGGAAAGGAACGAAAAAAATCAGACCTGTACTCTCAATTCCAAGTCTAACTACCTGAAGCAAAATCAGCACCACACTATGGATCTTGTCTTACAAAAACATGCACTTATTTACTCTATTATTACTGGTTTTGCTAACAGTTGCTTTTTCTTGGCAGGATTTAATTATGTAGCTATCAGGAATTACATTAAATGTAAGTTTCCAAAACCACAAACATTTGTAGGATCAGGTATAAAGATATTTCTGAAATAAAGCAGATTGTGAAGCGAGAACCTTACTTTGAGAGACTGAGCAGTGTCAGCATCAGTGTCATGATAAAGAATAACATTATTGGCCATGTCAAAGCTTTCACGCACGCCAAGGTGGTAGAACAGTGATGGTTGCTTGGAAATATCGCTCATGTCCACAACTGCGACATCTGAAATGAGAGAAGTGGAAAAGAAGAGAGAATGCTAAAAAAATAATAATCTTAAACCCAAAATTAATCTTAGACGGGATTTAAAATAAATCCTGAAATTACACACACACACTGGACAGACAAAGCCAACATTTTCAAAAAAGGGTAATTTTCTTATGAGAGAAGTAAATTTTACCCTTCATATAAAAGATAAGAGCCACTCATGAAATGATCAGGGTTACATTAACTGGGAGGCTGAGCTTATCAATCTTGCTTATTATTATGGTTTCAAAAACCATAGCATCAGGAATGCCGTGGGTAAAAAAAGTAATTTTGCACTTGCTCCCTGGCGCCTGACAGCATGAATACCCATAGGACAGAAGTTTCAAATATTCAGGATGGAACATCTAAAAATAATAATGAAAATTAGATAAACTGTGAGACAAAGTTTATTTTAAGAGGCTGAGGTTTGAAGAATGGGAAATTTTAGGAGTAGAAAAAGAAATTGCTCTGAAAATTTACTCTAAAAAGGTACAGGAAAGATTTTCAAGATGGGGGGAGGGGAGGCACAGCAATGAGTTAATTCAATCACAAGTAACCAGAAAGACTTCCACTGCTTTTCTTTAGTGTTTTGAAATGAAAGTCAAATACACAAGTATGAACATTTACATCTGAGCAAGAAGAGCTAAACAGAGAGCCAATGAGGAATATCCCATATTATGCAGAACAGCTGAGACACAGACAAAAGATTCTGAGTTCACCATTTTGTCTCATATAGACCTAAACAGCAATGCAGGAAGAAGGGGTAAATGGAGAATAGGACATTTAAATGCTGAGTTTTTATTTCTTGATCCTTATATACTATATATTCCTAGGAAAATTTTGCTTTAAAATTTTTTAGAGGTCTGTATCTATATATCTGTCTGCTTTCACCACTTTGGGATGCATGGATGAACTGAAATCCAAAGTATTCATAAGAATAGAGCCATAGCATAGAAACCACAGGGGTGCCTGAGGTTCAAAACAGATTCCAGAGACCCAGTGCAGCTGGGCAGTAAATTCTCCATCTCTGAAGGGGTAACAGACAGTGCCTGGTACACACAGGGAAAGACAGAAGGGTGAGCTACCAGTAAACAAGAAATCTAAAAGCAGGTCTGATGGCTGAGACCCAAATGCAGCAGCCAGTTAACCTTGGTTGCTCCAAGGTTACACATCACAAGAATCAATACTCCATACTTAGTAGGCAGTTTCTTGGAAAAACCTGCCATGAATATATGCTCCTGTACAATTCCATCAGCCTATTCTGACACACCACACAGAGGTCAGCCAGTCCCTCGGATTACCATGAGACTCCTGTTAAAGCACAAGGAACATTTTGAGTCTGAAGACCTGCTTTAAGACCAAAACATCACTGTTCAAGAGCAAAACCAAACAAACATAAAAAAAACCCAAACCCCAAAATATCCTAAACCCCAACAAAATGCACACAAAAAATATGCAAATGCACCTCCCTTCTCCAGCAAAGAAACAAAACCCCAGCACAAAGTCATGGCATAAGAAAATCCACTTATTCATATAAAACTCAAATCCTGCATTATCTACAGATCATCTTTCCAGTTCCAATGTTTAGCCAGCTGTCTGCAACATTAATAAAATTCTACAGTGTGTATTGCACACTGTAGTATTATGTATACTGAGAGAGCTTGAAGAAGTAAACCCCAGCTCCATAAACTCAACAGAATCAAGATTACCCCAATATTTCCAAATCCTTTTGGAAAACATAATTTTTCTATAGAAGAAATTTAAGAGAAACTAACAAGCAGACTGAGAATCAAATACCATCTAGGGATAAAAAAATAGGAGCTTGGGTGGTTTTTATTGCTTGCATAAGAATGTTTTTGCAGAATCAGAATACTGTGAAATCATCAGCCTGGTCAGAGAATTCAGATAATGCATTCTTACAGTGTACAGATATTGCATTTAACAATATGATGTGAGCAATGATTTGTAACAGAGTTCATTGAAACAAGGCTATACACAGCTCATTGCCACATCTGGTCTACCACTGAAATTTGTCTTCTGTGGATTGGTGCTCCATAGCAGTGTAAGTGGAATCACAACCACATGAAATGGACATAAGAAGAGAAGTAAGCACCTCCACTTAAAAGCGTAGTTATTCATCCCTTAGATATTAATTAGATATTAATTCATACATGATAAAAAGATTTATGAAAACAGGTTTTCCTTGCTTATTCACACCTCAGAAATACAGGCGTGAAGAAGATAAAACAAAAGTAAAACAAAGTGAAGAGTAGCAGAGATGAAGATGTATCACAAAAGCATGTTAAAAAAAGCTCCAGGAAGATAACTGAGTGGATTCAGTTTGAGCACAGAAGTGAAGGAATAACACAGAAGTAAATGACAGAGGATAGAGGACAGAGGCTGGACAGAGGCAGAGCATCCAAAGTGCTCCTGGCTGTGGGCTAGAGGAGAGATGAGAAGCTGCATTCCTTTGGAGCTCTCCAAGTCCTCCTCCAGGAGTAACAGCAGCAGGCTTGGAGCAGGGAGGAAAAACATCTACTTACAAAGCAGCTTTATTAATGTGCTAGGGAAATGCAGCACATCACAGAGAGCCCATGAAATTAATGCAAATTTGGGTGGAGAAAATATGACCCACAGTGAACACTTATAAAAGCAGTGGATCCCTGGGATGCACCCAGTGCTTGGGGTGCTGAGAGTGCAGAGCTCAGTGTCACTTATGGCTGGGTCTAAGCACACTCCCCAGCACTACTGTTTTCAGGGGTACATTTCTCTTCTTGGAGTAAGGGAGTTTGTGAGTCATGTAATGAACAAAGCTAGTATGCAACGCCAAAAATGCTTCCGTTTCAGTTATCTTACATTTTTCTCATGATTTACACTAAAATTCTTAATTTACAGTTCTTTAAAAACAAGATGTGGCTCTACACTTCAAACATGCATTTAGAATGGCTGATACGAGAAATAAGAATTTCCTTAAACTTCCAGAGACACATTAAAAGAAGTAACTTCAACACTAATATGTGCTTTGCAAAACTTGATTTATGAATAGAAACATAAGTCAATCAGAGTTCATTCTCAACTCCCATTCTCCATAACAAAAGAGCCTGGTCAGCCAAATGCACTTCTGGACTTCCCTTGACAAATTTAGGTTCAACCTCCATTACAGACAGGGGTGAAGCAAAAGCCAATGGCAATTTTTATCAAATCTTATCACGAATGAGAAATGTTATGTGATAATGAAATATTTCACACAGGTCTAAACCACCAGTGGGGAGGGTCTCCTATGTTAGATGGAAGAAGAGCAGGGGAAGGTACAGCCCCCCTGGAAGGGCAGAAGGCTTCCAAGTGAAAATCTGTACAATGCATCCACCAGATGTAGTAGAGGCTTGAGGATGTGCTTAATGTTGCATGTGACCAATTTCAAATTATTCTGGAACAGAATATTTAAAGTTATGGCTTCTTTTCTGCATTAGCAAGTCATGTTCAAAAGAGCATACCCAGAAAAATGTGTTCTCCCTCATTTCTTCTTAAGCATAGCATATATTTTCAACTTATTTTATTCTCTAGTAGTTGCCTATGAAATTATTTTCATCCTGAAAGTAGTCAATTTTTGTCATGAACCCAAAAACTGATCTCAATTTATTATGTGATTGCAGTTCATTTGTCTAGGCTTTTGTTTCCACTGTAAAATGATTATGGTATGTGTGTATTTGTAGTGCATTAAGGTAATTCAGCACTATTGCTTATACAGCCCTGATTAGGTCTGCACTGTTGCAGCAGATGGCACATAATTCATTTCTTATACTACAGTTTACATATTTTAACCATATTTTAACTCTGGTGTGTCTACCAGAGCAGAGAAGAGACAAATAACTGTGACAACTGAAATGAAGATTAGAGATCATTAACTGTGGTAAAACAGGAGACTATGAAACTAATAAATAATTCAACATGGAAAACATTATTAAAGAGGTTAAGATCAGAGAACTTATTTTTCTATCTTGAAATGCACCCAAAGGCATCATATAATTAATGATCTAAATAAAACACAAGTCTTTATATGGCTTTTTTATGATTTATGGAATTGTTAGCAAAACCAAAAAGGCCAATTTTGGCATCAGCTTTTGGGATCTGTAAGTTAAAAAGTAATAAACAGACGAAAATTAAGAAACAGCCTGCAATATGCTGATAGTTAAACAGAATCTAGGAGGCTGAACAGAAGAAAAAGGTCAAAAAAAATCTGCACTGCTTTCAACTTCCAATCTAAGACTCACCTCCATCCAGCCTTATCCATGTGCAGATCAAGAACCTCACTCTACTATTTTGGATTCATTATTTTTTCAGCATTTGGAACCTTTCTATACATAATAAATTCCAAAAACTCCCCCAAACTTAATGTGATACTAGAAATATTATTGGAGGGAAATGCAGAACTCAGCCCTTTGCTATTCACTAGCACCCTGCAAATTATGAACCTTTACATTAGTATTGCTCCAGTTGACTGGCTACTTGCATCATAGTCAATAAGTAAAAAAATATGTCATTTCTTGGAAACCAGTGAAGAAAACTGTCAAATTCTGCAGAAGAACAACAACACTCCTAAAGAAAAAGAAATTAAAATCCTTAATTCAGGATACACATTAATTTTGATTTCTCCACAGCTCTTAAAAGAAGACAATACCAAAGTTTTTACAGGGAAGTAATTATGGAAAAACTTGGTGAATTTGAAAACCAGGAACCCTTTGCAGCTTCCATTTCAGCTAAAACAAAAGGCACACCATTCTCAACTTTAATACATATTAAATGCATTAATATGTAACATACTCCCAGCAACTGGGAAGCTCAAAGTAAAGCACATTTGTAGCAACTACCAACAGAACTGTTGAGGTGATTTCTCAGCAGTTTCTTACACCAACAAACTGTCAGTGCCCTCCATTAGATCCTAGCCACAAGCCAATGTTAGTGTAAAAATACTGTCAACATTTATGATGATACTATGGCTCTCATAATGAATCAAGTTTCATTTAAATCTTACTGCTTTATAATCATGGCATCCTGTAAAAATCTGCTTACTTTTCTCAGAAAAAGTAATTGTTCCAATTACAACCTAAAGCACAAAATTAAACCCAGATATTGCCTTAGAAGCTGGAAGACCCAGGAGAAAAAGCTCTTTTTTAAATTTAGGAACTTCTGGGGTTTCAATTCAACCTTTTCAAATTTGCAATATTATAGCATGAACTTTGCTAACATCATTGGCTTGCTATAGGGCCAGAAATGGCAATAAAAATAGAAACCAATGAATCAGTAATGATTTGTTCTGCAATATAGATTTGTGTATGTTATAATCGTATTAAACGTAATTTAAAAAACTATTTAATATATTTCAGGCTACACTTATCTTCTTGTAGATTAAAACCAAGTGCTGCACTTCTGTAAAAATACTAAAATTAAAATTACCGGAATAGTTCAGAAATTGCTTAGAAATCACCTTTAAGAAGAAGATTGTTTTATAAGCTGCTTTTGCAAAAGAGTCCTAGAGTGGCTGGAGCCTTGACTGCAAATTCCAGTCTACTGCCTCCCTCAGAAAAGGAAACACAAGCATGCACACTGGATGTCTGAAACCTTTTGATGAACGGAGGGCATTTCCTTTGGAAAGGGTGTTTAGTTCACAGGCAAAAGGAAGTGATTCAAAGGACAGGAAAAATAAGAATTAAATTAGGTATCAATCCTCATATTAGTGTGGGAAAAAAGATTTCTTTCTGTTCACAAAGAGTAAGCACTGAAAAAGAAGTGACATTACCAGGTTTTATTAATGACACCAACCACAAATTGGAGAAAGAAGAAAACTTAAATACTGGCCAAATAATTCTTAATTCCCTATTTTAATATTGTTATGTTGAGATGATAACACAAAGAATTCCAGTTTTACTACATTATTCATATACACAGTCTGACTATAAAATGAAGCAAAATCTAAACATAGTTACATCTTATAGTTATAACTTACTTTTGACAGCTCTAAATGATTTCTTAAGTGTTTTGAGAATTCTGAAAACCTGGGCATCAAGTGGCAAAGATTCTGGAAAGTGCTTTTCCATAGTTTGCCTGTTTGCTCAGGAAAACACAAAAACTGTTGTAAAGTGATAATTTCAGACTTGTGCTGTTTTAAAAACACAGAGCAACACCTCTAATTTTTGTTCTCAGACTAAGATTGTCATTTGCCTTTTACTTAGTTGTGGCATTACATCTGCAACAGGTTTTATGTTATAAAGTGATTTACTAAAGAGAAAGGCCAGCACACCCCAAAATGTGTGACTTCTCCTCCCACTAAGCAATATGGAAGGCAACCATGTAGAAACTAACAATTATAAAAGCCAGCAGTCTTAGAACCACAAACACAGAGGGGAAAGTCATACCTCTCTTTTACATTTCCTCCTTTTATGTGTCAAATCTTGCTTTGGAAACCAGTTTCACATCCTTCTCTGTGAAACTGCTCTGCTCAGTGAATGAGAATGCAGTCAGGGCTGAAGATGAACTGTGCATTAGCTAAGCAGCAGCAGCATTCTTGACTAAGGAAAGCTTGCTCTTAAATAACTTTCCTGAAAGGACTATGCAAATCCTGAGCTCAGCTCTTACTAGGAAACAAAAAAACCCTAAATTTTTCAGATTAGCCTTTCCATCACCCAGAAGCATCGCTAACTGTAGCAATTCAAGTGATTGCTTTGCTCCATTAACACACAACACATCAACACTGGCAACGTCCCACCTCCAGAGACAGTTCTGGCAACAGCTGTGTTAAGCAAAGTGGGCCAGCTGGTCTTTGTGTGGAAAGCAGACACAAGAGGAGGAAGAGGAGGAGGAACAGCTGACAATTGAATGTGTTTCTAACCATAGCATTTGGGTGATGCTACAAAGTCCTTTCATGTGGCCCAGAAAGGCAGCTCCTCCTTCCTGTACACGTGAAAATTTTGGAACACTCAAACTCAATCCTCAGCTCCCGGCACAAAAAGCTGAAATAATGAAGGTTTGAAACTACCAGAATGGTTAAAACTTACCAAGAAAAGTTGTAGTGTTTACAGTGTGATTATACTGAAGGTGCAGGTAAGAAAGCTGGAACACTTTTTTTTCCTGTATAGATAACAGGAGCGCCTCATACAACCTCCAGTGAAAGCCCTGGGAGAACCCCCAGTGGCCTGAAATGGCACAGGAATGAGCACTTTCTGGAGAGCCATGCTGCAGGTGATGAAATGTTATGTGCAAAGAAGCAGAAAACGGAATAATCCAGTGTATCAAAAACAGAGGCACAGCTACAGCAACGTAGCTGGAGTGAAACTAGTGATGAATGCAACCAGCACAGCACCATGTACACAGAGCCTGGCAGCATTTAATGTAAATAAAGAATACAAAACCTGTATTTATTTGAAATATTTAGTAGAGTCATAACTAGAGAGAAACTTCTTGTTCTTGAGATCAGTGCTCACCTGTAATCTTTTGTCCTTTTGATTTCAAGTTCTAGCTTTGGCAACATTCGAAAATTTTAGTCTTAGGCTATCTTAGCAGTATTTGACATTACAACATTCACTGGCAATTCCCATCCAGCACAATCAACCCTCAGATGATCCTGTGAAAAACAGGCAACCATGCAAAACAACAGAACAGATAAGACTGAGGGGCCAGTGCTCATCTCCGTCTTTTGTATTTCTGTACAAACCCCCCCCTTTAATACAAACTCCCCAACAGGGTTACATTCAGACCTGAACATTGCAGCCAGTAATCATGTTAGTGCTGTGGTGTTACTTTACAGATACTGCATCTTTCATCTGTCCTCTGGTACACGGAACACACACTAAAAATAGAATTAGAACATATTTTTCATGCTTCAGTGACATTTATTGCAACTCAGGAGAAACTAGTATCTAAACCAACTCATTTTTCTAAAACACTACAAAGTATTTGTGCCATATTTATAATTAATACATATTCCTTAATAGCTAAATGTCTGTTCCAAAAATTACATCACCCAAGAAACTACACTTTAGTTGAGAGGAACAGAACAAATTACAGCAGGTGAGCAACACTGCCAGTTCTGGGAGTTGATCTGTAGCCTGAGTTCTCATTTATTTTTATGATTTGGGGTTTTCTTATTCATTAGACACATCATCTGAAGCTTTTCTATTTTCTGCCCTGAAATTGCATATTAGGAACTATTCTGTTAAATGGAAACAAGGACTCTTCCAAAAACCTTTGACAGCAAAGGCTTTAAGAATCATTTTAGATAATTCTTAAATACTATTAAATTCACAGCAAAACTAAGTTTCAAACAGGGCAAGACACTGTATTAAAAGAACAGGGAAATTCTACTGATCTAGAAAAGCAAAAAATGTGCTGATAGAATGCCTATGCTCACTATTTCTTTAATGATCTCCAGGGAGAGTCTTTCAGACTCTGCCAAATCAGAATATAACCAGCACCCACAAGAACTGGCATGGGAAGAAAAGTAATGCAGTTCATGTAATACAGAGGCATTCAAGCTCAGAATGTGTTTTTAATGCTTTGCTCAAGTATGAAGAAGAAAAATACTCTATGATTGGAAACACCTGAAAATAACTTCTTTCAGAAGATAGCATAATTTGTGAACTTTTTGGTCTTTTTTTTTTTTTTTAATAGCTGGCAGTTTAGGGAAAGAAGGAAACAAAGACCTAATCCTCAAAGAACTCTTCTTGAAATATTGAATTGCAGAAGTTAGGAAATATATAATTCACTGTAAACAGTGCATGCCTAGGCTTAGAAATTGCTTAATATTTTCCATGACAAAGCTTTGCTTTCAGTCCTTTTTAACTTTGCCAGTCTTTCCTTCAGGTTGTTCTTTTTTTTTTTTTTCTTTTTTCTTTTAAGAGACTTAATTAAAACCAATCAAGTCATTCTGAAACTGTATTGGAGAACTTATTTTTCTGGCCACTGTTAAACATCCTCTCATGCCAAATGAAGAAGCCTTACTGCTTTCAAGCAGCAAATCAGAAATTTGTCAGATGGGTGATCTACTTCCAGCAGTTTGGAAGCAACTCCTCTTAGCCCCATGAAATGCTGCTCGTTCCAAAGTGAAGTTATCAGCAGTGAGCTGGTCAGAGTCACAAGGGAGATGTTTGGTCTCAGAGGAGCCTTTCATCACTGCCTTCATTGTCAGCCCAGAGAGCAAAAGCACTTTTCCAGCCCCATTCCCCTGATCTGTCAGAAGCCAACTTCAGATGAACTGCAGCCCAGAAGTGCCAGTTTCTCTCCACTACCCATGAGGGGAGTCCAAGCAACTGCAGACACCCACACTGAAGGTGTTCAGTGCCACGACGCCCCTTCCACAGAGCCTCACAGCTCTGCTTTGAAGGATTTCATTAACCACTAGGGCATTCCAGTCAAGGATCATCTCAGCAGATGCATCCCTGGATGTGTTCCCACCAGTTAACCAACCAAATGGCCAATGGAGAAGGACTATAGCTCTTTCTCATCAGTACTTACATCCTCTCTACCTGTGAGAGAGGAAGGACTGTCACAATTCAAACCCTCACCTAAGATTTCCAGGCATCTCTCAAACACCTAACTCTTCCTTGAGTTTTCCATAAATCGGGAGTTCATCTGTGAGCCCCAGTTTCCAATGTTGTTTGTTTTGGCACTCAGTATTATACAACTGTGGGGATGACTGTTCTTTAAGAGGTATTAGTGCATGCACAATCTCAGCCCAGGGTCTTTTCTCTTACTCATATAACCTGTTTAATTACATTGAAGCATTGACTATAACCTCCCCACCTACGGATGAAATTTACAAATGAGTTAAATTTTCAGCAGAAATACCTTCAAGCCAAATATAAGCATTGCATTTCCCTGCAAGACAAAGTCATTAATATAAAAGCTAGTAATAGACTTAACCTTCTATTTTTTTTCCCTTTCATACCATAGCTTGTGAGGCCCCAGGAACAACACAACCTCAAGTGTGAGGGAGTTAACTCACAGTAGTGTGAGAGGTCGAAGTCAAAAAGATAATATCCACACACACACTGTCTCCAGAAACTCACAGCACAGACCCCTTTACACAGCCTCCCTTCCTTGAGGAAGGATTGTAAAAATTTACCCATTCTGGGACCACAGTCATGGATCTTTAGTTACCAACAACAATCAGATCAGATGGATGCTGCCAAGATCTACACATTGGTAAGAAACTAATTATAAACACTGTGACATGCACAAGAGATTAATACCTATATCATTTCTTTGTAAAACTACACTGTTCAAGATCCCAGGTTAGGAACTGAGAGAAATCTCATTGCTTGCATCTCAGCCTTTTCAGTGGTGTCATGGCTCAGGCAGATGAATGCTTATGGATACCTGCAACTCCTACCTCTTTCACATGATCCACTGAGTCTCTCTCTCATTATCCATCAACCTGTCTTTAACTTGGCAATTTCTGGGTAACTCAGCACTAGCACAGTAGCAGACAGAAGCTCCATCACTGTATCTAATCAGTCCTGCGAGTACTATCAGCTACCAGCTTCACACTATTGTCCTGGCAAAGTACATGAAGAAACTGTTAAGCTTACAACAATTGAAAGAAATAACAGCTAAAAACTTAATTTCAGGACAACTCACTTTTTACATTTTGTGTAACAAAAGACATTTGCATCTATGACTTAAAAATCCAGTTCTGTAAATAGTGAAAAAGACTCTAGGTTGAGAGGGTACACATCTCTTAGAATCACTCCCACTGAATTATAACCATATTTCATGAGTGCCAAAATGAAGTACTTACATTTAAAAATCACTGTTATTTAAACCTCATAAACATGCACCCATCACAAGTAAAATGGAAAAAAAAGACCCAATGGGAAAGCAAATCAAGAAATTTGCTATTTCAGGTTGACATCAATCACTTGACCATGTACAGTGCAAAAAGCAAAAAACAATCACTACAAGTTTCAGGATAAACAATCCTTCCTTTATATATACTGTGAAATACTCTATCACAGACAGATAGGTAGTGATGCTGGCTACCTAACTATAGTTAAAATACACTGAAGAATCTTAATATTCTAATAAACTTTTTTCAACACAGCTGTGCTGGTTTTGGGTGAGATAGAGTAAATTTTCCTTTTCTTTTTTTTCATTGCCCTTTTAAACCCAATAGTCTGGTCCAAAGGGAGAAGGGGTGCAGATTTTAATAGATACACCTTTCCATGGCTGCAACCGTGATTTGAGTTGCGTGTCACAAAAACTGTTTATAGCAGGAACCACTGGAGGAGAAGCCTTACAAGAAGCAGTGCAAGTGCAGCAGTGGCCCAACCTGAGCTGGCCTTGGTGCCAATAACACAACACAAGCAGCTTTTGCCCTGTTCTTTTCTCTACCCACGAGTTGTTTCACTTCTACTCTTCCAGTTCTCTCTCCAAGCCTGCTGATGAGGGAGGGAGGGAGGGAGTGGTGTTCAGCTGCCTGCTGGGATTCCCCCATGAGAACAGCTCGCAGCAGACCAGTGACTGTGGGGTACGTGGGGAACAGAGCACTTCCCATCAGCCTCACTGGCTGCTGACTTAAGCAATGAGACCGTGACAGAGGCTGACAACATTGCAGGAATAAAAAGGGCATTATCATGGCTTAAGCAGCTGAATGCTTGCCCGTGAAACTGAATTCCATACCTGCTTCTTCCTACCCCAGAGCTGCTGTGTGATGCTAGCCTAGTCACACACACTGGGATTTCAGAGATGGGCTTGTTGACCATGCAGTTATTAAGATTCTGAGGAAAAAAAAATACCCCACTGGAACAGAAACAGTGATTTTGAAAAACAGAGCCCTCATTTTAAAGGTACTTGGTAACAAAACAAATGCCTTTGGAGAGAAGAATCTTCCTAATATTTTACCTAAGCAATTCACTTCTATCATCCTACGGTATGACTGGTATGGTATGACTTAGAACTTGAACAGTCTCTGATTCAGCATCTGCAGTCTTCCACCTGCAAAACAGCTGAGAATCTACAGAATAACCAGTATGCCTGTTCATACCTCAAAAAGACAGGCATTTCCATTTTTCATTTGACCTTTATAAACAAATGAACAGTAAAGAAGCAGCATTTGAAACTTCTCAAAGAGTATTTAAATAAGCCACATTTGTCTCATTTTTTTTGTTCACAGATGTAGACAAATGAAGATTCCAGAGGTTGCTCATTTCTTGCTTTAAATCTCTGTATCCAGAACACTGAAAAAATGCTTATCAGTCATAGATGATCTGAAGACACCTGTTCAATAATTTTCCCTATTTATATACTCTCAGTATATTAGAAATTTTGATATAGATGCCAGACAGACAATGAATAACTGTCTCACATCATATATACTTTTCACTATACCAACTCATTAAGAATAACACTATTTCCTAATTTTTTTCTGTGAGCCAAAGAACCTACTAACTCTACTGGACATTTTTCTGCCCCACTGAGTATCAGAGAAGAAAAGAAACAGCAGAGTAAATTAAAAGCAGGCAGTTCACACTTGCCTGCTGCACTAGTAGTGTGCCAAGGCTCACATGAAACCATTTCCACTGCAGTGCACTAGAGCGGAGTCAGTCAGCCCCAGAGAGCATGCATCAAAAACACCCCAAGCCTGAACCTAATTTGAACCTTGCCTGTAATTGGAGGGGGAGTGGGCCTGTGGAATGAGAAAGGTGAACTTTATTTAACTTCTCCTGCACCTCTGCACTTCCTACACTGGGTCATCAAAGGCAATCAAAGGGAACGAAGTACAGAAAAAAAAAAAAAAAGAGTTACATAACTGGATAACCTGGCCTAAGTGAAATTAAAGAGTATGAAAGTCAGCAAGGAACATTGTCCCTTTCTCCCCAGCTGCAGTCAAATCAATTTTTAGGTCAAGGAGGTTAGATAAGCTTCAACCTTTTAGACACTTATCCAAACTAAACCATTTGAGAATTACCCATCATTTAATGCTGAATACCTTGGCTGGGGAACATAAAAAACCTGCTAAATCTGCACATCTTCCACAGGTCACACACTGGCCAACAACATATATAAAAAAAAATGGAGAAGTAAAATTATGCTGATCTTTATCTTATTATCAAAGAAATGTAATAATAAGAAAAGTAATCAAAATATAAGGAACTAAAATAGAAAAAATATTTCCGTACCCTAAAGCTCATAAATCTGGGTTAAACTAAGACCTTCTTCCTTTCTTTATTTAAAAATATAACATATCAAAAAAGTGAGACTTTCTTAGTCTGAATCTCTTATTTTTTCCCAAGTACGTTTCTTAAAAAAAATATCATGAGACATCTCCATCATTAGCACTGTGAATTTTACGTACCAAACGGAGGTATCCTACCTTATAATTATATTACAGATTTCTTCTTTGATTGTATTGATTCCCATACTGGCATTTAGGACCCACATAAAGCACAGTATGTTATACACAGAAAAAATGTTACTGGAGGAAAGGCAGTATTATTAAAGTGAAAATGCAGATAAAGTTTACATAAAGCCAGGGCATCATCTGTGACCAAGAGACTTGCACTCACATACAGATACCAAGTCCTTGATATACTACTCCGGATGCTGGGCAGATGTGGATTCACTCTGCTATTTTTATCTTTCCTGTAAACAGTACAAGCTTTATGTGCCAGTCTAAAAGACTGGATGTGCTACTGAAAAAATCCTTATGTACCACTCAGTGCCGTAGTTTTAAAAAATTGGAAGCTTCCATTAAAAAATGAGAGAAATGAATTTCAAGACAATATGAAGAGATCAATAAAACCTAGAATTTTAGTAGAAGCTGGTCTTTCTAGAGTCATAGCCATTATCTACTAAATCTTTAACTATTCTATAAATACAGCACACATCCAGCATGTAGACAAAGAACATTAAGCACGAACACAGACTGTTTGTTATCACAACAGGGGAACCTATTCCCTAAGATCTCTATAGAATCAGATGAATATTAGTACTTCCAAACGGTGATTCAGGCAAAATGAATCACATGAAATTGTGATTTTACAACAAACCTCTAAACATGGTCTCCAGCATTTTGCAGGATGCGTCACCTCAAAAACATGGAATGGTTTAGGTTGGAAGGGACCTTAAAGGTCATCTAGTTTCAACCCCTCTGATACGGGAAGCGACATCTTCCAGCTTCCTCAAGGCCCCGTCCAACCTGGCCCTGAACACTTCCAGGGATGGGGCACCCACAACTACTCTGGGCAGCCTGTGCCAGAGTCTCGCCACCCTCACAATAAAGAATTTCTTCCTTATATCAAATCTAAACCTCCCCCTAATTTTAGGTTAAAGCCATTCTCTATTGGCCTATTTAAAAGCCTTTGTAAAATGTCCCTCTCCAGTTCTTTTGTAGCCTTCTTTAGGTACTGCAAGGTGCTATAAGGACTCCCCAGAGCCTTCTCTTCTCCAAACTAAACAGCCCCAACCCTCTCAGTCTGTCTTCATGGGAGAGCTGCTCCAGCCCTCTGATCATCTTTACAGCCTCCTCTGGGCTCGCTTCAACAGGTCCACATCCCTCCTATACTGGGGCCCCCAGAACTGCAGGGATTGTCATCATAGCAGAGGGAGAGAATCCTTCCCTCTCCCTGCTGGCCACGCTGCTTTGGATGCAGCCCATGATGCAGCTGGCTCTCTGGGGTGCTGGGCCATGTTAAGTTTCTCATCCACCAATATCCCCAGGCTAACCTGTACCTTGTCATGGTGAGAAGATGCAAGAAAGTTTAGATTTAAGATGCTAAATTCTGAATATTCATCTTTAAAATTGCCCTAAATACTCAAGCTTACGAAAATTAACGTGTTATTCTTCTCAAAATGTATATTATACCATCACAGAGGCACTACTGCAAAACTGGTAATCTGAAGAGGCATTAAAGGGTAAAATAGAATTTAAAATAATCAAACATTCTTTTTTTGACTTGATCACAAGCCAGAAGGTGAGACAGTTTCTGGTTTTCCCAAAACAATATGAAGACTTACTTAGTTTCGTTACTATAATAAGCAAAAAGCTAAGTTTATCAGTTCCACAATTTAATTATCATGAAATCAAGAAATCAATTTCAACCATTTTCAGACTTCATTGTCATTTGAATACTTTCTCCAGCTGACAACAACCCCTAACTTGTCAGTTATCTTAAGCCTCACAAACAGCAGTAGTAAAAACAAGCACAGTGCCTGGCTTTGAACTTGGTAATCATGTCCTCTTTTCCAACTGGGTTTAAAAAGACTGAAGCATACCAAATATCCATTGGCAAAGAAAATATCAGAAACAAATATCTCAGTTCCAGAGAAAGCAGAGCTGATGCTGATAAAAGCTGACAGTTACTGTGTGAAACAGGATTGTGCACACAGAAGCTCTGCTAAGTAAGGCACCCCAGTACCAAACAGTAACACCATTGTAAACATTAGCTTTTCTCCTGCAAATTTTTATTATCTACTAAGATTAGCACAACAGCAATGACTGGTCTAGCACTGTTAGAAAGCAACACACAGACAGAATACAGCTTGTACTGTTTTCATTTACCAGTTTCCAACCCCAGTTTCACCTTGTCACTCTCCAAGCAAAGGCAAAACTAACAACAAATGTCTCCCTCAACACACAAATTAGCAGAAAGAAACTTCTTTCTTCAGCTTCTGTGAGTGAAAAGCAGCAACAGTAGAGTTAATGCAGCTAATCTTCCGCTGAGTGAAATTATTATGGGCAAATATTTTTCTGCAATAGAAAAAACCTGCAGCTTTTCTGCTACTAAGACAAAGACACTTAAGCACAATTTCTTGTGGCTCATCTAGCTACTAATAGCTGTAAAAAAAATTTAAAGAGAAGGAGGGAGAAAGGACAGCAATGAAGTGGCAAATAATTCACTACCCCAAGTTTAAAAAAGTAACTTAGCTGTTATTTTCCCAAGTTTCATAGAATCTACCAGTGGTTTTGACTTGCTTGGAGGCATCGAAGCACTGGAAATTCATGGAAAGCACTGCCAGCACCAATAGGAAACTGAAGAATTTTAGAGAAAGCTCATTATCACACATCTGATTTACATGGAAGTTTGTTTTCCAGAACTAGTGCATTTTTGGCATACACTTCAAAAGCTTTAGAAATCATGTGATAAACACTACCATGTGATAAACACTTTTCAAATTGTTGAGAAGCTCTTGACCACCCATGGTTGAACTACACTTCTGTGCATGAAGGGTTGTTTTACTGAACAGAATAATAGCCCCAAAAATGCAAGGAATCCAGACACATATCCCTCCAACATGATACAAAATAAAAAAAATTATACTGAAACAGGGTTAAAAAAGCACTTCAAGATTCTTCTCCTTGTGTTTGGCTTTAAAGAGATATTGAAGACTTTTTAAACACAATTTAAGCATAAAAGCAGTATATACTAGAATAGACAGAGCTGTAAATTCTGCTGTGATCAACTGGAGTACTTACTTCCCTTACTGCTGTACCATCCACATCAGCAGAAGGCTAGGGACGTAGTCCTAACAGTGTCATTGCTGTTTCACTACATTTCAGATTTCTGCCTGTCATCAGAGCCCACTGCAGTTAAAGAAAGACTGTGCTAACCAAGGCTGGGATCATACACCTTCAATGGAATAAAAGCTGGGGTACACATTTTAAAGTCGTGAATCCCACTGGGCTTTGCGCTCCAAGACATAGCAGCTGTTCAACTACTGACTCAGACAAAACTTTAAATGCTCTGAAGTATTACCAAAGAATAGCTGAGAAGTTTCAATTCCACCACCTTGAACGCCACAGCAGAATCACTGATCTCATCAGGCTGAGTACTACGAAGGATAAAAAACGCGTGAGTGGTTTCCCATGACACAGCAATCCAGTACTTGTGTCAGAATTCATGTCTTTTCCTTGCAGAGAACAGTGATGCAATTTTTGCTCCTGGCACGTTTCTATAATCAGCCCAACCTCCCAGAAAAGGTGAAGATATTTGCAGCACTTCTGAAAGAAGACAGGTCAGGTGAAATTATACTGTGAGCCACGTTCGCCCCACTGACTGCCCGCTGAATCCCCCTGACCTCAGCAGACACAGGAGCTCCGCTGTTTACATCCAGCCTGTGCCAGGGGGCAGGACAAAGCAACAGCTGCAAGCCCTCTCTTGGCTCTGCCTCAGGCACCCTTGCTGCTGTTCAAAGGTAGCCTGAGGCCAAAGCAATTCACAGCCCCCTGAAGCGCATGGCAACCCGAGCCTACCGTGTTCACAGATTTCACCTGCAAGTGGCAAACCACATTGAGGCCCTCCTAAGAAAGACCCTACACCATCTCAGCTGCCAAAGGTTAGTCACATAACACCCTTGCAGCTGCTCCTGCATGTGCATGGAAGTAGCAGCATACCCTGAGTATCTCCAGAACACAGGTTTGCAGTCAGAGTTTGAATTTGAGGCTTGTGATGCTGACAAAAGATAGTTGTGCCACTGCATGTGACCCCCACACACAGCCCCACACCCTCCTCCTTCCTGCAGTCCCTGATGGCAATGAGGCTTGTTCCTAGGAATGGAACACCAGGTGAGTACTGCAGGAGGAACTGTCTGAATGCATAATTAATGCACTCCAGAGATGGGGGAGCCAAGATGTTCAGCACTGACTTTGGTGCATGTTGGCCTGCAGAAGGGTAGAAAATGCTGGCAGAGAATGGGCCAGCTGGTCTCCTCTGTTGCAAGCAGCTTCCAGGTGGAGCCCCCTCCCAGCACGGAAACCTGCAGCCTGAAGATGTGAAACACTGATTTTCTGATAGTGAGTAAAAAACACTAAGATCCAGTCACACGTGGAGATAAAATCCAAAAGCAGCTACATAGATGCTTTGTTGCTTTGAAATGGCGAATTCTCCAAGGCTAAAAACTCTTGACCTGTACTCTTCTAGCCAAACCTGCTTATATTATAAGCCTTTAGATGTGAACTGCTGACAAAATCTGAGACTAAGTGGACCTAGCAACACCTAAACTCCTCTGAGTTTAGAAAGCAAGGGGGTCTCACTGAAGCTCATAACTTGAAAGACCATGACCCTATGGCACTATTGTCTGTTTTAATAGATTATAGTTATTTACATATTGCATTACAGCAGTATTTAGACATTGAATTAGCAATAAATCAAATAATAATAACACATATAACCACTGTATCCTACTTCTTGTTCCTGGCCAAGAGCTCTTGACTACTCTGACACAAGCCCATCTTGAGGAAACTAAAATATCCTGAGTTCTCAACTAGGTTTTCCACAAGTCCTTACAAGTCAGATGATCTTTACCTCAAGGCAAACCAGGAAATTACCTTTATTAGCCTGTAAAGGCTACCTTTTAACTAGCATGTGGAAGTGTGTTTAATTACTTACCTTTTAAATAGCATGTGCAAGTGTAATTTAACAATTAAAAAGGCAATGTATGATTACACTGATAAAGGAAGAGCATGACTGCAGAACATAATATGAGCTACCATGTATCTACCATAATTTGTCTGTTTTATGGAGGATGGAAATTAAAGCAATGTAGTTAACCCACATAAGCAAGCACTTCCTTTATTTTTGTTTAACCTAATTTTGAGACTGCAGGTCTAGGAGACACAATTCTTACACCTATGAAGAATATACTACACACAGCACAGCAAGACTGAGCAAGCATGCAAAGGATATGAGTGGCTGGGAGCCACTGAAAGTCAACTTGAAATGCAAAAAGGCAGAACCAGAGATCTGCTTGCCAGCATCTCACAGTCAAATGGCACACTAGATTCCTTCAGAGCAACTTAGAGACGATATAAAAAATACGTTTGCATGTAATTCTTTAAAAAAAAAAAAAAAAAAGAACCTTTAGAATTTGCAGACTGGTATGCATATCCAGCACAGTTCTTTACTCCTATCAGAGGAAAAAAAACTCTATCAGAAGAACATTCACTGATATGAAGAATTACAGAAAATGCTACAAGTTTTATTTTTAAAAATTTAATTAATAAATATTAAAAACAAAAAACCAAAACCCACTTTAACTGCAGTGTTTTCAAAGGCCATGTGACAATAATTGGTCTTCAGAACTAAGGCAGTTCAACAGATGAAGCTGTTCCTCTCTTCAGAATAATATTACATGTTCAAATTTTTGAAGCCATTTGTACTGGTTGTAATGGGTGTAAAAGCTTCTAAGTCTATTTAGTGAGACTCGATATGACTTATAATCACACAGTGAAAAATATTACTTGCAGAGTAAGTTAAAAAAAAAAAAAAACAAACACACAATCTGTATTGCGTTTCATCCAGAACATGAGGTTTGAATGGAATCCTAAGGAAAATGAAGGTGTATGAATTACACAATCAATCAATCAACCACAGAACTGAATTAACTAGATTGGAAAAGACCTCTAAGATAATCAATCCAACTGTGTACTGTACTTCATCAAAAGCAGCATGGCTGGCAAGTCAAGGGAGGGGACTCTCCCCATCTACTCTGCTTTTGGGAGACCCCACCGGGAGTGCTGAATCCAGCTCTGGGCTTTCCAGCACAACAAGGTGGGGACCTGTTTGAGAGGCTCAAGAGGAGGACTGTGCAGATGGTAAGAGGGCTGGAACACATCTCCCAGGAAGATGGGCTGAGAGGGCTGGGGCTGTCTAGCCTGGAGAAGAAAAGGCTCTGGTGAGACCTCATAGCACCTTGCAGTACCTAAAGGAGGCTTCAAGAGAACTGGAGAGGGACCTTTTACAAAAGCCTGTAGTGATAGGGCAAGGGGGAATGGCTTTAAGATGAAAGATGGCTGATTTACATTACTGTGAGGATAGTAAGACACAGAAACTGATTATGGAGAGAGGTTGTGGATATCCCAACCCTGGAAGTGTTCAAAGCCAATCTGGACAGGTCTTTGAGCAACCTGGTTTAGTGAAAGGTGTCTCTGCCCATGTCAGAGGGGTTAAAACTGGATGATCTTTAAGGTCCTTGCCAACCTAAATGGTTTTATGACAGTTACATACAGACCTGATGGTTGTTACTGTCATTTAAAACTGGCCTCACACACTTGGATATAAAAGGACTACAACACTGGTATATTAAAGGGTTTTGTTATCAGAATATTTGGTTTGATGTCACAATGCAGAGCATTGCTGGAGACACCTGAAGTCGCTCTGGATGTGCAGCACCATACAGAGATAAAAGACCAGGTCCCAACAGCTCTGCTGTTGTACTAAAGCAGCACGATATCCAGCCCAGCTTCTTACCCACCACCTGCCTGTTCTGAAGATGGCTGGCTTGCTTCTCTTTGTACTTTTGTATTCTGTGGTGTATATATATCTTGAGATTTAAAGCAAATACACCCCTAGCCATTGAGTGACCTGTGTGGGAAAAGAAAAGAAAGAAAATATTTTAAGCATTCCTCAGAAAAACAGCAAACCTGGCATGCTGAAGTAAGCATCAGAGCACTAACCCTTAACTCCACCACTGCTCACTGTCACACCCAGGGGCAAAGATAAACTGCAGCAGGAAGGTATGATGAAGTTTGTTTAAAAGTTATTGCCCTCACCTGTCATTCCTGTCAGAGACTGTACTCCCTGCAGCAGAGTCAGCAAGAGAAGCCATGCCTCCAGCTAAGCTGCACGGGTTACCAGGCTGTATATTATCCTAAAGCAGTGACAAGTGTTTACTGCACCTGATGCACTCAGCCTTCTGAGGGCACAGGGTTTCAGGGCAGGCAGCTGAGGAACAGGCAATAATGATTTCCCCAGCAGGTGCCAGAGCCTGAAAATAAGGATCCAGCAAATTTATTTCCTCCTTCTCCTCTCACAGTGCAACACAAAGAAAAAGAGTTTCAGGAAAAAGAAATCAGAGTTAAGAGTGGTTCAAGTAGGGTACAGAAATAAGGAGGATCCATGTTTCAGTCTCTGTTTGGGAGTCCCAAGCCTCTGGATGAAGACAAGTCTGAAGAGACAGGTATCACACCATGCATTTTGGGGCTGCCTTATCACACAGGATATTGATTAGAGAAGTTCATATACAGCAAAATATCAGAAACAGACTTCAAAATATTCCCCTATACTCACAAATTATCTGACAGTTCCCTGGATTGCCAGAGGAATACTCACTTATCTCAGGTCAGCATTTAGCGCGGTTTCTCAGTACACCACTTGCTCTCTAGCCTCTCTTCCTTTCAGCTGATTTTCATCCTGCTGACTGTATAATTTCTAAATGCTGTGGTCAAATGGTCAAAGAAATATTCAAGCCTCAAAACAGATTGCAGCACATCCCTCATGAGGGAAAAGTATGATCAGCTACAGACAGGATTTCACAAACCAAAATGGGAACATCCAAAACCTGTATAACTGTACTTTGTACACTCCTTCACTTAACACTGCAGTCAAACCCTATTGCCTGGCACTTCAGGCACTAAGATTTGATAGAGTTTTGAGCAGACATGAAAAGCCGCATTTTTTCTATCGAACATCACCCTTCCAGAGGTACAGGTCAGACATTTGACTTTGACATCATGTTTTCTTTGTTAATACATTCAGAACAGAAAGATCCTTTGCAGCTATGAATCATTCTAGCTGTAACATCACTATAGCCAAGTCACACTCACCTTTTCACTGTGTCTCTCAAGTTGTTTATGAATACACTACAGTGCCTATAGTTTGATTTTCTTCAGGGGGTAATTCTGGAGAATTCTAAAATTGTCAGTTAGCTCCAAGGCTCACTGTTCCTAGGGAAAATTACTTTTATTTTCTGCAAAAAAACTTCATGCTATTGCCCTGTGCCCAGTTTTAGTTTAAAAATACTACCTTTCTTTCTTCCCAGAAATACAGTCAATTTATGCAAGCATGATTGTTGCTCCTCTCTTAGGTAGATATCATTGACCATTTTTGGAAAACATAAATTACTTTGCTGACAGCTTGTTTCTAGCCCACACTGAGCGAAGAAATCCTATTTTTCTTTTACCAAGCTCTTATTCACGACTTTCAAGTTTGCTCTCGCAAGTACTGTAGTTCTCCTTTAGTAAAGCAAAACCTTAGAAAGCTGAGTGATTTCTTAAGATCAGGGTCATCTGCATTACCTGCGGGTCTGCAATATCTAAGGCCCAAGGCATGCTTCCATACACAGTAAAATTTCAAATGATGGGAAGTCAGTAATGACTACACTCAAGAAAAAAAACCACATATACTCTCATTATGGAATTTAAGTGGGTTTGTAGCACTTTTCTCAGTGTTCTACTGAAAACCCATCTACCAGAAAACCTGCCTGCAGACAGGAAAGAGGTTTCTGTTGAAGTTTTTTGTTGCAATCTGTCCTTAAAGTTTGCTGATTTTGTCACAAAAGGTACTTATAGATTCCTACTAAGTAAGGCAAATAATCTACTTTGGAGGGGGCTGTCTAATGGCTGAGTAAAGGCTACAATTTCAGGCACAGTCAGGGAAAAAGGCTAATAGATAACATTTTTAACAAAGAGCCATCGATACTACTCACAATGAGACGGTCCCTTGGTCTTTGCTGCTCAGTCATTAAGCATTAGCAGATGGTTAAGGTTCCACTAGTAAAACAAGAGACAGCAGCAGGCTAGCATCTCTTAGAGACCCCACCACTCGTTACAGAGCAAGAGGAACTGCTTTCCAAGGTTCTGACCCCAACTACAGAAAGGAAAAATGCACTGTAAGAGATATCTTCAGTATGGGAAACACCTGCTTATCTTATCCAGGCAGCAATAAAACTTCTTCAGATTTTTTTCTTTTTAAAGTAAATACAAGGGAACTTCCTAACACAAAGGTCACCATGAGCCACAGGAGTGTTCACACTAATGCTCATTCTTAATGGTGTTCTTCAGAACTGAACAGATGCCAGCAATCCCAGGCATACATCACAAAACTGAGACACTGTCCCCATGGTTGATCTCAAGTTGTCGCTACTGGAAAGAAATCCAAAAAAGTCTATTTTCAACATCTCATTTGGAAGAATACCAGATTATGAACTATTCAATTACTTTTTAATTGAAAAAAAAACCCCAACCCTGGATATAAGAGTATTGAAGGTGTATCCAGTAAAAGGCACCTTACTATTACAAAGTGGTATTAATCAGTGATACAATTATCTTGGTCCAACAAGATGACTTGAATCCAAAGTCTGCAAAGTTAGGGCACACTCCTAGAGAAGAGACACTCACTTCAGAATGCAGTAATTTAAGAACCCCTTTTAAATAGCTGTTTCAGACTCTCAGTACAACGCACAGCAGGTGTGTGTCTAACACATTAATAGCATTATCAGTAGAAACAGAGGAATAATTCTGTGCTGATGAGTACATTAGTCTTACCTTCTGAGTGGCTATAAAAGAAATTACTAGGTTGCGTTTGTGTACTAAGACACACAAAGAATGTATTACATACTTGTCAACCTTGCTAGCAGAGACATAACAAAAACCCCTGACTGGGAAAAAAAAAACTGACAAAAAAGGATGTGAGGTTCCTCAATATTTGGCTGACTTATTGGGATGAAATGGACTCATAATCACATGAGAATTTAAATCAAGACTGAAGTTTTAGGAAATATTCTTTAACACATCTCATGAGCAAAACAAAGTTCTTATGAAAGATGAACTGTAAAGATAGACTTAAAGAGTACTTTCCATCTTTGGAGTTTGTAAATTTCCAGCATTTCCTTATGCTGGCTCATACAGATAGGAGAAAAAAAAGTTTGTCTGCATGCCAGCAAAACGTCCACATACTCACCCTGATTAGTGTATAATACCTATTGGCTCAGAGGCTTCCAATGTGCGCTCAAAAAGCCCACAGTTCCCTGCCAAAGTGCCAAACCGGCCAGGTGTTTATGAGTGGAGAAGGGAGAGCAGCTTTCTTTTGAACCATCAGACAGACACCTGTCACCAGCTGGAACCTGAACAGGGTGGGCAATACCCACAAGTCCTCCTCAGGCCCCTTGTTCAGAGCAATACAGAACAACACACTTTGTTCTCATACAATTTCCCCGTCCAGTCTGAAGTGCGAGTGGTGAACGTGAAGCCTCTGGCCAAGCCAGATGAGAGGCTGGCGTGTCTTCGTCCTGTGTCTCACTCTAAGCTCCTCATCAGGCTGGCAGCTGGAAGAGGGTTCTCAGCAAACCACCCCAGCAGGAGCTCGGCTGTGCCTTAAGACCCGGGCCCACAGTCCTGCCGGGGCAACGCACCGTGGCGACTCAATGACCTCCTGCAAGAGCCTCAACTTTTTCTCTCACCTTCTGCTGCTCCCTGTGCTGGACGCGTTACACGAGGATCCCTTCGCACGCATCTCCCTGTCCCCAGACCCCTTGCCAAGGGCTCCGCTCCCCCGGTTCCCCGGCACCACCTTCACCGGCCGCGTCCCCGCTCGACCCGGGAAGGCGGCGCGGGGCAGGCTCCAGCCCGAGCCCCCGCCCCACGTCCCGCCTCAGCCCAGCCCGCTCACCCGCGTCGTAGAAGGCGTCCAGCACCGCCGTCTCGCCGAAGTCCAGCTCGCCGAAGTTGACGGTGCTGAGCTGGGCTCCCTCGGCCTCGCAGGCCCGCAGCAGGCACTGCCGCGCCCCAGCCTCGGGGCTCCGCGCCCCGGTGCCCGCCTTGGGCGGGTCGTTCAGCACGTACACGGCCCGCAGGCAGCGCGGCCGCGGGGCTGCCGAGCCCACCTCCGCCGCCTCCGCCTCCGCCGGGCCCCCGGCCGTCAGCTCCGGCTCCGCGCCGGGGGGCGCCGGCTCCGCGGCCGCGCTGCCGCTCACGGGGCTCTCCATAGCGGCGTCGAGGGATGAGGGGAGCGGGGGGCTGCCGGCAGGTGCTCAGGCGGGGCCGCGTCCCATCGCGAACAGCGGGGCAAAGCCCCGGCGAGGCGGCTCCCTCCCTCCTCGTGCCGGCCCTTCTGCCCGCGCTTCCCTCCGCTCCTGGGCGGGCGGGCACGGAGACGGGACGAGGCGAGTCGAAGGCGGCCGGCACGGCGCGGGGCTCGGCTCAGCCGGGCACCGCCCTCCCCGAGCGAGACGGCCCGGGGAGCCCGGCGCGGAGTGCGGCTCCACCCCGCCGTGCCTTCCCGGGACAACGCGCCCGCTCCCGTCCGCGGCCTCGGCGGCTCTGAGGGGCAGCGGCGCCGTCGGGGCGATCGCGCCCCGTTTATCCCGTGCCCTGCCCGCCCCTCGCCGCAGCAGCGCCCCCGCGCACCGCCCGCGGCTCCGTTTGTCTTCCCTCTGCTCCATCGCAACCCTCCCCTGCTGAATCCCCCTTCCAGTTGTTTACACGACTTTGACCGCATTTAGACTGTGTCAGAAGTTTGGGTAATAGTTCATCCTTAAATTACTTCTCTTTTCTTAATAATCTCCCACGATCATGACAAAATCAGCTTCTAGTAACTCTGTGGCAATTCCTGGTTTCTTTATAAGAACAAAACTATTTTTGATTTTCTAACACATTTTTCTTATTAGCTACACTGGTGATAGCAGCCTTGGATTTGGCACTGCTACTGGTCCAGGCACTGGTGCATTGTGTATGTGCCTGCATAACAATATCTCAGCCTTGTACCCCAGCTGTCAAAAGTCACCCTACGGAGACCACAACCAACTAGTGATCAAGGGAACAGTGGAAAAGCACAGTCCTCCTGCAAATTTGTGTTTGAAGTAGTAAACCCATCTGGAAAGTTTTTCATTTTATTTTCCACTCATGGTGACAGATGAGGTTTTAGACAAGGAGTGTCTTCACCTTTTGCTGCAGTGTGAAGACTATGCGGCTATCAGAGACAATGATTTTCCCCATGCTGTAATCATAGAAACAGAGAAGTGTTGAGGTTGGAAAAGACCTCTGACATCATGGGATCCAACTGTTAACCCAGTACCACCATGTTCAGCACTTAACCATATCCCCAAGTGCCACACCCACACCTGAACACCTCCAGGGATGGTGACTCAACCGCTACCCTGGACAGCCTATTACAATGCCTCACTTTCAGTGAAGTAATACAACAAAAGCAACAACCAAAGGCTTACAGCATGGTATTTTCCTCTCTAGGTGTCTGTCTGTTTGGGATTAAAATAGATTTACTTATAGAATATAAGAAATGCATAGGCTTAAGTTTAATTGTAACTTGCTTACAAGTTAGCACGAATAGGCTCTGCACAAAACACGACAGGTGAACTTTAAATGAGCTCCTTTTGCCAGCATGGCTGGCTCAGCAGGGGAGGAAACAGAGAAAGACTGGACACTTTCAGAGGAGGGCTGAGACCTTGGTACCCAGTGACACAAAGGAGGGTCCCAAGGCTGCACCAAGCTGAAGGATAAGAGCAGCTAATGGCCTGTCCATGTGGGCATGGATAAAGAATCCAGTGAGGTGTTGGAAGATCCGAGACCATCAATTTCTATTGGATCAAGAGGTGCACATAAGGCACATGAAGATCTTGTGCACAGACTGTAAGGGTATGAAGGCATGGGGATTTCTTTATTCAGAATCCCTGTCCAGCATCTCAAGCTAAAATAAACCAAATCTGCCTCAAACCCAGGGTCTGATCTCTGTGACACCAGGGATTGTTAATATGAATTGCAATAGCCAGTATTTGTAAGAAACACTCCAACATGAGGATAGCATACTGCTGTGCAGTATTCATGTCTGCTTAGTGGCTCATAAGGATTTTAGAGAGAATGTGGATAAATAATTTAACATTTCAAAATGTCTCATTTTGAAAAGTTTGGGGCAAATAAACCTTTGGACATGCCACAGGTTGGGGATGTGTATGTGCTTTTTTGACAGAAGCACTTCTGGAGGAATGACGTGGCCATCAGAGACTCCCCCATTCCTGGCAGCTTTCCTCTTTAGGCAAGAGTGAGCTATTGTATGACACACCAAGTCTATTAGCCTTGATCCAGTAATGCACCACTTACCTGACAGAATAGGAGAAAAATCAAAGTATCTTTAGAAGACAGTCAGCGTGTACATGAGCCTTCCATCAATAAAAAGCACTAGCACATAAGTTTATGATCCTCCCAATACCAATCCTACTTTTTTACTTTTTGAATTATAAAAAAGTTTGTTTGAACAGCTGTTATTACAAATTGAAAAGTACAGTCCTGTCAAAGTTAAGGGATTATTTGCACAGGAGAGCTTTTCTCTTATTCAATAAAATTTTTGGGCTTTTAGCAACTAACATGCAAAAAAACCAAATTGCAATTAAATGTGTTTAGAGCAATATATGCATGGTGTGGTGCTTTCTGTAATCTTGAAAATTGTTTTAGTGTCAGTCTTAAAGAATGGCTGGGATTGCCTAGTGGGATGCTACTGAGGCATAGTAAATAAGCCTTTTGTTCCTTCCAGAGGTTATCAAAATTTAGGTTGTTCTAGGTCTAAGACACGACTTCAGGTTTAATTTTGCAGTTTTTATAATTTGTTACTTTAAATTACTTGTTGAGAGGTCTGTCTCTTGGTCTTGAAACAGAGTGACAGTT
Source organism: Passer domesticus (assembly GCF_036417665.1). Lineage (NCBI taxonomy): Eukaryota > Metazoa > Chordata > Aves > Passeriformes > Passeridae > Passer > Passer domesticus. The sequence continues at coordinate 16,154,682 of NC_087475.1, read as the reverse complement.
TCTTAGTAGATATTTTATATTATGATAAATAAGAAAATTATATTTCCCCTTTTCCTAATGTTATTTATCTTTCAAATAATATCCTTACTATTCCTTGGACATTTTTCCTAACAATCTATTATTGACTTTCAGTAGTTTAACCTGGTGCAACTTGTTCAGAGTTTGTATGCTTTCTTTCAAGTTAGAAACAAGGACCATTTTTAAATTAAGAAGTTTCATTTTACAGGCTGCGACTGTTTTAAGAAACTGTGGCTCAGTGCCTGACATTTCCAGTGAGCAACAGTATCTTCAAATCTTGCAGGTCACCTGAGTGAGAATAAATAGGAGATTCAGACTTTGGGGTGTTTGAATTGTTTCTGTGCAAACCAAAAAGTGTTAAATGTAGAGGAAAAAAGGTGAGTCATGAAACACTCTTTCCTCTTTTTGGAAAAGTGTCCAAGAAAGACACTTGGTTGTAGAGGTTATAGAAAGAGCCACTCTGCCCCTGGAGTTGCCTATTTAAAAGTCCAGGCCAGAAGTTAATATTCAGATTCTAAATCATTTTCCAAGACTTTTTGCCTTTACATAGAACCCAGCCTAACAAAACCAAGCAAAATTTCTGAAGTCAACATTTGCTCTTGTATAGAACTGTAAAGATGATGGTACAATTTTCTCAGTCAGCACTTTGCACCTGTCAAATCCACTTAGTGCAGAATATTAATTACCACTTCTGCAAAGAAAATAGATGTCCTTGAAACCACCTTTTTTTTTTTTTTTTTTTTTTTTTTTTTTTTTTTTTAAATCCTTGATTAGCATAACTGAGCTAAGGGAAGCGATTCCTTCATTTTTTTCCCCAGGGCTAAAAACTTTCAGTTCAAACCGTAAAGGTATATAAATTTCAAACTGTAAATTTATATAAAGTTTGACTCCACAGACAAATGTGCCATCTTTTCCCTAATGCACATACAGCTACAGCCTCCCCTTTTTTAAAAAAGAAAGCACAGACTAGAACAATCATAAAGGTTAGTCTGCAATTTCAGTGTTCTCTGACATTTTCACCTATAAAGGGGCTCCTCCCATTTTATGCAGTGTAAGGGAAAGCCAAGCTCTCTTGGCTCAGGTAAGTAGCAAATAAACCACAAGACATCCATGGGGAGCCTGCAGATTTGAGCTGTTCCACTGAGGTGCAAACCCACCTGGCCATGCCCTGGCAGTTTTTGGTGAAGGATGCCCACCAGCAGTGTCCAGGGCATCCATCACCCCTGCTGCAGAGGTGCCTAGGAATCCATCCACAGGCACCTGGCACTGACCACCTCAGTCATGGGCACAGTCTTAGCCATGGCCACATCTCCCCTGCCCTTGTGTCCCAGGCAGAGAGGCACAGCTCTGGCAAGCAGCAGCGTCCTGAACATGCTTCCCCAAGGAGCTCCACCAGGGTTACAGCTGCCTTGCATGAACATGCATCCAAAAAGCCTGAATTCTATACCCTAGATGTGAGATTTTTTTTTTCTGTATTGTGAATATCAGGCATCAGGGAAAATATTTGGATGTCCAGATTGTTTCCTGGCAAGCCACTGTACCAGCTTTCCACAGGATAATGCAAGTTGTGGTGCTTAACCTATTCCAAGCAAACATTTTGTTAATGGAGCTTTTGGTGTTACTGTGCTGGTGTGCTACCCCATTTATTTTCATTCACAGTGAGCAGGTCTCCAGGTAACCCTACAGATACTGCTGTCATGTGATGACAGGGTAAAGAGTTGATTTCTTTACTGAACAGGATTTTTTTCCCCTGAAGTATGAATCCAGAGAAAATATCTTTTAATTTTCAAAGTTATTATGTAGAAACTTTACTAGCTATTCAATAAAATTCTGTGCATTCTCCCTTAGAATAATTCTCCCTAATAAACTTCTTGGATTTGTTCAAAAGTCAGATTAAAAATACTAACTCTGTATAAATGGAATCTATGCAACAGGTATAATTATTGAAGAAAAACTTAATGAAGATGACTTAAAAATGCTATAATGCTTTAAAAGTTGACTTGCAGCAAAGCACATCTCTTTTACAACGGGGAAACTTGGATGTCTCAGAGTCATGTGAAGTTAAAACACCTTGGCCACCAGATCATCACTGGAACTGGGTTCAAAGTTCTCAGGGATTCCTCTTGCTTTTGCTTCAGTGGGCAGTGTGACCCCTCACAAGCTCGTTTGGTCTGATAAAAAATGAAGGTAAAGTGACTGCTGAGTCTAAGAATATAATCCCTAGCGCAGCTTTCTGTTCAGAGCCACTGCTTTGCACAGAGAACCATGTTTGTTTCACAGAGCATCTGCTCCTCCCCATCCCTTGCAGATGAAGGACAGAGTGACATTCTGTGTGACAGACAAGGTTAGTCAGGGGGATCGTTCTCTTTCTTTGCTCTGCTTTGGAGAATAACAACTTCATAGGTGTGCCTTGTGTGCCCACATGCACACAGAGCAGTGTGATCAATTCAAAATCAGCTTTGACTCCAAATTCCTAATCTTTAGTTTTCTGTACATCTGGCACCCTAATCAAAAAAAATCTTGCTTTTGGATTTTGACTAGTTATATGTCAAAACTTTGGGAGCAGGGGATGACTAAGGAATGCAAAGTAGCAGTGAAAAAAGTATGCAGGTACTCTCAATAGCTTCCATAAAATCAGAATTTCAATTAGAGAGGAATGCCTGCATTTGAAATAATAAAATAAACCAACCAATAAACCACCTGTAAATAACATAGCAAAGTGAAGGAATAAAAACCCACTCAACCTTTCATGAATCTCTGTCAAGCAGAAATCACACTTTCTGTATGTCTGATAGTTGGCTTTTTTTTTCTCAGACAGCTAGATAGATCATAGCAATGACAGAAGACTTGGCCACATGCATTTATAAATTCTGGCTAAAAGCTTTATTCTGATTTAGGTATCTATGGCTCTCTGGACTTTCTCACTCAGTTAATGAACTGGGGAGCAAACAGCCAGAAGTTAACTCAAGTTCTGTAAAATACAGTTTTTAACAAATTAATCAAATAGAAAACCCCTTATCTCCACTTTACAACGCATTTCAAATAACTTCTGGTTTTTATATTTCAGATGGGAGAAAACCAAACCAGGCCCATATTCAGAAACACCTCCCTTGGACCCTGAAATTTCTGATCCCTTACTAAGATGACTAATGTTAGAGAAAACCACAAGAAAACCTGGGGAAAAAGAAAACTTTCAACTTAGGAGGATGGAGTCTTCATCTGACCATCTATAAAATTCTGAATATTTGTATTGAAGTACTAGATGTTAATAAATAACAATATAAGCTCTAGATTTCTCCACTCATACAGCATCTTGGCATGATGTTTTCTCCTCTGCAGTCCTCTCCAATTCAGCAGGTCCTGTGAGTGAGAAATACACATTTCCCTTGGGAATAAGAAGCAGCTGCTTACAAGCAGCAGCTTCAAAAGGTCTGATTTAAAAATTTTGCATGGGCAGAAGATTAAATATTCTTACCAGGACTGATAAATTTTCTTGTTTTCAGCTTGATCAAAATGTCTAAACTTCTTTACGTATCATGGCTCAGTGTTTTCCATACCATTTTAAGAAAATATTGTCACTTTTAGCCGTTCTCAACTTGTTTCTCCCTGAAGAAACATTCATGGTAAAGACTACCTGACTATTAATTTTTATTCCAGTCAAGAAGTTGTGTCTACTGATTAATGAAAGCCCAACGAAATTGTGGCTGTGGCAGGGAAGACAACCTGGTTAGACTCCTATTGTAAAAACAATGGAGAGGACTAGAATATGTGGTTCATTTTTATTGACATTTAGGTGATTTTTTTTATTGCTGTACATGCCAGATAAATGAGGGTGCATGGGGCTTAGAAGCCTGGCAAAAGCAAAACTGTCAGTGCTGTTTTAAAACATTTTAAACATTTGTAATCACAGGCTTTTGCTGTTACCAGTTGGGACTGTGAAGAGCAAAGGAGTCCCGAGGAGGCAAGAGCTGCTTTAAAGTGACAAATAAAAAACTTATCTGTTATGTTGATACTCACTTTTGTAATAGGTACTAATGAAAGTTTCATATATTTAAACAAATATGGAATTATGTAAAACTGCAGTAAGAATTCTTCAGTTGCACCTGCATTTCTCTTTGTTATGGCAGTCAAGAAATTGCAACATTATTAAATATGAGCTTGATGTGTGAAGAGGGAAATTTACCAATGACCAAAATAGGGGCTTTTTTGTTTTCTAAAGAAGTACTATTAAGTAATTCACCTTCCTGAAGCAGCAGTGTGAAAAGGCATGGGAGAAGCAGGCAGTAATAATATGTAAGAGCAGAGCTGCGGCACCTAGCGAGACAGAGAGCAACACAGCCTGTCTTGAAACTTCTGGCAACTATTTTCTCAGCTTGCATGATGCTCATGCTCTGAAGGTGAGAAGTCATTAGCATTGGGTCTGACTTTAACATTTGGCTTGGCTAGGTGGAGTTCTCAATACTCTTAATGGTGGAATCCAAATGTGTGTAACACTCAGCTTTCCTGGTTACACCACGAGACCTGTGTGTGATGCCAGACACTTTGTCTTCTCTGCTTTGTCAACTTGCATGACATTTATTCTTTGCTAGAGTAGTGTCACATGCTTGAGACTATTACAGTTGCTGCCAAAAAACACGTCACTCCTGTACAGTTAGAAAATTTAATGGCCAGACACATTGTCACTCAAATGCAGTCCCTTTTCAGGCATCTTTCTGCCAGAAGGATAGGAATCATTACAGAAAATTTTATAATGCTATAAGCAAGACCTTCAGCCCATCACTGTGTCAAATCACATTTCTGTCAAAATGCCAAAGAGTTTCTTCCTGTACTTCACAGTAAAAAGCAAGTTAAAAAATAACCTGCTTCCTGTTCTAATCCAACACACCTAGAAAGCACTGAGCATTCCTGACCTTTTTGTAGGAGCCAATACATTATTTGCTAATAACCTTGTAATGGAAACACCTACCTCTTCTTTTTATTTGGGAAATTCCAAATAACAGCTATTTGAGGAAAAGAATTGAGTTAGTGATAGCAGTAAGATTTCTGGAAAAAGTAGTAAAAGGTATCCTTTTTATTACTGCACAGACTTTTTTCCTCTAGAAGTTTAACTCCAGTTGTAAAACTGTGAACTATTTCAGTGTTGCTCTGGAGAGTTCTCAGCTATTCACACAGCAAGAAAGTAGAAAATCAGGTTAGTACTTTGGCACACACAGGCACGTAGGACAAACATCAGATACTCTTTCTTATATCCCCAAATGGAAAGACCAACAGGTTGCAGATTTCCTTATGACACACACACACTGCTGCAGCGTGAAACCAGCTTGAGGAGAATCCCATTTCCTTTCTGCTTAACAGAAAGAGGCACAGCAACATCTTGGTCCAGCCTATAAAATTACTCCAGCCAGAGCCTGCAGAAAGCAACCAGCTTACCTGAGCAGCATCAGCACTTTCATTTAGGCAGAGGTTGTGGGCTGCGTCCTTAAGTGGGCAGTTCCTCTTCTCTGTGTCACAGGGGTACTGGGACACACATTTCTGGAGCAGGAAGGTGTCAGATTTAGGTCAAGAGGAAATTTAGAGTCTGGGATTGCTCCCTTTTATAATAATGCAGTGGAAGGCTGAGGAAGCATGAGGCCTGACTCAGAGCACACAGAAGGTGAGGAAAAATGGGGATAAGAGAATTCAGGCTTACCCCAGACTTGCACCCAGCTAGAAAGAGCACACTGGTGATATATGGGATTTCTGAATCAGCACTTAGACTGAATCAGCCTTATTGACTTTAATATATCTCAATTACATCAAGTCCAATATTGAAGCCTGTAGTTATTGCAAAGTTATTGTAGTAATGTGACATCCTTCTTGTGTTAAGAGCTCCCCAAGCACAGGTTACAGAGCTTACTTCTGAGGTGAGCAGGTTCTTCAGGTTAGAATGTCAGTTTTCCTTCCCCTGAGATCAGTGACACACCAGGCACAACTGTGTAATCATGGCACAAACAACCTGCATCTCCCACAAGATAAATGCCAAACATTAAGGAGTAAGCTTTCTCCAGCCAGCACTGCTTTTGCTGGGATCTCAAGATTTACATCATTCCTCCCCAGCCTAGTACTTTTATTTGCTAAATAGCTGCATCTGTGCTTCCAACAGTAAATTTGTCTGAGCTCAGTAGATTTGGCTCTTTGAATGCAGAGCAGCCAAATTATCTGGCAGTAGCAATTTCCATGCAGGTGCACCTTCTTTTCTACCTACCCTGCATTAGCTGTTGTTCTCTGTTTGGTGCTCTGTTCTAGGAGAAAGAGCATGGTGCACAGATTGTGTGATTGAGCTTTCTCCTTTACTTGGTGTGCCCTTTGCAATGAAAACCATGCCTAGAAGGGGGTAAACCCAGCTAATGGGTCATCCTGTGGCAGGGACAGCTGCCCAGCTTAATTTTCACTAGCTCTGAGATAAGCCCAAGAAGTGCTCTCACAAAATCCCAAACTCTTCATTGCTGTTACCCGAGGAGGTGAAGAGCACCCTGATGGGCCCCTTGGCTAAAAGGATGTTGCTGTTCAGTAGCTGGGATGAAGGACAGAGGGAAGGGTTTGCTGTACTGAGGAATATGATTTCCCATACCAAATGAAATTGCTGGGTCTGGGCTTGGTGAAGTGAAGGGGTTTTACCAGAGACAGTTTTGAGAACAGATGTTTCTTTAACGTCCTGATATTCAAAATTGGTTTTGAAGTCTGCTCATTCTTATCTAATTTGCTTTGGTGTTCTAATTGTCAAGTTTTCTCCTCCAAGAAACAGCCTATTAGATGTTTTAAGATCATAGTGATAAATGCCAATTTTGTTCTCCTGTGATTATCATCAGCTATATTCTCCAGTTGCTTTTCCTACATCAAAAAAGGGAAGATAATAGAGTTTGAAACCTGCATATCCAAAGGGGCTGAGAGAGATTGGTAGGCCCTCTATTGTAACCTTTACAATGTGTCAGGACAATTGAATCTAGTGATTTGTCTAGCATTAATTATCTTGCTAAAATATACTAATCACTCCAACTTGTAGGGTAACAATTTAATTAAAATAATTTGCATCTTAAATTTTTCATCCTACAGTGCTAACACATTTAAAAATGCGATTTAATTTCTAATACTTTAAATAAAATTTCACAGGAGCATGGAGCCATTTTGTTAGTTCAGCTGTTTGCAGCCCCTCACACTGTTCAATAGCGAGCAGTTCAAGGAGCAACTCAGCTGCATCATTGGCTCAAGAAAAGCTTGACTGAGGCAGCATAGAGAGTCTCTCAAGCATCTCTTCCTGAGGCTGCCTGTGGTTTACACTCACTGCCTCTAAAAGCTTGTGTCTGCGTTGGGTTGGAAATCATCTTCATTAAAAGGGAGAACACCAAACAGCAAGGTGTGGAGCGGGTGCAATAACCTTTGTTCCCTGAGTGGAAAGCAGAGGGGAGGATGGCCCAGGGCCATTTCCTGGCTGGCACCGGGCTGGTGGCACCGAGGCCGCTCGTTCCTGGCACGCACACAGGAGCAGCTTCCTGACGGCATTTAAACGGCGTCTTTTGCTTCCTCAGTTGCTCTTTTCCAGGCTGGGAAGCACTGGTACCCTCTCACCTTCAGGTGTGGTGACCTAAAGAAGTTGGTTATTTTCCAAAGGCAGGGAATGGCTGCAGTGGGAGGCTGGAGCTGAGCAGGAGGGAAGCAGCTGCAGGAAGCTGGGAGTGAGCGCGCCGGGTCACACGCAACCAGCTGCTAATTCCTAGGCCAGCTCAGGAGTCAGCTGAGGCAAAAGGTGCCAAGCAAAATCCAAGTTCTGGCTGAAGGGTATTAATAACCATGGAGACAATTACCCAATGTTTTGTGTGGGGAATTCAGCTCCACCTCTTCTGGCTCTTTTTAACTTAAGGATTGCCATGAACAGAAGTCAGTGCTTGGGGGACCCTGTCCTCGCCAAAGCCTATGGGAATTGCTGGTGCCCAGCAGCACTGCCACCCGCACACAGTTGAAAAAGCCTCCTCAGTGTCAAATTGTAAAGTAGCTGTTTCTACTTTAAACAAAAATCCTGCCTGCTTTCAAACCACAGCTCTCCTGTATGAAATATATCATCATCTTTCTCACCAGCCTTCACACTTTCCTCATCAATGTGCCTCTCTCCAGTTCCCAGCCCCAGGGTCCTTATTCAGAGGAGATGCAGACATTGGAGTTCTCAGCTCTTCCTGGCCCTGCAGAGGCTGCTGATCATTCCTGCAAGCAGGAGCACTGCCCATCACCCCACCCAGCCATACTCTCTCCTTGGCTTGTGGTGCTTGGTATTTATGGGACCCACGAACTGCAGAACCTCCAACCACAGCCCCCTGCTCCCAAGGCAGGCCCTGGAGCATAAACACCCCAGACAGAGGCTAAAAGTGTCAGCACAGCTGTGCTGTGGCATGGCCAAGGAAAGCACAGGAGCACCAGACACCTTTGGCCATGCCAAACCCCGTCTGTGCCGCAGGCTCCATGAGCAGGATGCGCAGGGAAGCAGCCGGACAGCCTGGCAGGAGGGCAGCAGGGGACAGGGGAGCTGCTCACACCCCAGTCAGCTCCACAGGAGGAGGTAAGGGTTCTGTAACCCCAGCAGAGCATGAGCTTCTGAGGGTGTTTTACAGCTCTGTCTCATCTTGTTTCATAGGTGCAAATTTCAGTCCTGTCACAGAGCGTGGCGCTCATGGATGTTTCATACACATAAAAATAAAAATTACTGCATAGAGTTGTGTTCAGTCCTTTGACCTGCTAGCATAGCAAAAAATTCATCTGAACCTTTTGCTCATTCACAAATGAATTAATAAGAAAATCACAGAAGATGAAATTTAAAATACACTTCCGAGTATTTGCCATCTTACTTCCATGGAGAACTTTTTAAAGTTCTAAGTGCTATGATCTCACATTAAGAAATACTTGCTCCTTTTAGAATTGTAAGAACAAAATGGGAACATAAAACTGTCTTCTTAATAACCAAAAATTTACTGAATCAAGAATTTGGATATTATCATCCAACGGTATGAGCCTGATATTTCACACCTGACTTCCACACATAAACAGAAGTCTGCTACAGGAATGGTGTGTGGATGTTAATGAAAAGTCATTTTACACAACCCTTCAAACAACAAGATTTAATAATTTTCACAGCAAAATCACTTTGTACCTCACCAGTGTTTTCTGTTTTTCTTTAAATATAAACCCAAACACTTTTAAAAACAGCAGTTTATAGCCACAAGTTTAATGCATATTTGATATTCTGTAGAAAGGTAAAATCCATGTCTTATGCTAAATACTTTGTATTATTATAATCAAATGCAGCAGGAAGAACTTGCATTTCTACAGTGTCCTCTCCCAGAAAAACCAACTTGCAAAGCAAAGCATTTTCACAAATACTTATTTAACCATCTTCTACAAAGTATGGTTTTTTTTACTTCTAACTTAGATTTGTAAAATGACAAGTTATCATTTCAACAGGAGGGGGGAAATAAAGAACATAATTTTTTTTCTTTTGGAATCTAGTTCCAAATTCAGACTTTGATTTTCAAAAGATGGAACACTTCTGAGATGTCTGATATATTTCTGGGGCACAGCTCAGGGATCAATACTTTATTTACCACAGATACAGTAGTTTATCTCTTTTCAGGGAATTAGGAATCCAGAGCGGTTAATTCCTGGATAAAAATAAATATGGCAAATGTATAACTAAACCCAAACAGAATTCTTATTTCTTATCCCTTCATTTCCTTCTGTTCTCCTAACTCGTACTAACTTTACAGAAATCATGGAAGTAATGTATTAATGTTTCCTTATTGCTGGAAAGCTATGGCAGGACTCTCATTCTTTGTACCAAAATATTTTAATGTAAATATTTAGAAATGTTACATAGGAGCATTTCAGTGATAAAATATTTCATTAGTGTTTCTGTTTGAGTACATTGAACAATGTATTGTGATTTTAAAAAATTCTCAAGTTTCACTACCCTATCTTTAAATCTCAGACACCACTGTTACAATAAAAGCAGATGCTCTGGAAGAAAAATGCATCCCAACAGTAAGGTTCTGTACTGCCAGCTGAGACCTGTAAAGCCAGATTCGGGTATGGTGGAGGGTGTATTTTATATATTTGTGCATATCAAAAAGATTATGGGAACTCTGCCAACCATATGTGAATGTGACCAGCCAACTGCATGCTACATCTCACCCAGCTCCTGGCAGGCAGGGGGGCTCATGCTGATACAGGGTGTGCTGCTGGAGCCAGCTCTAGCATTTGATGGGATGACAAGCAAATCCTTTGTGTGTGGGGTTTTGTTACGTGGAAGCATCACCAGCATCACTTACCCACTCACTCCATGCTATGCAAAAATATCTGTTACCTAAACACTTTAAAAACTTAACAGAGATTGCTGACAAGATGTGAGATACTCTGTGGTTAGTTAAGAACACACAAAACTCAACCAGGAAAATGTGACATTTTGAAAGAATGAAAGCAAACAGAGAAACTGAAGTAAGCATCTGGTTCAACAAAATGTTGAGAAGACAGTCCTGCTGCAAAAGGAGGACTATGAAGTGTATCAGTCTGTAAGTGTACAATATTATATAGCAAACAATACCACATCAACAGCAAATGAAACACTATCACACAACAGAGAACCTTGTGCATGAAATAATACAACTTTTTATTCATGTTTTATAGATTACTTTTATTTATTTTTGCTTTAATAATGCATATTCTGTTCACTCTGTGCAAAATTGGGGACAGAGGTGGGTGTTTAAATCATCTAATGAAAATCAAGCGGAGATGAACATTCAGGTTGAGGGAGAGGCCTATCCAAACCAGGAAAGCTAAAAAGCCACAGCTGCTCAAGACAAAGCTGCTCTCAGCTGTGCCCTTTTGTCCTGCCAGCTGGCACAAACACGCCCTCCTGACCGAGCAGCTGGCACTGGGAAGGTGACCTCTGCCAGACACGGGACAGGAGGACACCGGGGACAGGAGTTGTCGTGGTAGCTACATAGGGAGACCTGGCCTCAACCGGCTCCAGTCAGTGTGTGGCAAAGAAAGGCACAAATCATTGCAAAGACCAGACTTCTGTTGGTTTGTTTCCTTCTTGTAAATACATTACTGTACACAATGCAAGTTTAAGTTGTAGGGGATTTGGGGACAAAAAATTGCATATTTAACAGAACTTAAAACCATAAAGAAAAGTAGGCTGTTCAATCTCGAAGCAAAAATAATCCCTTCAGCCCCAACATTAACATTCATTCCTGGCTATATGAAGTACAAACATCTTAAAATCTGTGACAAAAGACAATTAAAAACCAAAAGTCAAAATCATAAAGCTTGTAAACAGATAATCTGAAATACACTTTATTTATGGAAAAATATCATCAAAATAGTACCACTATGGACTAAACTGCCTGAGTTTTCATTTCACTTAGGATCTTGAAGTAGAGAGCCTTTAGCACAAGAAGATCAATTTCAGTCACAACTAGTGCCGCACAGCACGGCTTTGGGTAGAAATTTTGTTCTTGTTGGTATTTTTGTTGTGCTATCAAAAACTGTTGTGCTAATCCTTCAAATAAAGGGATGTTGAGGCAATTCTTAAATCATTTGGCACAAAGTTATTTTGGCTGGGGCATAAATTTGAGTCTCAGTCATGAAGTATAATGCAACATTCCACCTATCAAGTATTCACTTTGATTGAAGAGCTTTCTTTATGTCATTAACTTCCATCTAAAAACAAACAGAAGAAAAAGTATTTTATTAATACTTTAGCAAACTGAGGCACAGTTGGTGCCACTTGAAAAGCACATTCCCTCTTGTCCACAGGTGTCAGGTACAAGCTTTATACCACTCTTATCTCCACAGATTCACAAATTGAGGTGCTCCTCAACTGTATAAGATGACCATTCACAGCCTCCTCCCTCAGATTATGACAATCATTGAATGTACTGCAAGACCTTTCAATCTCTTTAAATTACAACTTTTACAAGCCACATAGCTCACTGCCTGGCATTACTGCAGCATGAGCACCGTGTGCATGCACCAGCAGCTGCACTTACAGCCAGCATGGTGGCTGCCTTCTGCAACCATACAGCCTGTGCCCAGGCATCCTAAAGGCTCTGAAGGATGTATAGCCATGCTTAAATGGATGTGGCTGAAAGCATCAGCAGCCCCAACTGTACACTTGGTCCCTCTGACAGACACTGGAAACCCTAAGGCAAGGGTCTTGGGCTCATTCAAACCCACCTGTTTCACCCTGTGTTCAACTGCACCATCATCAAGGCAGTCTTCGATACATGGACTGGGAGCTGTGCTACTGCATGTCTATCAGAGCACTGAAATTAATGCTACTTTTTTTTGTTAACTCCTATCTTCATGTAAAGCTAATAATGCATCTTATCTAGCATCTAAACATTTACCAGTATAAGCAACATTTGAACTGGAGTAAAAGCATTCAGCTGTAAGATCACAATTTTAAACTCATTAGTGCAGGTTATAATGATGTAAAGTTAGCTCTGGATAACTCTGAATAGTCTGGCCTAATAGACTAAATCAACAGTGGCTATTGAAAATGTTCCCTGGGTTTTATCTGAATAAATTTCAGTTTAAGCTGAACAAGAACTGTGCATTATTAGAAGCCATGTTGCTATGTGGTTGGACACATTGAGTCCTTTAAGCAGCCCTGGAGCATAGACATTGAGGATCCCCAGTTCTGCCACCCTTTGCCATGTTCCCAAGTGGTTTACAGAGAGGGAACAGTCCAGTGAAATTACAATTCCATTTTCTATCCCTAGTTTGAAGTACAGTTGCCCTATACCATAAAAATATAAAATATAATTGATACCAAAGCACTTATCAAGTGTATGAAATAGAAGAGTATAGCACAACATAGATTAGAATGGAATAATTTTGGTTGGAAGGGGCCTATATTGACCCTTTAGTTCATCTGCCTGACCAAGTTAAAGCATGCTGTTAAGGTCATTGTTTAAATGACCAAACCCCAAAAAGCAGGGGGCTAAATCAAACCTCCCAACACTAAAAATTATTTAAGTACCTGCAATCGTAGACGGATCTTCTTCTCTTCATCCAACTCAGAGAGCAACTGTTTAATCTCTTTTCTGTTGAAAGAATGCAAAAGAAGCTTGGGATGGAAATGACCACACTAGTAAAATACAAAATATTATTTCCTGGAGACATATTTACCCCACTTCACTAGTTGTTTTTTCCTCCTCTGAACATCTAATTGAAGTCAGCATACCCTTGTATACTCTAGGCCATAGTAGAGAGAAGTAAAATTCACTATGGGACAGTTCCCCGCCCCATCCCACATGGCTAATGACTAATGCCTCCTAACAGCCCTGCATCCACAGGCTTTGCTCTGGCCTAGCTGTATCAACACTGCAGCAGCACCCAGTTGCCTTTTTCCATACAAAATGTAGATGTATTGACTGTTGGTGGGTTATAGGAACTGGTAACACAAATCCTGCCCATCCTATCACATACTTAAGCTGCTTAAAAGCTGTTTATGCCAGCAATACAATGTAACCTTCAACTTCATTTATAAGACTTAAAGATCCCACATATGGATTTCCTGTCATTCTTCCTTATTGAGAAAGGGAACACAGCTATAAGGAGCAGACACGTTCTCATGTTCCCACTAAGTGATCTCACCTTAGGACAGATACCAGTAGGTGGAAGCTGCCCTTGCAAGAAGGGCCGGGGAGACCAGAGGAGCAGGGTCAGCCTAAGAGGCGAGGCCGGGGCTTGCTGGCTACCTCCAGCTTGAACCATGCCCTCCCGCATCTTCTCCCAAACTCCGCACACCTCTGTTCCGCCACAGGCTCTGCACGCTGCTTGCCCTTTTTCCTGCCTGGGCTACACACAACTGACAATGTAAGGGAAGGTTTAGCTTCCAAAGCATTCAATAGTCTCAGGAACATCCAAAGTTACATGCCAGCCCCAGTTTCTCCTAAGAAATGAGCAACTTAAAATAAACAAAGGTGCCCAAAGCTAAAATAATAAGATTCAAGGCCATAAACACAAAGGCCTTCAGATGACCTAGTCACAATTCGAGTAACATGAGCTTCCTGAGAAAATGTGCAGTCAAATAACAAATTAATTTAATAACTTTAGGAGCTTGTAGCAATTTGCACTACAACTATAAGAAATGCCACCCTCGTATTATGATCAATGCACATGAGTTCCCAGATAGTTATTGACAAATAAACCAAAATTCACTGCTTATAGCTTGCAAATTAACTTTTTTAACACCCTGTAAACATCTACTTGTGTCATAACGCAGGAAAAAAAAGCTGGTGGATAGTGCAGGTCTTTTCTGTGGAGGTTCTCACTACTGAATATGTTCTGTCACATGAAAATCACTCACAAACACATATGCCAGCTGTGCAGAGTAACATTCATGAAGGCAAGCTCAATCAGAAACTGCCACCACTATGCACTAATGGATCCATCCCACCTACAGCTGTGGTTTGCAGCACTTACTTTTGCTGGTCTTTCATGGTTTCAATGATGGTTCTCAGCTCCCTAATTTGTGTTCTCAGCTCTTCCAGGGCAGTCTGACCTTGGCTCAAGTGCTCAGTCTTTGGCTTTCCTTCAGTACCAAACAGGGATGGGGAATTTGACCTGTGGCCTGTTGTTCCCATAGCAATTGAGTGAAATCCAGGTGATGGTGAAGGGGATAGCGATGGTGGTACGTTACTGCCACTAGCCAGACCTCCTGGTTTTGGAGGCAAGGAAGTTTTGTTATCAGACACCTGCAACAAAAAGAATAACATTTAATGTCTGCAGAAAGCTTTATGAAAATCAAACCTCTAACCAATGCTAAGTATTTAGCTGCTCTTCAGTCAAACAAGTCAAACATGGACAAACAGCCAAACATGGACAGTCTTGGCAAAAGCATGATAAATATAGTGATTAGTTATCATCTTTGTATGTGATATTAGTTATCATCTTCGTATGTGTGCTTCAGAGGGGGTCTGGTTGTGATACAAAAGTTCACCAACAGCATTTCCAAGATCTCAGACCTAGCAGTGAATTAAACCAGGGACAGATGCTCAGTGTTTCTCTCAGATGTTTGTGAGAACGCATCTACATTCATGGATGTCTCCAACAGAGCACAAAACTACATGGCCAAGAATCCAAGTTGTATTTTTTGTAAATTAAATGTATAATTTTCCACCAACTATTGAAGGAATCTTCCAAGTTTTTTCAAAAATGAAAAAAATGTATTATAGGCTCCCCTTAGCATTATGAAAATAGAAAAATATTCATTAGATTCACTTGTTGGTATGACATATACAGAAAATAATCCCATGGCTTCAAAATTATATTAATAATAAAGAAGTGTAGTGTACTGTCCTCTGTTAATCAAAGCTTCCATGAATCCACATAACTACCAATAGCTCTTTATTCCTCCAGGAACTAGACAGAAAAAAATACCATTAGCCTATAACCCTGGAATCATGTGGTTAGCTAAAAAGGATTCCGTGCTTCTTAGCTGGGATCCACTGCTCTGCTTATTAATAAGACAAGCCTCTATTCATACATGCTACATAAAGTAATATATGTATATAATGTAATATAATGTAATATAAAATTTTATACTTACTAGACAATTAGAAAATCTGCAGTTTACCAACCATACATGACCATTTACTCCACTGCATACAGGGAACAGTGTACAAGTACAGGTATCACAATGGCAAGTAAAGGGAATCTTCACACTGTTGTTTGGCAGTGCTGTGTGTGCATTACTTGACACCTACCAGGCAGGTTTGAAAATCTGATTTGGACAAGAGTAAGAAAAAGCTCTAGGCAACCTTCCAACTCTCTTTGAAAAAGAGATATTGAAGTTGAAATGTAAACAGGGCAAAATAGTGAGAATAAATGGTATGCAAATGGAAGGAGACACTGTAAGTGAGGACTTGGAGATTGGCAGGGTGGCATTAGCTGAACAAAGTAATTGAGAGAAAAGTTAGTGATGAGATGAAAATCAGGAAAAATTATGATGGGGACAGAAGAGCAGGATCCACCAAGTTGTGCAAAAACAGTCTTCCCTACTATACTGTTGGAATGTTAGGTCATACAACCATGATTGAGCACAGAACCTGATCTGGGAAAACACTGAATTCAAGAAGTGTTCTGTACAAAAACCAAGTCTGACCATAAATATAAACAAAAATGGTATTATAATCACAAGAAAGCTGAATCACTCTTGTGCCTTGAAAACTTGACTCGATGGCCTGAATAGTATTCTTTTAACATTTTATTCATTTGTTTGTATATCTGGTTTGGAAGGGACCTTAAAGGTTACCTCCTTGCCATGGAAAGTGGCATCTTTCACTAGACCAGGTTGCTCCATGCCCCATCCAGCCTGGTCTTAAACATTTCCAGGGATGGGGCATATACACAACTTCTCTGCTTTGGCACTCATTCCAGTGCCTTGCCATCCTCACAGTAAAGAATTTTTTTCCCTAATATCTAATCTAAACCTACCCTCTTTCACTTTGAAACCATTCCATCATCCTCTCCTATTGCTCCATGCTCTTGTAAATAGTCCCTCTCCATCTTTCTTGTCAGCTCACTTCAGGAACTGGAAGGCCACAATTAGGACATCTCAAAACCTTCCCTTTTCCAAGACAAACAAATCCAGTTCTCTCAGCCTTTCCTCACAGGAGAGGTGTTCTATCCCTCTGACCATCTCAGTGGCCTCCTCTGGACTTACTCCAACAGGTCCATGTCCTTCCTGTGCTGGAGACCCTAGAGCTGGATGTAGAACTCCAGATGGGGTCTCACCAGAGCAGAGTAGGGTGTGAGTAATATGTACCTATAAACAGATCTTTCATGGATAATAACCCCATATATCAGTAGGTGCAAGTTTCCTTTGAACTGAAAAGAAATTTCAGGCTGAGTTCAAATCTGGAGCAGGCAAGCAAGGCTCAACAGGAGCCATTGATCTGAGCATCTTATTCCAGAGCTTAAGTGGCTATCAACATTAAAGCCTCAAGTAGCTGCTCTAATAGCAGCCATCTCATTTTACAGGAACAACATCTACAGTGTTGTAATATAATTTAGAAATGTTGGCCCAGCAGTATTCCTTGGTGCAAGTGCTCCCAGAAGAGGGAGCTACATAGCAAAACATTATCCTTATAACTTCATCACAGAAGTGCATGACTTCATCTTTCAAATACTTGTTAAACTATTAGAATGTAGCATTTTTGTTACTAAAGGTATCCTTATGGACTAAAAAATAGTTCTAACCTTTAAAGCTACACACTCCTTTTGTAATAGTTGATTCTGCTACAGTAGTCTACCAATATACAATAAGAATAAAATTAATAAAATTATACCAGCACAAAAAGTGATTACATTTGCAAACTTAAATTCACATACTATTAGAATGTGTCAAAGAGTTGTATTTTCTCTGCTCACAGACTCTTCTAATGCAAACTTGATTTAAAGTTGCAAAAAGACAGGGTCTTTGTTTTTAAAATTTATTTCCCAGCCTCTCTGATTCTGTAAAATGCACTTACACAAGAAAGATTTTTTTTCACAGTATGGTTATTTGACACATTTTAACTGTGCAATTCATTTTAGATTTGCCTTTCAAGCACAGAACATTCTTTAGTAACCTTTATAATTTTAAGCTTCTTTAAGTGGGCAGTTACTAGGTGACTGATGAATTAAATTTTAAATATTTCAGTACTGCTTTAGAAAAAGAAGATGCATGTGATAAGGTTAAGCAGAGGCATTCCAATTAACTTACTTGTGATATTGTAACAGTTCTTGATTTCCTTGACACTTCAAGAGTTTTGTGAGTAATGGAAACATGTTCTTCCTTCTCATCTTCAGGACTTGGTGAGTCAAAGAAATCAGGGCTTGAGAGGGATGACTATATAGACAAACACACATCACAAAAGGAGAAAAAGAAAAGCACAGATATTTTCATTGTACAAGAACTTTTTTAGCTATCATTTTCAAAGTGACAATACCTAAAATCAGTCCCCCTACTCCCCCTTTTTGCCTCTTATTTTCAGAGCTAGACTGCTTTCAAAGCATTCAAGAAGTAAGGTATGAGTTGAATTCAGCATCAATTTACAGCTTTGCACTGCATGACATCACAAGAGGCAAGCAGCCTCCTGTCTCAGGCAGGACGCTGAGTGCTGTGCCATGGGGATGCCAGCTCTGTCACTGGGGTGGCTCTGCCATGGCTCTGCTCAGAGCAGGTCCCACCCTGCTGCTCTCCAGAGGCCCCAGCCACTGCCAGTGCACGGTGCTGACACTGCAGGGCTGCCCTGTGCACAGCCTCTTGGTAAAGGCACAAAAAGGGAGGGTTCTTTCCACGCCTTGATCATTTCCTCATAGATGTGACAGGGAAAGAAGAACCTCTATACTGCTCTTATATATTTCTCTACTTATGACAGCAGTCATTTTTGAAAGCATTCTCTTTTTTGAGTTCTATTAGTTTCACAATTATCCTTTTTGCTTCCCTCCACTTTGTTTTTCTTCAGCAACACGGACCCAGGTAACCATCAGTAGTTGCTCTCATTCTGATATACCACAACACAAAAAGAATGGAAACAAACAAACCCCAAACCCCAGAGAAGAAGACATTGAAAAGCTAAGCAGTTGTTTCCAAAGTATTGTTTATGAGACCAACTTGTCTAAAGATAGATATTAGAGAGTGAAATTTAAATCACCCTTGTATTTACAACTGTGACCTTAATGAGAAGAAACACATGATAGCTCAAGCAGGGCTGTTGAACACTGAATAGTCTATTTTCCTCAAAATCTGGTAATTGTCTGCAAGAAACCAAGAGAAATGCTTCCTTTGGGAAACATTTTCAAAATCCTCAATATTTCGCACAAATTAGTTTATTCCAAAGATTTTTATAAGAGTTTTTTCTGGGCTCCGTCATGGCTGGCAGAGAACACTTGGCAGCATCCAAATAAGGGGGTATAAACCTTAGAAGGAAGGGAATGTTTTAAACATCAATATTCAAAACACTGGCAGCCTTTCGACAGTAATTTTCCCGATCTGCATCTCTCTGCCTCATTGTACGTGTGAAGGAATGGCTGGGTAAAAGTAGTAAAAACACCAAGGAACACTAGTAGGAGGGGAGGAAAATCAGAAAAAAATATTTTTAAAAATAGTTTTTAAAGAAAAGGAAAATTAACTTACAGATGTGAGAGACTGGGAGGGTGGTCGCCTGCCAGTAGCTTTTGGTCTGGTTGTAGTTGGATGATTAAGCTTCTCAGCAATTGGTATTACAGAATCAAAACCTTCCAAGTCTTAAAAATAAAATAGAATTGATTTGGTTTTCTGGCAATTGTCTTCAAAGGGAAAGAATCACATTTTTTTCTAATTTCAAAGAAATGAAATCCCATTTTCCCCACTGTGTCACAGTGTTCTGCACATATTTAGCCACCATGATGGCACTAAAAAAACCTGGAAGTCAAAGGCAGCTGTAATGCAGTCACCCTTGCCAAGAACAATTACCCTTCCATCTCAAACACAATAAAGCAGAGGGGGAATGTGTAGAGGAGCCTTTGGCTTTGTTTTCAGCATAGTGAAAGCTAAATGACATCATGGGTTCTACGGCATGGAATAAACAGTTTCAAAATTTCCATCTGGCTACTGAAGGGGTTAGTAATTATTTTTTTTTCCTGAATAACTGGAGATATAAGATTGTGCACACATTGTCTTAGGAACTGTACTGTCAGCTCTGCATTGCAGTAATTTCTCAGGAGAATACAGAATGAGAATGATCAAGCTGGAAGTGATCTGCAGGTTCCTGGCCACCTGCAGCTGGAGGCACCGTGGTTTCCAGTAACTGCATAGGTGAGAGGACTATCTCCCTCCAGTAGTCCAGAGGCTATGGCAGGTAAAAGCTTTAATAGGCTCCTGAAGCTGTACAGAGTCCAGGGAAAGCAGGTCTGCTTGAATGCTGTACCAGCCATCTCCATGGCCAGTGAAAAGCTCTGGGGAAGTGTTTACTGAATCCAGCCACAGGGTAGCATGTTTACGTGAAAGAAAGATGTGGAGGCTCAAGGAATACCACAGCTCATGATTACATGGATAAATCAAATGGCTTAATACCATTCATCTATTTTTATGGGTTGTATCAGTTTCACTCACCTTCATTTCAAAATGCCCTACAGCATATGTTGAGCAGGAAGGAGTCAGAAAACACACAAGAGGTACTTTAGACAAGATAAATCAAAATTCTTCAAAATTACTTTCAGTTATGAATCAGATACAGGAATGATATTCATTATTCAGAGACTATTTTTCATTGCACACATGTAGGAGAAAATAGCTTTTAAGTTCATAGTTCTATATACTAGGCACTTAATTTTCCAAAGTATTACAGAACAATAAATCTCTGAAGATCCAGTTTTGTTGTCATATTACAACCAACCATTGTACAAAATTATGGAACAGAAGAACAAATTAATTAATGGGCCTGTGCAATAAACTATATGCACTGAAAGACATTTAAATTGATTCCAAGTACTCATGATTTGTCAGCTAGAAACTAAATGGGATTGTAGCTTCCTTATTCAGCAATATCCATCTCCAAGAGATTAAAAAAAAAAGGCAGAAAAAAAAGAGAGCCCTTTCAATAGGCCTGAAATAGTCTAAGGTTATTCACCTCCAAACACTACTCTATTTTTGGAGTGACTCTTCCTATATATAACCAGTGACCCCACTGTCCTCTACCATGTGTTTTTGTCATTGCTCTTTCTATTGACTGTTGCAGCCTGTGTGCAAAGGTAGGTCACCCACCCAGTCTGTCAGTGGGATTTTGGAAATCTGAAGCCTCAATTGTACCCAACATGCCAGGTGAGGCCACAGTGCTTTGAAAGTTAAAATGAACTAATTTTAGCAGTTTGCACAAAACCTATCTAGAGTCCTACACAACTTCAGGGTTTCAGGAGAGCAGAAACCGAAGGAAAAATTTGTTTTCTGGAGAAAAAAAAAAAGCAAGCAAGTATAAGAGCTGGTTTCCATTAATATCCAGTTTTAAGCTGACCCATAAGATAGCCAAATGAGTTAAGATCACAAAGCAAATCAGTAATCAATATATTAACATATTGTCTAACTTTAATCTTCACTACTGAGTTACTCTGCTAAATGGCACAGCCAAAATGGAATAACATCAAAAATATACACGCCTTTCTAAATGGGTGATACTCACACACATGAGCAGAAATGGAGGCTTAAGCAATTCTTCCATTTGCCCCAGCCACTCTCTCCTGCTTTACTGTTTTTACTATTTTTTTTTTTCCTGAGCAAGCTTTAATCCAGCTCATTTTTCAGGAGCATGTGCCAAGCCATGCAAATACTTGCACTGAAGGAAGGATCAGTTACCAGTACCACAGGACTGATTCAAGCTGCTAAAACTGAGGGGAAGAGCAGATTCTGCTTTGGGGGAAGGAAACTGGCTGAAGTTATTCTGCAGCCTAGAAAAGCTGTGGTGCATGACTTCCCTCTCCCCATTTTCCATTTCTGTGGTCTACACAGGAGTATGAAAGGAGATTAAGTGAGATGGGAGTCAGTCTCTCATCCCAGGTAATAAGCAACAAGAGAAGAGGAAACAGTCTCAAGTTTCCTTGAAGTTTAGTTAGGGGAGGTTTAGATTGGATACTAGAAAAAATTTTGTCATTGCAAGTGTGGTCAAGCATTGGAACAGGTTGCCCTGGGAAGTGGTAGAGTCAACTGCTAATCAAGGTATTCAAAGAATGTGTAAATGTGATACTTAGAGAGATGGTTTAGTAGTAGTAGACTTGGCAAAGGTGGGTTAATGGTTGGATCCAATTATCTCAGAGATCTTTTCCAACTTGAATGATTCTATGATTCTGTAAGTGCCACCGTCCCTTTCTCTGCTCTTACAAAAGGTATCTACACTCATATAGAAAACAGTCAATGAAAAAATAGTGAAGTCAATTAATTCAGTGTGTTTCTTTGACTTAAATAAACTAGTAAATACCTAGAGTTCTATATTTGATCAGAATAAAATACTCAGGTTTAAATTGTAAAATGTATTGATAAACAGAAAATGTATGGATTTGCATCCTTGAGATCCATAAGCATTTCCAGACATAATTTGCTGCATACATTTTATAAATACCACGAAAGATGAACATTTATGTGCAAAGCTTCTATTATCAAGAAATATTGAGAATCCTACATTTTTTTCCTCTTCTGAATGCATTTTTGATATCTAGAAAAATAAACTAAAGCAGCCTATACCTGCACTGAATTTTAAAGAGAGGCTATAAAGGCTCCACAGGTAGTATCTTCTGCCAAACTAGTGAAATCACAGCCATTCAGTTGATACTCTAAATGAAATTCTGTTTAAGTGTAATGACAACACTTGGTACAACAATAAAATAGTAAATCCACTTCTAGCACTCTTACGTGCCCTTTTTCTCTCCATTTGTCCTCCTTATTCAGATGTTGTTCTTCCTCCCAAATCCACTCTGCATCTAAGGCTATCACCACTTCCTACAATCATCACCTGTGGAGATATTCATTCAAGAAAATTCCCAACCAGTGAACTGGTAACAGAGCCACTCACAAAACTTCTGCCATGCTGTCATATATGCTGTGGAATCAGTAATTCACTTGTGCTGGTTATTTGATTATTTTTTGCTGGTGGAAAGGAAGGCTATATGGTTCTGACTATATTAAACTCACTGAGGTCATTAAATGCAGGGATTTTGATTTTAGTTTGTATTTCTGCAACTATCAGAATTTGGGAACTTAAATTTACATACTAAACAAAATGTAGAGCCTTCCTGACAGGACCCAAATGGAATGTTATTAAAGAAAGGTCCAGTCTACTGTATTCACAGGCACATCAATTGACAGTACAGCAACAGCAGCATCCAGCAGACCTGGACTCACTGGTCCAGCTTTTTCTTTGTCTGGTAATAACAAACAGTAAGGAAGAATTTTACATAGTAAATGTGTAGAACATAGAGATGGCATCCATCAATTAAGTCCCTAATTACAAAATAGGTGGTATTTGTTCTACAAATAAACAGATACATTTATCATTATTACTGTCTCACTGATCAAGCTGGAAATTAATGAAGTAATTTATGAGATGGGGAGAAAGGCATCAGAATAATTTTAATGTATCAGTGTAGTACATAAAGTCTGGCTTACTGAGCAACCATATTTCCTGAATATGAAAAAATGTTAGCTGTGCAAGAATTATTCTCTGGTATCCTTCCATGCACCTTAAGAATAGAGTATTTCCCCCCATTGCTATGTTCACCTGGAAACATGGTTATTTAAACGATGATGTTGGTATTTTTTTTTAAATGCCCACATCCAGGAAACATTTAGAGAAAAAGTTCTAAACTCATTACACTTGTACCTTGCTAGAAAAATGACCTTTAGTCCCTACTCCCCAAAAGAGCCCAGAAATAAAAAGTTAAGTGGTTATGCTTCCTTCCTTACCCTTCTTATTCCCTGCATTTACTATTCTGGCATAAAATGTAGCTAGGCTTCATCTTCCATTTTGGTTTTTCAGTATTCAGGCAAAATCATTTACACATAATGATGACAGAAATTTTTTTCAATTAGTAGAGAGAATTCACCTTGAAAAAACGGAAATGGGAAATGATATATAAGAGAATCAACACTTTCAGAATGTTAATGGTGAGGTTTCACAGGATAGAAATACAGCAGTGCTGAAGGAAATGAGGCAAAGTTGGCATTCAGTTCATTTTAAGAAGATTATGTCACAAAAGCCAGAGGTGGATTTCATTCCATGATCATCTTCAATACATTTAACAGGTTGGCAACAGGCATGTGAAATAGTATATATACTGTCTTTAAATGAAATAATCCTTGAAGGTGTCAAATGAGACACACACTGCACACAAAATCTTCTGCAGTAGTGCCCATTCAATATATAGAAGAAATTTAAAAATAACTCAATAATCTGAATGTTCATTGGAATTTTCAGAAGACTACAATTATTTTAACTACTTCAAGCATCCAGATTCTGCTACTCCCTCCATGCTGAACAGCATTGTACCCTTTGAGAAGTACATCCATACTCCCAGCCAGGGTCCAGGCAGCAAATCTCACCCAGAATGAATCACAGACTGTTTCCTAAGATTTGGGTAATGCAGTTTTAGGAGGAGAGCTCCCTGGCTGCAAGGCTCCTTTGTTCAGGAGTGCAACAGTGACATGCCAGGGAGGGCTGCCCACACAGCTCTGTGCCCTGGGGTGAAACAGCCTAGCTCACCTGGCCTCCCAGGACTGTCACTGCACAGCTGTGACTTTAGGACAACCTCTCCTGAAATGGGAGAATTACATTCTCCCATTTCAGTCCCGACTTTTATGGTTTTAATAGCTGAATGTAGAAATGTGCTGCCATAATGAGCTCTGCTAACCACTTGCCAGTGCCCTCATAAGGATTTTATTTTTAACAATTCAGAACATGCCAAGAAAGAACTGAAAGGTCAAGAAAACTGAGGAGCTAGAAGAAATGGATATGCTGTTTTCAGGCACCTCAACTTGATACACATGGCAACCAATTTAAATTTCTAGTTTACTGCTTTTTTCTGGACCCTTCAGGGCAAGAGCCCTACTTAATTTATATAAAGGACCATTACCATATTCCTGATTACAATATTTACAGTCTAGAGCTATGTTTATGGGTGATTTTGACTTACTGACGTAAATATTGCAACTTAAACCAGTCGGGCAATTCTGATCCTTTGCTTTGCCCTATTAAAATGAGCATGAATAGCAGCATAGAAAGAGGTTGAGACAGATTTTGATCTTCATTATATGAGTCACATTTTGTCCTCCAATCCTTATATCTAAAAACCAGTATTTTCTGATTTTCCAATATTCATTCTGTGTTTTCAGGCAAAATAATTATAATATCTCGCAGTAAAACAGCCTGTGATTTAAAGACAAACCTGCTCCATTCTACAACCTTTTACCAGAAATATTCTCCATCTTTTTCCCTAGTGTGGGCCAAATCTTATTAGATCACTTTTTCTTGCTGTCAGAGGCACAGTGATCACCTCTCCTGACAAATACAGCTCTAGAACAACTGCAGATCCAGTTCAAGGAAACATGATATACTGAAGATTTTTTTGTTTGTTCATTAGATATTTTCAAGAGGGTATTTTTAACTGTCCTTTCAGGGAGGGACAGAAAAAAAAAGAATGGGTAATCACATGGCTTTGGCCAGTACTCCATGATCCACCAGCAAATACTGTGCAGATTAAAGTCTGAGGAAAAGCTAAGAAATGGACTTGGCACTGACCAGCTTCCAGGGAAACTCTTACAATATTTCATACCATCATCAGATGTTTCAGTAGGAATCAGTGAAGGCATATGTGCCTTATGTTAGCACCGGTGAAGATTATTAACTGCTTTCATAAATACTAAGCAAAATGTATAAAGAGCCAGGAAAAATATTGGAAAGATGTGTCCACTTGGCTCTGTGCAACTCAGTCTTTCTGCAAAGCACAGAAACTGCTTTTTGTGGGGATTAACTGATCATTTCCACAGTAGGTACATTATTTTTACTTCTTTGTGGTTTATTCCTTAAATCACTTCGCTTAAATCCATATGGATTTAAGTATTAGTTGATGCCAAAGCAGCCCTGCTTTGGATAGACAAGACTTGTTTCAGGAATCCAGGATTCCAAAGTGTGTGTGTACGTTTGTGTGTGTGTGTGTAGTTAGAAGATGTAGGATGGATCCTGACTTGCAGAAATAGCTCAATACCATTTTTTGGAAAGCATTAGTTTTTGATCGACTGTTTTGGTAGGTACACTGGCATTTGGTCAGTGCTCAACCCACTACATCCACTAAGCTATTCTATCTTCTACATCTTCTGCCATCATGCTGGCCCCTCATGTACAAAATCCTTTATGAAATTAAAAAGAAACACATCACCTAAAGAAAGGTCAAGTTATGCCATAAGGCATGAATTGAAGCTGTTGAAATCAATGTAGTTCTATGTAGGAACAACAGTTTATAGAACAGGGTTTATTGTCAGTGTAGCTCATGTTGCTTTAGAAGCATTTTAAAAGCTCAAAAAGCCACTGCCAATCCAGACCAGTTGTTGGTAGAGATGTACCAACAGATGTAGGTAACCACTGTGATTTAACCACAGCCTCGGGTACATAAACACACATTTTCCACTGAGTGCCCTGAACAATCTTCAAATTTTTACCGTATGTTTGCTGTGGGTTTTTTTTCTCTTTCAGACTAGAAAACCATACTAGTACATTTCTAAATCTTTAGCACAATGAAATATATGCATTTCACTTTGTGATGACAAAATCCATCTGCAAGAACAAGTTAATGAATCTAGAGCATTGACAAACACCACATGTAAACTGCACGTCACCTTAGTCACTAAAATTTCTTATGATACATTAAATGATAATGATTTCTCATTTCAATGCTATGATGCAAGATTTTCTGTCACAGTATGCTCAATTTCAACTTTTAATTTAAAAAAATTCTGTAATATCCAAGTAAACTTCGGCATTCTAAAACATGTTTATTTTTGTGTTTGCTTGTTATGCATTGTAAATGAAACCAAAGACAGGACAGAAAAGAAATGGAAAAAAAAAAGCCTTACCCTCATGAAATGAAGAACAGTTAGCCATGGCAAAGAGATGTAAATAGGAAAATTTGAATGCAAGATGTGTGGAAAGCAAAGTAAAGACATCACTGAAAACAGGGAAAAAGGAAACAAAAGAAAAAGTGAGGAGGAATGGGGAATGGTTTCTCTTAAATAATCTGAAGGCTAGTTTTCCAATGGCTTTTGTAAAGAGTGTGAAAAAAGTAAAAGCATGGACAACAGAAATAAGAGCTGCCATTTTATTTATAATCAGCAGTGATGTTGCTAAGCAGAATTTTTTCTTGTCGGTGCAGTTTGGGAAATTGTAATCAGTACTGAATTATCATAAAGAAATTTATATGTGAAGTCACAGCTCTGCTGAACATGTTAAGGAAACCAAGTCATGAGCTAATCTACATAAAAATAACTTTTTACCTACGCTACTCACAGAACATGATTAACAGTATTATACATCACCTCAACCTTGCTCAAGCATTTGTGATTTTTCCGATTGGTAAAGTGGGGAGAGAACATTTTTAACAGTGTGGGGTTTTCTGGTTAGACAACACTGATCCACTGGTAGAATATTACTCAGAAAATAAACTGGAAAAAGCCATTTCCAAGGGACCTAGACAAAATGCAAGTTTTGAATCAGGATTCCCAGTTCAGCTCAGTATATTGCTGCTCAGTTGTTGATGGCATTACTAACTTCATTGTTGCTGATCACTTTGTTTTTTGAGAGATGGCATATGGAAGAGCCCTGTATCTTTTCCTCTATCACAGAGGTTTTGGTCTCATTATAGTAAAGAAAAGAAACCAACTTAGAAATCCTTAAAAAGGCTTCACAGAATAAAGAACTGTTCTCCATCCAGCATTAGTTTGGTTTGCTTTACTAACCAAAACTGTCTCCATTGTTTTTTGTCCATCTCTCTGCTCAGCAGGCAAGGAATAAGAGCTTTAGACTGACCATAGGACCAAGAACGTGACAGCCACCACCCAGCTTAACATCTCTAGTGCAAAGTACCAGGAGGTGCTGTGGTATTCATTTTCAATGCACAATTTACCATCAGTACTTAGCATAAGCATGAAAGAGGGTGAGGCAAGTGATTGTTGCTTTTCTCCCTGATCTCCCTGAGAGCTCTTAGTGACTGGGAGTGGTATTGGACTAATGGAACAATAAAGAGGAGCCCAGTAACCAGAATGGTCATGCACTGAACTTGAATTTTTATCAAAGGCAACTGCTAAGTCACACCTTCTCTGCCCCATAGGTTCACTCTAACTTGTGTAAGTTTGGATTTCTGAAAAGACACCAAATGGTAGATTTAATCAAATCCATTTTGACAGGGTGGATGAGCCTCAGAGAAGCTGAGGTCATCCTTCCTACAGAACACATGATATAGGGGCAAAACCAGTAAGATTTATCACTGTTAAATATTATCTGGATCCACACAGCCAGATCCAGCAGTGTTTTGGAATACACTGGACAACTCCACTCACATATCCATCATCTTTTCTAATAACTCATGTAGCCACAAGACTTTTCCAGCCCATTGTTCTCTTTGTAAATAAATTAAACAAAATCACACACTTACCATAAATCTCTACAATTACATTGCACCATAAACTGATCTGAACTCCAAACCTCTCTTCATAGGAAAAGACATTAATCCACTCTGAATTGGTTTTCTTTATTAAGCCTTGATTTATTGCTCTGCCCTCTCTTAAAATGTCTTATTTATTCAACAATATTTTACACAAGCTGTCAAAAGCTGCCTGAAAATTTATAACAGTTCTGATCTCTGGATCCCCTTTCAATTCAAACCCATAATTTATTTATTTTTTTCTTTTAACAAGTTGTCTAACAGGCTAGAACGACATGATTTGCCCTTGTAAATGCCATTCTCGTTTGACCCTATCAAGTTATACTTATTTAAGTATTCACACTATTTTATCCTTGAGCTCAATAGGTTCTCTGTGTAAATGGTAACAGGAGGACATCAGCTAAACCCTCTGCAACATGTTATAGTTTGGTTTATGGATTCTTGTTGGCTCCTGTTCTGCATCTAAAAAAAACCCCAAAACAACCCAAATTCCTCCCTCCTCTACCCTCTGCTCCCCCTACATGTTCTGGAAATGAACAAGAATTTCTATAAATCAGATTTCCTGCCTGACATGTTAAGAATAAAACAAAATAAAACCATAACCAACAAAACCCAAAAATACAAAACATTCTAAGCTTTTATCCTGATAGTGATTCCAAAGAAACTAGAAGAAGGAATAAAAAAGTTTACCTCCATCACTCACAGGTAGCACATGCTACCTGCACTCATAACTTTCAAGTAAGCAGAGGCTTATGTGCTTTGAAGCAAATTTGTAAACATAGTTATAAACACTAAATGGTAGAATTTGTCTGCATTTCCATACATTCCTTTCTAATAATCTCTACATTAAAAATGTTCATGCAATTTATCGCGAGTTTCTAGCTTTCCATGTTTAAGCCAAATGAAAACCTGGGAAAAACATAATACCTGCTACTCCAGAAGAGCCATAGCAACAGCAGAAGCTTTACAAAAAGCAAATATATGCATGCTGGAAAGCTCATAGACCTAGGTGAAATGCATTTAGTGTTCTGATTTTATGTTGCAATTAAAATTCCTTTAAAACCTGAAGTTCTGCTTCCAAATCTGAGGAAAAGGCACGTTTGGCTGTTGAAAGGATGTTATTGTACAGAAATGCTTTACTAAGAGAGGAGTCTGGGTAGACACCACCACACCAAAATGACATTTCATGCCCTGCTGAAAGGTAGCAATGCTTCCAGAGGCAGGATCCCTGCTCTGCCTGAGACAAACACGGCTCTGTGCGGGCACAGCTGCGAGCGAGCGCCGAGAGCGACGGCAGCAGCTGCTGGGCTTTCTGAGCAGGGGCAGAAGATGGCTCTGGGGCTGTGCCTGCTGCCCCGGACACAGCTCCCTGCACCCTGCCCAAGGGCCACTGCAGCAAACCCAGCAAACACCATCGCTCCTGCTTTGCCAGCCTCAGGAGGAAGGAGGGGGAGAGAAGACCGAAAAAGAACCTGTTGTTGCTCCTTTCCAGGTGACTTCCTGATTAAATGGCTCATGGGTCAGGAGCACAAGTTGTTTACAATAGAAATTTAGACTGCTTTTAATTAGTGTATGCAGTAAAATTTAGTCAAATTGACTTGAACTGAGTTTATGCTCCTTTGTATTGCACAGTGTAAAGATTACTAACCGCACCAAGCCTACAGTCTTTTGCAGTATTAAAACCGTGGCAGCACTATTACATCAGTTAAACAAGTATGCCTTATTATTGTTGGCCTTCTCACTTGTTTCAGAGTTTTAAACAAAAAGAACAAGAGCTTTCCTATTCAAAACAGCTCTCTATTCCATATTTGGTTTAATTGTTTTTTTAAATAGAAAACCCCAACAAAACTATTTTAAGTAAAGTAGAAATGATCCTTTAATCCTGCAATCTTTTAAAATTTCATATAAAAACACTCATATTCATTGCCAAATCCTCAATCTGCCTCTTGAATCATACCAAAGTCATTAAAAAGCAGAAATTTGCACCATAAATTTCTTAGGCAAGCTGTAGAAAGCACTATAACTTACCGATGTCATTGCTTCTTTCAGAGGAGTCTTTCTCTAGAGTGCCGGATACCGTACTGCCCACTAATTCCACTTTTGGACTATCACTCCTGCATTTGGATCAAGAAGAGGAGATGTTTTATTGGGAGTTTTTGTGTGGGTTACAGTAAATTGGTAGCTAACTTGCAATTAATAATGAGAGAGCAAAGTATTCTTCCTTTGCAGCACCAGAGTAATAGCAATGTCAGCGAGAGCAATCTCTAGCAAGTCGACATGCTGTACGGATTAACCTTATCCCGTTTCTCCTTAACACCTGTCCAAAAAGCCTCTTTTAGACACCGTGGTGTCCGGAATAATTCTTCAGATGTTCACAGCATCTCAACACGAAGGAAACCTAAGGGCAAGGGGACATTCTTCAACATCTTCTTTGTAGTTTTTTTCTAATTAATTGGCTTGCACAAACTACAGCAGTGGACTACCTGAAATGCTGCAGAAAGCAAGAACCTCAAGCTAGCATTGTGCGTTTCAGCAGTTCTAAGTATTTACTTATAAATGCAACTCTTCCACCATGTTTTTACACTTTTCTTATGAGACTGGACTATGAATACTGTTTCCACAGTCCAAAGAACCAAGATCACCTAATTTGTCAGAAATGTCTTTTGAATAGTAACGCATCAGGAGCTACGATACTTTATACAGAGGAGCTATTTTAAAATCAAACAGGAGATCAAACAAAAGCAACAAAATTATCCCTGCTTTGGAGAACATTCTATCCCACAAGTACTTGAGTTTACTAAATCATTTACCTACTGAAACAATATAAAAAAACCCAACAGTGGTAGGCAGGTAACTCAGTATTGCACAGGTCTCTCTAATCTCTGATATTTTCTTGACAACAACTGCTCAGTAATGCAACACATTGTACTTGCCATCATTATCAGGTCACTTGACAAATACAATAGTTTTTCCACAATGACTATTCCCAGTGCAACCTATAAAAATTATGATGTATGTAAGGTACCCAACTTAGGGATAAAGATATAGATCTGCCCCGAAACAACCCAGGCAGATGTGTACTATACAGTGCAATAATTAGCAATAATTAGCTACTGACAGTAAAATATGCAGTGAGCTCACAAATCTTGTTGATTTTTTTCATTGGTCTCTGCTTTTGATACCATAAGCTGATGACAGATGGCCTGAACCTCAGCTCATGGCAGCAGCTTAAGAGCAAAACACAAAGTGGCTGGAAACCCTATTTCAGACTTCAGGGAAGCTGTGATAAAGAGCTGAACATTTTTATTAAAATCCAGAGGAGGTCATAGATTAAGTGAATATATATCCCATTAAACCCTGTGATAGGGTGACCAGTGAACAAAAAATAGACAGTCAAATTAACAAGCAAACTATTCCACAGCTCTCAATATGGCAGGCAGTCTTCACCAGGAAGGACACAGAAGAAATTTAATGCATGCACAGAAAATTGTATTAATTGGCAAGATGATAAATAAAGGTATTTCCAAGTGACCTACCTTTAGATCAACAACAATTAGTTTTCTTATTTTTTAGTCTTTAACTTTTTCTTATATTGCTTATATATTTGTAAACCTATAAGAAGCAACATAGTTTCTTGGCTGACAGAGCAATGAGCATCTGACTGCACACTCTGTTTTACACACATACATTTCCCAGCAATCTGAGAGCACAATGTGAGTTGGAAGCACTCTAGGAAATGTGTGAGTATGGCTTTGGAGAGATTCTTAGAATGGCATAATTTAGGGCTGAAAGTCACAACATTTACCACTTGCCTACAAAAGATACCAAGATATATGGCAACAGCCCCACAAGAAGAATCAACAGGCTTATTATGCCACTCTGCATCCATACTGTTGTGAAAGGAGTGGAGCCCTCCCTTCTCATTCACAGTGTCCCTCTCTGCTCGTGCCCATACAGGCAGGCTGTCAGCTTCACCAGACAGATGATCAGCCTGAGAGAAACCCCACACTAATGGAAGGCCCACTGCAAACTGATTAATTGCCATCTGGAGCAACTCCCTGACCCATATGGATGCACAGCTGCACAAATGCTGGTGCTAAACACAAGGGAGGCAGTGGGAATGGGGTGTCAGGACAAGGAATCCTGTTAGCAGGGGCATGGACATGGATTGGTTTGAACTGATTGTAAAGGTGCATCGGTGTTTATGGCTTGCCTACTCCAGAGAATGGACTTCTCTATAAATTGTATAATCGTGGTATGTCTAAGTGAAGCCTTTGGAACGAACTGACAGCTATTCATTGCCCCACATGTTTTTTTATCTGTCCTATTGCCCTTGAAGCCCTACTCAGCCTCCAGTAAAGGAGGACTATATTTAAATGGAAAAAAATCATCACTACAAAAAGTCAGTGAGATGCATAAGATGCAAGCCACTTACTCAGGACAGAAGAAAACCCTCTTTGGCTCTGCAGCTGCCATGGAAATCTCACAGGACTCACTTTGCAACTACAGCAATTTCCCCCTCAGGATCATGTACTGGCTTTGGCTGGGATAGAGTCAATTTTCTTTATAGCAGCTTGCATGGTGCTACATTTTTGCTTTGTCCTGAAAACAGTGTAGATAACAGAGGGGTATTTTCATTGTTACTGAGCTGTGCTTGCACAGTCAAGGCCCTTTCTGCTTCTCCTGTCATCCCACCAGGGAGAAGGGTGGGGACAAGGAGTTGGGTGGGGACACAGCTGACCCAGGGATGTCCCACGCCACATGGTGCCATACTCAGCATGCAGAGGGGAGGGAAGAAGGAGGATGGAAGAAGGGGGATGTTTGGAGTTATGCCATTTGTCTTCCCAAGTCACCACTGCAGGTGATGAAGCCAAACTTTCTAGTGGATAGCAGAACACCTGCCTGCCTGTGGGAAGTAGCAACATTCTTTGCTTTGCTTGCACATACATAATTTGCCTTTCCTGTTTAACTGTCTTTGTCTCCACCCACAAGTTTTTTACTTTTGCCCTTCTGATTCCCACCCCCATCCCACAGTAGGAGTGTGAGCGAGTGTCTGCATGGGGCTCAGCTGCCCACCAGGGTTAAACCACAACAGGTCAACAAAAGTTTAAAATATTTCAAGCAAAGATAGAACAAAATAATAACTACTCCATTGCATGCCTCACCAATGAACTGAATACTAGGGTATGTTTTGGTTTTTCCAAGACATCACATAGTTAAATCTGAAGATTGTAGGAAAGACTTGTATTTCCAAGTATGCCCAGGTGATCAGCAGGTATGGACTGTATTTTGGAGCAACAGGGCAAGCATGTTTAAAGCAAAGTCCAAAAGAAGCTGTGGCAGTAGCACCTGGACAGAAGAGTAAGTTCTCAGAAATGTACAACCAAAGCATTTCACTAAGATGAAACTGGGAGCCCAGGCAAGTCCCTTTTTTTCTTTTCATTTGCCCCAGATTTCTCCCTAAGAGCATTTTTTTATTTAACCGTATGTGGAGGAATGAAGAAAATCAATGTCTAGCATTTCACTCTAACTTTTACACAATTCTGGTATTTAATTCACCATTACTATTACTGCTTGAACTCCAGTAGTTCAATAGCAGCTAATTTTCCTAACAGTACAATAGTAAAAACATATTAATGCCTATATTGTAGTTTTTTCTGCAAGATTCACAGCTTGCCCATTTTAGGCAACTGTTTTATTCTGGTTTTCATCTAACTCTATTCACTATGCATAAAGGAAATCTACGGTGCACAACCCACTTGCTGATGACTAAAAGGTAGCCACCTAGACTTGATTAGGACTACAGTGAGGCCTTTAATTTCTGCAACCTTGCCTCTAGCAGAGAATAAATGGACTTGTGTTGGCAAGTCCAATTTCTCAGTGCTCCTCAAAGACTGTAAACACCTCTGATAAAAAGTGCATGTAAGTGCAGAGTGACAACCAACATTAGATAATAATTACTTGATGGCACTATTCTGCAGTGGCACCAGCTAAAAGAGCATTGAAGATGTGTATTTTGCTAAAGTTTGATCTAAAATGATCAAAGAAAGAAGACTGAAAGCAGGCTGACAGTATTTGAAATGTGCATTGCCTAATGCTATTCCTCAGCACAATCCAAGCTTTCGTGCTGACTTAGTGCCCAAGCTATGCTGCAATAACTTGAGGTAAACTAAGAAAGTCAAGATCAGGGTAACATTCTGATGCAGGTATTTTCCACACATTCTGCACTGTTGCAGCAACAGTAGAATTTAATCAGTAGAAATGAACTAGTCATGAACAGTTCATGAACTGCTATTATTGAGAAGATCATTATGATCCAGCCAGATGACTATAAGAATTTTCTTCTTTCTTGTTGTTCTTTAAATACAACTTACTATGAAATAAATTGGGACATAAACTGCAAAACCTAAATTCTTTAAATGAGTGTTTTTTCCACCAATCCCAAAACCATTGGACAGAAGAAAAGCAATACCTTGCATGAGTCACAGGCACAACAGGTCTTTCTGGTCGTCTTGGGGGCAGGGTGCCAGGTCTGCTCACAGCATTGGCTTTGGGGGGCCGAGGTTTCTTCGGAGGTATAGCAGGAACTGAAGGCTTCTGCAGGTCTAACTGTTTTTGCTCTCTCTCTGATCTTTCTTTAAATCAATCATTTCCAGAGAAAAGAACAGGGATATTGTTAAGTGGAATTCATTTGCACTCACAAGTCTACATTCAAAGAAGAAATCTTCAACTGTAGATAGACTGTATACAAAGAAAAACCTTTCCATTTCTGTTCTAAATCATTATTTATTTGATATAATTGCCACAAATCAGTTGCTCAACCTGCCTGGCTGTTCTGCCTGGAACTCCTCAGCCAAAACATATGTGCAGCATCTTCATGGGAATACTATTTTTTGTTTTAGTAACTTACTGTTTTCTGACTGTAAAGTACAAGAATGGCAAGAAACTACATAAAATTACATACCATATGGTACAACTTCCCACAAGCATAACTTATATTAAATTTTAGTATGAAACAATATTAATTTAGAAGGTCACAAAAATAATTATGCTGGATATTCTTAACATCTCTTGGACAAACAGAAATACTATTTTTAGGAGGGGAAAAAGCATATTTCACTTGAAATATTACACTTTCACTTGAAATAATACACTTAAGTGAAATTAAAATACAAACACAAAAATTTAACAATGTCTAGCAGGATATAAACTCCTCAGAAAAATCAGACCTATTATTTAGGTTTTAAGCACAGACTTATATGCTGAATTTTTCAGCTTGCTGATGAAAACCTAGATAATTTGCAGAATGGATTATGCATAGTTAGGGAGTGCCACCATGCTAATATCCAGTGCCAAACATGCAATATTTGTGCATTGGATTTGTGTCCTGTGCATGTGTAAAGTACAATACACATTAATAATTCTGAATAATATGCTCTAAATTCCCAATACAAAAAAACCATGTAAGCATGTTTGCCACACCCGAGAAAGGCTGAATTTTCTTAAAGAAAGGGCAAAACTCTCCAAGGAACTAAAGTTCTGCCCTCTATATCCTACTATTTCAATACCCCACTTCCCTTGACAATGCTGCCTATGATATGCTGTGAATGTTACACCTCTGTGTACATCTAAGAGGGGAATGTTACAGGATATTGCTTAATGGGTTCTTAATGAGAACCCATTAATGAGAGGATCATAGATTAAATCCCCAGAAACACAATGCACATTAGGTTTGGAATAGTCCAGCTAGCACTATTGTTCACAGGCAGTATGCTTTGAGCAGATGCAGCCATTGGGTCCTCAGTAACACTGAGGCTTTTCCAGCACACTGTGTAATTTTTACACACTTAATCCTGTGACAATTTATACTGCGTCAGTGTCCAAGAATCTAAATTGTATGAGGGACAGGCTGGGCAGTGTGCCAACACACAGCTCAAAGGATGTTCCTGAGCCACCCCTGCTGTCACACCACATGAGCCATTCCTGCCACTCCCTGGTACTCCTAAATGTAGGTACTACTCCTACAGCCTCTTTTCAATGTTTAGAAAAGTTACAGATATTTATAGCCAAGTAGAGTTAACATATTTAAATTTCCTCTGCTGTTTTAGCAGTTGGCTTTTTAAATCTAATAATGGAAAACAAAGGGGTTTATTGCTAAGACAATCATGAGAAGCAGCACACACAACCAAAAGTAAACCTATGCAGAGGAAACAGCTAAAACACTTGTTAGATTACTAAGATGTATATCCAGAAACAGATCTTGGTACTTGGAAGTCTGAAGGTTCTGTCACTAAATTATAACTGCATATTATGCATTTAGTCATGTACATACACGTGCCTTTTAAAAGGCTGCAAGTTCAAATACTTAGACATTAAAAAATCCCACAAACAAACTTGTTCTTACGATCTAATAGTCCACTTAACACATGAAACTTGGCACCATCTTCAATTACAGAATAGATGTAACTATTTTTCTGAGACTATTCACCATTCACAATGAACACAATGAAACCATTAAAGGTTTAATTTGCTTGTCCCTGCTCTGTGTGGTACTGTGTCCCATTTCTCGCAATGTTCAAACATGGCTTTGAAGGATTTTTTCGTTTCTTCGCTGCCTTGCCTGTGACTTTTGTGGCTATGATAATGGGGTGATTCATAGGCATTAATGACTATATCTCCACAAAATCCCTTTGAGATGCAGGAAAACCACCAACCCAGCTTTCAACTAGAGAACCAAAGAAGACAGATGTCAAGAAAAAAGTACACACTAATCTGGGGTATTTTACTTGATCGAGCACCTGGGTTTTACAGAGCACTGGGCTTTATAGAGCATTTCATGTATTGAGAGCAAATCTCCCCTGGACCTCAGTTGTGGCTGCCTGTATTCAACAGCTCTGGATGGCTACAATTGAACACCCTGAATTCAGTCCATAAGCAACGAGAGCCTTTCCAAAATGCCTATCATCACAGTCTATCAGAGTGGAAAACAAACATCCGAACAACACAGTTTATGGAAACAGAGAGTGGAAAATGAGGATGTGCATTGGTTCTATTTCCCTCATCACTCTGCAGAGAACAGGCTGAAAAGCACATTTCATACCTTTTTCTTCTGTTCTATTAGGAAGACATTCTGGCCTTTCAGGTGGTATCTTCTTGATTTCATGCTTTCGATCTGTGGTCCCTGTCAAAGACAGAAAAAGTTGGAATTCCAAGCCAACAAAACAGTGGCATAAGATTTAGTTCTGCAATTTCTTAGGCTTTTTATATTCCCCAATTTGAAAACATCTTGCTAAAACTGAATATAAATTTATATAAAATATTTGCCTGTACCATAATGACAAAATAGCAATTGGATACTTATGTCTTTGTAATCAAGTTCACAGCTTCCAAAGTGTGCGATCTCAAAGAATAGACACTCTCTGCCTATTCTATGGGAAAAAAAAAAGTCTGTAATTGCGGATTTAAAATTGTGGACAAATCCTTCATCATTACAGACGTAAGTGAAGGGCAACTCAACAGTGTGCAGAAACTTTAAGAATAAATCAATTAATTGAGCAGTGTGAAGAGAATGCGTGATGGAGCTGAATATACAGAGGTTATTTTACATTAAATTAACATATCCCTTCCCTTTTTCTCCACTACTATTAGCTGTTCACTTCCACATATTAGAAGGAGGAGAAGAGCAGTGCTGGCAGCATTCTGCAAGACTATTTGCATGACTATTTTAATTGATAGCTTTTGGCCTGGAGGTGTAAGCCCCTGGCTTCTTCTGCCTCTGTACTGGAGGCCCTGACATTCTGTTTTCCAAGAAATATGAGAACTTGTGGTACAAAATTTGCAAAAATTTCCTGGCACATACAAGATAAAATCTGCTAATTCCCATGTTATAACAAACACTTTATTGGATATTGGCTTTGCTGCATTGGCTAACCACTAGGTGCTAATGCCATTTCAACTTAGTAGTGTTGAAAACCGCTTTAGGTAACAGTATTAGCATTTCAATAAAAATTACAGTAGTTGAAATCCAAGAAAAGCAGAGAAGGCAGGGCAAGGACCACAAGGCAATTTTTTGTTTCAATCTATTCTATTATATGCAGTTCTCAAGTGCATTTACATTTTCTGAATGTGCTGTTGCAACTCCCTTCTGCAGCTGGTTCCTAGAAATCAGTAGTCATCAGTGGTGATCACCAGCCATTGTTCCTTTACCCAAGTGTGCTGTTGGACAGGCAATAGTACCACATACCATGCCAATAAATAATACTAAATTCTCATTTATGGCTGGATTTGATAATCTTAAGGGTCTTTTCCAATGGAAATGATTCTATGAAAAAGACTTCACTCCTGAGAGGAGAAGCTGCTGCTCCTAAGCAATTAAAGCCTTTCAAAACTCAAGTTATACAAAGCACAAGTCAATGTATTGATAATCTCGCACACACTAATGTGTTCAGAAAGAAAGACACATAAGTCTGTACCTAATTACAGTATGATTAACAGTCATCATTAACACACAAAGGGACATTTTCAGGCCAAGTCTAGAACAATGAGCCTACTGAGGAGCTCCCAGATTCAGTTGTTCTTCCTACTTGGATTGTGACCGCCAAATTGATCAACACCCAGGCAGGCACCATGATCCTGCCTTAGCTCCCAGGTGACAGTCACCTTCACGGAAGCTTTGGGAAGTTCTGTATCAGCTCCCAGAGGAACTCAAGAGTGTTCCCACCCTTCGGTCTGGACACAGTTGTGTTGCTTACCCCAGCTACCCAGTGAAATGCTAATGTTTTTCAATGACTAGTGCATTAAGGAACTTGTGCTCCTAAATTTGGCTCTCCAGTATTCACCTTGCTTTGTAAAGTGCAGCACAGATGTCTCTGGCTGTTTACTGTGGAGATTATAAATTTATATCTCTACTATAATATAGACACCTCTTTACACATATGACACTTGTACTACAAAGACAAGTTCTAATTCTCTGTTTTGATTTTATGCTCTGCATCAGAAGACGCTGACATTTAATCACAGAGGCTGCAACTGACAGTTTTAAATTTATTCATCACACTGTGACTGGTCAAATATACAGAGGCATTACTGAAGTTGTTACCTTCTATCAACAGTGAGACCTGATATGGAGATGTGGTAAAATACAGTATAATCTCATTGAAGAAATAATTTGACAAGGTAGAGGATGTCAGGATGATTAATCCTAATAAACATTGGATGATTTTCAGCTCTAGATATGTATCAGAATAAACTCTTGTGCTTGATCAGCCAGGAGTTGTCAAAGAATGAGTATGAAAAGAAAGAACTGCAATAGTCTTGGCTTTGACGTTGATATAGGCGGCCTTAGATTGTCTGCATCCTTTTTACAACCATTTTTCCTTTGAAAATGGTCATATTTCAGAAGGAAAAATGCTATGGTGACACAGTAAAGTACTGTATGCAAGCAGCTACTTATTAAAAGTGTTATTATCTAATTATAGCGGTATAAATTGAAATAAATATGAAGTTTTATAGAGTTTTCACAAAACACATCAGGCTTTAACATCAGTGGTCACCAAGACATCGTTATTATACAACCACCACTAGATGGCAAAGTCATACTGCTCTCTCTGGACACTATTACTGATTTAAAATCAAATTTGTTTCCTTGAATCTCATGACAGAGCGAAGAACAAACCAGGGATGCCAATAAGAAACGCAAATATTTATGATCAAGATTCTGTAATCAAAGAACGGCATGACAAATTCAAACTAGTTAAATTATAGTATATTGATTCACAGTAAATTGTATAGTGGTTGCATTTCTACTAACAGCTTAAGTCTATAGGAGAGGAAAATTTACTTTTCAAAGCACCAAAAGCTGGAACACATCACAGTAACAAGAAAACTATCTGGAGACTGGGCATATTTGTTTTGGTTTTTAATCTGTGCCTGCAGTGGGGGAAGCAGTAGTGCTGCTGCAGAGTTTTTCAAACTGACTGGACTTAAGGGATTAAAGAATTGCAGCCACAGTTATGTTTCCACCACAATTGCAATACAAATGAAAACTCTGAGAGCATCCCCTGCCTTGTGATTTGTATTTTTACATTAATGGAACTGGAATTTGGTTTCCGAGTTCAGGACTGTCAAGTGTGTAGATTCTTTAACTGTTTCTAAGTTTCATGATAAATATAAATCATGCAGGCACTTTTGAAAATTAGTATGGAGAGATCCTTTTAAAATTACAAATAGATGTTCAGCTCAGTAACTACACACAGGTCAGTATAAGAGATCACAAACTCAGTTTTACTAGCACTCCTCTGTTTGGAAAACAGACTCAGCTCCTTAATACTTTTTCAACACCTTTAACTACATAACCATTCAGGATAATTCCTTTTAGTTTTACACTTAGGGCTATAAAAGTATTGAAAACCAAGAATATATGGCCTATAACCTGGAGCAGCCAGCCAGATCCAGCATTCATGCAGATCTGCAAGACTTAGACTGCAGCTCAGAGGAGGCCACTGTATGACACTATTTTATAGACATTCTAAAAAGCTCTGTGTCTCTAGAATAAATCAGATCTGTAGTGAATGCAGTTTCCTCCTGCAGGTATTATCAGACTCCACATACTGTGTCTGTACTGAAGGACATGCACACAATCAACTCCAGTCAGGGAACAAAACCAAAACAATTTGAAAAACTGAAGTATCACACTTGCTCTGATTTAGCATTATTAAGAGGCAAAACAGGTTATTTTGAAATGCTATAGATGGTTGATTGCAACACATTTAAAGCCCACCACAGTCTTTCAGGGTTACCGACTATTTGCATTTGATTGTGATTTATTAGTTGTTGTCTAGACATCTGCTTGTCAATTTTGATACAGATGAATTCTATACAAATTTGAATACACTTAATTTAGATTGAGATGTGCTCACTGACATTTGCTGTAAAAATTCAACTTTACCTGATCCTTGTTTGATGACAGGAGCTGATGGAGGTGGTGGTTTCTTCGGTCTCTAAAATTTAATAAGAGAAGAAAACAGGTTGCTTTCAAAAGGCCTGTAAATCTCATTCATACAGAGGTTGGAGTTGATCATAAAGTGCTTAACATTAATAATTACAAGTCATGAGACTACAGATCTGCCACATATTTCTCCTGAAATAACTTCATTAAAATGAATTTGAAGAGAGAAAATAGAATTGACAAATAAAATATCATTTTTATATTTGCAATTGAAATGTCCTGCTGAGGGGTTAAAAAAGTTCATTTTATGTACCTTAAGACTGGAGGAATACATGACCTTTGAGCTAATGAAGAAGTCTATTTCTTTAAAATTTAACCTTGTAAATATTTACCCATTCTGGAAAAAAAAACCCAAAACCAAACAAACACAAAGACACTCCGAGATACATGTGGTAAAACCTGAGGTATTTTCAGACCCATAAATGAGGCAAAAATGCAGAACTCAGGAAATACAGCAAAGATTACTCTTTTTTCACTTACTAGGATATATTCAGAGTTCCAGTTGTGACAGATCAGAGTTTTAGATGTTTGGTGAAATGAAACTAGTTATTCTGACTAGTCTGTCCCTTTTATACTTTTACCTTCTGTTATGATGATTTTCCTAATAGATCTGTAATGGTAAGACTGAGAAACATGACCACCAAAGGTTTTGGCAGTGCCAGAACAATTTCTCTTCACCTGAGGCAGGGGGACTGATGGTTTTTCCTCTCTGCTGATGTGTGTGAATGCATGCACAGCACACTGGCAGTCACCACAAGTGTGTTGGAATGAGTACAAAACCAAATGGAGCATCATGCTAGATCAAATGACATACTTTATCTCTCACTTTGAAAAAACCTCAACAAACTATCAAGATTATTGTGAAGAAATTCTAAGGGGAAAAAAAAATTCCCCCATATGCTCATCATTTTTTCTGAGAAGGACCTTCTTTCCTTTCCTACAGATTGATCACAATCACTTTCACTACTGGCTGTCACTTTCATTGCTGGCTATGTAGCAATGTATATTGTCTTGTGGAACAAATGTGAAATAAAATGATTTTTCCAGATATGCACAGCTTTGCCAAACTTCAATCAGCCATTAGGCTAGTATTTTCTCTCAAACTCTTATTGATCCCTGCCCTCCCTCCAATTATTTCCTATCTATCTGCCAAAGCTTTTGAGAAAGATCAATTGCTTTGCTCACTTGCAGTAATTAGTTCAGTGTCTGCCCTAGAACTTTCAGACCTTGGTCTCAGTGTTGAAAGAGAGCAGGTTTGCTGTGAAGGCTGAGTGCTTGCCACAAA
The DNA here is from genome assembly GCF_036417665.1 of Passer domesticus. Classification (NCBI taxonomy): domain Eukaryota; kingdom Metazoa; phylum Chordata; class Aves; order Passeriformes; family Passeridae; genus Passer; species Passer domesticus. The sequence continues at coordinate 16,112,122 of NC_087475.1, read as the reverse complement.
CCCTTCCAAGGGATCTCTCTCAAATCTAGCAAATGTATTTATCTCTGGAGAAAATAAAACTCCAGCTTTTGCCCAGACAGGGTAAGCCTAACATCCTGAATCTCAAAGTTGTCATCCAGCAACCTTCAAGTTTCTCCTGCCATCTTACCCTGATCAAATCACCTCCCATCATCAACCTGAGAAAGCTGTGGCCAAGAACTTAAGAGATCAGAATGATCTTCTACAGCCCAGCTGCCATGGGCCATTGTCCACAAACACTGAGTCCCTTACACTCTCAGAAACTCTTCTACAAGAATTTGGACAGCATGGTTTGAAGTTTAAATGAAGAAAAGTGAAGAAAAATTTGGAAAGGAAATGAGACAGAGACAATTAATGTCCTGTGATAGGCATTAGGAGTTCTGTTGATAATGGCTGCAGGGTGAAATAGTTGATGCTGAGGCTTCAACAGTACAATATAGGCATTTGGGGTTTTATTGTGGACTGATCCCATTGACTGACCCTATATCAGCAGCTGGAATACAAGAGATGCACTCCCTTAGCACATCTTTTGGCTTAGTTCTCTCCTGAGAGAGAGATCTGTCTTCCAAAGCATGACAAGTGCAGATGGACAAGTGACAGATTCACTGCGGTCACTCCTGATTAAAACCAAAGCACTTATGTAGAGAGACACGAAGGAGAAAGGGTCTTGTGGTTCATTTGACAAAGTGGTTTTAACTAAAAGCTGAAGAGGGAAATAGATTGTTTCAAAAGGACAGACCAAGGTCAGAAAGGGTGTAGTGTGAAGGAGCCTTAAAAGACTCCTTGGGGAACATGGAGGAGCAAGAAGGATTTACAAGGGTCTGTGGCTAGATGAGGTAACTGAGAAGGTGATGGAGACAAACTAGAAATTACAGAAAGGAAACCAGGACTGATTGGACAAGAAGAGAACAGAACTACAGAGCAGGGACAAAAAGTAAAAGGGGAGAGGAAAAAAAGATGTATAAAGACATTTGGTGTAGGGATAGAAAGTAAACCCAGATGGTGACTTGGACTCAGGTAGTGAGCTCAGGGGAAAATCCTGTAATGGAGACCACCTGAGAGGTGGAGATTGGGAGTAGGCAGTGAATAGAAAAAGTCTGGAACAAATAGGCATGTGTGGAAAAGAGTCAGGCTTGGAAAATTGGGGACTGGACAAGGAGATGGGAAGAGATCCCAAGCTTTTGTTGAACAGACAGAAGAACTACTGCAACAAATACTTTCAGACTATGGGATGGAATCCAAGCTATCTGGATCACATCAGAAAATACCTGACAAAACCACTGGTAAAGTATTTATCTCCTTTCCTTTTAGCACTGATTCAAGCAAAGACAGATGGTCTATAGTCCTACCAGTTACTTACTCAAGTGGCCAGATCTGTGGCATTTCAAAAATTAATAAAATTTTATTCTCCACAGTTAGAGCAGACCTAGCTGTAATTCCCAAGTGTCTGAATATCTAATTTAATTTACAAGTTATATTCAATTGTACTGTAAAAATCACTTTAAAGCTACATAATTTTTAAGTTCAAAAAGACTGAATAATTACACCAAAAGAAAAAAAAAGGATACCAGCAAGAATTTTTTTCTTCTATAATAGGCTCACTATGTCTTCAGGTTTTTGATTTCTGCCTCTTCTAGAAATCACCTTCTTTCATTTTTAGGCCTAAAGCCAGGATATGGACTTTGCTGTGGAATTGCCTTTTCATCTCCCACAGTTCTTGCTGCTCTTCTCCTTTCCTTTTCAATAATTATCATGTTCGCCTCTGTGAGTAGTTTAATAGTTGCTTTATTAAGCCTTCCAAGTTATTTAATTTTTGCCTTCGGCATCCAGTTTTATTGCCAAAGAGTGAAGCTGGGCGTCAGTAAGTTTTGGTTTTGTCACAGAAGGCTTACAGTCACTGTGAAATACTCATCAAAAGCCTGATTGCAAGCTTGTAATATCCCACTGATGACTCAAAAAGTTCCTAAAAATGGAATGGTCTTTTGGGGGAAGTAATACATTACTTTATTCCAGGAAACCACAAGATTTCTAAATATTGTCTGGCAAATAACAATGCCATCTTTTTCAAATAAACAGGAGCTGCACAGGTTTTATACCTTCTTTTTTAGTAATTCTGAGAGGTGAGGAAATTTACCTCTGAGACACCAAAAGCTTATTATTTTTCAAATTTCACAGTTAAAATCTCACCCTTTTGTCCTGTAACAGTGCTTGACTGTTGTCCATCAGCATGCAGGTGATACTCTAACTTTTCATATTCCACCACAAAAACAATAGAGAAAATTAAAGAATTCTGGATATCATTGCATCACATGACTTAGTCCTGGGACCTCTAGTTCTTCTATCTCTCAAACTTGTAGGACAGAGGGTTTTCAGAGCAGCAGAGTGGAGGTTTGGTGACTGGATGGGCAAATCAAACCCTTCAAGAAAACTCCGTAATATGACTCTGAGTGCCACACATTCCTTTTATGGATGCTTTCTAACCCAGATTTTTTTTCCTTTATGTTTTTAGGTTATTAGATGAGAAGTAAAATTTTTCAAAATCACATATCTGAAAGAGGATTTCTTTCAGCTCTACTTTAATTCTGAATATTCAAGTGAAAATGAAAGAATATATTGCTTACCTCTTTTTCAAAATCTGAAGGGAGTAGCTTGACAAAGTTATCTGGAAAGACACCTCGTCTGCCATTGAGTTCTCCTTCCCACCAACCCACATCAATGCAATCCTACAAAACAGTAAAATAAAATTAAAACCACAGTGTGCTGGTGCACTGAACAGATTTTTGAGCTGAAGTACTCTCTTGCATAATGTCCTGCCTGTTTGCTAGAATATGACAATTCACTGGAGTGCCAGGTTAACAGGGTAATCTATCAGACAAAAACTTCAATAACCACCCTGCATTCCATTATCACATGGAGCAGCTAGGAAAGAACAATGAACATGCTGTAAGAGCTCAAGACCTTGCCTGTGTCTAAAGCAAAATGCTTGTTCACCATTTGATCTATTAAACAAGTCAGCATTTTGATCATGCATGACCCTATGTCTCTCTGACTTCATTCTGCAGAAAGCCAATAACTTCATTAAGCATCACACATCAGGAGATAAAAAAGCTCCCTTATTTCCCATACTTTCAAAAAAAGCTTGACACACTGGAATTATTAAATTCCATCTCACTCTAATTAATAAGGAACAATGCACCTAATTAATACCTGGCATCACCTTCTTTTTCTGCAGCATTTCTGAGCAGTGCAATGCAGAGTGTATAGCAAAACAATGTACAGTTAAATAGGTGTATAAGTAATATCAGTGAGTATAAATGATAAAAAATAGAAGTTATTTTTGTTATGAATAATAACAGTAACAGAAGCCACAACATTTTAGAGAAAGTTGAAACGCTTCCCTATTCAAGTGCTCCATATTCACTTTTTTGTGTCTGTGTGTTTGCTAAATAGAACACTTCCTGTTGAGATTTTCCACATTCTTTTTTCCTGAAAGCTCAAGCTGAAACAGCTCAGCTGTTTTCCAAAACACAATTACAGGAAAGTTACCCATTGTCTGCTCAGTCTTAAAACCACTTCAGCCAATTTTTGCAGTTGGCTCAACATCAGGCTGGCCAACCTTTCCTGATTTCCATAAAATCTTTTATTTCAGGTGCTAAATGGATGGCAGAACAATGCAGGTTAACTTAGTGAGGTGTACTTAATACCAAGTCTTAAAAATATTGTTCACAATGACTGTGCTTGGTGGTATTTTTCTCTAAGTTACAGTAGACAAACACTGGATGATATTTGAGAGAAACCAGACTAGCATTAAACATCATTACTTTTATGCTTTGGGGGTGGTTTTTGTTCCTTTTTTTTGTTCTGAACTCTTTATTTAGCTTATTTAGTCCTCCTGGTCTCCTGAGTATGTGCTAACTAAACACAGCAGCTAAAGAGCCTGGTTTCTTACATCATGTCTGTTTTGGTGCATTTGGCTCTTTCCCCCTCCTTTCTCAGTATTTTTCTGATGTAATGCAGGCACAAAACAATCCTTTCATTCTTTTTTTTAATAATCTTTTCTCATGCCTAATCTTTGTTTTTCTGTATTCTCCCTTCTCTTTAGCAGGGTGGCCTCCATCAGGGAGAACATTTTCTAGGCATTCCCACAATTTAGGAGGTATTTCCCAGCTCTGTAAGACCTTTGTTACTGACCAGGGCTGATTCTTGACCAGCTGATGTTTCCAAAACATCTGCTGAGTACCTACAGGGCTGTCAAGGGCTCCGTGGAGGCCAGCCATGCATGGCATGGGCAGGCTCTGTGCAGGATTCTCCTCTTGCTGCAGAGCCAACCCCCTCATTCCTGGTGTGAAGGTGCTCTCCACTTGCTTCTATCCACTTGCACAGCCAAATAATCAGGGCACTCAACTGTTCTATCACATGGTGTGTTTTGTAATGCCCTCCACTCCCTACGCTGCTAAGCTGAAATTGCCTAAACATTTATGACCCAATTCAGATTTTGAAAAATATTAAGAATAATTCAAGCATCCAGAGACAAAAAGCTTGTGCTTCAACTCATTACACAGCTTAGCACTAGCTAATAATCCTGACTGAACAGCACAAGACATCGCATATATGCTTTTTAGGTTATATTTTTTATGCTCTTAGGGAACACAAATATTACTCCTACTTCTTCACTTCACTAACACATGAATTTTATCCTCAATTCTTTTTTTAAAGCTCATTTGTTTTCATGAAGCTGCTGTTTGTGTCACACATTCATAAATCCCAAACAGCTGCAGGTTTCCTTTTTCTCCCTCTCCAGCTGGTCACTCAGGCTTATGCAGCCAATCACCCCAGTGGATTTTCATACAGTAAGTAAATCTCTTTAGGCAGTTTCTCTTTAATTTTCTCATTTACTTCACTTGCAAGAGAAGGCTTATGGGTCACTGAGAAAGAAATAAAGAGATTTCAAAAGTTAAAAGCCACCTATGAAATCTGGTGAAGAATCTCCACGGTGGTGCCCTCCTGCTACCCACAACTGCAGGCTTGCTGTGCCCCAGCAAATTCTGGAAGCCAACTTAAGGTGCTGGCAGACAGAGCAGCACACAAGCACACCTGTGACAGCTGCAAAGGCCAGAGCTATGAAGCACAATCAAAGCAGCATGATGAAAACAATGTGTCTGCTTGTGAACAATGAGCAAAACCCACTCCAATTCTTCCAGCTTGCCATCAGCCATGCAATCTTAACCATATTGTCTTTTTAAACATAACCTGTGTTCATGTGTTCAAGTACAGTAAAATGGCTATAATTTAAAAATCCAAATTTTATAGAAAAGCCATCAAGCAATCCAGTATCAAGACTGACAAATATTTATTAATAACCCAAAATTTATTAACAAACCAAATGGATCTCTGCTTTATCTCCATGTTATCCTGTCAGACTCATATAACAACTTAAACAAAAATCAGATGATGCAATATCCCCAAAGTCCTATGAAGAAAATGTAACCCAAGTACTATAAATTAATTGTGTTTTCTTTTTAAAAAAAACCCTCAAAAATATTTACAATACTGTAGGAGTAAAACATGGCAAAAAAAGATAATCCATCTACTGAAATTCATCCAGTTAAGTGGTAGATGCATCAACATTTAGGTACTGTAAAAATCAGCTCCTACCAAAACTTAATTTGGAGACTATACCCACGTTCTCATTGCAGTGACAGTGCAATCAAAGACCTCAGAGAAATCCACTTCTCACATTGCCAAGCCGACTTTGGTTGCTCAAGCAGAGGCAGTTTCATAAAGCAGAGAAATTAAAAATCTTTAGGGACACATTGGTAATTTCTCATTAAAATACAAATCTAGTTTTATCTTCATTTCTAGTGAAGTAAAATAATAACACAGTTTAGGATGAAAATTATCTCTAACATTACTGAATCAATTTTTTATCCCAGCACTGCCAAGTCCACTTCTAAACCACGTCCCTGAGTGTCACATTTACATGTCTTCTAAATACCTCTGGGGATGGAGACTCAACCACTTCCCTGGGCAGCCTGTTCCAGTGCTTGACATCTCCTTTGGTGACAAAATTTTTCCTCACATCAAATCTAAAACTCCTCTGGCACAGCTCAAGGCCTGTCACCTGTAACTTGGGACAGCCTCACACTGACAGGACCAGGGCACTGGGCAGCTGGGACAGTCACAGAGGAGATGCTCCTGCTGTGCTGGGCAGGAGCTTGCTGCCATTGCCCCTGTCCCTTCAGTCCCTTCAGCCAGGCAGAGTGAGGACAGGGAATCCTCCATGCCAAGCATCCTGTCTGCCCACTGGGCCTGCCCCAGGGAAGGCAGGGTGTGATTCCAGCTGTCACGTCCATTCAGCAACCATTCTAATTCCAACTTCAGCAGCTCCCAAGTAAAGCATAAAAAACTGAATACACTGGCTTTACTAGCAACATTCATTTTGTGTTAAATATTTGGGCAAAAATTGGACAAAACATAGAGAAGGGAAAGACTAAGTGTTGAGGAAATTTTGAGATGTTTAAACTTTATAAGAAATAGATATTACAAAGAATATAAGTTACTAAAATGTCAGCCTGGGCTGGAACATACATTACATAAGTTAGAGGAAAGGGTAAATCTGGGAGAAATGGAAAGTGCTAGAAAATCAGAATATAGCTACCTTTTGTCAACATGTTGCCAAGAATTATAAGAGTATACACAAGTGAACTAAAAACATCAGTCCTTTTCTGAAGAATAAGAAGAACTATTCTTTGTGGAATTAGCAGTGATACATGCAAGCTGTGAATAAAACTGGAAGAGAGAATTATCTGGAGAAAACAGACTTTTTTCATGAAGGGAACATCAAAAAAGAAAACAAAATACAAACCCAAACCAATGGTAAAACAAGAAAAGTAAAAACACAATTCTACTCTGAAACTTATGTCTGTGGTGACTAAAAGAGTAGGGACAGAGGAGATGGGGAAGAAAGAGATACACGAATAGAGAGACCAGCCAAAAGCCATGGGGAGATAACTGGCAAAGAAAGTTTCCATTCAGAGCACCAGATTTATCACACTGTTACTGAATGGAAGTGAAATACAGTGAGATACATAAGTAGGGCTGACAGCATAAAATCAAGGCTTAGTCACCTTTTAGCAACTGCAGTGGTCCTGCAGCCACTGTCATACTGACGAAGGAAAGTCACAAAATGACAGAGTCATGCCTTCCCCTCTTCTGGGTGAAAGAATAATTACATTGCTTGGTCTCTTGTGCACACAGTATCCTACATTAAAAGGTTTCTTAGCAGCAGAACTACTGCTCTGTATCAGAGCAAACATTGGGCTGTTCCTTCCCTTGGTGCTCTCAATTCAACAGGAAAAAAGCAGAAGATGGTGGAGACTGAAGAAAAAGCCCAGCATAAAGCACCTTATGCTCTGCAGGCTGACAAATACTGCACTCTCTGCTCAGAAGCAGCTGCACCCAGACAGACACCACTGACACCGCACTGGCCCATGGCATCTCCCCAGTGCAGGAGCCCAGCTGCCACCAGCCAAGAACAAACTTCCCTTTGGTCAAACACCATCGCTGGTTTTCTCTGATGGCAAAAAAAAGGGGATAATGGAGGTGGATAAGGCAGAGCTGTCAGTCCCCTTTAGTACCTGATACCACGTTCAAGACCATGAATGAAAAGATTCAAGTTCGTGCCTGGCAGGTGATGTGTCTCTCATGCCAAGCAGTGTCCCAGCTACAAGCTACCCCACTGCCAAACATGACTGAACTCTCCCTGCTGGAAATGCTTCAGCTTCACAGCCTTTCCTTCTGCTCCAAGGAGGCAGGAGTTTCATACACCCCATAGACAGAGGAGTTTTTATTTCATGTAAAGTTTTCTCTCTTAAAAAAACAGACTTGGTTATTAGAGATGGGGTTTATTTCTAGCCCGCACTGCTATTTGCACTCTAGGCCTGAGCCAGATAAAAGGAACATGAAGGAAACCAACCAGCATTTTTTGCTGAAAATGCAAGGCAACACTTCTGGTCATGAACATACTTATAATAAAACTCTACTATTAGGATTTTTTTTTTTCATTATTTTACCAGGAATCAATAAAGCATGCAAGATTACTATAATTTAAATGTCAGGCATGCTCCAGTGTATGTTTTCTTCCAAGTACTATGCATTATTCTATCCTTTTTCTTTTTACTCTTTTTCTTGAAGCCACTTAGAGGAGAGTTACTGTATGCTATGAGACTGTTCTTAATCACTTAAATAAAACCCTGTAGCTACTTGGCTCTATGTATACATTATAATGTGTGCAGAAGCCCACTGGACTTGCATCTCAATCATCACTGCAGCCAGCTGCAAGTGCATCAAGATTGCTCTCTCCAGCACTAACAGCCATCTGATACTGGGAATCTCCCAACAGCTCAGCAATTTCTGCAGCTTTACCAAAACACAAGGAAGCCTGAGAGGAAGCAAGCATCCACTGCTGCAGCTCTGCTTCCCACTTTAGGGGCAAAGATGTTTCCTGCCTTTTCCTCCAAAGCAGCCTTCAAGGCAGCACCCACTCCCCTGCTCTCTTGCTACCTTTGGAAGGACTGACAATTTCAGGGTGTGCTGTGGCCCAAGTTCATCTCTCCACTCCCTAACCTACCTTCCAAGCTGCCCCTAGTGAAGAGGAAGGCTTTTGTCAGTATAAGTAAATAAGAGATTTTTTTCTATTCCCCAATGTCACAAAATTAGTAATAAGCTATGTAATTATCTTCTCTCCTGTCCATGAGTTGAACTGCAGCTGTGTAAACTCTGGAAGAAATACATCTGAAAAAGGCCAATCTTCTCATCTGTAAATAGGACTTCTGTTTTTCTGAGGGAGCTGATTGCTGCATAGTCTGGTCCTCTGAACATGATGGTACTTTGCAATACTGCTAAAATATGAAGCTATAGTTTAGACATCAACCCACAACTGCTGGATTTTTCAGCTCTTTGATTAAAAATTTTTGATACAGACCCATTCCATCACAGAGATTTCCTCATCACAGCTAAGACAGAAAACAACACTAAGAACAAGAAAAAGCAGGCCCCCAGAAAAGTATATGTGAAGCAGATACTGTAGTATCTGTACTGATACACGACAATGGTGCAGTTTTAAGAAAGTATTACTTTTCTGGAAATCTCCACTAGAAGATATAGTTCCAATACTACTAATATTAATAATAATAATATCCCAGCAGTTGGCATTTGCATGCATTAAATCTCTGCTTTCCTTCTGCCCTTCTAAAGTTGGTTCTCACCAAGAAGAATGTTGAGCTGGAAAACCAGCATTATTCAGAAAGCCATGAATCTCTCTTATGTTTGCACTGGGAGCTTTCATGTGTCAGCTCTGCTGTGCTGGCAGCCCCTTATTAAATTACTGCTAACCCCATTGTAAGCATCTCTCCAGAATTCTTTTGACAACAGCTAGCCAACATCATCATTTAAAGAAAACCAAACCACCTTTAATGCAAATAAAATGTGTCTACTGAGCTTTTCAAGACATCAACCATAATACACAAAGACATGCAACATGTAAAGGCTTCTGAATTTGAGGATTAAAGGTCTCATAGAAAGACAAATCTGGAGGACAAACCCTCTGCCTGAGCCCACCCTCGCAGGGCACCTGTGGGACCTCCAGGCTTGACTGCAGCACTGGGGCCAAGAGGTCCCAACTCTCACAAACACCAGAGAAGGCCACTGTGATTCTCAAACCATCATTAAAAACACATCAGACCTTCATTAATGCAACTTGGCTTTTGAGGGAAACAACAGTCATGTTAAATCAGGGTGAAAAAGCATTTTAGTAATATTAAGATATGTTTCTTTAGAAATTCTTGCTACATTCAGTGTCATGGTGCTGAAACCAAGACAGATAATTCTCAAGAGTTTATCTTACGAGTTAGAAAATAATTGATTTTAGAATCTTCATCAATTCTCATCAAACTTGATAAACTATCTACAAATGAAGGAAAGCATCTCTCCAGAGGCTTACATCTCACATTGTGCTACCTAGTACTTCTAAAAATGATCAAGGTTTGTTACTTACTATAAGCTCACCTACTGGGATTGAGACCTTACAGTACAAAAAAATGCAAAATTTGTTAAATTCTGTTAAGAAAATGGCCATGATTTAGAGCATCTGGTTAGTGATCAAGTATTCCTTGGCAAAAACATGATTTTAAGATCTGTCAATAAGACAGAATGAATCGCTTAACAACTACCTAATATGAGATAATTTAGATAAAAGAGACAGCCCAATAGACAATAAATTTGCCTTCTGAAGCAATCCTGGAGAAAACCCATTTTCATCTTACATACTTCTTGCAAATATATGTAGATTATGAAATATTGAAAGAAAAGCATTAAAGGAAACTTCACAGTCTGGCCTCTAACCTTTGTTTGGCCCCTAACCCAGAGGTTTATCCTGCTCAAATCTTTAATGTATCCCAAAAGCCCAAATCCTGCATGGATCCTTCTCAGCTCCTGTCAGTTCTCATGCCCAAGCCATACAGAGCCTCACATCTGATAATGCCAGCTGCATCTTTCAAAGCTTAAGGAGACAAACAGGAAAATTTTTATTTATCTGTAAGCTCCAAGGCTCTACTAAGAAATCCTCATGTCAACCCTCTATGGAAGGAACAGGACAGATAGTCAGAAATCAGACATTATTTCAGCTCTGGTTACACTGCTCTTTCCAGGCTGTGGTTTTTACTGGAATGCACAAGAAGAAGACACCTCTCCAGAAGACAAAGTCTGTTCAAAAATTGGCTCAGGTTATTGAACCCTGCAAAAAAGAAACTGAGAATAATGAATGACCTGCAATACCCAGGACATTAGAGCAGAGGATCTAACAGAGCAGTATTGTATTTTTTCTGTTAAATCTGTTTCTAATCTTTTAACTTTACATTCTGTGACTAAATAGTTTAATCAGTAATGAGGCTAAAAAGCTTTGATGAAATATTTGTACAAACAGGAAGAATTAAGTTGCTTATTGAACAAAACCACGTCTTCTGAGGATTCACTTCATTTGCAATGTTCAGTCAGCAGAATTATTGTGAAAAAATAAATATGTTCCACATCATAAAACTCTAACACTCCAATACTCAAATTAAAACTAAATTAGCCAACACAAACATGAAAGGTGGTTCTTGTAACAGACATAATTTATGCCTCAGATGAGCCAAGATAAAATATTTATGCAATTACATTTTCTGTATTTAGAAGGATTATAAAAACCTAGAACAAAACATTTGAAAGATTATTTAATGCTATTACTACTTAGATTTAAGACATCTTAGGACCAGGGTCCTAATTACAATTACTAATTTCTTGGCACTGTATGTGTATTTTTCCTTCCCCTTGAAATAGCTTTCTCTGCCCTGAAAAAGTTGGACTTCAGATAATACCATCAAACCAGCAGGTGAACCCAACATTCAGAATAAAAGAAAGGATGAAGCTAAGCAATGAATCTAAAGCCCACACTGTGAGCAATAATCACAGTTTTCCAGACACCTCAGCATTTCAGCAATATCTTTTCTAAGTAGAAAAAAAGATTCTTTCCTTTTTTATCTCAAAATATGTCACCTTTTTAGATTAGCTTGGCTGTGTTAAACATACTTACAAACAAAACGCCTTTCAAATTATGCAAATCTTAAAAGCTTTGCACACATGAGGGATTCTGCCACTTCACCTACATAGCTTGGCGTGAACTTGTGTTTGTCGAAATTCAAATTTGGGACTTCCCATGAACAAAAGAGTCCCCTTCTTTTGAAGTCACTGTTGCAGCATCACAAAACAAATTTTTGTTACCACAAAACTTGTGGTAACGAAACCAGGAAAATACAACTTCAGTGTGTACTTTTAAAAAATAATATGATAAATATACTAACAAGATCAGCATTTGAGTGCTGGCTGTTTCACTCTCCCCGGATTAATCACAGGCTTAAAAGCTTATTTAAGTGCTTAGCTCAAACATTTCTGTTTCAGTAATATTTCTAAAGATATCAATGAAAAGTAAGCTGCACCTGGTTCCCGGAAAAACATTGTCAGGTTTTCTCTCTACAGAGACCTTAATGCCCCACTGCTAATCACAGCAGCCAAGAAATGCTGCAAGATATGATTAAGTGTTACAAAATTATTTATAAACATTTAAAATTCTTGGCCAAGGACAAGGTTCAAGCAATAGACTCTAGTCTATTTTCCATAATTTACTGAGTATATAACATAATTTCAGGAAATGAACATTTATTTACTTGATCATCAGTGTTCCTGCAAGTTTTACATAACTGCTTTATATCACTCATTTGAGGAAGCATTCATGCTTCTGTGCAACGACACAAGTTTTACCCCAGGCACTAGCTGCACACATTGGAAGCATATGGGATTCCCATTCTCTGAACCTGGGAGAAGCAGAGAAAAGAATGATCAAAACAATTCTTATCTCATTTGCTGTGCCTGTGTTGTGCCAAAGTAGAATGCAATGTGGAGATTATTTACCCAAAGAGGAGGTTTTGTTTCCTTGGCCTATCGGGGCCAAGCGTGTGTGTGTGTGTGTCGGGACTGTGGCTGACAGTCACGAGATGAGTGCAGTGCAGTGCTTGGCAGATTCAATTTAGATGTAATGTAATACAGTGTAATATGGAACAGAATAACATAGTATAATAAAGTAATTAATTAGCCTTCTGATAAGATGGAGTCAGATGCATCCTTTCTCCCCCTTGACGGAGTTGCTTTGATTTCTGATAGAATGATGTCAAACAGAGCTCGTTTTGCAGGATCTACCCCAGCTGCCATCCCTCATGGCACCATGGCTTGAAACCCAGAAAAGATCTGATTCCTATCAGTCAAAACCTACAGAGAAAAGTTTCAGGTCTGGGAAAAGTGACCCTACTGCTACACCAAGCTCTCAGCAAGCTGCTGGGACAGTCCCACTCCTCCATCACCTGTCCCTGCTCACACCCCTGTGTGTGCTGTGCTTGCCAGATGAAGGTGAAGGGGCAGGAGAAGCATCCCTTTTAGCAGCCACCTCCCATCCATCATGTAAAACTGCACCCTCAGCGGGCACAGTGTGCAAAATCATTTCTTGTATGGAATCAGCAGTGTGATACAAGCAGGGTTCCCAATCAGAGGAGGCAGGACGTCCTGGGGGAAAAACTGGTGCCAAGGGAAGTAGTGAAGGGGAGAAGGCAAGGAACACAGAAAGCAGATTAGGCACGGCTATTAGGCCTGGCCAATGATGAATAATTCATGGTATCTCAGGAGCCTTTATGGTATTGTTCTTTCTGAGGGAAATACCTATTTATTTCCAGAGGCAAGAAGTGCCTTTATTGCTTACATGGCTCTCTTTAAACACAAAACATCATAAAAGCTTTCTTAAAGCTATCATAAAAGCTTTCTTAAAGCTGGGCATTATTAAATGTTTACTTACTTACTTTACTTACTGTATTCCTTTCAGTTTCTGTATGCAAGATTGCTGCAGAAGATTTGCACAAATGTGCAAAATATCTTGTATTAAAACACCAAAAAGGGGCATCTGCATGACCAAATATTCAGTGTCAACACAAGTCCATTGTGTTACTCTGACAGAAGGCCATATTTTTATTTTATTAAACCAGATCATACTTTCTCCTGCATAACCTAGATTTTTTGCATAATTATATTAGAAAACTAATTTCTAAAAATGAGCTAAAAGTTTGATTTTAGTTGTCAATCAAGGAAAAAAAATACCTGACTATCATGAAATGTGACTATTTTTTTCCTTTCTATCATATGAAGAAAGAGACAATCCCAAACTCTTAAGCTACCATAATTCTGCTTGGAAAAATTCTATCTTCTTGCCAATTAGGTGTATTTTTAATGACCTCAAATATTATCACTCTGGTTTTTTACCCATAGAGGACAAAATAGTGAAGATTTTATCTTAATAAGGAAGAATTAGTGATACCTACCTATTAGCTCATATTCAAAGAAAAACTTAGAGTTTTTAATTTCTTCACATATTTCTACAGCCAAGGTTTGTGAAATATGTGTGTGCTGTTTGTAATTAAAGGCATACAGAAAAATTCAGCAATGAATAAAACCCCATAGAAACAATTTCTGGCAACCCTAATGACTCCCCAGCCCAGCAAAATGTTCGATTGAATATCAGCAAGTGTCCTTCTCTATCACACTGTCTGCATCCTGCTCCTTCCCCTGCTCATGGCCCCAACTCACTGGCAAGATTCTTTAACATAGCACTGACTAATTTCATCCCTGCAGGAGCCTCCTGCATCCGGCAGAGCAGCTGTTTTCCTTCACAACCCTGCCCAGATGAGTTTGCCTTGCCAATCGCTCAGCTAAAGAAAGTGCTCTGGACAATTACCTCCTGCACCAGGATGAGCATTTAAAGATGTTCTAAGAGAGAAAAGCAGTAGAATTATTTTGGCAAAAGGGCCACGCTCCAGTAACTGCCTATAAATACAGTCAGGGTTAAATTAACTGCCTTGTGGCTACCCTAAGGACGGGGCAGTATTAAAGGCTCTGCAAAAGACCAGGTTCCATACTTTTACAGGGACAAACACACAGAGCACCACTGCAGCACTGAGAAAAGAACATGATGAAAGAGACTGTCAAGACTGAATCTCATAGAATTGTTTGCTTATACTCTTCTACTCACCTGTGCTTACTTGTCTGCCTTATCACTTGACTGCACATGCTTCGGGGCAGGAAGTTGCTAAATGTACAGCATTTTGAACAACAAAACTTGCAAATCTTGCTATAAATTATTAACAATAACACAAAGCAAATAGGAGCTTTGTAAAAAGTGGTTGCCATTATGCTCATTTTTAGATCTAGGTTTGTGGCTCTTTGCCCCCCAGCACAGAATTAAGCTCTACAAATTGAGTTGCCATTAAATATCTCATTAAATATCTAGACCAGATAAATAGTCATGTAATTTTTTCTCTAGTAATTATCCTGTTGTGTCTTTCATTATACCAATGCAGTAACTTTACCAGTACTATTTGAATAGCATCGGCAAAATCAACTTATAAATTCAGAATTAGCAGAACTGCCACTGATATCAGTGCCATCCACTGATAATAAGGGTTCAGATAAGGATATCTTTCCATTGCTGCCAGCTTTTCAAACTTGCAATTATTTTTGAAGCAGCTAATTTTATTTTTCCAGACCACTTACAGTCCTGGAAACAAAGCAGTCTTTACTGTCTAGAGCTCAGGTAGATTGATGCACTGCAATGAAATCTTTTTTACATCCTTGCAAGTGAAATTGCTTTTGAATGAGTGCACAGCTGCCAGTGTGTGCCTGATGTGTTTGCTTTGAAATTAGGTAGCTATTCTATTGATTCCTCACACAGGTAATTTTCTGTGTGCCAGTGAATTCTTCAGAATCCTATGCATTTTTGTCATAATTTATCAAAGCTATTAATAAATTTGTAGAAAAGTAGCTTACAATAGATACTTCTGAGAGGGCTGGAATAAAAAGTCCTGTAGAATTTTCATGTTGACAGTTGAAAATGTCACATGAATCTTCTGCTGCTTAGAAGGAACTGCATTTATTACAAATACAATCTTCAAAATGAATATTTAAGCATGATAAAAGACCTGTTTGCCACTCTCCTTTAGCTGCAGGGTGCAGTGATTACTGGTGTTCTTGCCCATACCCAAATGCTGTCAGGGATATTTGGAAGACACAAAAAAAACCACCTAAGGAACACAAATGTTTGACAATACAAAAATAATCTACGGTGTCAATCTCATGGCCTCTTACCATTCATAATTTTAACCTTATGAACATATTTAATCATCAAAATGCACAATCATCACCTTAACTGAACAAGTAATATTACTGTATTTTGCTTTTTATTCTCTTTCTTTCAAAGGTGCATCTTTCTTAGACTCCCTTGTCTTTTAGTTCATTGCCTTGAAGATGAAGTTTTTACCTTTTGTTACAATTCTGACCAATATTTTCAGGGTTTTTACAATATTCTGCATGAAGGAATTAAAGAATTACCATTTGCCCACTTTTATTTCCGCTTATTAATAAATAAAACCTTTTCTAGGTATTTACAAGGATCTTTGCTTCACTGAAGAACAGAAGGAAAGAAAAACCCTTTTCAGAAATTTTTGGAATAGATGTATTTGAAGTTTCTGCTTTTCTTCAGTCTTTTAGGTATATTTTAACTAAGATATGTTTGGACTCTATCTCCAAATAATTTGCAATTATTTTTGCTTATTAATTTTGTCTAATGCCATCCTTCATCCTATATCTCCCCAAATACATACCATTCTGACCTGCAAGTGATCAGCCTCTACTGACTTTCTTCAGCGCTTAAATAAACCTTTCCAGCACATTCTCCATCTGATTAGGGAGGTTACTTGTGATTCTGCAAATCTGTTCAAAGTATTCTTTAGCTATTTCAAAGAAACCTCAGATATTCAAATTCTCTTATCACAGAGACCTATTGGGAAGTTCTGACCAGCTTGTGATTCAAGATCTCAATATCCATCAAAACAGTGAAAACTTGAAACAGAGTCTGCTCTTTATATTAGAGAGATATTTTATGATCTTGATATCATGATCTTGACAAAGGAACTTTTATAACTAATCCAACTGAATAAAGAGACAAATCTACTATATTCTTATCCTTTTTATCTGTGGATACTGTTAAAATGGTGATATGGAATTCTGCATTTACTGATTCTACACCTATCCACAAAATTAGGTCTTAGCATTTTAAGATGAATATTAGACTTCCAGCTTCCTCACACATCCATTGTCACACAAGGTGCACCTGTACCCAGGCTCTTGTAGGAACTTCCCACTTAGCTCATTTGATCCATCCCCTTTGGTCTTAGCACCTATCAAGTGCTATCTCATCTTCATGCTTTTAAGATTATTGTAATGCATTTGAAATTCTTTTCATGAGATTTCTCTCCCATTCTTCTGTCACTCATTACTTCAGCCACTCCCACACATTCTCACCAATGCTGTTGTTTTCAAATAAAAGCAATTTCAGCATAAGGAAGTTATGAGTCTTTAGCGCTCCTATTGATCTAATTGTGGAAAAACAGACTAGTCTAGTGACAGACATTTTATGCTGGGAATCTATATCACTTTTTGGTTTTAGTGAATTCAACAAAATACATTATTTTACAATAATGCATCTGTGGTTGTAGGAAGTACTGTGACACCCATCTGTTTCCTTAGAAGTACCAGTCTTCTCTCTTTGAGTCTAGATAATTGGGAAGAATAAATGTTGCCTAATGCTTTCCAGCATAGAAAGAAATCCTGCAAAACAATTCATTACAAATAAATTAAAAGAAACTCTGCAATTTGATAGCAAAGCAAATCAATGATAATCATTTTTGAAGCATTCCATATGTTTCCCTTTGATGCCTCTTAGTCAGCATGGCTCACTAACGTCATGTAAGTGTGGTGATTTGAACTCCAGGTCACCCTCTAGCAGAACCCATTGGTGGGCAGAAAGGTGAGGTTGACTTTGTTATTGCTGACTAAAAGAAAGATGACAACAGACCTCTGCTTCAGAAGGTCTGGACAAAAAAATTCAGTTATTGTATTATGTGGTAGAGCATAAAGGAGACCTCACTGTTTTCAGAGAGAGGGTCTACAGCAAAGACCCTGACTACACATAGCCTGAATTTTATTTTTTTAACTGTGTTAAAGACGGATGAAGAAACCCCACAAGTCTGACTGCAATGAGGTCTGCAAAGCACAAAAGGATCTGCAAAGTGACTGCTTGTTAAGCACCATTTCTTCAGTGGCTCAGATCAGTTCTGACACTGCATAAAAAAGCACCCCTAGAGAAACTCCAGGATTTTGTGCATTGAGATCCCCCCCTCTCTAGAGACATGGGTTTATGTAAGTGTTCACAGACGCGACATGAAAAAAAAAAAAAAAAGAAGAAAAGTAAATAAAATGTCTGCAGTGGCTTGGTATTACTGGAGAGCAAAAGGACAGGCCTAGAGAATAGGGTATTTACCAACCATTTTCTCTGTGTGGTTTGGAAAACTGATCAACATGGCCAAACCATCAGCTTAGTTACTATAAAAGACAAATATTCTACCACTGTGACAGCAGAGGGAAGAAAATGCAAAAAAGCAAGCTAATGAAATCTCACATAGAAACCTCAGTAATGTAATTGTCCTTTTGTCTACACTTGCTGATGAACACAGCTCCACCCAGAGACCAGGCATCTTGGGGAATTAAATCATTCTGGTCAATAAAGCATAAAGTGGACAGGAGGAAATCTTAAAAGCCATTTATATGATCAGAAACACTGTTAAATGCTCACATTGGAACATTCTAACTCAGGCAAAGCTACACAGCTCTACAAACAAAGGTCAATGAGGGCAAGTCATTAAAGATATTTAATGTACACAATTTATTTTGCATTTGCAGTTTCTTTTCTTACCACATGTCTGATTACTTTTCTTTGGTTACATGCATATTGTCCACGACAAAGAGAATGTCCTCTAGGATTGAAAATAGCTTCATATGTGGCAAGCACAGCCCCAGATGGACTTCGCCAGATTTTGGGAATTTTTTCACACAGTGCCAAAATGTTCCATCAAGTAATAATTTCTTATGACATATCAATTATAGAATTAATTCTTTTACTTTCATATAAGCACAAACAAAAGCAGCAGTATTGTGTACATTGTTATGATTCATCTTCCTCATGGAAAATCCACAGCTTTTTCTAGTTTATAGTTTTTCCTCCGCAAATATTTATGTCCAGCAATCAAAAACTTTTAAACAAACTGTAAAGTCTTTAAACAGGACCAGGAAATTAAGTGCACCTAAACTGTAATCTGTTCTTTGTAATGGGCACAGCTCTTCTAAAGGAAAACTAACTGTTTACTCACCATCTCACTCTATGGCTTTTGAAGATTTAGTATAAATCCTGGCACTGATTATTCATTTCTAATCTCGAATAATTGCACATAATTTTAGAAAAAAAATACAGATGTAAAACTATTTCTTTTCTGCGCTGTCATCTTTCTCTGCCTTACCAGAATATTAAGGGTGGCTAAATTTTAAATGTTTAGTTCAGTAAGTTAATTTAGGCACATTACCTCAATCTAACACAAAAATCTAATTCACAATTCCTACAAGAAAAATAACTCATTCGCCAAAGGGAAATATTCAAAGCTGCTGCTTTCCTGAATCTTCCAGTTTATTCTCTAAGCCTTTATGTTTGTTACAGGGATCAATTTACAATTTATGTTGATCTGCCAGCAGATTCAAATTAAAATTAATTGTATAAATTTGAGTACACATTGCCTGTTCTTTGCTTAACATTCAGCGTAAGGCTCTAAAGCACAAGAGGAAGGGAGATGTAGGACTCAGAAGTCTGCGTAATGTTTCATTGTCAAACTAGCATTGGTTTAGCAACAACACTATAGGCACAAATACTAATTTTATGGCAATCATATTATGCAAATTTTAAAAACTGTATCACTGCTTATAAGAGAATAATATTGCTTTTACCTTACTGATAAGTGTGACAACATCACCTTCCCGGATTGTGAGTTCATCATCGTTCTGTGCTTCATACGGAAAGATCACTTTGCAATACTCCTTGTCTGAAAGGAAGAACATTCACTGTGATAAATTATCACTTTATAACAACTGCTTATTCAAGGGTGAATAATCTTCATAAAATATTCCATTAGTGTCTCTTTGTGCTGCCTTATTTCCTTGCCATCTTTCTCTTTGCATTTTAGACCTTCATAAACAACATGAAATATTTAAAAAACTGCACGCTGATAAGCATTCCCACACACGTCATCCAGGGAGTCAGCTCTGTAGCCCCTAGAATCATTACCTCAAATGAAATTGCTCCAGACAGCAACCTGCTACCAACTCTTTCCCTTAGAGTAAGCCTGTATCTGACACTTCCTTCCATTGTTCCACTGGTACAGCTTCCCACCAGACTGCATAAACTGGAAGCATAAAGGATGCAGTAGGTTGCCATAGCTTATCTATCCCCTTGTGTGCAAAAAAGCAGATATTTATGAATCTATAAAGATGGTACAACAATAAATAAGACATTAATAAATGTTAATCCATTAATAACTAAACCACCTGTACACTCAATGAAAGAATTTTGAGCATACCCTAAAGTTTCCTTGATCCTTTTTCCTTTACTGTCTATAAATAAGGGCATCATCTCAACTTTCATGTGGAAAATACAGAAGCCAGCACTCCTACTCAGAAATCATAAAAAGCAGTTGTCATGAAAAGTAGTTACTTACATGTTGCTGTGCAACAGATGTGTATGTCAATGTGCCTTACAAATAAAAAGGGAATATGTTTTACAGCTGTTAAACTATGCATAAAAATATGTAATACTCTAAGACAGCACGTCTAAAAGGACTAAGTAAACTACTGTTTGTAGCAGGGCAGTGATTTTGTAGAAATGTTCATCTCCCTTTAAATGTCTCCATTTTGATGACCTCTGTGTCTAGTCAACCTCCATATTCAATGCAGAGAAGTAGTGGCAAGCCACAGAAATACAAATTAATTTGAAATAACAGGACTTATTCTTTTATACTTACTATAAAGAGAACCTGCATTATCACACTTGAGGGTATCTGAGGCTCCTCCAGGGAGTCAGTTCAGCTGCCAGACACTAAGTGCCCTTTCAGACACTTGTGGGTGTGTAAGACACATGCATATTATGGCTGAACCTATGGAATTGCCAGGTCCCTCTGACCTGACAATTCAAAACAAAATACCCTGGAGGTATCTCAAAGAGCTCCAGATGCAGGCTACTGATTTCAGCCTCCAAGCTTTGGCCTTGTGTCTAAATTTAGATTCAGGCATGTGATGTTAGAGACCAACCTGGTCAGTGCACTTAAGTCAATGGAGATCAAGTCACTAAAATGAGCGACGCCTTGAGAGCCACTCCTGACTCCAGGAGCAGCACCTACATTGGATTAGCTGAACTATTTGCTCCCTGGACAGCAGGGACAGATGTCTAGTGGGACCACCCCTGAAAAATCCAGATACTGAACTCATGCTTATAACCCACACTTTGAGCTCTGACACATAAGCTCCCTCCAAACTTCTAAAGTTTAGTGAGAGGAACATCAACTGCAAAGAAGCAGCCCAGAAATGTGCATCTGAAAATTTGCTCCTCGTAAGCACCATCAGCCTGAGAAATTAAATAGTACTAGTAGGGACCAGGAAAACTCTTCATTTCACACACTGTCATTCAGAAACATCATTAATTTTACATGTCATTGGTTCAAGCAAACAAGAACTTCTTAGGCTTTACAGATTTCTTATTCTGAACAGAAATGTTTGAAATGTTTGATTTACCCATGACCATTACAGTTGGTTTTCTGGTCATGCCCTGTATTAGACCTGGCTGGAATGGAGTTAATTTTCTTCACAGCAGCCCACATGGTGCTGTATTTTTGATTTTTGACTAAAACTGCCCTGGTAACACACTGCTGTTTTCATTGTTGCCCAGCATTCCTACACAACTTTCTTTTTTTCCCCTTTTCTATCCCCCAAGTAGGCCAGGGTGAGCATGAAGCTGGAGGGGACACAGCAGCTGACCCAGGATGAGTAAAGGGATATTCTGTGCCATATGGCCTCCTGCTCAGCAATAAAAATGGGTGGGCTTTGGGGGTGTTTCCATTCCTTGGAGACTGGGCTGGACATTGAGCCACTGTAGGTGGTGAATGAATTGATCTACTGAATGGTGGTTGCATTTGTGTTGCCTCTTTTTCTTTCACTTTCATTTATTTATCAAACTGCCTTTATTAATTTCTTGTTTTTGCCTGCTCTGCTTTCTCCCTCATAGGGAGCCAGTGGCTGGGTGGAGCATAGCTGCTGGGTGGGGTCAACTCACCACTCCTCTGCTGTCTCTGAAGAAACAAAATTCAGATAAAGACAATGAACAAAAGTTTTGAGGGAAAAGAAGTGAGCAAGGGGGGAAAAATAATTTTCTCTGTTCTGAAAGCAGAGAACACAGAGAACACTATGAAATAAACATTTGGTGACTTTTTGAAACCACTGGGCATGTGAGAACCACCAGGTCACAACTCAGATTCAGAGGATGAAAGGGGTGTCTAACTGCTGCTTGACTGCATTCTGAGGAAGGGTTGGGATGGCTCCTTATGGACTTGGCTAGGATATTCCACCTGCTCACTGCCTTGTCTTTGAGACCGTATAACAACATTTTATGTAAAAGCTGGTAGAAAGCTGACACCCACTAAACTTAGGTGGATGCAAAGCAGCATGTAGATAAATATGAGCTTCAACACATTTTACACTTCAGTGACATGCTACCTTAAATTATCATCATGGGGTTTTTTTTCCTATTCTGAGTATATCCACACTCTGAAAAGCAGCTGTGCTAAATAATAGATTCAATGAATTAGCCCAGAGTTGATGTAGATGTAATACTGCACTAAAGAAGCTGAGTGCTGCACACTCAGGCAAGTCTCTAGTTATTTGGAACAGGCTTAGCATTTCTTTTTTGGGATACAGAACTGCCTGGATTCTCAGAGGTAAACAACACCTGAGCCCAAGAAGGATGATTCCAGAACATCCATTCTCAGACACATGCATTGATCCTCCATTCAATCAGCTGAAGATTAAGTGATGCTGTTTAAGCCAAGCACAAAGTACAGCTAAAAAACTGCAAAAAGCTACCACAGCATCACTCTGATAGGATGCCTGCAGTGCAGCTTCTGCCCAAGGCATAGATGAATCCCACATGTTTCAGGTTAAAAAATGCTTTGGATAGCAAAGGGCTTGGGTATCCTGAGTCCTATAACAGATAAACCTCCCTCAGGCTCGCTATTTGAAGACTGGGTATTTGAATTGTCTTTCAGGATGAAGACCCTGATAGACAAGAGTGGAGAGAGTGCTGTGGTTTCAGCACGTGAAATATCAGTTTGTGATCAGGAAGTAAGTTCTCTCTAGCAGACAGATACACATCTTGGCCTTCTGGTTTTGATGTCAAGAACTCTGTCGTCCCATGGCCTTTCCACTCTCCCCACCAATTCTAAACCTTTTCTTTCCTTAAAAAAAATCTAAATAACAGAAAACCAAGGAATTAAACTATAGAAAAATATCAAAAATCAACCAAACCATGATGTGGTTCATACAGAGCCAGGATATTAACTTCTGAGAGGCACAAGAGGGAGCTGGGGGAGACTCATGGCCCCCCTGTGCTCCAAATGCTGGCACAGGAACACAGAGCGAAGGAACAGCCACAGAAAAAGAATATGGTTTATGTACAGTGAAAGTCTGGATTTCTTGAGTACAATTTAGACAGACATACATAAATCACTGAACCCACTGGATCACGCAACAGAGGTCTCAACGTTGCAGATGGGTTGGGAACAATGTAAGCAACTGGACAAAGTCAGCTTTCAATCCTCCACTAAGGGACAGGTAAACCAACGTGATTTAAGCAAGCAAAAACAAAGCCAACAGAACTCAAAATAATATGAACCTTTAAAATCAAATTAACAAAAGCAGAGAAAAATCTAATAGGCTATGTCACATCAGGACTAAAATTGTCCTTACTCAGCAGGGCACAATACCGCAGCAGAATGTAAAAGCATTTAATGTCAACAGTCATGTTTAGATAGGAAGGAAGAGAAGATAAAAGAAAAAACTAATTTCAGACACAGCATTGTATAGATTGCAGTGGAATTTGCTGAATTTGGGATTTTCTGAATAAGAAAAAAATAACAGAAAAATACTAAAAGTCAAAACAATATGTCCTATTACATGCCTGCAAATAAGCCAAATTAAAACTTCAAACTAAGATACCAATACTAAGAATCCCTCAGCTGTAGATCATAAATCTAATTTTTACATTTGACATCCAAAGCTTGGTTTATATATCATAGACAGTTATTCCAGAAGCCTCTTTTTCTCCTCTTGACCTGGCAAAAATATATCTGTTAATAAACCCTCAACAGCAGATATCTTGGAAACATTAAGGGAGGATTAAAAATTATACTCATGAGGTTTTCAGTCCGATTTTATCAATTCAGCAGTACTTTACTCTGTCAGACCACAGTCTCATACTGCAAACTGACAGGAAGCTCCTCCCAAACATGGGCAATGGGCACTGCTCAAGGAACTGAGTGAATGGATAAACCTAAATGGAATGAGATATTTTATGGGGGTTGTTATCATGTATCTTTGTCACCCTGTTCTTCTAAGCCTTCTGATGTTTACATTCTTGTAATGGAGTTTCTTACTCCATTGCACTTTTATGTAAATAATTATTGTTTTCACATTCCTCTCTGGAGGAAGAGAAATTTGATGGACTGTTGGTTTGTCCAGTGACATTGGAGAGGTAGCAATTTTATCCTCCAATCCACTGTCAGTTTTGAAAGTCTATAAAGATTAGAGTCAGAAAATAAACTCCCCTTCTTCTTACCTTAGAGCTCCAGTGTCCACATAGTTTTATTTCATGTCCTATTGCAACATATCTTTGTGCAACACTGTCTGTCCCCAAGTTGACAATGTGGCCTTTTTGACAAAGGCTCAACCCCTCAAAAAATCATTGCCTCAGGAGGGAGAGCAATAGCAAGGGGCAGCCTTCCTACAAAGCACAGCTGCTTCATTAGCCAGGCCCTTGCAAGGACACCATTTCACTGACTGAATTCAGTGACTCGATATGTATTAGAACTGCAGGGGAAAGAGGTGATGTCAAGCTGCACACCTGCTCTGGGATTTGGGGTCCTGCAGTAGTACAGCAGGTAAATTTGTTTGTATTGTGTCAGACTGGTTAAATATTATCCTGTTCCAACCAGATCTGAGCAAACTCCATTTACTGTATCAGTGAACCCTGCTTCACTTCAAAAGCGTGACTCTTCTGTTTGTTCTCCTGTCATACTCTTAGGATGAGCTGAGACCTTCAAGAAGGCAGTCCACAGACAAACATTCATTCAAGCCTAAATTTCAAAGAGGATAGTGACTCTGGAATTTGCTTTTCCTCTTAGGGCAGGATGACACAATCAATCTCTTTCTTTCACTTATATTGTTGCTTCTTTGTATTGTAAATTTTTGAGGCTTTAATATTTCCCTATCAGCGAACTCTAAATCATACACCAATCAATATGGACACAAACAGTAACATTAAGCAAGAAAACAAGCAGCGTTAAAGGTAGTATTCCTTGAGCTTAGACTTCCTCTCTTTGCCTGTGACTGACAAAGTGTTTCTGAAATGCAGTAAAACATACAAAATCTAGTGAAAAATTACATAATTACAACCAAAACCACAAACCAGGCGAAAAAAATTCCAAACACTATACTCAGCAGAATTTGGTTTTATTATTAATTGCTACACTCAAGACTTATAAATAGATTGCACTAATAAATATTTTCATAGAACTTAGTAAGATGCAAACTGTCAAAACACCACCTTATTAAAAAAAATAGAAACAGAAGTAACTATGGTCCTGTTAATACATATTCACCATGCAAGAAAATTAGTTGTTTGCTATGATCTTGGTATTCCTATGCAATAGCTTAACACAAATTTTAAATAGTGTTATGAAGTGCTGTGGTCAATGCACTCTGTGACTTACTGCCTTTGCTATTTTTTGTCTGCTTATTTATACTCCATTAGTGCAGTCTCAGTAATCTGCAATATCTCCCAGATGTTGTGGATGGTTTTGTTTCACTTAATTTTAGAATCCAACAGAGCTACTTCAAAACTTAGATATATTTTCTACAACATCTCCTATTCACCACAACACTCATACTAAAAGTAAGCTGTTTCATAGAAAACAATATATCTCACCCCAGAAATAGGACTGTAAGCACTTATGCATTAATGTGCCATCCTATCTACATGGCAGAGATGGAACTTGTAAATCTAGGAACCCACAACTCTAAACCAAACAGCTTTCCTCTTTTGTCTTTGAAGATGCATTCCCTCATTCATGAAAGATTAGTGATGTTTTCCAAGGGATCACTCAAACCTGTAAAGAGTTTTGCCTTCACTGTTCTCCTCCTTTGAGCAAAAAGTCGTATTTGTCCCTGAAGAGTCATCACAAAATCTTAAATCTGTTTTTGGGGAGATTTACATAGCATATTGCTGGGAGAGGCACCTTAGAGAACACACACCTCTGCCTTTTGCTTCAACCAACTCACCCCATTGCAGAGCTTAGCCCATCTTGCTTGTTCCAGGAGCAGTTGGCACATTAAGTGCCTCACTGCTGATCACTGCCCCATCACACCAGAAAAGTTACAGGAAAGAGCAGACTGGAATCAAAGTGTGAGAAAAGTCAGCAACCATCAGTCCTTGATGAAGCCCCATGGGCAGAGGGAAGATGCTGCTGGTACCTGCTTCCTCTCTCAGCTGGCTCTTTCTCAATGCAGCCACATTTTTTAAATCCAATTGGCACTAAGGTAGAACATCATCAGTCATGATGAAAATTAACGAGGAAAATTAAAAACTGGATTATTCCTCTTCCAACATAATCTCTGTCTTGCTTGCATCCCCAAGGGTAATCCCAAAGGAATCTAAGCCATGCATCCAAAAGCTCTCTCTCCATAATGAAATTAGTCTATGGATCTTCTGTTTCTTGCTACTGCCTTGGAGAATGGCACAGTATCTGTTTTGTTCAGCAGTTAAAGACTCCAAGAAAGACTGGGACACTACCATCCCAGGGAAAGTGAAAGTACTTGAGGTCCAAGGTGGAATGATACTTTTGTGCTGAACACAGCAATTGGAACATTCAGCATTTTTCTGAGACTGCAAACTTCCTTGGACTGAATGCTTTTTCAAGCTTGTTTGTGGTAAAAAGTAAAAATTGAATTTTTGAGAAATGACAAATACTAGACAGATTATAGCCCTATGGCAAAGTCGGATCATACTCCTCATTTCTGACTATCAGACATTAACCTTATTATGAAGAAATTATTCCTCTGCCTACATTAAAGACCAAACCAGACTGAAGCAAGTTTCATTTGCACTGAAAGGTTTTTCAATTTAAGTGAAGGACAACTTCAGCTGAATAAAATGTGTCTTCAATGATGTCATTTGAGGCTAAGAAAATTATATATAATTACATTACATCAGACCTTCCTATAGATGTGCTTCTCTTTCCCAAGCATGAACAGAGATGCCAAGAATTTTACTGAGGCCCCAGAGATTCCAAGAAAGATAAAATAATAAATAATGCAGTTTATTTAAAATTCAATAAGATACTGTGCAAGTAAGTAGCCCACCCTTCTCACCAACTGACAAAATGGATGTTGAATGAAGACAGTGACAGAAGAAGTAGGATTTTTCTGGCCAAAAAAGATGGGTCCACGGGAAATAACAAAGAGGTGAAAGAAGTACCATCCAGAGCCCAAAAATGCTGATGGAAAAGTGTCTTTGTCAGCCAGAGCTCAATGGATCACAGTAGAAGATATAGTTTTCTAACCATTGGTCAGAAGGTTTCCATACTCAGTTTATAAATGTGAAAATTTGAACCTGCCATACCCTTGGATGGAAATTAGTGAGCAGCTTCAGCTGTCAGATGTATGAGCTGATGTGGAAAGGAGCAGCCTGGCTTCCCACACCAGGGTTAATGCTGCAGGTGAGGAAGCCCCTGGACCACCCCTTCTGATGGCACCTGCACTCAGGTCAGCCTGAACTGCTCAGCCTGCAGGTTGGCAAGGGTAATTCCAAAACACATTCAGGAGCCCTCTTCTGCATTAGCAGTTCACACATTTTTCAGTATTTCAAGTTTTCACTTCCTCAGGGCAATTAAAATCTTGCAGTATTTCCCATTAGAGCCTACTGGCATGGGGGCACAAGATAAGAGGATGAAGCAAGTTAATGATTGTGGTGGGGCTAATGGACAATAACTCACTAAAAACTCCTTTAAACTGCTTTTGCAACTCTGAGCTGAAAATCTGTACAAACCAGTTTGTAACCACACACTTCTCTCAGACAGACTCTGCCCTGCTGATCCTGATGCTTTCCTACACATGTCTGTATGTGTTCCAGTTCAGAGACAAAATGTTATCTGCTAACTATCTAAAAGGATAAACACGTCAGGGAAGAAGGACTGGGCAGTATTTAAAGAAAGTCATCTCTGTTATATTCAGCTTCTTTTCTGTGGTATGGCTATATTTTCTTCCCTCTTATTCTTTTCCACCAGATCCTGTAACATTTAATTGTAACTCTACATAAATAAAATCAAAAGATGGGGAATATATATATATGTTATGCATGATTAAAAAAGAACTGAAGGTCAGAGAATAGTTTGGATTAGAAGGAAGCTTTAGGATCATCTTTAAGATCAATGCCCCCTGCCATGGGCAAGAACACCTTTCACTATCCCAGGTGGCTCAGAGCCCCATCCAGCCTGGCCTTGAGCACTGCCAGGGATGGGGCAACCACAGCTTCTCTGAGCAACCTGTTCCTGTGCCTTACTATGCTCACAGTAAGAAAAAGAACATCTGAGCTAAACCTGCCCTCTCTCAGTTTAAAGCCATTTCTCCTTGTCCTGTCACTACATTCCCTTGTAAAAATTCACTCTCCAGCTCTCTTGTGGGTCCCCTTGAGGTACTGGAAGGCTGCTGGAAGGTCTCCCTGGAGCCTTCTCTTTGATTTCCCATACAAACTATACCATGCATGCAGTTTTATTTCTGCTACATAAATAAAAATAAAATAATTACAATATTTTTTTAAAAAGAGGAAAAAGGCAAGGGCATTTGCAATGAGAGAAATTTTTCTGTGACCTACCTAAAGAATTTGGATCTTATTCAACTCTGATTAATTCCAAAGTATCCTCAAGGCTGAAGGTTTATCACATAATTTAACTTGATTTTTGGTGGCAGAAAACTTGAGGTAGGGTCACAAGAGCAAAAACAATTCAGAGGATTCTGTGAAACAAAGCATTTTGTCTAGGTACCACCTACTCAAAGTTTATCCTAAATATATCTGTCTGCATCCTGGCTTTTTTACATACAGGATACTCTTTTAACCAAAAGCAAAGAAAAGCATTCAGCTTGCTTTTAATAGCACAAAGTGCAAAAAAGATAAACCTATGAAACCTACTTTTTGTTCTGCTGTCCACTTCTATTTTTGTTGGCTCCTGAGTTGCTGTGGCTGGAGGTAATTTCTTCCCAACACTCTGAAAAAAAATAATTATTCTTCTTTAAAATTTGCAGGTTCAGTTAAAAGTTGGACAACATAAAAAACAGTAATGGAAATACAAAATATAGGAGTAGAAAAGGGACAGTAAAGAAAAAGAGGCAAATTATAAACTATACTTATGTATGTTACTGGGGTTTAACTTTTTTTAAAATTATAAATAACTAATGAGTGTGATCCTTTAATTTCCCTTTACTCTTGTTTCTGACATCTTTAAATGATAACCACTTAACATTTCCCTGAGTTTCAGGGAAGACTCACAGAAGTTTCACTGGTAGATTGAATATTAAGCAATCAATGAAATGACTTTGGGAAAGGTGTTATTCAGTACCAAAAGTAAAGCTGAAAGAAGCAGCAGAGAGGAACCCACTTGATTTCTGTTCATACAAGGAGTGTTCATTTCAGTCATTCTAGACTGTGATTTTTATATTGACAACATCTCTTTCTTATTTTACTATTTTTATATCTTTATAGCAAAAGTTACAAATTTACAGTGAACTATTATAAGTGGTAACCTGCCTCAGACAGGTATGCTGAACCAGTAAACACATACCATCTTCCCCCACCAAAATAAAACAGAATAAAATCAGTGATATTCATCTTTATGTATCTTCTCCTACTATTATATGCATGCTATTTCCCTTCTCTCTCAGCTTGTCTCCCTAAGAAGAAAGTTTTCTGTCATTAAAATCCTAGTCATGTAGGTGAGAAAATAAGCATAATTATTTCTGAAAAGCCCTAACTGCCCCTCCCTGCAAGGTCTGCGCAAACACCACAAAGCTCCTCCATGCTTTCATGACCTCCTGAGTAAAGGCTTAGAGACCAGAGTGCTGAGATCTAGCCTTGGAAGTACTGAGTGCCCTAAGGACCATAAGAAAACACTGGTCAATGTAAGAAGCAAAAGGAGTAGATCTCTTTGAGTAGATGAAAAATTCCAAGGTGTATAAAGAACACTGAAAGCTCCATGTTAATAATATGTAATAATGTGTGAAAATATATCTATGGAAAGAACTCAGATACACACAGGGATTTCAGGCTGGTAAAAAGAGCACATAGGGGGGAAAGGTGGTTCTGAGAGTTGCGCACAAGGCAGCCATCAAATCCACGTTGGCAGCAATGCAGACTACGAATTGCAATACCCAAAAGCATCCCATTGCAGCTTACATTGAAGGTGGAAGAAGAAACACCTGACCTTCTGATGAGCTTATAACTCTACTCAGAACCCAGAGCTGCTAAGGAAGAGAGAACTACTAAGGAAGAGAGAATAAACAACAAAACTCTAGAGAACCTCCCAGATTCTTTTCTGAGGTGGGAATGAAAGATAAGAAGCATTAGCTGAACCAGTGATTAGGGAGATAACAGAAAAATAGAAGATGACAGATATCTGCAAATTGAGAGAGGGCAAAACAGAAAAATTCATGACCTGGTTGTGCTGGAGAAGTTTAAAGTCAAGAAGGATGATGATAAATCTGAGATCTATCTGCAAAGCAGGGAAAGTTGTACTAAAAGAGATATAATAAAGAATTTGAAGCTACTAGGCATTTGCATTTACACAGAAAAAAGTACAGAATGCCTTCAAGATAAAAGCAAGACTGGGAAGGCAGCTTCTGGTTCAGAGGCAAACAGGGCAGTTCAAGATAGCTGCACATCACAGTACATGCTCAGTCACGATCAAACCTTTATTCACATTTCTGCTTCATGAAATTGCTTAGGAAAATGATGAAAGCAGATACTCTAAACTGCACTGCAATTTGGCTCATAAAGACATGCTCACTAAAGGAATATGAAAATCCTTTAAATTAAGGGAGGTTTTGTTATTTTAAAGATTAAATTATTATGCAAGACCAGCTAATTAAAGGAAATATTTTAGTAATTGCTTTACCATACATGAATCATTGATTTTATGCCATGAAACCAAACACCATATAAACCCACAACAGGCTAAAATTTAACAAGCTACAGAAGAATCATGGGCAAAAAGAAAGATATTTGTGTATCCTAGTGGAAAATCCATTATGCAAAGTAATTTCCTAATATATAGAAGCAGATGCAAGAGCAATGCTTGAAAACATTATTTCATCTGTTCATTCAGAACAAATGCCTGTGCAGGTGATAAATCAGCAGTGGGTACCAACTTGTGAACAGAAAAGGGAATACTATCCAAACAAGGCTGCTCTTTTATTAGGAGCTAGGAGAAAGAATTCAAATAATTTCATGAAGGTTGCATAGGAACCACTCCAGTGAGAAGGGATACCTGAATTTGTTATGGGACAGGGAGAGGAGAAGACAAGTGGAACTGCTATTCTTTAATTGTGGAGGAACTACACTCTGCAATTTCTAGGGATGAAACAAACATCACTGACAGGAAAAAGGAATAAAAATCAATAAGTCATGTAAATCTGGTTTCAGGTGGACTACAACTGACAAGGTGTTTTAATTGTCCTGTTAAGTGGTCCTAAAGGTGATGGGGTCTAAAAGTTATTATTTATGTTTCCAATTGGTCTACATTTGCATGGAAAATGTGTCACCATTTTCTGAAAACACCTACATGAAACTTAATACAGTACTTTTTTGTTCATTAGGAAATACTGAAGATAAACTCTCCTCACTCTAAGAGACATTGAATCCTCTGTGATCTGGTAAATCTGATGGTTCTGCTATAACAGGCTAAAAACTCCAGGATAGCTAAGATTTGGAGACCCAGAGCAAGCATTATTATCAGAGCCACCAATTTTTCTGACAAGAAAACAAAAATGGGAGACAGCGACATCTCCCATATAAGCCAGAAACTTTCCTGCTCTCTCTCCGCTGTTCGGCGTCACTCATACTCCTATACAGGTCAAATATCTACCAAGTTTTTTAGTGGTGAGAACAAAGCAAGCCCAGCTTGAATTCTTGCTGGTCCAATACACATCTGCATGACACAACTTCTCTTTTTCAAAAACAGTTACTACAGGATATTTTGTTGTCTTCTTCAATTGAAGGCCCAGCTCAATTTCTCAAAACCTTCACTTCTAAAAAAAAGGAAACATGGGAGCAAAGAACATCCAATATGTTGAACTGAAGATTTCAACATAATTCTTTCTCCTCCTCTTCCTTTACATAAGAAGATGGTCCAAGCCCTTCTAGATACATTGATCTATGCTACAAAGTACTGATATACAGCTCCAGCTTTGCTGTTAGTCTTTTACCTGATTAATTTTTACCTATCAGGCTCAGGATTCCTAAGAAGCAAGCACATCTTACCCCTTTGGGACACAGGCACTAAACAAGACTTAGAACTTGAAGGACTCTTTGGGAATTTAGACTTTCCAAATCCAAGAACAGGATCTTCAACCTTGTCAGCAATCCCTGACATCTCCTAGCATAAACTGTCTCACTCCATTTACCTAAATCTATCGTGTTGTCAATAATGTTTGCAATTAAAAGCCAAATGCAGTGTGAACCAGAATGCCCATAATGGCATCTCCCAGTAGTGTCCTACACACCAGGCTGCAAAGACAAGTGAAGTTCTGCATTTCCTCTCTAAAGCTATCTTGGATTCTTGGCTGCAGAATGGTTTCATCCCCAGCAAGAAGCGCAGCATATCATTCTGTGCCCTTGTATCTCTAGCCCAGTGGTACAGGGACACTCCTAGAGACACTCCTAAAGTTTCACTTTCCATCTGTCATCCTCCAGCATTGTGATTATCATAAATCCCTTTTCTAGGCGGTGGCAGTGAGCCTTGTTCCACTTACATTGCTCTGTAGATATCACTCTGACTTGCTCAGTCCTCTCACACAACAAAAACACGGTGGAAACAGTTTGTCTTTTCTGACTCCAAGCCTAGGTTGACTCCCAAAACAACAGAATATTATCAACAAAACAGGCAGAATCTTAACCCCACTATTTCTGCCAGGCGAGCATAATTAGATTATTTAGCTGTCAGACACAAATTTCACTAATCTCCTTACAAGCATATCCTAAGATGAAAAGGGATGAAGTGCCCTCTTGCTGCAGCAACAGCTGATAAAAGCATGAAAAATCACCATGATTTGGTGTACAGATATTCAGAGGGACGAGGCAGATTTAGCAGCAACCTGGCAGTGTTAATGCTTGGGTCAATGAAGCCAATGGAAGGACAGCCCAGCACTAAATATCCAGTTCTGTGGGCCTCGGTGGCATTTTGGTACACTGCAAATCTGTATCACTGCAGACCAGTTTCCTCTGATACTGAATTAACAGTGATTAATGGCTGAGGTGGCACACAAAGTCAGGTAAATGAGGTCATGGTACAATCTGGACAGTATAACTTTTTTTCATTTATATATTTTGTCTCAACTGTGATCCCTGTAAAAGCAGAGAACAACACAAGAGAAACAGAACACAAAATTGACAGTATACAAATGAGTTTTTCTCACTTAAAGATACTGTGGTTGTTGCCTACAACTATTGAGCTCTGACCAGAGGGAGAAAAGTAGACCTGTAACCAAGTTTCTTCCTTCAGGATACCTTAGCATTATACTTCAGGGTTTTCTGTTGTGGTTGAAAACTGACTTGTATGTTTACTTTCATTATTCAGGTCTAGTGTGTCTAGAACATTTCATCTGAAAATTGGAATTCAATTGTCATATATGCACAGATGGGTCCATGCAGAAGGTTCTGTTATACTTTGCATCAAAGTAACATGCTTATCCTTTGAGTCTCCTTTAACAACACAGCCTTCTTGAAGCAATAGCTTATTTACTTAGGAATAAGGAAAAAGAAATTTACTCAGCATCATTATTTATTTTGGAAAGTGTATTGAGGTCTTTATCCTGGTAAAATTATTTGGAAACTGCTACTTGGAATACAACTCTATGAACATATTCTTAAGGAATACATCAGATATTAAAGAAGTCACAAAAAGCTATGAGCTGGAAACATGGAGCTTAACATAGTTTGTCAGTTTGAATAGTGAAAACACAGCAATGTGCACTGGTGCTTTGTATGAGGGAGGAAAAGGCAGTTATGTATCTTTTGAACTTTAAGAATTTCAGAAAACCTCAATGAATGGGTCAGAGGAAAAAAGTATGTTTCTCTGACCACAATACTTCCTCTTAATATTCACCTAAGTATATTTAGATGTGGCTTATATGCATGAGAATTT
Organism: Passer domesticus; assembly: GCF_036417665.1. Classification (NCBI taxonomy): domain Eukaryota; kingdom Metazoa; phylum Chordata; class Aves; order Passeriformes; family Passeridae; genus Passer; species Passer domesticus. The sequence goes on along the minus strand of NC_087475.1, from coordinate 16,077,806 downwards.
TCTAGTATATAGGTTTATGTGCAAATCCAGGGCCACTATTAGTGAGAGTATAAAAGTTGTAGCCTTCAATGTGTCTTTACATTCCATTTTGTAACTGAGAACATTTGTTCACAAAGAAGCAGAAATGGTTATTAGAGTCTTCTAGCTCTGAATTAACAGGAGTATAAATGATCTATGTACACTGACTATGCATAATGCTGGTGTTGTGAGGGACAAGCCATATTAATATTTTTTTTCTAATATGCACCAAGTGCTTAAGGAATGTCATCAAGTCCTCTATCCATCCTATCTGCTCTGCCCTAAAATCCAAAAAAGAGACTAAATATAAAAACCCCAAAGACTTTCAGATGTCAAAAAGCTCTCACTCTGTCAGAAACAAAATAAAGGTCCAAGATTTCATTTTTTCCCATGCTACCAACATTCAGCTCCACATAAAGTCCCTTCTGTGACAGCATGATCAAGTATTGCCATCCTGAGTTTTCCCAAAAGGACAGAGTTAACACTTTTCTGAAGGGTCACCACATGGGACTTCAAAGAGAATAATGGGAATTTTGAGAAATATTTATAGAGAAAACCAAAATTCTTGAAGAAAAGTGAACTAAACACCTGTCTACACATTTGATTGCCTCAGCCATCTACAGTAGCTTTTTCCTCTGTAACTACTTTCTTCACAGCTTTGCTAGAAAGACTATCCACGTGCATGTACAATTATTTGTGGTTTTTAACACCAACCAGTTAGGAACATCTGTCCAATGCAGTCCCAGCTAATACAGGGAGACTCAGTTGCCAAAACTGCACACGTTTGTACTGACAGCTCAAAGCCTGGTGCAGGTGAACTTCCTTTGGCTCAGCAGGGGAGGAAACAAAGACTGGGTACCTTCAGATAAGGGCTGAGACCCTGGAGGGCCTCAAGCTGGAAGATAAGAGCAGTTAATGGCCTGTCCATGCAGACATGGAGAAAGAATCCAGTGAGATACTGGAAGACTCCAGACAATAATTCACCATTGGATCAAGAGGCGCACGTGGGGCATGTGAACATCTTGTGCAAAAACTGTGAGGATGTAAAGACCCAGGGATTTCTTTGTTCAAGGTCCCTCTCCAGAGGCACTCAGCTTGAGCTAAAAATTAAACCAACTCTGCCTCAAAACCAGGGTCCAAACTCTTCTTTAGTAGTTCATGCCTTTACATCATTCATAAGTTGCAACGTGAACATCACTCAACTCTAAATACCACATGATGCTTCCCTAAAGAATGGTCCCCCTAACCACAGCAGCAGATGTAGCACAACTCAGAGAACTTTTTAGTGGGATGTTTGGTAAATATTCCACAGAATGCAGACAACAAAGCAATTAAAGTATTTTAAGCTTCATATTACAATTTCTTTTCACATAGTCAAACTATATTTTCTTCCACCTGACAACCTGAAAAAGGCACATTTTTACACTTTGTCCATATGCCAGCAGATTAAAGTGCAGATTTATCCAACTGATGTCTATATTAGAAGACTCTTGGACTTGAACCAACATAACCCTTCTTACATCTTTGTAAAGAAATAAGTCCTTTTTTAATTTTGAAAAAGCTTTTACCTGTGAAAGGCTTTACCCTTCTGCATCAAGACTGCAAACCCCTGTATTTAGATACTGTGAAAGGCATATGAACTGCTAGCATCTTAATCCTCTCTGTCTCGACAAAATCAAGAATCTCTAAATAAAAGATGATCCTACAAATAAACACCCTTTTACTACAAAGCAAAAGACTGAAGCCTTCATCCTACTGGAGCTCCTTGGAAATGAACACAATTTCAGCTATCAGCATGACTCTTACCACAATTAACAAGTTTAGACAAAGCAGACAAGTCAAGAGTGAAGAAGTGGAGGCCCTATAAATGCTCATGAACATCAGTCCACTGGGAACTGGCTACAACACCATGAGTGCTTTAGAGGAAAGCCATATTCAAGTAGTCAACAAGAATATACTGCTTGAATGTTTGTTTCCAATGGCTTTTGGAATTAGCATGCATATGCAGAAAAACGAAAGGTATTTGGGAGAAAAATGCTTTCTAGTGTTCAATTCAGAAGTTAGTTCTTGAATACAAAGAGACAAAAAGAAAAGACAAGGTGTGTATAAAAATAGCATGTCAGTCTAAATCGTACAATAATACCCAGTGCAGAGAATGGTAAACAGGTTGTGATTACATTACACCACCCTTAGTTCACTTCGTGTCCTAGAAATACAGCACTGATTGTCAGAGCATCTTACAATTACTGCATCTGGCATCCACTGTCATGACTGTGGAATCCAAACAGACAAGCAAGCAAGCAACTAAACAAAGCAAAGGAAACAGAACTGAGATCCCCGGACAAGGGAACTTGTAGAACAAAGCATGATTTTTCTGGGGCTTTTTTTTTTTTCTGATTCATCACTGATGTTTATTCTTCTGATATAATTCTTTCTTACAGTTGAGAAGAAGCAAAACAAGTTCTACTCATTGGTTAAAATGCTTAAACTACATCAAGCCTAAGAATAAATTTTTGAATGCCTAAGGAATAGTAACTTTTTTTTTTGAAAATCACATAAATGGAAGTCCTTGAAAATCACCTGCTGGACAGAGAAGGAATTATTTATATGCTTGTGGCAAAATAAAGAGAAAATTACTGTACTACTTTTGGCATAGCACTGTGAAGGATTACATACAAGAAATGGGAGGGAGAAAAGGGAGGGAGAAAGGAAGGCCAGGACTATTTAATTAATACTTAATCAATACATACTTAATTATTTAAGTATGTGTTGACACTCCCCATTGGCTCTGGGAATCTGTTACTCCCAAACTACAGATGAGACTAAGTTCTTTGGTAGATTTTCCAGGTGTGTATTTTCTTTAGGAGAAGGCACTAGGTCCTGCAATTAAACTTACTTTATTGTTTTTATCTTGTATGAATCAAATTTCATCTACTGAATATGTTACTCACAATTGCTTCTTATTTAAGTGATTATTTAGCATGATTTCTTACTTAACCACTGAAAGGCTAAGAAATCTTAATTTAGGGTTTCATTCTACCCCTTGCCCCTGTGACTACATGAACCTCACAGTTTACATGTAATCTGCTTATACTTCTTGGTCAATGACATTCATCTGGTTTTGTCACTGAGATGTAAAAAGACAAGATTTAGTGTTCTGATGTAGTTATTCAGGATTGAGTTAACTTCATTCAAACATCAGCTGTGAGCCAGATGCCAGTCCCTGCAGGCTCTCCTTTTGTCACAGGAGGTAAAACAGTCCCTTTAGCATGTAATTCATCTTTGGGATAAAGAAAGCTCCTGTCTTAATAATGCTTTTTAGCCTACAGACTGTGAAGAAAGACTGCTTGTTGTCTACAAGCAACATCACAGACACCTAAATTCAATCACCAGAATCCCATGGTACCTGCTATTTTAAAATATCTTTGTTGTGTAGTCCATGCCTGTTACCTGCCAGGACAGCAGGCAGGTTATCTATCTAAAGATCTGTTCTTATCTATCTGTATATCTACAGATTAGCAACAAATCTATAAATCCAGCTATCTAATAACTAAATAATTAGATAATGATGTTGTGGCATACAATGTTGTCTTTATACAAGTCCTGTATTATCTTTTCTATTTTGCATAGCCAATTCACAGCAATTTTCATTAAAATACACAAATTTAAAAAGTTCCTGGTTCTGGCTCCTGAAGAAGATTGAAACTGTAACCTCACTGCACATTTGAAACTAAAATTGAGATTAGGAAGAGTTTACTGTTCATCCTTTAACAAAAGGTATTAACTTGAATAAGTAACTTTATTAAAAGACAGAAAACAAAGAGTTTCGTCGTGGTGATCACTGGAGCTGTTCAGGGATCTAGATGAAGGCTTTTGTTTTCCACACCTTCCCAGATGACCCACCAAAGGGGAAAGACAGAAACTAAGTTCAGGTAGAAATAAAACGACACATTTGGAGGAAAAGTGCTATTTTAAGACAGAAATGACAGGCTCTGAAACCCATAGTTGTTAATACTTTGGAAAGCAATAAAGAGCAATAAGAAGTGCCATAAAATTCTGCATAAATTCAATCAACACCTTGGCCATTGTGTGCAGTTCTCACCTCCTTTTGCCCTCACACACAAACCTCCTGAGTTCTCAAAGGGACTGAAAAAGAAAGTCACCAAGAATGATCAAACATATGGAACAGATCCCTCATTCTGGGGAAAAAAGATACAGGTGACACAAGTCTATAAAAATCAGGAGAGAAGGTAGATAGGGAGGAGTCACTCATTAACTCTTCCAGTAATAAAAATTAAGGACTCACTCATCTCTTCCAGTAATAAAAATTAAGAGCTATAAATTAAATTAGCAGGTGCCATATTCAAAACAAGCAGAGGGAGGTAACTCCTTCCCACAGTGTGTGCTCCAGCAGCCTGGAACGCTTTCACAAGAACTACAGGTGCTAAAAATGTTACATGCAATGAAAATGTGACTACTTGATTTGCCAAGGAACAAAGATCCATTATGGCTATTAATACAAATTTCAAAATTATTAGAGGCTGTTAAGACCCCCCACAGGAATTTCTTTGTTTGTGCAACCTTCCCAACATCTTCTCCAGGCTTCCAGTATTGACCTCTGATGGAGGCACAATGACAGCCCAGACACAGTCTTGATCTGAATTACAGATTTCCCAGGATCTTCCAATTTCCAAGAAATATTATTCTTAATATTTCTTTCCAAGAAATATTATTCCATTCATATGGAAATGGAATACTGAATACAGGACTCTTCAGAAAGTAAATTTAAATAAAGTGAAGTGATATAAAACCAAAGTGATAACTTAAGGGAAACTGCAAAGGATTACTCTAACTCCTATCTCACACCCCAAAATTATCAAACACACTAAGTTCTTTAGTTAAAAAGAAAGCAAAATCATAGAGAAAAAAATATATATGGAGAAAATAATTAGAAAAGCCTTCAAAATTATACAGTCCTCTGATAGGACACTACAGAAATTTTCAATGCACAAATTAAAAAACTAAGAAATATTTTATGGTATGTATGTAAGTCTACTTTCCTGGGCCATCTTTTGTGGCCACAGAAGTGGAAAACCCACTATGAATCTAAAAAAGTACAAAAATCAAATACTGGATTGACAGTCAGCTATTGCAATGAAAAAGACAAATCCCCAGTACAGAAATGTGTATTTACATTTCCTGTTTAGCCACCTCAAACATGTTATGACCTGTAAGGTGGATTATGTCCAACACAACACTACAAAGTGAAACCTTGTACAACTTACCAACCTCCTGAATAAACTCTGATTTATTTCCAGTCAAGCTGTCTGGAAGGGCTTTGACTGTTACCAGCTTTTGCTGAGAAACCACTAGAGATTTAGTCAGATGTCTAGAAGACATCTTGAGATGCACAGTATTTCAGAGTATGAATACAAACTGTTCTTTCAGTGATGAAATTGATGTTTTTGCTGAACTGTAACTATATTGTCCACATTCATGTACTTTATATTTCTGCATTTAGAGGAGTCTCAAACCTTCAGAATGGGGAAGACTTCTAATTAGAGAGGCTGCTTCACAGACTCCTAACTTCCCATTTGCAATGACAAAACATCTCTTCAGCAATTTCTGAACTGCTTAAATGGAAAATTGCTTCTGTTCCTGTTTCCAGCTGTTGAGCTCCATTTAGAAATGACCTGAGCCAGCACCAAATGTCTCATCCAAGCACTAAAACTACCAGGTATTGAGGAGGCCATCAGTCTTCAAACCACAGATGAAGAATATCTTCATTAGCATTATGCAACTCACCACAGAAATCTGTGCTATCTGAAATATCATTCAAATAAATAGGTAGGTAAACCATGCAATGCAAAGTTTTTGGTTTAATCTCTTGAATGGAAAAGGGAGTAGAAACAAAAGCATGAACAGTGAAACATCATTCCCAGTAAAACTCTGGATAGCTTGGAGTGCACATTTTGCTTTCTGCAGTGTAGTGCACAGTTAAACCTGTTCTACCAGCAGATAAGCTCAGATTCTAACGCTGTTGTAACTTCATACTTTGACAAGTTCTTAAAATTTGAAATTACAGGCAGGGAGGGGATTGGAGAGGCTTTTTTCCTTCCAACATGCCTGATGTGTTGGACAGGAGAGAAACCTATATATCTTAACTTGCATGCATTAAATCATCAGCATTTCTGTAAAATTTGGACTCCTGGCATTTGATGCTGTCAGGCTGTCAGTTTCAAACCATTAATGAACTAAAAATCTGCCTTGCTAAAAGGTTAATGGTGAGAAAGTGAACATAAGAGTTTAGATTAGATAGATGCTGCTGAAACAATTGGAGCGAGACATATTAGAACCACTGATGAGTAAAACCACTTAAGTAAATGAAATAAAAGGCAAGCACAGAATGAAACCCACACAGCATGCTCCCAGCTGCCTGATCTCAAAGCTCTGGAAGCGTGCACATCAAAATGAGCATGATGAACAAGCTCATTTTCTTTTTTCCTCAAGCTGCAGATTTGTAATGCTAGAAGGTGCTTTTGTATCAAAAGTATTTTTTAAGCAGAAAGCCTTCTTTCTTCCCTGCTTTATTTTTCATTCTCCTTTTTTACTTTCCTTCACATAAATGTAAAGGAAACAAGTCCCCTTTCTCTCTTTGTCATGTATTTTACAATTTGCACGTTGCCATTCACAATTAATTTCTATCTTTTCTAGGAAAAATACTTTAGTCAGTCTGCACTGAGTGAATGAAATTCCTTCCTACTCTCCCAAGAGAGCCATGCCTGTCTAGATTGCAGCTGGTAACTTGCATGATCCAGATTGCACCATCCAGCCTAGAAAACCCAGTTATAAAACCTCCCTCTTTTACAACAATTATCGAGCCTCACAACTGCTACATGAATATCCACTTTCTTTTGTAGCAGTAAGGGAAGCAGTGCAGCTACTTCCATCTCTGAGAAGAATAAAAAAAAATCTATGAAAACAGTAAGCAGGGAATATATCTTCTTTAATATCATACTCTTTAAAGTAGCAACAATATTTCTTTGCTCCTTTGTGAAAGGTATGATGTTGTCAACAAACTGACAAGTAACTGTTCAAAGACATTTTTTTCAAATTCAATTATCATAAACAAAAGAACAAACCCATACTGTCATGCAGATTATCCCCGATTTAGTGCTGACAATAAATATTTATTCAGTTTTGGAATTATGCTTCTTCCTTTTTCCTCAGATTAAATTGGATTTTTTTAGATTTGGGGTTTTTCCTCTCACCTTAGATCACTTAAATCAGACATTACTGAGAAAGAATAGGGAGATATTTTTGTTTTAAACACTTACAGGGAAGACTGCAGAGCAACAAGTGACTCAAAACACAAATGGAAAATGACTTTCACCATGTGTTTCAGCTTTTCTTTCCAGCAAGTGCTTAAGGTACCAAGGCTGCTGCAGAGGAAAGCATCAGCTGTCCAGGTGGAGGACTCTGCTCTTTGTGTGGCCACTGCATGGCAAAGAGCCCAGCAGAAAGCAGCCACCAGGAGCCCCTGCTTGGCCACAGGTCACTGCTGCAGCAGGAGCATCCCCAGGAGATGCCCTCTCTCCTTCTCCTTGGCTTTTATTGGGAAACTTTTATAAAGCACTTAGCCAACCAACTGTAATAATATGAGTTCACATCTGTAGTATTTAAGGATTATTTTAGAAACACAGAATGCCAAGAACCTCCTATAGAAACGCACACAAAGGATTAAAAAGGCTTCTTAGAAACTGGCCCACAGATTTTTTTTATCTTACCAAGTGCCTGGCTCATCTATGATTCTTTCACACTACTTTCCTCCTTCCTCTTTTCTTTATTTAAGGCAGAAAACAAGAAAGACACATGGCACATTTTAGGAGTAAAGGCAATTAAAAAAACTTGTTGCTTCATTACTGCACACAGCTTAATGACTTTTGCTGTGAAAAGCCAAAGTTGAGGGTAATTTATATATTTGTACTAAGAGTTCCCACAGTATCTCCAAATAATTAAACAATTTATTTGGTATCTCTCCATTCAGCTTTCTACAAAATTTTACAAACAGTTGATTCTAGTTGCTTTTTTCTTCTGGGGAAAAAAAAGATAATTTCTATGTAGGTTTTATATATATTATGACAATATGATTTTCTAAAACACTCATTCATATCCATTTTCCTCACTTGGACAAATGGCACCTCGCACAGAAGAGGAATTAGTAAAGCTCTTCCTCTTTTTTCTGCCAAGAAGTACATTTTTGTTGTATTTAGGAAGGAAAAAACACAGGGTGAGGGTGGTGAATTTTCACTTACTAAGCAAACATTTGAAAGAGCAACACATCCTAAAGACTTTAAAACTTGTCTTGCTTTTAACTCTAAACTTGCATTATTCTTTAGAGTAAGAAAATTGAAACCACATTATATAGAAATAGAAAACACGTGTGCAAGTTTAATAGCCAAACAGGCAGAAAGGAAAAAACGCAAGCTAAATAGAGCCAGGAGAGAATATGGTTTTCACACAAAACTAACCCCCTATTCTAATATGGACCTCCATAGCAGGAATGGATTTTGGGATCATCAGCACTCTTTTTCCTTCTTTTCTTTTCCCTACCCAAAGTGTGCAGAAGAGCCAGAGAACCCTACAGATGAAACCTGTGCTATGCAGAGTATATATTATGACACATTTTCAAACAGCCACAGAGAGAAAACCCCAACTAATTGTAAAATAAATACCTCCTCTCCCATTGTGAAGCCAAGCTGCCTTTCAGCAGCTGGAAGTGTCCAAGGAGAGTCCTGGAGTGCTGCCCCTGCCCTGCATGAGCTCAGCTCAGCGAGAGCCGGAGCCCAGCCCTGACACTGACTCACGGGCCCGGCCATCCCCAGGAAACAAAAGTTCCACTTGTTTATTTCACAGGAAATCTGGACCTTTTCCTACCTCTGCTCACTCACAGCAAGAAGTTTCCTCTCCTTTGCAGCTTAGACTTTCCTGGCTTCTTGAGACCACCAGCTTAGAAAAGCAAGGATGTGAGTGACAATTTACAGAACTTCTGTGAACAGCCCAGGCAGTAAATATTGCAAATAACTCTATTGGCAAATGAGCTCATGACAAATTCTGAATGAATTGGTCTTTCTGGTAAAAAAGGTTGGGGGGAAAAGGTCTGGGGGGAAAAAAGGTTGACATTTCATGTAACTTATCTCTTTGTTATTCTGTGGAACAAAATTGTGGATTTTGTTTTTAAAGAAAAATATTCAAGAAGCTGAAATATCATAAACATGATGCTCTGTTCCATTAAAATCTTATAAATTGTTAATGCTGCCTCTCTAAAAACATTCAACTTTAAAATGCCTGAATAAGGTCAGGGGAGGGAAAGACACAGATGATTTGGAAGAAATTAAAGATTTATGTTTAAGCAAGCCACAATATATTATACACTCTCATTTCCATTTGACTACTAAAAAGTAATCCTCAACTAGGAAAAATATAAAGAAAACATTTCAGAAAAATTCAAAATTCAAATTCCACAAGCTGATAAAGCTAAATAGACAACAAAAGATGAGGGCATACATTTCACTTCAAAGGTCATATTCAGTTTGGTTTAAATTCATCAGCCTTTTTATTTATGCAATTTTCAAAGTGGTGTAAGTAAATGTCAAGGCAGGTAGTTTTTTTTGCATAACTATTTTTTCAATTTTCAAAGATAATGTGTGCTAAGAATATCAGAAGTTATTTCATTATAATTTCTTTATAATCTTGTCAAAGTTATAAAATCTAACAACTCAGATGTAGAAATTAAAATCAGTTATACTATCCAACACAATCCAAATGGAGCAAGAAAGAAAAATACATTTTACTGAGAAACACTAGGACCAGTCCTCTTAAACACATCAGACGATAACTCAGCTAGCTTGCATGTCAGGACTGTTACCTTCTGAAGCATTTTCTCTGTACTGTAGGAACATGAGACAAAAGTTCCTAGAAATTCAGTTTACAGCTCCATCAAGTACCTCTGGAACTCAGGAAATCAGCTTTATTATAAGCTATGTAAGCAAAGCGTTTTGGGGATTTTAACAATTCTTCTTTTAGAATGCCTCTTGGGGTAAAAGGCCTGGTAATGGTACAACAGAAATTCAGAGATTTACAGTGACTTGCAAGCTAATGATCACCAGCTGGATCCAGAGCAACTTAAAACATATAGACTTTTATTGCCATCCTATTATGAAATAAAATTGCATTAGCTTAAACCTACACATCCTGTTTTTCTGACTGGAGCATCCTAAGATTTCCTAATCAAAACCATGACTGAAATAACAGGAGTTTTCCTTCCCACAGTGCACTCCTCCAGGAGGACTCAGTCTGGCAGAAGCCCAGTGCTGTGCCCCAGGAGGGCAGATCAGACCTTCCACATCGCTTTTAGGAAAAACTTGTAGTACTATCAATACTTCTTATGCTACTCTGCTTCTATTTTAAGATGTTCTTCAAGCAGCTTGAGTCAGAAACAGTTGAAAATACTTTCATGCATATGTTTGGTGTGTTTCTTTCATACTGACAATTTTTTTCTGAATAAAGTCCAACTGTATACATGTAAAGTCTTGTGGCATGGACAACTAACTTGCAATTATTTAGAGTCAAATAGCTGCTTTAATTTAAAAAAAGCAAAAAAAAAAAAACCCTAATAAAACATCACAGACAGCACAAACCAGTGTGTGAGTAACACACACCTTTTGTGTGTTACACACCTTTTTGGCAATCCTTTACCAAAACCAGTAGTGCAGGCTGATGTGTAAGCTGAACCACATCATCGATACCGGGACAACTCAGTTCAGACAGCTTGAACATTTCAGAAACCAAAGTGACAGAACATGAAAGCACAGATGGGATAGCATGGAAGGGAAGGAAGCATTCAGGAAATCAGGAGTCACTTCTTCACTCACATTGCACAGTTCAGTGACTCAGCAGAGAGTCACTGCCAGCTGAAGTTATTGAATTTATATCTCTCTTTAAACTTAATATTGCATTTCTCATTCCATTCCCTCAGTGCTAGGTCCTGCTTTGAGTCTGCTTCCCCAAGATAGTGCAAGCTGCTTTTCAATTCTCCCCTGTCAATCTTAATTCCCCTACCCCTCCTTCTTATTCCTCCAGAACAGGGTAGTAAATATTTTAATTTATTTATAATGTCCACACTGCCTCATAAACATCAGCCACGATTTGCAAACCTGTACTATTTTTTCACATAATGAAAGAAACACAAATCCTGTTTCCACAGTGAACTCAAGGAACGGGAAGTTCCACCAGCAAAGGAGAGGGACCCTGCTGCAGGCAGCCCTGCTCTCATGGCAGCTGCAGAAGGGGTCAGGGTCCTTCTTCCCCTGCAGCTTTCCTCACAAGATGGCACTAGAATAAATGGTTAGGACAGGGATGCCAGACCGCAGCAGACAGCAGCTTCAAAGCAGAACATGAATGTAGCTTGAACAGATGAGTGCCTCCTCTGTTCCTACACACAATTCGACAAAATGCTGATGCTTGCCACGTCTGCTGCTGCCACTGCTGGTGGCTGTCTCTGAAGAAAGGAATGCCAGAAACCTGTGCTTTCAAGTGCAAAGTGCTGCACACACACACTTGGTGCTCCCACTGTGTGCTCTCTGCCTCAGCAGGTGTTTTTAATAGTGTTGCTAGTCACTGCCAGGTGGTTTTGCTTGCATCCATTTTTAATCTCAGGATTTTGAGCACTGACTCCAACATTTCTATTAGGGGAGAAGCACTTCCAGAGACATGGGAGATGCAAAGCAAGTGGCAGTGAGCTGTGAGCTGCAGACACACGTGGCACACACAGCCAGGGCTGGCCATGCACCACAGGTGCCACTGGGCAGGGCTGGCAGAGCTCAGGCTCGTCCTCAGCTGGCTCAGAAACAGAGGAGGAGCCTCCAACTTGTGTTTCTCAAAGACTTCTCTTTAAATGACAACTGAAAATTAAGGGGTAAAAATGGTTTCTGCAAGCAGGCAGGCAGGAACTGTCAGAACAGGTGTGCAAAGACAGACTCCCAGCACAGTTTCTGGGCTCCCTGCTTGCCAGCTCAAAATAGAAACTCAGACCTTGCAGGCATTCAGTCTCAGAGTTTACAAATTTTTATCTTATTACAAAGGACAGGTAGACTTAATAATTGACAAGAGCTTCTAGCCCTTCTAGCCCTTGTGTCTACTTCCATTAGTTCTTCTCCATTTCTCCTATCCAAAACATACTGAATATATAAAAAAATAAAAATTTCTGTATGAATTCAGTGCTTTGCAGTAAGGATCCCTAAACACCAGTTAACCAGATCTTACAAGTTGCTGACTCTAGAGCCATGAAAGCCTCCCCCTTTATATTAAATCATTACAGTGTCTGCGATACTCCCTGGGCTGATGGCTGAGTATATAATTTACACTAAGTTGTGGCAAACAGTACTGTGATCTCATCAAAGGATGTTCATGAAATCTAACTCTAATCAAATCCACCGCTGCTAGCCAACAGTAAAAGTTTTGCCTCAAGAAAGTTACAAATACATCTCAAGTGGAAAATGTAAAAAGTACTCTCAATAGTCTCTTCTGAAGTAAGCACAGTTTTCAGAAAGATAAAAATAGCTTTTTAAGACCTTTTATTTTATATTCATCTATCATGGTCTTTAGCATTTCCAAGCTGAAGCCTGAACTCACAAATCAACCCAATATGTTAACTCAGACTAAGAAATGTATTGGTTGAATTAACTTTCCTGTAGTTGTAGAGGTTTATTCTTAGATACAGGAGAGGAAAAAATGATAGCTTGTTAGAACAATGGAAGAACATACAAATTATATCGGGAGGAAGTCCAGCCTAGCAACAGAGGCTTTAGATAAGCTACTACAAAATGAAAAAGGAAAAAAAGAAGTAAGAATAAGCACCTGTTTAAATGTGTTGAAGCTGCAGAGCTGAGGTGAGACATGTGAGACAGGCATTTCTATTTGACCATAAATATTGTGCTGCTTCAAGAGTGTCACCCTGAATTTTCTCAGGACACACAACCTGTCTGTATGCATATTGTATTTCTCCTAAAAACTCATCTGTTGGTGAGTTTGACTGCACGTGACCACGACTTCAGTCACGTGCAGCATTGTAAATCAGTTCACTTACATTTATCACTAATGGAAATTTGTCAGAGCCAAGCCTCAGGAATCTGATTCTGCTGATACACGGCCAGTGGTCGAACTCATCAGCACCAACAGGCAATGAAATGGACTACAAAGCATAAGTGTTTGATTCTTCTATTTTTCTAAAAGAGCAGAGCTCTGATAGTGCTGCTCAAACAAATCTCCCACAACTGCATCATTAACTTCCCTAGGATAATCTGCCTCTGTGATTTTAGAACAAATAACAGCTAAGCAATGAATTCTGCACACCAATAAAACCAATGGGGTTTCACACAATTCCTCAGTTTTGCTTTTTATTGAGAGTTTATTGATCACCTTAAAAGGCAAGGGTGATTATATCCCACATTGTTGCCACTGAGCAAACACTTGAAGCACATTAAACTGCCTGGTGATTTACAGGAGACCTTAATGGCATCTGCTTCTGCTCAGATGGCAGCAAACCTTTCTGCCTTCATGTTCCTGCCAATATTTGTGTAAAAGCCTTTTTAACACCCCAGTAATTCTGTGTGAAATATGATCTAAGCTTATGATTCATAAAATTGAAAACATATTAGAACACACAGTGATAACACCAACAAAATAAGACCCTGCTGATTCTTCTGTAAATGGGACTGACATTTTACATGAGAAATATCATGTTATAAATAATCCCACATTATAAAATCCTCACAGTAGCTTACTGATGCTTCTTAAAAAACAACTGTTGTTAGGAAATATTTTAAATCAAAAAAGTTAAAATTATCATTACATCAATAATACTTCATCAATAACTATATAAAGAAGAAGCAACAGAAAGAGTTTTAGGGTCTCCAAACTTCAGAAAGCTTAAAAAATGAAAACAAAAAGGGGGAATAGAGGAAAGCACTTTTACTTCTTTTTCAGAAGTTGACAAGTTATTGAAAATCTAAGGCTACTTGTAAATGATGAATAAACATAACAGGGCAAAGATCCCTTTAAAAACTACACTGCTTGAGAAAAATATAGATTTGGAACTCTTCATGCATTGCTACACTTTGAACCAGTATGCAGAGCTTTCAGGCTAAATTGGACCTTGCTCGCGATGGCAAACTTAATGCAGGATTCTCTTACACTCAGCATTAAATGCTAAAGAACATGGCAATGACAAGGGAGAAATTTCTTGCAGTGGGGAGAAAAGTGTTTAGGAAGGTTAAGTGGTCTGCAGTCCTGACAGATGTTGTGTCACTGCCTCATGTTTTGGTGCTGGTAGCAGGCAAATACCACAGTGCTGAAGCCTCTGAATGGCACCTCACAAAGGTTAACCTAATCCCAGACAGGAAAAAAGCATCAACAGGAAAGAAGTGTTGTCTTTAGTTATATCTACACATTTCAAACAAAAATGATGGATTGTGTTTACAAAATAAAGCCATTATTTTCTACTAACCATGGCAATTTTGGGAAAATCTGAAGACAGAGGAAGGAAGGTCTGTGTTATAAGTTTCCTGATAATTGTGTATTCCATTTTTGGCTGGGTAAAAAACCTGTTAGCTTTTTGTGCAAAACAAAGGTAACACTTCACATTATTCTAAAGTGGAGTAAGATTTTTCCTTCAAGGAATGAAGGTCACTTCTTAATGACTTTTCAAAGACTTCAAATGAAAATAAATGCTCCTGCAAAGCCCCACATGTGAGTTAGAAAGTCCACCCAGAAACACAAGGCAAGCAGGCTTTGCAGAAGTCAGCAATGGTCAAGCAGTAATCCAGTCTACGTTTTTCCTTTATTTACATTATTCCAGCTCTTCCCTACCCTTTTTATACTAAATGAAAAATAGTCACCTGCAAAATATTAACCAAACGCCCCTCAGCATAATCTAGTTCAGAAGTTTCCATCTCTCTCTGCAGGACCTCCTCCTGTACTGCTGTACCTCAGGGTGGATGTGGGAGTAGGTGCTGTGCTATAAATCAGATCACTGGAATGATCTAGGTTGAAAAAAATAATCTTGCAGGCCAAAAAAGGTACTTGCTGTAGTGCCTGTTTCTACAGACAAGTGGACAAGCATGAATCAGAAGGAGAGAAGTTGCCACACCAGGTATCAAAAGCCCAGGAGCTTCCTAAAATCACTATTGGGGGTGAGAGAAAATCCATCATGTAACTATGCCCATAGCAGAACCTGAGGCTGTGGAAGCCTCTTAACACTTCTCAGCACATCAGTAACTTTATGCAAATCTGAGTGTTCATTTAAAGGAAGGATTTCACAGATTTTTTTTTTTTAGTCGTGACTTCATTGGAAACCATGGATTTCTTTGTTTCTTTCCCTAAAGAACATACTTGAGAGCAATTATTATTTTTTTTTTTAATTTTATCATGCAGCTAACCTCACTGAAATCCATTTTTTGGTCTGAGACAAAAATTAAAAAATGCAGAACCTTGTCTACAGAAAGATTATGAAATAATAACCACAAAGCTTCAAGTTCTGTCCAGTGACAGAACTTAAAACTTTAAGATGAAAACTTCTTTAAACGCAAGATACAATTAAGGAAGGACACATACCTTATCTACTGGGAGGAAGTCGTTTTCAACTTCTATTGACCTTGGTCGTAGTTTTATGGGTTTATCTTTGAAG
The DNA here is from genome assembly GCF_036417665.1 of Passer domesticus. NCBI lineage: Eukaryota > Metazoa > Chordata > Aves > Passeriformes > Passeridae > Passer > Passer domesticus. The sequence continues at coordinate 16,062,043 of NC_087475.1, read as the reverse complement.
ATATCTCCAAAGCCAACACCTTTGACCTTTTTGGGTTGGATTGTCGTGCCTCCATTGGCTCCTTCTGATTTTGTACTGCAAGAGTCACCACCATCACTCTCAGAGCCTGTAGCATCTTTCAGGCCTGTGAAAAGGAGGGATGAAGGATGTGAAACTCACTATTTTCAGATAAGATTGTGAATGGAAAATGATCCCTCCCACCATCCTCTCGAGGAAAGCGAAACCACAAGAAACAGGTAGAGAAGATGCTCTCAGTGCCATGCACTCATTTTGACTTGGAAAATGACTTTATTTCATCTCATTGGTGTACTGGTTAGAAATTACAATCCACAAATTCACAAAACATGCATATTCCAGCATCAAAACTTCACAAATGAGGATGGTGATTTCTTGAGTACCAAGAAAATCCTTATTCCCCAGGCAAAACCTCATTGGAAGAGACCTCAATAAAAGAAAGAGTTAAATTCAGCTGTAAGGCTCCTATTGTATAAAGCTACGTAAAGCTAACAAGCAGTCAGATCAGGCATGCTGTACCTTAAACCTGTGTGACTCAAGCCAATTATGCAATTAGTATCTAAAGCTACATTACCTAACTGGGAAATATAAAGCTGAAAGCTGTTCAAACAAATTTGCAATCAAATAAGCTGCATAATATGTTCCCTGCTGAAAATTAAACCTCTCTGCAGCACAGACAGCCTCACAAGAAAAGCACCCATGCACACTCTCCTCTAGGAATATAACAGATCAAAACTGACGTTCTGATTTGCATTACTTCTTTCAGTGAATAGGAAAATTTATCTGCATTTATCTGAAAATATCTGTTGCTCAAATAGCAGAGGACACAGATGCAGTAAGGTGATGTTTCAGCCACTTTACAGAAGGGTGCATCAGGTCAAACAGCCACGGGCAGCAAAGTGACCCACTGAAGTTTCCTTCCCTAGACCACTTAAATCTGCCTCCCTACATGAACTGTTTCCAGGAAAACCACAGCAACTACTGCTACTACAACACTAATTCTACCTAATAATAAGAAGCTCAGATCCTCACATTTCCCTAACAGGCACTCATGATGTCACAGATGTGGATCTCGAAAGTCAAAGAAGAATTTCAAGTAAGTTTTTCTTCTTAATTACTTTTATATCAAGGTCGACAAAGTGATTGCAATTGATTTTCATCATAAAAGTCTGACAGTACAGATAAACCACAGAAACCAGTGCAAGTCCTGAAGCCTCCAGGTACACCTTCATGATCCAGGACACGAGAAGCTTATCTGTTAAATGGGTTTCAAACCAGGGTGCTGCTAGGAAGTGAAATCATGTCACATCAGGACTTTCAGCCAAGAACAGGAAAGCCATGATATGCTGCCCTGAGATTTTCTCTATCTTTAACATGAAAGGAGTATAAAAGCAGAATTAGAGAAAGTTCCCAACTAGAAACAAGCAGAAAGACTACAGACTAAACAAAACACTAAACACTTTGGCCCTCTAGCCTCCTGGGTGGCTGCCACACCTATTGGTGAACATCAGTAACATTTCTATCTCTTCAGATATTCAATTCAATTCAAATAACACTGAACAAGTTATTTGCTCCATAAGCTGTGCAGGATTGCAATTTAAATGAATATCAAATAATTATATTACAATACTTTTCTTAAATATGCAAAAGTCTTGATTTCTTTATGTTTTATTTTTCTAAAATAGGCCTGGGAGAAAACCTCAAATCTGGTTAATTATCATATTTATTACGGCATTTAGAATGGTAGCATGCCTACCATCAGTAAAATAAATCTTGTGTACTACTTCTCTTCCAGACCACAGGAAATCATGAACCAGGGAATTTAAGCATTGACTTGGATGCTGCTGGGTGCTCTGGAGAGCAGGAGAGGAGTGGTTATCCATAGCAGAGCCACTGCACAGTGTTTCCAGCAGAGGTACTCGGAGATGCAAGGGTAAATTGAGCCAGACAGGTATAAATCTCCTTGGGCAGTGTGGCAAAGTCACTGGCCCCTTGCTTTGACTTGGGCAGTAACTGAAGGAGCTGTAAATTCTGTACCAGCTGGACCTTCTCCAGTTTTGCAAATTAGTAATTACTGGGGCTCTGGCTAAGACAGAAGCTAGAACCAACTTTATTTACCACTTCTAACTGCAAAGTCGATGGTCAGCAACTGACTATGCTGAGTATAAAACTCCCACAACTCAAAAAACTCAAATTGTTGTGATCGTCCTCTTTTAGCTGAACAAAATATCTTGATAGGGAAAATTACCCTCTGGCAAAGGTTTCTACTGTCATCCTTGCCAAAATCTCAAACTATTCTGTGATGGAGGGAAGAAGCAGTGAAGACACTTTCCCTCCAGAAGTAACTGATAAGAATCCATGACTGCCACTCCCTGAAATGAACAGAAAAGCGATCTTTAAAATAGGTTATTAAAATAGGTTCTCTGCATCCCTGATTGTGGAAGAAGACCTGGACTTTGGTCAGTGGATGGAATTAAAATATGAAAGTAATTGTGAAAATTACTCAATAGGTCTCACATGGACTTCAGATCTTTGAAGTATACATGAAAGAAAGATCAGAAACCTCAAGGGGATCTAGTAAGAATAAAGCTTTTGTTTGTTTCTGGTCATCACTTGTTTTTCATTATGGCATTTTCAGCTTTTATGGCCATTCTTCTGTGGTGAGGCACTACACTTTGTATCAGAAGCCTCACCTCAGACTCACAACAGATTTCCCAAGCATCACCCATCTGTGCTTGATGATAATCCAAGAGTTGTTTGTTCTCTATACTGCCACAGATCTCAGTATACAGTCCTCAAAATGAAAGCTATATAGGAAATAACAGCATTGCTTCTTTTTCTTTTTTCTTTTTTTTTTTAATGAGGAATGGACTGGAGTGTGGCCTGTCCAAACTAAATTGCATTTGAGTGATCAGATACAAAATTCCTTCAAAGTTAAAAAGAATTCTTCCAGATCAGCTGGGAAAATTACCTAATTTAATTATTTTTGACTGACCCAAACTGAGAAGTTCTCTGTACTTAACTAAATAAATCAGTAAGAATAAAAGCCCTGCTTGTGCTCTTAACACAACCTAGAGACAAAGGAAACAAAAGAAAAGAACCGTATGCAATGGAAACTGTAGAACAAATCAGATAAATTGAGGATCTGCAGTAACTTTTAGAAAGAATAATGCATTGCTTGAGTACAGAACAGTCCTGTAGAAAATAGTCTAACATGCTCTTACTATTAAAGGCATGCTAAGGAGACTCTCTCTTACCTTCCTGTCCAGACTCTTCTGATTTGGACAGATAAAAAACTTCAAAGCAAGGATTTGCAACACTATGCCCATTCTTGCCTGATTAATTCTCTCCTCACTTATTTTTTCATTGTGTTGTTCCCTAATACATTTATATGTGTGTGTGTAATATGTGTGTGCGTGTGTAAATGTATAAGTATGTATATATCAGCAATTCTCTTGGTGGACTTACAACCTGGCTCAGGTGATCTTGCCTCTTAAAACCAGAAAAATATTCCTCTTCCAATAACACCAGGGTGTTTTTGTTTGTTTGCGTTTTTATTGGGTTTTGAGTTTGGTTTTTTATTGGTTTGTTTTGGGTTTTTTTTTGTTCAGCTTTTAATGGACTTTTTTGCCACTATGCAAATAGCTTATCTGTGTGGCAGAACACAGCTGGCTGGATAGTTTCTCCAAAACATAAATGTAGCCCATGGACACAGCTGGAATCCAGGCAGGTACCTGAGTGACACAGACTGTTAGATTATGAATTTTAAGTAAAATTTTTTTCTTGAAGAGCTACAGCTATCAGGGAGGTCAGGCTGCTAAATGAACATTAAAAGCTGGAGAGAACTTCAGCGGTCACAGTCCCCCTCTCTTTGCTGCCCAGCACACCCACTCAGCCTGAGACAGCTGTGCTCTACCATGGGCTTGAGCACAAGGGTGAGGCCAGCAGCTCAGCAAACTGCTCTCCTCAGAAACACTGAGAACATCTTGCTCTTCTTGTAAGCCCATTAAGTACTTCAAATAAAGGCAGTATAGGATAAAAGCTACGGTAGTCAGGCCTCTCACTATTTTTTGCTACTTTTTTTTTAAACAGAAACTTTTCTAGAATCTGTCAGTTCTCTGTCAGCATTTGGAGAGCTGACAAACTAAGAACACAACATCAATAAGGTGCTCACTAACATGCTTACTATCACATCAGTCTTAATAACAGCAAAATTTTTCAGAACTTTAATATTTCTCAGGACATATTTCTCAAGTCTTTTTGTAGTGTCACTTCAAATTTTTGGCTCTATAAGCAAAACTGCTATTCTTTTACCTAGATTTATTGTTGCTAAATCATCTGTAGCACCACAAGGCTGAGCTCAAATCTAAGCACTGGTTGCATTTTTCTAGTAAGTTCCTTGAAGTCTCAACAAGGGCACCATCACCAGCAAGGAGTTAAAATTCCCAGGGGCCAACTGTTCCCAGCTTTTGGCTGGAACAAGATATAGGTCTACAGCTTTTTAAAAACACTCAGAATTTTGATTCCTTATTGATTCATTCTCCTTACAAATGCAAGATCATTTAGTATTCATGAAGATTAAATTTTCTCAAAACTGTCTGGTGGAATTTCGCACTTCACACATTTTTTCCTCTATGGGTATATGAGAGAGATTAGTTTCCTCAAGACATTTCAAACACACCACACTCCTGCTATAGCAGTTACAGGTCTTTTGAAAGCAACATTCTGAAATGTACCAAAACAGATTAGCTCAAACAGGGATTAAAAAGAGACCACAACATCAGACTTAATTCAGAAACAGCCTCTCAGAGCTGTGCTGGCATCAAACCAGGATTCTAAATCAAAAAGATAGTTAGGAATGATAAAGGGCTGTGTAACTAAAGCTGTTAAAACAAAAATAAACAGCTGTGGTAAAATTAACTCCATTCAAAGCAGGAAACAAATTATTTCTAAGTAGCTTAAAATGGCAGGGGAGAAAAGGAAATACATTCTAAGGTTACAGAGCTTTCTATTTTGAGCTATGATTTGGCAATTTAATTTTTGTTCTTTTCTGGATTGCTCTCTCTGCTGACAATTTATGGCCCCGAGCAAAAGATGGACCACTGTCACAGTAAAGGCCAGTGGTGTTCTGGCCCTCTAAGCACTTCTCAGCTTTGTTAAGCGGTGGCAGCTGTGCAGAGGCACACACCTGAGACAACGCAAAGGATCTCCTGATTTGGTATGGCAGCCAGAGAGAAACACTGCCAACTGTGTTTAACAGAACAAAGACATTTGTAAACGAAGCTTATTGAGTTTTTCTACTTTTATGGAAGGGAAGGAAAGCAAGGGAAACTATGTCTTTTCCTTCTATTTAGAGAATGACAGCATGGAACGCCCGGGTGACCGATCTGAATGACAAAGGTGGTGAAATTATACATGGTAATTGCAGTAGATTAGACAGGAACTGCCCTTCTTCCTTTTCCTCACATACTGGTGAACACAGAACAAATACCCACATCCTATGTGGTATTAGTCTTGAGTTTGTTTCTATCAAAATCCTGTATTTTGTTGAAGCCATCCCCAACAATATTCCAGTGTTACAAAAAAATCAAACCCAGAAAATTAAATTGGATTCTAAATACTACTGTAGGAGAAAGACATGTTGATTCTTCTTAGTTTAAATATTAATAAATTCATTCTTTCAAAACACAAATTAATGTTTCTCTACCAAGAGTGATTATACACGTACAAATAGCTGAGGCATACTAGCTCAATATTAGTAATTATTTGTTATTCTCAGTCATTCCTTGAAAAAATGTAACTGTGTCAGCTAAATATTTTGTCATTTGCTTTCAACATGTTCATTTTCCTTTGCATAACAGTTCTTGCCACATAAGAAATGCCCCAAGATCTCTATGCTTGCACAAGTGGTCATGCAAGGGGAAGGGGAGCAGTGCCTGGCCCCAGGTTGCAGCATGCATTGAGGGTGATGCAGCACAAGCATCTTCTGCAGCACAAGCACAGAGCCATCAGTACAGAACTGGTGGCTTCCCCACCTCCCCAGCCACTTCCCCAAGTACTGTAAGAGCAAACAGGAACAATCATTCGTTTAGGAGCTCGACAACTGTAGACAACCATTGTCCTCTTCATTTGGGGATTACTTTTTTCACCACCCTCACTAGGTACAGGCACATTATCACACCTGGAAGGAGAGGTAAGCAGCCACAGGCAGCAGGGTCCTTTACGTGCCACTCACCAAGCACCAGTCTTTTGTGAAGCTTGTGGAAAACCACTTGGTAGTGGGAATCCCAAACAACAGAAGGATTTCACATTTCACCCCAGTCAACATCATTTTTCCACACACGGCCCCCAAGCGCATGTCATCTGTACATTTGTTCTCCAGCAAACAGGATGTTAATTTTTAATAATGAAAATTTCCCGCCCCCAATTTTATATTTTTTCTTTCTCAGATGTTATTTTTCATTGCAGCACCCGTAGCAGCTGTGTATTTGACACAAACTCTTTTTTGCAAGCAAGTTGTAACAAAGTGAGGAGAAATACCAAGTTGTAACTGTCTTCAGAACTGTTAAAATCCACATTTTGCTCATTCACTGAACTTTGCTCACATTCCGATGCTCCTAAATGGGGTTTACAACATCATAAATACATCAGCCATATTGATTTCTCTGAACTCTGACCAGTCATAATTCCTCAAGAATTAAGGAGAGGGAGAAAAAAAAGGGGGTTGAAAAAAGTGGTGGAGCATAGAAAACACAAAACACAATTGAGGTTACTCACGAATGTTTCTGTTTCAACGATCCTGATCTTCTTCCATTATATCTAATAGCTATTACTGACAGCATTGTGGATCCACATATAAGGAAAGAGAGGCAAATATTTGTCAAATCAAGCATTTTATCTGCACTGTTCCTCAGTTATTGCATCTTTGAAGAGAAAGAAAGCGAAGCAAGAAAGAGAAACTAAATCAGTAAAAATAAAATAATTAGAAATCCAAGAAGCGTTGTTCGTGGAGGTGCAAGAAACTTGCAGGATGAGAGAAAAGAGGGCTGTGATCAACAAAATGACAAGTCTTTTGTTGCTGTGTGTCTCTCTTCACCCAGCATAAGCAGTAGCAAAGATTTTCTGAAGCAGGTTGATGAGCAGAATGCCAAAGGAGCTGGAATTGTTGCTGAGCGGAGCCTGGCATACCTCATGACCAAGAAAGCCATGTCAGCATATAAAGGCAAGGCTGGGTGTTTCTGCAGGAGATTATCTTGCATATTTCAGTGGAAGGTATCTCTAGAAGCAGCGACCAATTCAACAGCTATTACAGGCCTTGGTTAAGTAAGAAAATATCTTTTAAACGCAGCAGTTGGAAAACAGCTTTCAAAACAAAAGTATTTAGCACTAAGCACTGAGCATGTGTTTGTGAAGTAAAGCTCTAAGCTTGATTACAAAGTTGAGCAACTCCTCATGCAATGTGATACAGGTGAATCCAAGCATTGCCCTGGCATAACTAATCTAAAGTTATGAACCGATTCCAGCTTAACTTACAGAGAAATCAGCAAGCTGAAATTAGAGCAGCTATCAGTTGTTTTAACCAGAGATCCCTAAATGAAAACAATTCTGTGGAATGTCTCCAAATGATTTTCACTGGAGACATAAGCTCATGGATATCTGCCTAAAAATATGGACCATAGCGGAGACATGAAATGGAAGGAGCTGGCTGCACCACCTCTTGTTCAGCAAGAGCATGACGAGTAAGTTTGCAGGAAGTGAGCTGTAAATAGATGGAGCAGGGAGAGTAAGGGACCCTCCTTTTTGTGCGTTAGTTTAGACAAGAGCATCTCTGATAGTAACAACAGTGCAAACCCTTGTTTTGTTTAAGACTTCCCCATTTGACCTGATTTTGTGTATTCCTCAGTCCCAGTTCCAGCCCAAAAAGCAACAAACAGGCCATAAACGTATCTGGATATCTGGCCTTCTGAGATGCACCTTTATGGAGAAAGTAACACACCTCTGCAGCATGAAAAAACATGCAAGTAAGTCTCAACCAAATGCCAAGGGAGGTAGAATTAAACCTCCAAGTAAACCAACTCCAGGTAGTATAAACAGATATCTTTTATCAGCTTTAAAAACAAAGTTTAAATGGGTGTTTGCCCAGGGCAATGGGAGACAATCTACTGTGGGTTAAGCTGCCTTCTTGCAGCTGGTTATCAAACTTTCCTCTAGACACCCATCCACTCCTGCACTCTGAAATCAGTTTGATGCAATTTCTTTTCTGTGGCATGGCACAACAATGGGCCAGTATGATTAACAAGAAGAACTAAATGCAGAGCTCTAGCACAACTGGAAATGTGAGTGAATTCTTCCTGGCTTCAGTTATGCTTAGTTTAGATGACTTGAGAAGAGGGGAAGGATGATTTAGCCCTTAATGAATAACAGGCAGGGCATGGAGAGAAGGCTTTTGGAGAACTTTGAAAGGTAATGTTAGGGCAGCATTACCCAGTAAGATTGTGAAATTAAAGGCTCCAAAGGCAGACCTTGAATCCGATTTGAAGCTTCATCTTTATGTCCAAAGTCAAGCATACTGGAAATTAACTTCATAAATCCGTATCATGCTCATCAGGTGGGTGGATTAGAGGACATGAGGGTCTAAGAACTCTGCAGGAAGCATGAAATTTGAGTGATTGATAAGCAGTCATGGAGATATAAGGTGAGAAGCAGCACAAAAATTTGAAGACCACCAACCACATGGTCTGCTTCAGGCAGAGCAAGGGCTTGGTTGGAGCTTCCAAAGAGCTACAAAATGAATTCTGGTAGACAGGGAGATAATTTTCCACAAGGAAATACTCAGAGCTGCACACATTTACAAAGATTTTTGTTAAAAAAAAAGATCAGATTTGTTGAGAAAAACAAAAAAAAAAGATGTGAAGGGAAACTATCAGAATAAAATAATGTGACTTTAACTTCATCCTTTGCTGTCAACATGCATAAGGCAGAAGTCCTCAGAGGTAGAAGACCAAACACTCCCACCCATTAAGGAGGAAGAAGGGCAGCACAGCATGGATCCTCTCAAGAGGAAGCTCTCTGGGGAAAAGCAGATGCCAAAGCTAGCACAACATCCTGTTCACTGGAAGACAGGACTGAACACTTTGCACTTAGGCACACCAAATGTGAATCTTCTAGCTTGATTTCTCCATGAGGAAACAGGTGGAAGGACAGATTTCTGTCTTCCTTGCTTCCTCTGTCTTGCATCTGATATAAGCATTCTCTCCTTTTCTATATTACCAGGGCAGTAAAAGAACATGAAAAGCAGGATGTGCCCTTCTTTTAAAAAGCAGAAGCCAAAAACCTGAACATGAAATGAAAAGAGCTTTCTATCTTCTACTCTCCTTGGCAGAAAAAACATATCAGCCAGAATGCTGTGAGTAATAACTGTCAAAGACAGAATGCCAAATGAAGAGCATGCAGTAAAAATAATTTTTTTTAAAATCACCAAAAAAAAAAAAACAAACCTCAAAACAAATCAAAACCCAAAATATCCTTTAAGAAAAGCAAAGCATACTTTATGAATTCAACAATCACAATGGGAACTTTATTTTTAGAGCAGACTGACTTTTAATTCAAAAATTAGTGGTGATTATCAACAGTCTTCTCATTAGTGATGGGACTAAATGGTCTTAGATTCCATAGCTGAGACCAAAACATCCAATGTAACTCACAATTTACTGTGGGCTTATGCACAGACACTGTATGGACACAGAACACACACATGCACAGGAGGAACAGGGGCATTCTCATTGCATTAAGGCTGGGCAGTTCATCAGCAGCAAACTGACTTCAGCTTACAGACAGATATATGCACGTAGAGTAGCCATAAGTGGGTAGCAGTGGCACAATTTACAAGTGTGGATAAATCAAACAAGTTCAGAGGACTGAAGCTTTGCTTGATGATTTTGGAACACACTCACTGTTATAACGTCTGTAGCTGTCAATCTTTGCCGGTGCCACTCTGTACAGAATTGTCCCTTCAAAGGCAGATTTTCCTGACAGCAGGCAAGAGAAGGAAAGACAAAAAAAGAGAAGGGGCAGGGTGGGGGTAAAGAGGTCGAATGATGGTAAAAAGAAGGGAAAGGAAGACGTTTTAATCTGTATTTTCAGTCACTGACATTTAAAAGCCTCATTAGCAAAATGACGAGAACATTAACAAACATATCTGATTGTACATGAAGTTAAAATGTTCTTACTGCATGTATGTCAGATAACAGAATCTCATGATTTTGCTAAACCCGTTATTTACAATGTCCAACAGAATGCATTCTTCTTAGGTTTGGTCTGTTGTCCATCAAGTTGTGAGACTTGCAAGTAAAATTATTTGTCTGTTTTTTGCAGCCTTGCACAGGGGAATCCTGAAAAAATATTATTACTGCAATGATGTACTCACAGTGGCTCAACATTCCTGCTGCAGATGTAGTGCACTTGAACAAGCACAGCTGACATCCAAACAGGGCAATGAAATACTCACATCTCTTTAATGTACCAGGATCTGTGAGCATCAGAAATACTGCAACTTTCCAAGATCACTTATTGGAAATATTTTGAACATGGGAACTGGTCTTAAACAGTGCTTAGTAGGAAGAGCAAGATAGTAAAACCTGAATAAATCGGTTTTTCAAATAAAGGCTTAATCAAGTGTGACTTGGCATTGACATTAACAAAAACAAAATCCTCAAATTATGAGGGAAAACAGTAAAACTATAAAAACCAAATCCCAGGTCTCATCTAAGATATTTAAGATAACATTTTTATTACAAAATCCATTGATTATTTTTTCATTGCTAGTGAGATAGCTCATGCTCTGATATTTAGGACATGAAATTCAAGTGAAGGTAAAGGCATGAGCAGCCGAAGTGTTTTGTGTGTCAGGTTTAAAAACCCAGGCAAGCCCAAGAGCACACCAATGCCAGCTTGTTCCAAATCCCCCCTAGGTATACCATCACAAAAACTGATGTCTTTGGTAAAATTTCATAGCAAAATAGCCAGTATATGTGAATTGTCACAACACAGAATCACACCCAGTTTGGTACTAAAAATGAGTGGGATTTTTTTCTCCTGTATATCATTCTGTTGGACTTTCAGACAATAAAAAGCTATACTTATTTATATATTATAATAAGCTAATTCTTTTGTTCTTGCAGCTTAATTAATAACAAAATGTTTCCATTGTCTTATGTAATGTTTACGTAATGTAATGAGGAAGTAAAAATGCAAGAAATCCATCTTTACACTTTCTTTTTGCAGGATACCATTCAAAGAGTGCTATTAAACAGTCAAACATCAACTGCTGAGAGAAACGTTAGTTAAGCTTCATGACACTGTGGAGAGCCAGAGAGACAGTAATGGAAATCTAAAGTTTTATGAACTCAGAACAGAGGAGGTTGCCTGACTGAAGCACCAGCTGATGAGTCTATCATCAGTTCCACCTCCAGCAGCCAGGACTTTTCAGGGGTCATCACTAACAGGTTCCAGAAATAGTTGATAGATACCATGAGGCCCAGCTGCACCTTGGAGAATGCACATCAGAGACAGCAAATACAAAAAGCCACCTTCCAGTGCTGTCATGACACTGCTGTTAACATACTAAATGCTTTTTGAAATAACCTCCTCAATGTGAAATTGTGATTATCTCAAATAGAATTTTTTCACATGTCAACCTTTTGCTTCTCAACAGGCTGGATTGACAAGAAGTGGCATTGAAAATAGTCTTAAAATTAATACTGTATCTCTGAGAAACATTGAAAATAATCTTGTAGTCCATGTATCTAATATAGTAATAAATTGATAATGCATACTACTTGTTCATGCTGTAACAGTTGGCCCAAGAAAAGCAATGTTTTCATTTAAGAGCATGCTTTAAAGAGCAAGGAACTGCTGTTTACTCCGAGTACCTGATCCTATCTGTACTTACATTCCAAAATGTGCCCTTGAAGACAAGAATTTGGCAATCACCTTACAGATGGGACAAATACTTTAAAATCAAACAAACAACCTCCCAGATATTTAGCTCTTGCAACAGTCTTGCTTTCCAGCCTGCTGAGCACACACCATCGAGGGGAGGCACAGGTTCCCAATTCTTTCCAAATAAGGTTCAAGCTAAGTCCCACAGTCAGGATTCAGAAATATTTGGCACTTCTAAAACTAGCCCCAGGCATTTTCAAAAAATGAAAATTTTGCTCTGAACAAGCTTCTGAGGTTAGTCTATGGCAGAGCATGAAAAGAAACCAAGATAATTTCTTCTGGCTGTTTACTTTGATCTACCATAAAATTTACATGGACACAACAAAACCAATGAAATCAGGCTTTTTTCGGTCCATTGGGGCTGGTGTAGATTGTAACAGAAAGAGAAATATGGATTTTTATTAACTTTATTCCTAAAAAGCCAAGTTATGTAATTTTTTTCTGTATTTCTTTTTCTTTGAGTTCACCAAAATTACATTTGCCTTTCAAAAATTCTCTTTATAGATGGTCAGTAAAACGTGATTTAAAAATCAAGTTTAATTAAATTTAACCATGACATTAAATTTAATTATTAACTTAATATTTGTGGGTTTGCACAGTGCCAGTTCTCCACATATCCCGTGCTATTTTCCCAGGTCTCACAGTAAATCTGCCAAGTATTACCTTATCCATTTTACAAGCTGGGCTGAACAGTTCAAGGGTGCTGCTCAAGACTGCAGAGCCAAACCCCAACCCTTTCAGGCTCCTCTGAATGCTGAGCAGAACCTCAGTGGCTGCCCAGGGTCTGAGTTCAGTGCCTGGGTACCCCTCACCCAAGTGCCAGCTCCATAATCTAGAATTCATATTCAAGGATTCCACCTTGCCAAGTCCTGTGATACAGAGGCACTCAAAATTTCCAGAGAAACAAAAAGGAGTTACTGCAGGTTTAAGGTGCTGTCACATCTTGTCATCCATAGAGGAAGGAGCTGACTGAGAGGCATGGATACACAACTTTCTGACATACAACCTAGAGCATTTCAGCAGTGCTACTAGCCTGATGGCCAAATCTTCCTTGTTCATTTTCTACTTTACTATGTTTTTAGATTAAACATGAAATGAGATTATCATTCCTAGTCAGTTGTGTAAAGTTGTTAAAATTTTTGCAATCTCATTACGCAGACTTTCAAATCCAGATATGCAGTGTGCCTGAATACAGCCCCATGAAGCACTATATGTTGGAGAGCTACAGGTGCATCAATCACCTAAGCCACACACAGAAAAAATTGAATTTATGTCTATTTCCTATAATTCTCCTAAGGCAATGCAATTCTTAAATTGATAATTTTATTTGAAGAAAAAATAAATTTAAAAAAAAATCCCCATAACAATCTCAGCATTCCTTGAGTCACTGTCTCTCTCTCAGAAGGTTTACAGTGTTCTTTTGTTTTATAGGTATATCTAACAGCTCCTCATCTTAGATGGCCACAAAGCACCTCCAAAGAATTAAATTAAATACAAAAAAGTAGGAAACCCATCTCCCACCTACAGTTACTTAAATTTATTTAAAGATGCAAAAAACAACATTTGTCTTACTGCTGTCTTCTCCATAAAAGTATCACAGGTTTGGGTTCCACTGAGAGTCAGCACACAAACCCAAGACTGAGCAAAGCATGGGCCATAATGGACACCAAGAGTTAATGCTTTGTGGCTGCTTTTGCACACTCCAATGTATGTTTTTGTTAAGAGTGATTTCTAGGATGCTTATGAAGTATACATTACTAAATAACCTGAAAAGAAAGAGTACTCATTCATTCATATAGAAAAAATTTGGGTATTCCATTCTGAACATTATCACCTGCCTTGTTCACTTATATAGTACCAAACAATACAGACTCCAGAGCTGAAATTACTCTACACAATTAGTTCTTCCAAGACTCACTGTGTTTACAATTAACATAATTCATGATAGCATATATCATTATAGAAAGTAGTTTGCAATCTCACAGAAACCATCACTTTAAAATTTTAAAGTTTAAAATATGTTCATCCCAGTCTGAAGGAATGTTACATTTAAATAACTTGAACAGCACTGACCACAAGACTAGGTCACCAGTACACATTCATACATGAAAATATCCTCCATTACAAAAAATAGAAAATATTGTCATCATTGCAAAAGTTAGGGCTTTCAGGATCTTATTTTTGTGGTATGGAATAAGGGTGACAAATTTGCCTTAAGTGGAAAAATAAGGAATAAAGAAAAAAGTGTTATAATTTTCTACCTTTTATTGACAGAGTAAATGATAAAGGTTTTGGTAAATTTCCGCTGAAATCAGCTTACAAAGATCTTGGTAGTCCTTTGACTTCTGTTTATTCAGAGATCTCAGGAGAATGCTATAAAACAATGAACATCTGCAGTGCTAAAAATAGGAAGACCTTGGCAAGTATTGTGGAATTTGCCTGAAATATGCAAATAGAATTGACTTTTTTCTCTGAAAATTCAGATTTGATCACTGAATTAGGGAAAAAAAAGAGTAATAGCTGCTTGAAGAACACAAAAAAACCATGAAGACCAACAGCTTTCCATTTAATGTAACAGCACACTTTTGGTTCAGGTTATTCTCCAAGAGAAGTTACAAATAGAACAATCCACTCCCATGCTTATACTATTGCAAACTTAGTTACCAAACATGCTTTTCACCTGCAGCAGTACTGGCCCACTGTACATGAGAGAACAAAGTCCATGTCCCAGTTCTGGCCTTTTTCCCTTTGGCTGCTGGGGCAGTGGGTGTTGGAGGTGATAGAAACATGCTCAGCACCTGGAGGGAAAAAGTGCTGCATGTCCTACACCAGTAATTCTGAATCCTTAATCTATTGGAGTTGTTATAGAAAGCATGGCACTTTAATCCCTCCGCTTTAAATAAGCCACTTTGTACTTTCCACGTCTAAGGACAAAAAATCCCTTGTAGGTAATTCTGAAGTACAAATGCAGTCATCATCATTGCCTTCTCTCTTCTCTTAGTCTGTTGTGGCTCAGCAAGTCTTACACAGCTCAGGGAGCACTGACAAGGTTGCAACTCAGGTAGCACTGCAGGTATACATAAATCATCATCATCTGACCCTTTCGGCATAAATTAAGAACATGGCATTCAAAAACACTTCCAAGCAAGAGATAAGAATGTGCTATCCTATCAATGTGTTTTGAGCTAAAGACACAAACATACATACAGAACATCAATAATAAATTTTTCCTTACTTGACTTCACTTGCTCCTCCTGTGCTATTCCAACCTCATCAGAATCAGAGAGTTCCTTTATGAAGTTGGAAGGAAACATGCCAGTCTTTCCATTAAGTATACCTTCCCACCAGCCCTCTTCCACCTGCACCAAGACAAAAAAAGGGGGTTTTTACATAAACAGCACTCTACTGAGTACCATTATATACATTCAATAAATTACAGTAACAGCTCTGAATAGTTTATATTAATTAATTTCAGGTATAAGGAGCACGTGGCATGGGCTCCAAGTCAGAACACCTCTCTTTTTTTCTTCATAAGTGAAAACAAGAGAGATGCATGAACCCATCAGTAAATGTCAGCAGTGCTGACAGCAGTCAGAAGCACAGACAAGCATTAAATGAAAGGATTAAAGAGCAACTAGAGAGCACACAGAGTCTCTACATTTCAATTTTTATGGATATCCATTCAATCAGTAAATTTTCAGTGCACACTGTATGGCTATTCAAGACCATCTTAGTGGATGTGATTTGCAGATTCTGTTTGAATTCCCTAAGTAATTAATGGTGAAAGAGAAACACCTACAAAGGGCTACCCAGAGAATCTAATTTAGTTATCTTAATATACAAAAAACATTCTTGCCTTCCCCATCAAAATCAGAAATTCTGTATTTTAGAAATTAAGAATTCTGCTACAACATTCATGTGTAAATGTAAGAAACCTGCGGAGAACAAAGAATGGTACTAATGCATATTTGACTCGAGATTTACGAAGAGGTACTGAAATACATCATAATAATGATAGTGTCAGGAGGAGCAAGGACACTACCTAGCCAAAACCCAAGAGAAAATACCACTTTAAAATCACAAACTCCCTCCTCTATAACCCATTCAGGATTGAATAGTGGTGTCAGGCAGTGAAATGACAGCCCTTAGAAATGCCTTTAGGTTATAATGGCACCACAAGAAATGACTGATTATATGCATCAGCTAAACACATTCTTGATAGATAAATGTTTTTCATCTGTCAGACACTGTCCCTTCACTAAAAATATGACAGGAGAGGACAGTGTAGGTCTGTGACACATCAGTCTCCAATAATGTTTGACTCACATCTTTTCCTCCTACCTTCCCCCCAAGTTATGAAAAGAGAAAGTTAACTTTACTGTTGAAAAACAACCCCACACTTTAAATGAAGCTAGCTAATTATCATAGAAAAAAAGTCTGTCTTTTCACTTATCTGTGAAAAACTTGAGTCCTTAGGAGAGAAATCTTATAATAATACAAGCAAATATTTCCTCAAAATATAGAGGAATGTGTGCATTTTTCTCAATTTAGCTACATGAGATGTTTTAGTAAAAAAACCCCACATTTCTTGATCTCACAAGTTGAATTTTTGTTTTAATTTGAAAGTAGTTCAGACCAGACTTTCATTTAATCTCAAATGACAAAACTTCCCCTCTCTCAATGCCTCAGTAGTACTGGTGAGCTCCAGAGCATCTCTGGCAATTATCTTGTTCTTCTTACTATCCTCCTGCTACTTGAGAAGACAGAATACATATATATCACTCAATCACTGCAGGCAGGTGGAGGTTTTTCACATCACAGGATCAGAGTCTCTAAAAGGTAATATTTGCTTTCTTCTCGCCAGACTAATAAAAAGCAATATGGAAAACTGAAACTGCATGATACACAGCACTCAGTCTACAAATTATATCTCTAAAGACCATTTGATATAAATGCTATACTCCACATAAAATTATGTTGTTATATAGAAAATACACAAAATGGCCAAAACTCTTTGAGCTATAAAATATTTCAATTTTTCTAGTGCAGTATTTCCATGTGGCTATATTGGTTAGAGCTAAGTATGAAACAATAACTGCATTAGCTGATTGACCAGAAGATTAATAAGAGGATTTACACAGTTCCCAAGATCCCTGCTATGCAAGATGCTGAGATTACTTGGCAAATAATGTGACCAATATCATTCAGTTCCATCTCTTCCTCATATAATTTTTGCTTGCTTACTTCTTCCAGAGTAACACTTCAGAGTTTTCTTACAGCTAACATTAACACTCTTTATGTGATGTGTTGATCTGTGGATCTCTATGTATAGAAGTAAATATATATAAAGATCTTCACACAGCTAAATCTAAACTGCACATGAATATGCTTAGATCATTCATTAGCTTAAGTTTTTCATCTGACTGAAAAATTAGTAGTCTGAAAATATAATGTTGTATTCAATAATTCTATAGTTATTCTATAATGTTGTATTCAATAACTCAAAAATTCAGAAAAAAATCTAAAGCAAAACCCAGGGGTTTCTTCCACAAGGAAAATGCAGAATCATGTTAGCAAGGCATTAGAGTCTGAGGTCAAACTGGGCCTCCCAAAGATCTGTTAGGGAATTGTCATCAAAAGTATCAAAAGCTTTAAGTATTTTAAACATTAAACCTGCTACATATCCTTAAGCCTCAAAACACACCAGCTAGGGATGAACCCATACAATATAAGACATTAAAATACCTCCAGGATCTAGTTAGCCCAAACTGGGGCATTCCATTACCATATGGTTTGAAAAGTTGCAATAATTCACAGCCAATATAACCTTACAAATGAAAATCCATTATTCATGGGGGGTAATCCATCTGGAGGCACAAAGTCAATAAAATTTGTTATTATGCTATTAAAACAAAGTGCTTTCAGAATTTATACATTCATGTCCTGATTTACACCCAGCATTCATGTGCTGAACCAAACAATCTAAAAAGAGAAGGGCTTCATTTGGCAGTCCATGTCCCTATGCTGGAAAAGAAGTTCTACCAGCAGCTGCTTGCCAGAAAATCTAGGACTGCCACCGTAAGCTACTTGCTTACACCTTGCTATATAACTAATAGTCTAAAGTTGTTAAATGATTAAAATGTTCAGCTCTTTGGAATCTCTGACCTCAAGTGTATTTCCAATAAATTCCTCTATTGGCCTGTTCCACAAGATGTTCTACAACCTGCAGCTTTGCCTATTAGGCTGACAGATTACTCACAGCTTAGCTAAGGCAAATGAGGGAAGCTCTGAGTCAGGAAAGGTTTCAAAGGGAAGAAAGTCTCCATGGATCATAACAGCGTCTTTCTGAGCTGTTGAAACTAAAACACAGTCCCAGGAATCAAAGCAATGCCAGAAGCAGGCAACAGGAGAGAGAGAAGCTCAAGGTCAACAGATTTTCTTTTGCTTTGAGAGAACTAGAGCAAAGAAAGCAAAGGAAAAAAGCTCCCTTAGTTTATAAATTCTAATGGAAAACATTGAGCTCAAAGGACAAAAGCAATCACATGTTGAAAGGAAATTAAAAACACAGATTCCCAAGAGGCAAAATAAACAAATCACATCCACTGCCAATGGGAAAATAAATTTTGGAAGCAAGACCTCAAGAGAAGATGGTGCCTACAGTGCCACTTGATGGCTTATTCTGGGAGTGCATTCAGAGAGAGCCATGCTCCTAAGGTGTCAGCCATCCCTTAGGATTCTGGTACAGGAGAATATATCTGGAAACTGGTAACTCGGGTGCAGAAGGTAAAAATTAAAAATGCAGAAGTACTTTGTACTAAGGAATCTTTTCAGGGTTCTTTATTTTGAAGTGTCAAAATGTGCTTTGGGAATGTTTGTGTGTTTGACTTTGTGGTTTGGGTTTTCATTGGGTTTTTTTAATATCATCTTCTAAACAAGAAACTAAGGGGCTGTGAAAGCAATCATGTAGAACTTGGATGACCTTATATAGACTCAGCAATACTTGCACCCTTATTTCCCAAAAAAAGTCCCCTACAATATGAACTAACCAAATAAGAAGTAGTCATAGAAATCCTCGTGAACAACCTGTTAGAAGAGAATTTGGAAAAACTGGCACAGCATTCAACAGAAAAGTAACTGAGGCATGTGAAACCCCAGAATTCATTCCCAGCTGTTTTCTTGCAATTTATACAGCTCTGTATTTGTGGCACAGACCATCCCCTCACTAATGTTAAATATTCATTCCCCTTTCAACTCTACAGATACCAAAAGAAGTCACTGTAAAAAAAGTCCAGCTCAATCCCCAGTTTATCTTGTTCTTGGAAATGGGTTGAATCACTTTATCTGATAACAAGACCAAAAAACACCCATCCACTAATCTTGCAAATAAGAAGCAACAGATTTGTCAAAATCCAGTTTGCATTTTTATAACTTCAGAACAGTAAGGATTTATCAGGTAATATATGGCAATGTTACCTAAAAGTCCAAGAATAAGCTCAGTGGTATCACAGAAGATCTCAGTCAAAGACTTGTGAGCTTAACTCCATGCACTACACCTGGCCAAAAAGCTGTCTTAGCAGGAGGAGGCCAAAAGGTACATAGCAGCACAGTGACAGAGCAATCCCAAATGCAAGCAGCTTCAGAACTCTTGAATGACATGCCAAACATCCTTACTGTCATGCTACAGGTTAATTATCTGGCACCCCATGAAAGTGTAAGGGTGAAAGATAATTGGAATTCAGATATCTGCATTTAATAAGACAATTAGTTACAGTTGTATTTTGGAACAACTGTAATTAGAGTTAGAGCTAATGAGGTAGGAAAATGACAAGCAAAAAGCTATCAATCACACAATAAATGTGAACATAAACAATGATGGAAATGCTTCTCTTGTTAGTTTTAAATGTACTTTTAATTTAAGTCTGTTAATTAATGTCTCATGGGTATCAGTGTCTCTGCAGTTAGAGAAACCTATTTTAATGACGAGCATTTTATCTATTGTGCTGAATGTTTGATCTTACTATAATTAATTTCTAACTAGTTAGGACAAATAGGAAGGAACTGTGAATTCTGAACACACACACACACCCTCTAAGGATACCCATCTGGTGACAAGTTCAAAACTCACACTTGGTGTTGTTTCAATCCACTCTACAGCCCCAAATCACTTCTTCCACAACAGGAATTTCTCATTTAACCTACTCCTACTATAGGCACAAAAACCCTTTCAAAACCTCTTATCCCATCTCTTGGCACCAGGAAGAAGGATCTGGGTAGCTTTGGATGCTATTACATATGCAGAGAGGGAGAAGGCAAGACATCCTCAGCACATCCCCATGTGATGTCAGTGTAACCTATTTTCACTGGGAATTTGGGGAAACATATTTGGACACTGTTGGAGGCATCTGAGACTTGTGCTCCCTTCTGTCAACCCTGTGCTGGAGGCAGAGATCTTGAACAGGCTTGAGGAGAAGCAGAACACATTTCTTTAATAATGAAGTCAAATTAGCTTTTCTTTGCAACAGGAAAAGCTTAATGAGTTGTTCAACCAGAAGCAACATTTAACATGTTGGGCTTTTTTTCTCAATAACTACATTAAGATGTATAAGATGGTATTTTGACCTAAATACCAATTTTATTTGCTGTAACTCAGTTAGGAATTGATTTATTTTCAAGTAAACAGAAATCCATGGAGATTTTAAAATATTAATCCAAGTCAATTAAACCAATGAATTCAACTGACACAGCTTTCTTAGAAAGATACAAAAAATACTATCTGTGGGAATTTGAGACCTATTCATGAATAAAACGATGGGATAAGAGAAAAGAACAACTGGAAATGGAAAGTGAATTACCATTATTGTTCCAATTACTGAACTGCTCTAAATAATGTGGAAGACATCACCTAGTTTTTAAACCTAAGTAATGATAAACAAAACATATATTTGAATAATTTCAACTTGTTTCATACGTGGAAAGGCTTTTTCTGGTTCTTTGGGGCAATTTTGTACAATAACAGAGCATGATTTTGGTCATTGCAAAAAAACCCTCAACTTCCACAACTGAGGAAGACATGTTTTTTAAACAATAAGTCACTCACAACAAATATTTATAATTTGAAATAAGAAGCATTGTATAATGACAAAACCACTACGAATTCTGTTTCAATGCAATGACTATTTATGCAGCATTACTTAAAAGCCAAAGGGCTAACAATTAAATCAGCACATTCATTGGTGCAACTTTCTGCATCAAGTTCCTGTTTCAAAAGACATATTCTGCTCTACTTTTTTGAGGAATTAATACCATTTTGATAACAGCAGAAGAGGAAGTTACAACAACTGTTCAACATCAACTGCATGGTATCAACCATAATAGAAAATAAAGGTCCCACAACAATACTTCCTGAAGCACTGAGAGTTTCTATTTAATTTCCTATTTTCCCTGTTCCACCATCTAATATACTTTCACCCAAAAGAAAAACCCAACTGGGTTTCAAAAAACATGCCCTTAACTATAAGTACACACATGCAAGTACATGGAATGTTTCACTTTTATAGTTCTACATTTTTCAATTTTAATGCTGATATTTTCAGTCTCTTTTGGATATAAATAAATCACGTATGTATAATTAAGTTTTTCAAATTTAAAAAGCTACAAGATACATTCCATAAGAGATGCCTAGTGTGTCATCTAAATTATTTAATCATATAATTCATTCAGTAGAATTAATTTGTTGGCTGGATACGAGGAAAAGGTTTTATTCCATCAATTTACTCTTAAAAGATACAGACTTAAAACTTTTAAGTAGTATTTGCGTGGCCATGTGAGGTGAAATATACCTCAAATTGCCCAATGAAAACAGTTCATGTTATGTCATGAAACTCATTAAAATATGGAATTTACAATATGTTCAAAATATGCTCTTATAACCTTGAACTCCCCCATTACAAAACTGCTCAGAGACAGAATAAGGTCGGTTAAGTGACACATCATGTCTGGTCCCAGGGGAAGAATGATGTGCAGAGCTGCTGTGCACAGCTGGTTAGAGCAAAACCAATGATCACTAAGCTTCTTACATTCAGATGTGAGAATTTAATCTCTTATAAGAAAATGCTGAATGCCATATAGATTACAGTAGAATTTATATTCTTTTCAAATTGATTGCTAAAGTGACAGATGCAGGAAAAAGTAAATTAACTATGTTATCCTTGACAAGAAAATAAATGTTGAATTACTGCTGAGTCATGGCAGAGGAAAAAATCTTACAAATAAATGATACAAACTGCAATACATGTTATGCTGGCTGCCTGAGCAGACTAAAGTCTTCCTTTAAAGCCAAGCAAATAAGAATAAAGTAGTTTAAACACATTCTACTTAAAGGATGCATCATTTTGATATCATTTATCATTTTGATATGGGTCCTCATGCTGTCAAGAAGATATTTGTAAAATTGCTAATGGAACACTGAAGGTATTGAGAGCAAACACCATTTCTTCATCCTGCAGCCAGAGTCACCCATGCAACCAAAATCTGTCTCTCTGTCCAAGCTTGCATAATTTGTTCCCAGTTTGTGTAATTAATTTTCCACATCCAGTTCTAACCAAAATAAGTGCATCTTGAGTCTCTAAATATTTTGTTGAGGATTTTTATTTGGTTTTTGGGGTTTTAAAAAAACTGATTAAGACCAAAATGAAATTCTTAAAATTTGCTGCCAAAGATGACAAAAGGTGAACTCTAGTAGAAATTCAAGTAGATTTCTTAAATGTCTTTAATTTTGCAAAGGTAATTTTTCCCTGTGGCTGACTTACTAAAACTGTGAAATGTTTCTTCTGCTATAATCATTGGTTCTTCAGAGATACAAACTCAAGAGCTATAGAGGTATAAACTCTGTAACACAAACTTGGAGCTCTTACCCTGAACAGAACTCTGAAACATTAACTGATGTAAAACCAGCAGAAATGCAACAGGGAAAAAAAAAGTCACAAAATCCATAAGAAAAAACCAACATCCCCTAATTCCTAACAGTAACCCAAACCAGACAGGTCAGGATAGCAGAGAAGAAAAATGTCGGGTTTAAATTATGCACTGAGGAGCTTAGCATGCACAAGACATGTCAGAAATGCGTGTATATTCAATTAAATATACATGTGTATGTATATTCAATTAAAGATGTGCTCACCTCTCCCACAACTTCAATGATGTCACCAACTTTTAATTCCAATTCATCTTCATTTTGAGGCATGTAACTGAAAGCCACCTGACATCTTCTTCTTCTGCTTCTCTCTCCTGAGGGAGATAAAGGAAATAGGGAAATGTAAAATGAAAATAAAATTCCATGCCAAACACAAGCCAGGGGAAATTATTAAAGATGAAAAATTATTCTTTGAGCATTGTTATCAGAATCTGAATGTTTGTGATAATTAGTCTATCTCCCTAGTTTTACCTTACAAAAAGAGGCAAAATTTAACTAATTGTACTTCCTAATGACAGGATGGACAAACATCACCCAATGGATCTTTCCAGATGTATTCACTACAATTTCTCTTCTAGGCTAGTGCTCTATACACATGGTGTAGGCAAATCTACAAACCAGAGGGATGGGGAAGGGATCCAAAGCTTATAAGGAAATAAGCTCTCAGCTGTATCTTTTTGGTCACAACTCTTTCACAGGTGTACAAATAACTCATTAACCATTCTTTATATTTTTTTTTTCACAGAATCATAGAATTGCTTAGGTTGGGAAAGACCTTTAAGAGTGTTTAGTTCAACTGTTAATGCAGCACTCCCAAGTCCACCACTAAACCACATCCCTAAACTCCACACCTACACCACCTCCCTGGGCACCTGCTCCAATGCTTGACAACATTTTCTGTGAAGAAATTTTTTCCTAATATCCAATCTAAATGTCCCTTGGCCCAACTTGAGGCCATTTTCTCTCATCCTGTCACTTTTCACCTGGAAGAAGAACCCAACTCCCACCTCATTACAAAGACCTTCCAGGTGATTATAGAGAGTGGTGAAGTCCCTCCTCAGACTCCTTTTCTCCAGACTAATCAATCCCAGGTCCCTCAGCTGCTCCTCATTGGACTTGTACCCTTCACCAGCTCTATTCCCTTCTCTGGACACACTCCAGCACCTCAATGTCTTTCTTGTAGGGAAGGGCTCAGAGCAAGGCATTCATCTGCTGGCTCACGTGTCTTCTTGCATCCTCATTCCCTGTGACTGGAAGGATAGAGAAGAATACTGCTTCTGCTCCTGATG
Source organism: Passer domesticus (assembly GCF_036417665.1). NCBI lineage: Eukaryota > Metazoa > Chordata > Aves > Passeriformes > Passeridae > Passer > Passer domesticus. The sequence goes on along the minus strand of NC_087475.1, from coordinate 16,037,767 downwards.
CCTTAAGCAGGTGTCCCAAGACCCTGAATAATCAACCTCCTGATTGCCCTTAGTCTGCTAGCTGCAACTTTATCACTGCCCACCTGAGAAATCAGTAATGGACAATAACCTGAGGGTTGTACCAGGGTAGGAACCTTTCCAACCACACCTTCAACCCTGGCCCCAGGGAGACTGCAGAGCTCCCAAAGAAGTGGGTCTTGTTGGCATATCAGGCTTTCTGTTCCCTTCAGAAGATAGTCTTCCACAGTGGTGAGCTGCCCTTTTTTTTTTTTTTTTTATGGTAGCAGTTTGAACTGTTACCAGGGCATAGGCTGACATCGCCCATCACCTTGGTGACATTTCCATGGCAGATGCAACATTGTCACCACAGTTCAATTCCACTTGCAGACCCTCACACCTGTTGTGCCAAGGCCCCAGGGAGGTGGGGCAGTCCCAGAGATACTCCTACTGCACCAGGCAGGAACTCACATTTATGTACCACGCAGATATAGATGTGTGTGTGCATGTATGTGTGTACACACACGTATTTGTAAGGTGCACTAATGTTAGCTTAAAGAAAATAGAAGGAAAACCATTGCAATTGAGTTAGTAAGGTTAAGACAGGCTAATTTTAATAATCTGTCAGACACTGGAAATTACATTAACAATCTTTCTCTTCAAGCTTGGATGTCAAAGCTGTGAATCCATAGCTTTGAGTAAGACCCCTTACTTGACACTTCTGCCATCAGAGTTTTAAGAGAGATAAGTGAAAATACTCTGTTCCAGAGGTTTGTTTGCCAGATCTGCTGGCTTACATGTAATTATATTTGTATGAGATGAGAGAGCTTCCCTAAATTAAATTGCTAAGCTAGCTGCTTCAGCCTCTGTTAGCTGAAGTACAACTTGCTGATACACATCATGACTATGTTGGAATGTGGTGGAGGAGCAGAAGATAGGAAGAGAGAATTTATTCAAAACACAGAATTCCTTGACTATTCTCTCTTCTCTAGAAGGTGTGCATTGTATAAACCATGTTATTTTATATAACTTATATGCATGTATCCACACAGATATATACAGGCACTCTACACAAGTAGATGTACTTTCTCTTATGCTATTTCTCTTAACTGTTAAACACACTCAATGTACACCAAAGTTGAAAGTGCAAATACATTCCAAGCAACATCTTAATCTGAAATTAAATTACAGAGGTAGATTTTATGGTGAGTCTATTTTTTGTTCTGCAACATCTCTAGATAATCCTGCTCTAGAGTGAATAGTGATAAAAAAATTACAGACTTTTTTCCCTAATCTAGTAATTGAAACTAAAGAAAGAAGGTAGAAAGGAATCAATTGATTTTAGCTTTCTGATAATATTTTTCACAGCCACTGCAACTCTGCAGGAGTGGCAGCTTTTTGAATGTTAAAATTGGTAACTTAGTGCAGTGTAACTAAACTCCCTCAAATTGGCTCTTTTTTCCACCTAAAATGCCTTCTCATTCTTCACCATCTAAACTAAAATGGTCCTAAACTGACAACTTTACACAGCTGCATTCCAAATAACTTAAATGCAATAAATACCTTCTATATTGAGGGCTTCTTTCATTGTGCAAGAGAGGCTGGCTATTTGCCCTAAAAATAGCATTCCCACTATGATTTCTAACATCAAGTAGCAACTGATATGCTGATGTTTCCTGATGTGACAGATGGCAGTTGTCATGCTATTTAATAATAAATACTGTGTGACTCTTTAGAGAATATTTTTGAGAGTAAGAAATAAACACAATTCTGGATGTTAATAATACAGCTGTATGAATCCTTCCCCCTCCCAATCCATAAAGTTATTTTATTACTGTCAACAAAATCTAGTGAAAGTCTGCATTTATCTCTATTACCATGGTTGTCTCACTGCTCTTCCCTCTCCTTCCAAATCTTTCAGTAAAAAGCACCTGAGGAGTAGCTAGCCAGCAAAAGACAGATTCTATGCACCAGTTAGTTGTTCTCTCTGATCTAATGCAATACAACAGACACAGCAGTGAATACTTTGGTTTTAAAGAGAAGGTTCTGTCCCTATGTGTATGCTAATGCTTGGTGCACTTGAGAACAACATGAGATGTGCAAAGAGCTCTACAGCCCTTTTTCTACTGGTGTGGCAACATTGATAGGACAGAAGCAACATATATAGGGAGTAAACTGTTTCAAAGTTAACTGGAATTCTCAAATATAAACTACCTTTTTTTTTTAAAAACCTCTGTCATGAAACAGACCTTTATATAAACATCTGCGTGTGTGATTGGGTTACATGGTGGTTTCTGTAGTCTAATTTTCCCTAATGCCAATGTCTTTGTAGCCTATCCCGTTGCTCTATTAGGACAAAAATGACAAGATGAAGAAATTTCCCATCTTCTATTTCAGATTTTCCTGCACGTGACATTATCTGCCCATCAGTCTCAGTTTGACTTTTGATTCTTCCATTTTTAAAGCTGTATCTGTAACTTGGGGGGAACTGGTCCAGTTCAGTATCTCCTGGCTAGACAAGGTGGGCTTTGATACAATTCAGCTAGAAACTAGTTCTAAATTTAACGTGTAAAAAGACAAAAGGCTATTGCAATATTGCATAACTAAAGATGACTTTTACACATAGATGTGTATAGATTTTAATGAAATAGCTGTTTTGCACAGCTAGCCTTGGTGCTTACTGTATCACCTTTTTGGGTTTTTTTTTAATAACTGAATTTTTGTCTTGGCTTAAGACAACTTAAGGGGGGTACACTCTAAAATGAGTTTTCCCCCTTGGTTTTAGCCAATTCCTTTCCACCAATAAGCAGAAGCAAAATATGACAAGTCTGTGTATCAAAATGCACGTTAAGAAAAAATATAGGACTGCAAACTTCCTTCCAAAAGTTTTGAGAAAACTACCTAATTAAGAGCAAACAGCATTTAAAATGTTGACTTTTTAAATTGCTTTAAGTATATTGAAGATAGTGCCAGAGACTACATTAGAATTTAGTATGACTAAGACTTTATTTGAAGTCTTATAGCACTATCTTCCACAACACAAGGACTCCCTCCTCTTATACCCACCCACCAGCAAATACACCATTCTGATTTTAGAAGGCACCAGAATGGTCAAGTTCCAATTTCCTTCTTTTTCCTGGAGAGCTTTGGCAGTGTAGTTCTGACCTGTGGTTTGACATGTCAATTCCAACTCTCTTATCATCCACATGCTGTTAAAAGGTGAATGGCTTTGGATGGATGACAAAAAACACCTGCTGAGGTCTCTTCCCTGCCTAGCAGAAAACAGAACTAAGATGGAAGGGAATATTGGGTGGGGAAATACATATTGGGGGTGGAGAGGTGTTTGTGGGAGGTGATTGTTCAGTTTGAGTTTTTTGGTCTCGTTTGAATTTGTGACATTGATATGCCAGAGAAAAGATAAACTGACGGAGGTGAGGGAGGCAGAATATCTGAGATGCTTCCAGTACTCTCTCAAATGGGTTATATAAAGCTGCTGTGTTTTTCTACAGGCAGATGAACTGGGAATTGCCCTGCTTTGACATGTGCAGCTAAATCACAGAGACTGCAGGACTCCATGAAGCACAACTAAGCCACAATGCAGCATGGCATCACTGCTAGTACTGTATTATCCTGAGTGTGTTCATGTTCTACTGTTACCCAGGAGTGTTTTCTCTTGCTAGACTCCACAGCAACACTTCCTAGTTTCAGCCATCTGGCTGCTGCTCTGGATTTTATGGCCAAGATTTGCCTGTAAGGAACCTGAAAGGCTGGAAGACACCTTTTCTTTAACACCATCTCATTTTAACACATATTCACTGTCAGAATAACAGCAACCCTCATTGTTCAATTAATTTTTTCTTTTGTTAAAAACATGCAGCAGTAATCAGGCTTTTTAATGGGTGTAATTCTTTTGCATAACAGCAGTAATTAACTGAAGCAACTTACAGCAAAAACGTAGTACTAGTGGTCAAAAGCTTTTAGGAGAAAATCATAAATTAACTAAGAAGTTAATTCCATATGCCACAGCTGGAGCCAGGCTTGTGCGTGTGACAGACAGAACCACAATACTAGTGAGGCTGAGATCACCACTTAAGCCTAACCCAAAGCAGAAGGAAACATTAGATAAATAACTGTAAATAAACTCAAAATACACTTCCACAGTTTAACCATACACTGCCAACATTTTTTCTTTCTTAATCTGAAAGTTTTAAAATGCACATAAATGGAATAGAAGCTTAATCAAGAATGCAGTTAAATCATCACCACCAAATTAGACAAAACAACTCCAAACTCACAGGAACCCTAGGACTTTGCACACGGGCTACATACTTTGTATTCTAGCTTTTAGAAAGAAAGTGTAACATAGTATTAAAACAGTATACATACTAAACGCAACCATACGCAGAACTGAAAATGTGATTGTTTATCAAACATACTAATTCTAGTGCCTGTACCTCAAACTTCATCATCTAAATAGCTTCAAGAAATACTGGAGATAATAGATATCTGTAGCAGTAAATTAGCTTTTCTAAAGAAAAAGAAGGAATATACAAACCTGAAATGTTCTTTCTTGGATGACAGACCAAGTCTAAAAATGCAAGTATAGAAACAAGAGATTTTTACATGGCCCAAACAGGTCTTTTCTCTTTCCATTCTCATTGCATTTACATCATATTATCATGGGACAATCCCAAAAATTGTATTCCCTTAGCTAAATTTTGAGATAGTGGCCAATTACTTGGGTCTTTGTTGCTTTTTTGTACTGATCTTTTGAGAAAACATTTGAATGAACCAAAAGCAAACATGAGTTGCTGTTGCATCTTTACCACTTCTCATATGTTCCATCACATAATTCACACAGCTTAAACTGCCTGTGCACAGCAGCACTTCAAACATACAGCAAATGACATAAAATAGCTCTAAATTGCAAAACCACCATGCATATTCAGTTTTTGTTATGTTCTCCTCATTATAACAAAGGCACTTAAATTAAACCATATGGATTCCTACACAGTAATCTCCAAAAGTATTAGCTTTATATTACCTGCTTGCTGTCTTGAAGCTGACTTCTGGCCAAATTCACTAAAGACTAAAATTCACAAAAACCTTTAAAAAGCATGAATTTTTCTTAAAGACTGCCAACAACTGTGCTACTTCATTTTAAGATACCAGAGTAACCATGCTTTTCAACAGATTTTCAATCTCTCCATCATGACATTACATTGCAGGTCTTACTCTGACCTCTGTTACATCAGTTTCAAATAAGTCTCTCTTAGCAGGGGAAAAAAAACACCATTGTCAACATTTTATTTTCATTCCAACAGGTAACAACATACATTAAACAATGCGTCAAGAAATGCTGAATGATGGAAAAAATACAGCAATGACTTTTCTGCTTGCTGCAGTCATGAGAGCTGTTACAAAAATGAACACATGCAATAAATCAACAACTTAACAAAAACCAAAACTCTTTTTCATATTTGGCATCTAGGAGACCAGTCAGATGTCTAATCTAGAATTTTATTTTCCTCTAGAATATCTGTACAATCTGTTCACTTTGCCATTAAAGGCAACAAAATAAAACAAAAATTAGTAACACATCCACAAACAGCAAACACTTTAATTTCCAGTTCAGCAGTGCTCCTAAAGCCTAGGAAACTACACCAAATTTGCCTTGAAACACAAGCCCAGCCAAATTCTCAATTCTAGAAGCTAACACTAGGAAGATAAGAGATGCCCTGGTAAACTGGGAAAATGACTCAGCCAGTGTGGGGCCAAGGGTCTCATTCTGCACCACGGACACTGAGACCCTGAGCAGCCACTCGGGCAGGAGCACTCAGGCATGTGTCTCCCATGGCAATTAAGCCATGACATTTCAAAACCCTGTGGAGAGCAGAGCTTTGGCAGGGCTGCTCACTGGGCTGCTGGCACGCTGCAGCTCAGCGTGCAGGGTTATACAACTACCTGTCCTTCAGCTCTGCTAAGAGCAAGGAGCCCCAGGAGGAGCCCTCAATTGCACTCCTCGTGTTCACATTTGTTATTATTGCTCACCTCCCATCATGAAAATGCTATAATCCAGAACAGCCTGCTGTCTTAAAGGGCATCTTATGCTATACTTTAGTATTTGAGGGCTGCACAAGAACGGAGGAATACATGTCCAGAAGAACAATAAACAATACGATAAATTGAAATAAATCAAATATTCTTGCTGCTGCTGGCCCTCTACCACCCCAGGCAGCATTAGCTCTGTGATGGCTGAGCAGAAGGTAGGTTTCCTGACAGGTACCTCAGTAATGAAAGTGAAATTTAACATTCTTTGTCCCACAACTTCAAAAATTAACATTGGCACAGGATCCACACAGAATAGTTCCCTCCACAAGTGGAGGAGAAATATTTCTGCATCAAGCAGATCAGACGTGCATCATTATCCTCCAAAACTGAGCAAAAAATGCAAAAAAATAAACAAAAGCAAACTGTGGCAAGTCAGCCTAGATATACAGTGCAGGGGGAGAAAAGCCACCTCAGGCAAGGTTGGAGAAAAAGAGGAGGCAGAGTTTTGCAATACCTGCATCTAGCCAGCTCTGCAGCATTTTCAGCTTTTTGGTCATGAGAAACTGAATGCTACAGAAATTTTCCTGTACATTTTTACTTGTTCTCATCAGTTTACAGGGCTCTGTGGCATTTATAAGCATTCATTTTTACTAAAATAATGAAATATTGAGAGTGATGGCTCCTGGTAAGAAGGCTGCCAGCAATTTAGTTTTTTAATATAGTGTCATTTTCAAAAGATGCCACAAACAAATCGTGTTCTTTTGGTCTCCTTCCTTTTTCTTTTTTTCGAAAGATTTTAACACATTCAAAAAGCTGTAATTTATCAAGAGGGCGTTTAATTAAATATGCCAAAAGGTAGAACACTCAATTCTGCCATCACTGCCTTGTAGCTTTAGTTCTCATGGAAAGCAGGTTTTATTCCTCAAAATCCTCTGCTCCTAAGCACATTCAGAGGTTTATAGCCCTGAGTGTAAGGAATTTCCTTGACTGCAATCATTAATGCTAAACCAACAACATGAATCCAGCATAAATGGAAAACCAAAACCACAGAGCATCTTACAACCTAAAGAAAAGATACTGGTCCAAAGTGGCCCAATAACAGGCCCAATGTGCTCAACTCAAACACTTTTTCATCTATACAACACCCTGCTTGCCCAGTTCTTTTCTCACTGCTTCCTTAACTATTCTGTTTTCCTGCCTGAATAAAAAATCTCCTTGAATCCTGCATTTTTGTCTTTACAATTATGAAATACACCAATTTAGAACAACAAGGATGCTTGGGTGATAGAGACACAGTCTATTTATGAGGGCAGAAAATGATGGGAGTGAGTTTGAGCAATACATGTATCAATTACAGCGCTTAATGTCAGTACAAGAAAACATACTCCCGTAACAACTTCTCCAAAACTAAAAGCAACCACTCCTAAGGTATGAAAAAAAAAAATGCACACGATTTTTTGTAATATACTCTTAGTGCTTTATTACCCACAAGATTTACAACTACTACATACTTTTCCAGTAGCATATTTCCTGTTCTGCATTAATATTATTCAATATACAGATTAAGACTGTAGGATAACAACAGTCATCGGTTTAACCTTATTTTCCAGCTGTGTATACAGTCAGATATGCATAATCAGCCTACAATTCTACTCCATCAATTTGAAAGAACATTTAAAAATACTTTTCATTTAAGCATTATGAACACATAAGCATTTCTAAAAACCTTGTTCATGACTTTAAAGACTTTAATATTTATTACACAAAAAGCAATAGTCAAACTTTATAATTGCTCCATTAGTCACTGGAAGCATTGTCATGTCTCAATATGGTGCTCACTCTTGCCTAGAGGCCCAAGTGCACACTCTGGTGTCAACACAACCCTCTTCAGATGTTGAAGGTACAATACAAGAAACAGCCTTACTCAAGAAAGCTTCTTGACATAAAGGGAAACAGGAAAGCCTCTGACCAGAAAAGCAATTTAAATATGACATGCTGACAAGTAAGACAGCAGCCAGTGGCTCCCACAGTACTATGGGATCAACACTTTTTACAGCCCTTTTATCACCTGCTGTTAATCCCTACTTCAGGTACAAATATCCACTAAAATCTTGCTTTAAAAAGATAAAGATTGATCAGCTTTTTCAGATTAATCTGTGGTGCTGTTTGGAGAAGGGGAACAGGTGAGATATGCAGCTTCCATTGGCAGCCTTTGAATGATCAAGCAATTTCAACTGACTTTCCCCAGGCACCTCCCACTCATGCCTTGCATTCAGCTGCATTCCCACAGCACAGCTGCAGCCACAGCAAATTTCCACCTCCAGGCTAATGCTCATATTTGTCCTCAGAGCTAGAATAATTTTCTATGTTGTGAATAGCAGTAGCAGGTTTGCTTACAAAGCTACTATGAGCCACACCATATCCTGATACAGTCATTTGTAAATATTAAGTCATCTATTAATATCAATCTAAATACCTCCACAAAAGCCAGCACCTGGGAACAAATATGAATACTGGCTGTTCTCATCAAGTGTGTGCTGCTTACATTCCTGAGTAACGAAATCCAGTAATACAGAAAGCTTCATTTAAGCATCTAACAACACCCAAGAGGAATAAATTACCAAAGCCTATGACTCCATATCTCAGACAAAAATTTCAAGTCAAACACCTCACAAAAGACCCTTGATATCTTTATGCTGTAAGGAAAGACTGATATAAATATTTTTAAGGCTTTGTGTAATTCAGTATCTTTTGCCTTGCAAGACAGATGATGAAGCAAGCAAAATATCTGACAAAGTAATTGCATCTGAGATGATTCATGCTTTCTTATTTACAGAAATAGCCCTTTAAGTAACTTATTACTTAACCTTTTCTTCTTTTTTTCTTGGAGTAAAAAGTGCTGTTAGACCACTTACCTAGTTTTGTCATTCTGTGGTGTTCACAGATGTTCACTATCTTACAACCCAGTAAGAGAGATGAAGCCTGCACTAAAACTGCAATTTAAACAACCTTTTGTAAAGACAAAGAAAGCATTTATACTTTAAAAAGAGTGCACTAAGGTAGGATGGTGACTCTGTAGCAACAGGCTAAAGCAAACACAGCACTGTTTTATATCCTTGTCCAACAGATGAAGTTTAACCCAGAGCTGGAATGACAGCAAATCTGATGACCATTTGGCCTTCACTCTGAGTGCAAACATGCTCTTGTAAATCAATTTGCAATGGATATGTATGCATGTAAAAGACCTCTGAACTCCACATAACTTGGCGAACAAAGCCAAATTTGTGTGTGGAAACAGAGGAAGACAGAGGGTCCATCTAACTGCAGACCAAGAACTTAGCGCTTCATGGCGACACATTTTCTGGCAGACAAGCACAGAGTGACTCTGCAAACACGGCCCCTTGGTACCCTCACAGTGCACAGTACTGGCAGCCACTTCAGAGCCATCAGCCCTTCAGTTTTCACTTCAGTTAGCACAAGATAAATGACAAGATGTTCACCAATCTATCTAGCCTTTCTCTTAAAGAGGCAGTATGTCAATAATCCCCTTTGAGTCAGAATCATTACTTCATATCTTATTCTGTTTCTGGTACCTTAAATGCAAGGTGTTTTCAATGTAGAAACCCACAATGAATACACGGTCATGTTTGTTCTGGGTTGCAAAACTTTCATTGTAACAAACCTTAGTATCTTAAAGTATTCTTTGGCATCTTCAAGACAAACTGTGGGGGGGATGGAACTTGCCCATCCCTGAAGGGATTAGCATATTAATGCAAAAATCCCACCTAATGAATAGTCACTGCAGAGAAATGGTCCCCTTCTGAAGCTGAAAACAGACTGCACTGAACTAACCTTGAAAGATTTCATACCATTAAAGATAAGTGTCCTTTGAAATTCATTCTCACCAAAGATCACAAAGTTCTGCAAGAAGACTATTTGATATATACCACAACAGAAAATCAGTCTTCACATTTCCCCAGGCCCAGCTGACTTGCCTGTAACCAAAGGCTGGATCCCAATGAACAAAAATATTATAGTTCAAATACAGAAGAACCATTTCTCATTGAAAAGCCTCATTGAACCAAAGCATTTCTGGAGCAAAGTCCTTCCTTAATACAAGGGCTTTTCTAGATTTTGAGATTCAATAGCTGATAAAATATGAAGAACTATCAGAACACTGTCCTGGCTGCCTATTGTCTTGCATTATTTTTCCTGTGAATTCATAATCTTTAAGACATCTGTTAACTCAAGCTGGCAAAAAAAGGAATCTCAAGGAGGAGGCAAGCAAATGAATCATTTATCATCTGCCTTCCTCTGATTCTCTGCTGATTTCAAATAATACAGCAACAACTTCTTTATAAAAGACATCACTGTTATCTTCCAATTTTACCTATGTTAAGTTTCTTTCATCTACTCATGCCACCTGTCCTTATTCCCAGGGCTGGATTTACCTCTTAGTTACCCTGCACATATTCAGATTTCTCATCACTTCTTTGGTCTACATATATAAATCCTCTGTTTTAAATGACTACTGTGCTATGAAAATGACAAAGGACTGATAGCACAACCACCCAAGTAAATTTTTGAAGACAGGCAACTGAAAATTAAATTGTTTCAGTGCTGTCCAGCATGGAGTTGTGTGGTGTTAAAAGAAATACACAAAGCTCTAAAAGCTTCTGTCTTTGAAGTTACCAGTTAAAGGATGCAATGCATTCCTGAGGCCAGCCCAGGACAGTTTCCTGAGCCATCTGTGCTTGAGATGCTCCTCTAATAGGAGAGCACTGGCAAGAGCAGAAGACACTGCAGCAGTGCCCAACTCTGCAATACAGCAACATGGCTTGGACCTTCGAGTCTTCTGCATGGGCTAATGGAGTCTATAGGCAACATTTACTCCTGGTAACTGCTTCACCTGTGCTGTCACCCCATCCACAACATATTCCCCTCAGCCTTTCCTGCTATCCTCTTATCCTGTTCTTTTTTTCCCCAGGCACAATGACATTTTAGTAAATATAGAGTACTAAGTTTACATTTCAAGATACTAGCCCGGGACACAGTGTGGCTTCAATCTGCAATAACTTACAACTTGAGTAAGCCCTGAGCATTCAAGACTACAAACTCCTGTCTGTATAGTATATTGCTATTTGGTCAGCAGCCAGAAAAGTAGGAAAGTAGTGATTCTGATGGACTAGGACTAGACCAGGATCTCTGGTTAATGAACTATAGCTAACAATTTTCTTAATTTTTGTTGTTGTTTTTGTTTAGGTTTCCTTACTGTGTGGATGATCAAACACTGGCACAGGTTGCTCAAAGAGTTTGTGGGGTCTCTGTCCTTAGAGATACGCAAAACCCAACTGAACATGATCCTGGGCAACTGGCTCTAGCTGTCTTTGCTTGAGCAGAGGGCTGACCCAGACCTTTGCCAGAGGTGCCTTCCAACCTGAGCTATGCTGTCACCCTATTTTAAGGCTATCCTTTAAAATTCTTATGCCCCGTGACTCTGTATTATTCCTTTATCATTAATCTTCCTTGTCTACAGCTTGATTGTTGAAATCCAACCAAGCTTCTCAAAAGCATTCTCCTTCCTCTGAGTCAGCCCTTTACAAGACCAAGAGCAGAGTTTATTACTGCAACCAGGTGTGAACTGTCAGCAAAACCACAGAAACCCCATTTCATATATTTGATACCTTTCCTTGTTTACAAACCACATGTTAGTGTAACCCATCTTTCAGCTTGCCAGGCTGTGCCAAACTCCCTTACGATCTTATCTGCAGCAAATACCACTTGGGATAAGAAAGCAAATACTAGAACTGTAACTATGAGGATTGGCATTTCAATAGGGAGCTGCAGACAGCCTTTCTTTAGCACTTTTCATTCACCTCTTCCTTCTTAACTGGTAAGACATCCACTAAGGTAGCTGAAATACAAGGTGAAATGAAACCTTCATGATTGTAATAAAAATACTCCAGAAAAAAATTTTATTTTTATCATCAAAGAGAAATAAAGAACATTAACTTCCTCATTTTTGCTCTTCATTTTATTTTGACAAAGATGACCTAAGGTGAGTGAAAAAAAGGATTGTTTTGTCTAGCTAGAAATACATGAAACTTTTATGTACACCTCCATGTTATTGAATTATTTCATCTTTGTATGAAGAACATGACATCCAAAGGCATCCAATAATTCTTTCACAAACAGCAGAATTAGCGAAGCTTGGAGAACCATGGCAGGACCCATCCCTGTATGGACCACCAATTGTTGGCATGGTGCTTGGCATCAGATTAGTATCTCACTATAAAACTTTCATACCTTCTCTCTGTGAGTTCTCACAGGCAGCTCTTCACAACACTGACGCCTTTTTTCTTCCTTCTGTATGAGGACGTAACCCTTACTGTGCCTTTCACAACTGCCTGACCCTCCCTCCTCTGAGCTCAGCCAACAACCCCCAACTCTCCTCTCGACTGCCTAACCCACTCTTTTACAACACCCATCCTCACTGGACACTGCTGTGCCCTATTAAGGGCAGGGCTGTTCCTACTCTTTGGTAATTAGTTCAGCTGCAGCTCCTCAGGGGTGAGGCTGCCTCCATCCTCCCACAGCACCCAATGCCTTCTAATCACCTCAACCTGCTCCCACCACATCTTTCTCCAGCTTCCACTTGTATCCTACACCTGCACAGCTGGAAAAGTGATAGTAGATGCTGGGACTGCTTCAGAGCAGCACAGGTACTGACTGACTGGCCAGCACACCTGTGGCTTGGCCACTGCCTGTTGCCTCTCAGAACTGAAGTTTTCATTCATTTAGAAGCATTAATTCCACTTTCAATTTAAAAGAGCTATTGTGTTCCTATAATTATGGAATAATTATGTTTCTCTACTCTTTTGCTAACTGTCATGCAGAGGGTTAAAAAAATCAAGGGGAATAGGGCAAAGAAACAGATGCTCTTAAAATAAGTATTTGTTCCATTAGGAAATTAGAATAAAATTCCTAGTAGCAAAGGCCTCCAGAATGTCACAGGACAACAGTCTCTTTGCTGTTATGATTTCAAGGACTCTTCTCACATATGCAAACCACTATTTGTATTCAGAAAACAACATCAGAGCCTTCATATTGTGAAATGAGGTTCATAATAGGTTTCCCACAGGACCTTAACAATTAAGTTTTCATGAAGATATATGGCTTTTATGAAGAATCTGTTTATTAAAAATTTGTCTTTTCCTTTTCAAGGACGTAGTTAAATTTTTATTTCAAAAGCAGTTCTGTCTCCCACACTACATTTTTGGATTTGAAAAACAAGAAGAGTGAGAAGAAAATAAAATCCTCACAGTTTTCTATATTGTATACTAATCAGTTGTCTGCCTATTGAAAAGAATACCCTTCAGTATAATAGTGGTTTCTCATATTAGGTCTAGTGTTTGCCTACTGAAAAGCTGAAAATCTAATAAAACTTTTAATACCTTACATAATTAAATAGATACTAAAGATCTGTCTCCTTTACACTGCAGGCTGCCAGAAAGTGGTCCAGTTCCACAATAAATTTTTTTGGTCCCAGAGACAATGTAGCTTGCATTATGTTTCTAAACATTAACTTCACATAACCACTTGAGCAGTGTGTCACTCTTGCATCAAGCATTGAATTTCACAACACAAATGGTGGGGAAGCCCTAAAACACAGCCTAGGCATAGTTCAAACAAACTCATGTGCTGGATTTTAACCACTCTGGCTGCTTCTGGAAATGGTCAGTTCACACTTGTTTACCCAGTTTTTGGCACAGAACTTCCTACAAGCTTACTGCAGAACATGTGCTGGTTGGGTTTGCAGTCTTTATTATAAAAGCTTGTCTGCCCTGTAATTTCCATAATTCTCAAAAGAGCAAATGATGAGCAAACTAAACATTCTGTCTCCTATTCAAGGGATCTATTGCCAACCACCTTTCTAATGACGTTTACTTACCCAGTATTTTCAGCTTTTTGCTAGTTTTCATGGATTTTAAATTAGACACTGAAAGGGTTACAGAAGTAACCCCTTCTTAATACACTTAATACACTAATACCAAATGCCAGCTCCTAAGCTGTACAGAACTTCAAGTCAAAAATCTCTGCTGCTTTGCTTGCTGCAAGTCCCTCATCCAGTAGCTAACCCAGATTTCCCCACTCCATGATACATCTGGGCATGTCATACTTGCATGACTCTTCACCTCAATACCCTTTGGCTCTGCCTCTAGGCCACAACCATTTCCACTTCTGCCAACGCGCTGTGAGTAGGGATGACTTCACGTCAGTTCTGATCTGTGCAAGGAGGAAACTTCCTGCCAAATTAACAAACTCCTGGAATCCAGCTGCACAGCTCTGCTAATTCTATCCAAGGATGCAATGGCACACAAGATCCCCTACTGACCCTGCCACCAAAACTTTCCTTAATCTTTGTCTTTTCTCCCTTCACCACAGCATTACACAAACTACTTCTCTCCCCAGGTCAAAGCACTTGGCCATCACCCAGAACTTGCACCAGAACTTGGCCTTAGCAACATGTTAACAAAAGTGCTAGAGCTCTCCATGTTGAACCAAGCAATTCCTTCCAGTTTACTGTCTCTTTCAATTTTTGTTCTGTTTTCCTTAGACAGGAGGTTTCCACACTTTCCAGATGCCAGACAAGGCAGGCAGTCTGGTTTAATACCATACCAACTTAGAAGCCTTTTTAATGGCATCTGTACACCCTTCATTACTTTCTCCTTCTTAATCATACAGTCTGCTACAAAACTATTACCAGCTCTTATTACTTTTATTTGTCAAAGTGGTCAAAATGTTCTTTGTGCATTACAAAGCACATTATCAGGTTTACGATTTTCCTGGCGTTGATTTCCAACTTTTTAGTGTTTTTTTCAAACATCACATAGGAAAATATCGATTTGTATAGATATAAAAACGTATGTGTTAGGACTACTGAAGCTGACGGGGCTGTAGAGTATGCATTAAGAGACATTCCTTCACGTTAAAATAATTATGGAAGAACAAAACCACAACTGTCTAGGTTTCAAGTGTGTAATGTCTCAACAACATTTTTAGTTTTGCTGGGATAAACACTATCTTTTCCTAAAAATAACTGTTGAGTTCCTCTTGTCTTTTCCATTACTCCTACTACATGAATGAGAAGTTACTTCCTCAAACTTAAAAGCTGTGAATATATAGGCCTCTGGCTCAAGTCAGCTGTGTCAGCAACAAAATCCATCTCCAAAACAATTCTGTGATTTAAAGACCTAGATAGTATTGGCAGGTGAGAAGGCATCTGCATAAGAAGAATCCAGTATGCAACTGCAGTGATGGTTTTTCTGGAAAATGACCAATCCTTGTACCTTCCCAACAAAGGAGAAAAGTGAAGAGCAATATTCACAATAGAAACTAACAAGAGAGCAATTTTCTTTAGTTGATTTAATTGAATGATAATGAACCAGCTTTCAAAAAGTTTGACAAACCATCACTCTCTCATAGGACGTTTGGAACTATTTCACCTGCAACCAAATAAAAGGCAGTACTACTGATCCTTCTGCTCCTGCAGGTCCTGCAACACTCCTTACCACCCCATCAGATCAAGTGCTTGTGAAGCAGTATGAGGACGTAGGTAAGGAACAGACGTGCTATTAAAAACAAGCTTTTCTCTTGCTAGTTTAATGCTGACCTTGATCACTCTCCTCACCTGCCCACAATGTAGCCAAATATTTGTACCAGAACATAGGAAGAACAAAAAAAGGAAAAATGGCTCTTTTTTTGGTGGCAATGCAAACCTAACATCTTCATGAAATTACTGCCTCAGGCTAATATTTACTTTCGTTACTTCTGTTTTCCACTACTCTATTTGCTCGATAACTGCCACACATGTGACTGAATCTTTTGGTTTTCCTAAGGTCATTGGACCTTTTTTATTAAATAATTTCCTGGAGACTTCCTGACCTCTTATGAATTCCCAGAAGTGACTGTGACCCTTATAATTTAGGATAACAGTATGCTGAGTCAGTAGTCTAACAGAGAATTCCTAGGTCTAAAACACACCAAGTCTTATGACTGCAGTTGCAAAATGAAGCAAAAATGGCTGACACTGCATCTTGCAGCTTTTGCAGAGCTAGATACCAGACTCTATAGATCAGGGACATCTGGAATCTAACAGGAGTCTAACAGAAGCCAGCACAAAGTACATCTGGTACTAAATGTATAGTAATGAAATATGTTAGTACAGGACAGGACAATCAGCTTGGAAATACAAAGTAAATGCCTGAAATCCTTAAAGAGGTCTTAACAATGGCATCAGGCTTGGACATCATTAATAAAAATATTATCATACTGTAATTTAAAAAGATATTAACAAATTGTGGTTTAAGTAACAGTATTATGATGAATAGAGTTCATGGGAAGTCAAAATAGTGTGGTATTAATCTGTGAATTGCCATAGTAGCGTATTTTTAGTGCTACGCTGAGCACTCCCTGAGTAGAGAGCTGGTAAAATCTGGTCCCTAGACAAAACAATATCAGAAACAGATTCTGAAGCAGCCAAGTATTTCGTGGGGGAAAGCAGATATATCCTGGTCTGTCACTGTGGTGCCAGCGCTCTCTGGAAGTCTGTGGAACAGAGTGGCAGATTGACAAACACGCAGCCACAGAAGATGCTGCAGCAAGAGCTGAAGTCATGAGGACCTTCACCAGAGCAATGCAGCCCAGGCAGAGGACCATGCCAGTGGCACAACACCCCTGCTGACTTCAACAGTCATTCCCAGCTAATTTGGGCATCTGCAGGGAGCTGCTTCTCACCACGAGGAACTCTGCCCAGCCTCCACTTCTGTTTCTAAATAAAGTTGGCGCCGAAGTTAGGAAATAACGGCTCTTGCTGTGTGACAGATAATGATAACAGCAGTAATCTTTCATATCGCAATCTTGTGCTTGGGGCCAAGAATCAGCCATCAGCCACTTGTCAGCACTTCCACATTTCACTCCCTTGTCAAGCACAACCACCCTACCATTGAGCTTGGAAACTAACCATCATCAGCAACATGCTTTGAATTTTTATAGAGGATGATTCTACAAATTAACTGCAAGAAAGGAAGAGGCACAAACATGTATTTATAATTGAAAAGGGAATGCAAAAAGATATAGAATAGGAACTAATGCAAATTACTGGTGCATCTTAATGTGAAATTACATTAGAAAGCAGTGACATAACCATAAAAAACAGGGTAAATGGTACTATACATCACAACACATGACTAATAACAGCACAAGGTCTCATGCTGTGTGCACCTTGATAGTGGTAGGGTAGATGGTAAAGAAGAAAATTCTGAAATAAGATAAAAATTGTATGAAGTACTCAATGAATAAAATTTTGGAAACTCCATACTAGTGGAAAGAAGAAATATAGCTTTGGAGGCAAAATATCTTGTAATTCAAGTTACTGCACCTACATAACACAGGAATTCAAGAACTGAACTAATAAATAAGTAGCCTAATAAATAGCTAAAACTGAATGCCTAATAAATAGCTAAAAATGCCACCTTACTCAGGATAATCCAGGTCATGCATTGTTAGCACTGTCTGATACTGCCATGTGTTTTTCAAATCTAGTTATAGCAAAGCATATTTTCCTAATTTCAGGGGCTTTTAATCCAATGCACTGAAGTATTTCACACAGTGTGTGAAAAATAATTAAAATTAATACAGTAACAAGTTTATTCCAGGCATGGTGCTTTACCAGAAGACGGGTTTTAAAGCATGTATCAATTCCTGAAAGTAAAATATTTCATAGAATCTATCATACATCATAAAAGAGCCCAAACAATGTGCCTTATGGGCATTGCTTTCATAGAGTTTATTGCCACTTGCAGAGAACAGAGAACTTAAACCACTCTAGTGAGTGCATGTATGCACATAGGAAAGGGAGCTGGGCAAAAGCAGAGCTGAAAAATACCTCTGCAAAATGCACTCAGAGTTAAAGCCCCTCCCCAGACACACACTGCTGTCCAAAACCCCCACAAGAAGCTGGCTCAGAAGTTCCTAGGACAGCAGCACACTTCTGAGCAGAATTCTGCCCAGCTCTCCTAAACCACCCAAACAGTGATGCTCCTTCCTACCAGCAGCCACAGTTCCTTTTTGCTATGTACATTCTAGCCCCTTTCTGCAGAAGTTTGTTCCAATTTGTGTTTAAAAACACCATTCCATCAGAAGAGGAAGGTCTTGAATAATAATTGTAGCTTCCTGCTGGTCCAAGTAGACAGAAATCAATAGGTTTCCTACACTGAAGTGACTCAACAGCAGCAGAATAAATCACTTGATGCAATGCAGACAGCACAAGCATGGAGCTTTTTGTAAAAAAAAAGTACAAAGGCATATGTTTACATTAAACTTTCACCTACATCCAAAAATCTTTTTTTTTTTTATGGGAGGGGCTTAATGGGTTAAAAAAGAAATTCTAATATCAATCATTTACCCAAATTATTTAGGCCTTCAATTCATGTTGCATGACACTGCAATTTGAAGGAGACCCAAGGAAGCTGTTGACAGACCCTGCTTCTCATCTCCAACCCCAGAAATCATTCAGAGGATTTTGTCCAGGAGCCAGAAACCTTCAACTACCTCAGGATGCTGATTAGTGCTGTAACTTACACAGCACAGCTTACTCTTATCTACAAGCCAAGGGGGAAGGATGTAAACAGCTGCACAGCCCCAGCTCCAGCCCACAGGAAAGGCTAACACCAGCTCCCTGTCTCCTCAAAATCAACACAGCACCATCCTAGCTCCCACCCCATCAAACAAAGGTAAAGGAACTCTGAACTTAAGATCTGCCTGTCAGTGTGCTTGCAGATTTACAGGGGCATATTTAACTTAGCAGTTACAAATTCATCAAGATAACTGAAGGAACAACAAAAAAAGTGTTACTGACCCAGTTTAAAGTACACCTGCAAAGTTTCAGAGCTCGTGCAAAATATATTAACTTGCACAGTCAAAGTATATTCTCTTGGCCCCAAAGTTCAGTCCAGATAGAGTTGTGTTCTATATTCCACAATAGTATCTCTGCATTTTTCTTCTGCTTTCATTGTCTCTACCACAGAATAAGAAGTCCAATTCTCTCCTATCACAGCTGCCAGATGTGTCTTGGCACCGGGAAATATACAGAGATCCCAAAGTCTTGCTCCAAGGTTCAGCATCTGGTGAACCACCCTGCTCATCTTCTGCTATTCCTTAATTACACGTGAGAAGGGACAGGGGAGAAAGGTTGACCTGTTAAGTTTCAAATCAAGTTAGCCATGTTTTTCTCAAAAATCCCACACCACCCAGATGAAAGGCTAAAGGAGACAGACACAGACAGCTCAGTCTGGAGGCAAAAGGTCAGGGACAGACCTCATGGGCAGCAAGGCCTTGCTGGGTGCCAAGTGACTTATCCAGCAGCACTGAGAGGGACAGAACTGCTGGCTGCAGGGAGACATTTCCCTGCAGAACCTCGTGGAAAAATCAACAGCCACTTTTGTGGTGGGCAAAGGTAGTTTTGAGAAAGAGGAGGTTTCATTGCTGCTGTTACTTCAATAACCAGCATATTTTATTGGGTTTTTCATTCTTCAAAGGAGATTTCAATATAAATTTGAATATAAAAACATTTTGCACCTGAGTTTGACAACACATTTGCTTTTGACTAGTACCTTGTGGACAGTTATCACATACTGTGATAAAAGTGAGCTTGCAAATGGCTTGTACAAATGATAAATTATATTCCTGACAATTTTATACTTCAGGCATGTAAAATGTATTGCAAAGCTTTTAGAAATAAAAAAAATCCTTTAACTGATCAGACAAAAATTTTTCAGTGCCCATGAAAAAGAAGCTGCCACTCTCTAAACTGTTCCTCACCAGCATTTTTGAGTATGTGCATGAACATAAATTACTTGCAAAAATACTTTCTTCTCCGTATTCTTTAAACACACCCTGCAGCCCAGTTCCACCACTTCATTTGTTCCCTCTCACTCTCTTCCTTAAAAATTCACTTGCCTCTGCTTTTTCACTGATACAAATATAATTCTGGGTCTAGCATAAATAAAAATAACCAACAAACTAAATGATGCCCACATCTGTTTCCATAACTACCTCCCTCTGTTTCATCTGGAAGCTGCTGAGAATGCCCATCAGTGACTACTCTCCCACAACTCTTTAGGCTTCATATGAAAAGGTCATCTGCTTCTTCTCTGTCCTGCCCAGCACCCAACAGGAAAAAATTAAATTCTAAACCACTGTCCCAACTTTCACCATAGCAACCTCCCAGTTTCCAAATGCAGATTCAGGTCTAAATATTTTATTAAACAAGTGTGCTCTGTCTGCAAGAAACCTGAAAACAGCCTGCTAGCAATTGCCCAAATATGGCATCTTCTCTTGCATTACTCTTTTTTTTTTAATTATTTGTTACCTGATTTAATACATAACAGATACACACAGAGATGTATATATAGTCAGCTCCTTGATGTAGTGGCTGTGTTTTTATTTAGTGTTTCCCAGCATGGTCCATAAATGGCATTCCTAGAGCTAAATATATGACACACAAGAGAGCCACTGAGGCAAACAGATGCCCAGAGGATAGAATTAACCTGGAATTTCACTTCAAACCCAGAGTGACTTCTTGTCTCTATAGGCTGCTCCTGCACAGAGCCTCATGATACTAGCATGCCACACCAGTGGATGGATCCAACCATGCAAAATTGCAGAAACTAAGTCAGGGCTCGGCATTCATGCATTTTGAAGACTACAAGAAAGGAGTAATTGAAAAGAAAGAGTAAGCAATCAGGATTAAAAAAACACAAAAGATGGGGGGCACTGCACAGTAAATAACAAGAAAATAAACTATTTCTTGGAAAAACATACTGGAACCTGGATAAATAATGAAACATTAACTGAACACCAGGGCAGCAAGTGACCATAACACAGGAAAAGAAATTTAGATTTTATGTATCTCAGGGCGGGCCAGGGTTTTATGAGCCCTCAAAAGGGAACCTAATACACCCAAGGATAGCTTAGCTATTACCTTTGGAGGCAAATAATGAGCAGGATGGCTTCTGCTGCAGTGTTAGAAACAAAAAGGTTTAATAAAAGGAAAAACAATAAACAGAAAATCCGAGCCAGGTACAAAGGTCTGATCCTGGTAGAAACACGTTCACAAAAGCCTCGTGGCTCTTTTGTCCTCTCTTTTTCAACCTTATGGCCCAGGCGGGATCTTTTGGCTTCTATCCAATTAGGTGACCCCAAGGTTTTAGTGACGTCTCTGGGGTCCTATAAGGTGGCTTTTCACCTGATCGTTGGGAGAAACTTCTGGGCTTCCTTCCTTTTTTGGGGGACAAAGGCTAGTTTGCAGTTTGCCCCTCTCTCATTGGGGGCATCCTCCTACACTCCTTCACAAGTCATTCTTTAAATTGAACTCATAAACAAGATGTGCTTGAAAAGAGTGAGTGAGCACCCATTCCACTCTTGCCAAGACAACACTGAGATGTTTCCTCCAGACAAAAAAAAAAAAAATCATGTCAATGTCACAACCACATGTCCAGCACAGACTGGTGTCTTTTCCTGCCTCTCTCAACTGAAAGCATTGACTTCCAGGACAGTGTAGCTTACCTAAATACTGGGATAATTTTCACCCTTATTTTCAAAAAACAGTACTTTTACAGGAAATGTGTATTATTTGAGACACTACATATGCATATGCAGATATGATATTTAAACTCAAAGAATAAATATTTTGCACATTCAAGTTTCCTGTGCCATTAATTTTTTATGTCTCGTTTTGGGTTGGTGTCATATGTTGCAAGCATATTTTAACCTTAATAGGCTGAGCAGTATGTTCTTGTGCATATTTGTGTAAACTGTATGCTTATTATACACCAATTAGCTGATCTTAAAAATGAAAAGGTTTTTTTTCCCTGCTAGCAATAATTTCTCTGAAGCTGGCAGTATTTGCAAGGGAACACCAAAGCCTGTCAGTGGAGAGGGCCTGAATGTGTAAACAGCAGAAGAATAATCTAACAAAAGAAAGATCAATGCCTACAAACTTACTGTGTTAGAAAGGAAAACCAAAGCTGAGCATACTGAGGGTCAGACACCTCATCAAGCACGATGAAGGCAGCCACTTGCACTTCTTGGTAGTAAAATATTTTATGAAAAAAGATTTTGAAGTTTGCCTTTCTGTTGAAAAATATTACCAGAATCATAGCTTACATAGATTATTTAATATGAGATTGAGTCAACACACTCATATGCTGAGAACCCAACAGCCTGTGTTTCTAATAAATGAGGTGCCTTTTTATATCCAAATATTAAGAAAACTATCAAACAAAAGAATGAAGCATTTTTCTTGCAAAATACTTTTCCCATTTCATTTACAAAAATGGACTTAAATCTCAGTTTTGCATATAACAGACTTGTTACTTATTCCCAAATTAAACCTATTATATCATCAAATCTATTTACACAAAACTTCCCTTTTAGCATTGCATGCAAATGCTCTCTATTATTTAAATGTAGGCTGGAACGTAAATTAAATCATTCTCAAGAGAACTAGAAAAAACTTTCTTTGCTTTCAGTATTTGGCTTTGATTAAGGGCATGTAACACGTGATAAACTGTTCCAGATTTGCTGGCTCAATGCAGCCTGCAATTACAGTTTATAGAAAACAAATATATCTGACAAAGCCATGTATCTTTGCCTCAAATATGTTTACTTATATAACAATTGTTGTTAGTTTACTTACAAAATATAGTCTATCAATTTCAGTTTTGCATCTTGACCTAAGGTAGTGGGCTTTTGTTCCCAGACACAGAAAACAGCACAATGAATAATAAATATAGGATACTCAACAATCAGAACAAAACTAGTCTACAATAAGTTATGGCCATTTAACACTTAAAGCTTATTGAAGGCAAGTTTTCATTATGTCCCTTTATACTTGAGTGAAAATCATAGTGAATTTATGACAGATCTGAAACAGTTGCACAACTTTGAATCTTGATTTAGATTTTGAAAGTTAACTTAGAAGAGATGGAATTTCACCATGTTGGAAAAGTATTTAAAGGACAAAAAGATATCATTCAGTGGTTTTCTATTCCAAGACCTGGTTGTAATTTTATTATGTTATTAAATAATTGCAACAATAGCAAAAATTTTGCTTTTTTCAAACAATGTGAAAATGTTCTCTGAGAAGAAATGGCTTTCCCACCCTGCTCTTACCAAAGTGCAACAATGCCAATTCTAAATAGAAAAAAAAGCTAATTTTTAATAGATATATTTTTTAAATGTCAGCTTTATAAAAGTTTTAGAACAATAGTACTATATGCCAACAAAAAAATCTGAACCAGGGAAAAGTTACACTCAAAGACCCACTCATGGTGAGGAAAGGATTTTTTTTACTTATGAACTATAGGAAGAAGCAAAAGAACAATCCCTCCCAGTTTCTGGCAATTAATATGCAAGCCAACCAACACCTGACATTCCTACAGCCTCAGACAGGTGCCTCAGTGCCACAGCCTTTTTCCCTAGAAAGGAACAGACAGGGCTGACACTGCAGCACCTGAAGGTCCCATCAACCAGCCCAGAGCTGCTGCAGCCCTGGGAACAGCCAGGGAAGGCACAAGGCCACCATGCTTCCCCAAACCCCCTCCCCACGCTCCAGAAAATGGCCCTTTCCTGAGCCTTTCAGAGGTGAGGAATTAACACATTGCAGTGCTAAATTAAAATGCTGTTTCCTGGGTGTTAATTGCCATCACTGCTGTGCTGGAACAGATCTCAACACCTTAATGAAGCAGGTGTAAACCAGGTTTGCCAACAGGCAGCCTAAGGCAGAGACACCTGAAATACTCATAAATCTGGATATGTCACTGCAATAAATCAGAAAATATTAAGCCCTGTCTATCTGAAAAATCAATACGTATTAAAATGCCTGACCTAGGAAGATAAGTGTGTAATTTGGCCAACAGTTTAGTGATTTAGCAACAGTTCCATAGCATTTCCTAAATTATGTCCACCACAGCAGTGGTCACTACTGTTTGTTTCCATTAGGTCACTAATATCTGTGGTCAACAAGAAACATTAAAGGATGAGACATATTCTGGTTTTACTGCCCACAGTGAAAAGCAGAAAAAATCAAATCCTTCCATCTTCTCTTGGCCTTTGTAACAAAAACCTGAGTGATTCACACCTGGTGACGTACAACCAGTTGTAACCCTCACTGTGCAATGGAAGCAATAACCCAGGTAGGCTACTGCTGGTGGGGTTACACCAGCTTTAATTTGTCCCTATGCTACACATGCAATCCATTACCCATTACTGTTGTGGTTTAACCCCAGTCTGCAAATAAATATTATGCAGCCACTTGTCTCAATTTACACTGATTTTATTGTTAGAACTCCTAATTTCAATACAGTACTTAGAAATAATTAGCGTGAAAATACCAGGATATAAAGTTGGATCTTAAATACCTTTTTAGTTGAGAAATTCATTATTTTCCTCTTGGTTACTTAGATGTTTCTTACAAATAACTTAGCTATTTTCCTTGAATACCACTGTTGGACATTTGTCAATATTTCTCAAGGAAAAACTCTCTACAAGCCAGAAGCCCAAGAGGCCAAGATTCCTCTCCTCAAAATGTAAATACTTGCTAGAGTGCTGACACTTAAATTAGGCCAACCAAGTTAAGTAGTAAAACTACACAATATAACACCACACCCACAGTACAATAACACTTATTATTATCATCTTGGTAATAAAAACAATGCAGCAGCACAGAATGCTTCACTCCCACATCACTGGATCAGCTCTGAAGTTGCAAGCAGCAGGATTACACTGCCCAAGCAATTAAATAATACTGCCTACCACTTTCACAGCTGAACAGTGGTTAAAGACCTTTAGATGCAGCCCTGTCCTCTTCACTTCCTAACAACAAAGAGAACACAAGAAAACAAACCAACCAATGAACCAAACACAGACACCCTGTCCCCTTTTTCAGATCACATTGTGTGATCAGTAAACATATTGAGTTCGGATTTATTAAAAATCCCAGGACAAGAACACTCGAAGAAAGTAACACCCATGGCATTTAGGGCTCCCTATTCAGTACAATATGGCAACACTTTCCACAAGCAGATTGGCCACATAGATCTTAGAAAACTCTTTCTGAACTCAGCAGTAACTATTTGCTCAACTGTCCACACTTAAGCAAGGCTGCAGTGGCACCATGATCAAAGTGATCCCAGGAAAAACGAGGGGAAGCTCTCTTGCCTTGTGCCCCGTACATCCTTGGCTGTGGTGCCACATCATGGCCTCCTGCACCTGCTTTTTCTGCAGCAACAGAAATGCCTGTGAAGTAGCCAACATGAACAGTGCACCAACCCTGACACAATGGACAGGTGGCCATCAGAAGCACAATCCCTACCAACCAAGTCTAATGAAATAATATCCTAACCTGAAACTGCTACTTCCAAGCCTAACCCCTGCCTCAACTTACAGATCTTCATGTCAGACTTTGTTTTTCTCATCTCAATAAATATGAGGTTTTGTATTCTTCAGCTAGGGACAGAAAAATCTTTCTCTCCTGAATTCTTTAAAGCTTCTAGCCAGAGGGCAGAAAAAGGAGGAGAAAGTGTTCTAAGAACCATATTTGGAGTTCTATCCCCTTGTGACTGAAACAAATCTCTGTATCTGCCACAGCTATTAGACTTCTCCAAATAGCAGCAGAAGCAATGTGGAACAAACTTGGTCCCTAGATAATTTCCCAACTACTCATATGGTTCTGTATAGCAGCCATGAAAAATAATAATTCTTAGTAATTTAATTCTGCTGTTGCTTGAAAAACTTATGACCCAAAGCAGAAATTTTGGATGTGTCTCTAGATTCAAGACAACATTGCAAGCTCAAAAGACAAAGTTTTCTGAGATGTATTTCCAATCTTTTCTTTCAGAGGATATCAATCCTTGCTAAAGAGGTGGAGATTAATCTGTTTCACATTTTAAAGGAAGTAAGACATTTTGCAAAAATTATTAATTCTTCTTCACTTGCAGTTGTAAACCTTAAGTATAAGACCTCTACTGAAACTGCAGCTCAAATAAAACACTAGCTGATAATGCATAACAGGAAATGTCCATAACAGTCCTCAAAGTATAGAACACACACTAAAATGGAAATTACATTACTGCAATGATTAATGACAGCAGATTATTCTGTATAAGACAGCAAGCAAGAAACTGTTGAGTGAATCCTCCAGAAAAAATTACAGCACATCTCTTGCACATTGTCCTCCTACAAACAAACAGGAGAATAAAGATAACCTGAAGAAAAATCCAGGTTTTATATTTCCAATTTTTTGTTTTGTTCTAACAGTCCTGAAAGAAGGGCAGGGAGATAGGGAATGACACAGAACATTTGGAGGTTTTCATTTTGGCCACCCAAAACCCTACATAGGAATCTGCATTGGGAGTCAAAAAGAGATGAAGAGCACACACACATTCCTGTCTCAAATGAAAGACAGTGAAAGACACTTCCCAAGAAACTAATGCATTGTCTTTTTTTCACCTTTTTCCCCCTTTTTTAGAGCTCTCTGTCCCAGATAAAGCATGATTATGTGAATGTAGACTGACATCCCTGTGCAAAACCCTCCATATATGCAAGCTGCCACTTCCTTACTTTAATAAGCTTCAGCAATCTCCTCATACAACTTCCCTTAATTAAATGTATGGAGGAGGATTTCCTTAAAAAGAAAGGGATGTCTGTGCAAATTAATGTGGAAATATTAAATGTGTATCCATATATGCCAGTCCAAGAGGACAAAGATTTTTTCTATTCTTATTCCTCCTATGCCTTTTCAGTTAAATAGATTCTAGCTTTATTTTTAGAAACAAGGAAGGTTTACATTTTGTCCTTTGGAGGGCCTGAATTTAATCTGCATTTAATGTCCATATACTATACCTTTTTTGTTGGTTCTAATAATTGTCTCAGACAACAGTAAAGGGCTTCCATTGGAAACTTCATTTATAGGCTTCTCTGGTGGTTTGTTGGCAGTATTTTCTTTCTTCATGTCTTTCTTTATTTCCTGCAGGTAGAGAGGGAAAAGAAAAAAGAACCAGTTTAAAAAAGGTATTGCAAAATATTCTAAATCTCAAGCTCCCAAGATTTTTTGAAACTTCTATGTACACACCGCTGCCTGCTCTAGTGTTACCACAAAGACTCTTAAAAAGTTGAAATGCCACAAAAAGAAAGCAATTTTCAGTAACCTTTTCCAATGGGCACTATTGTTTTTCAAATAACTCCTTATCTATGCGTGAAAATTGTAGGATACCTTTAAAAATCTCTTAGTAAAGATCACCAAAGCTGAAAAGTGCGAGGGGGTAAAAAACCAGATGCTTCAGTTTATCAAGCAGTGAGATGTACATCTGATACACAGGGCAGAACCAGTACAGTGCTCCTGATGTAAAGGCAGCTTAGTCTGCTTCCCCTCCAATGAGACCACAGAAACAACCACCATAGCAGGAAAAAACTATTAACTAGGAAAATATGACAAATGTTACCATAATTGGCAGAATCATATAGTGAGACTGCTGTCAGAGCTGTTGCTAACACTGGCACATTTTGCTGCTCACTACCTTTTAAGGGGATTGACAATATATATTGAAAAAATATATGGTGGGGTTTTCATGAAAGTAAATCCACAGAAAACAGCTTCACAGTTACTGCTAGAGATGCACAGTACCCTCTCTATGAGCTTCTTAGGCAGACTTTAAAAGCCTGTCTGTGTTGCTGTCCATACCCACTTTGACAAAGCATCCAAATATCATCCCCTTTCATATATCTTATATTGAAACATCACTGAAGAAAGCAAAAAGCATTACCTCCACTTTCTAGACAGGTAACTACAGAGGCTGAACCATTTGCTTATAACCACATCCCAAAATACAAGCAGAAAAAAAAGTTTTGGCTCCAAGCTTTGTCCTAGATCCATTGAGCCACTCAGGCTGAGAGAGAATTCAGAAGGTCCCTACTCCAATTCAGTTCAAAGCAGGGTCACCTCTGAGTGGAGGTGAGCAGGCTGTTCAAGGTTGTTTGAGCAGCTGGCTTTTGAGAACCTCAAAGGATAGAGGCTGCAGAAGCCCACTGCCTGACTGATTTTATAGTGGCAAAGATTTTCCTTATACCTTGCCTGGAACTTTCTTCTAAAGTCCCATCTGCTCTCTCCTGTCCTGCCCACCAGGCATCACTGTGCAGGGTGTGTCTCTATCTCCTGGATAACAATTTTTATGTAGGAAGTCCCCCCAAAACCCTTTTTTCAGGCTGAACAAGCCCACACCTCCTTAGCATCTCCTTAGGGAGAATGTGCTCCAGCTTCCACAGGCACAGAACTTGCTTCAGCTCATCAGTATCTTCCCTTTATGCAAAATTCTCATCTCATCCACAAAATGGGATGCTGTATTCTGGATGTGGACTTATGAGTGCCAGGTAAAGGAGGATTTCCACTTCCCTCAATCTGCAGGCTATTAATGCAGCCCAGGATGCTGTTCCCTGTGTTGATGCCAGGGTACAAGACTGGCACGTGTTGATGTTGCTGCCCACCAGGACCCACAGGTCCTTTTCAGCAGAGTTGTTCCCAAATTTATCAGGTCCCACTCTGCAGATCTGCCACATTCCTCCTTCCCAGGGCAAGAACTGGCATTTGTCCTTGCTGGATTCCACAATGTTCCTGTCTGGGGCCCTCTGAAGAGCAGCCCTGCCTTCAAGCATGTCAGCTGCGCCCCTAGTTTGGTATCATCTGCAAATTTGATGGGATCTACATTAGACAGGCATCAGAGATGTGATGGCTTTGGATGAGCTCTTCCCTTTACAAAACCTTTACCTCTCCTCCTCTCTGTCACCTCTCTTACATTCACTGTCCTCTTCTACAAACCAGTGCAGGATCAACTTCCACCCTCCCACGGCATTGTACATACACAGGAAATACTGTAGATCTTATTTAGATTTTCAGCATATCAGACATGAGCACTAAAGCACAGAAAGCACATTTCTATTTGAAGTTTCTGAAGCTGTCATCTGTGAACAGCATCAAGCAAAGGAAGAATTTTTAAGTTATTGTCTGTAAGATGCACCTTAAACCTGAATCTCATAAATTTTTTTTACCTTTTATTTCCCCAAACCAATTGTTATTTCAAAGCTGACTTATTAGCTATACAACATTAATACAGTTTTCTACATCTGCCCAAAGCATTTTCTGTATATCAGTACATTATCAGAGATAAAACTTTTATGAATTACTGACTATGGAAGTACAGTACATACTTTATCTACTGCCATCGCACTGGTAAAACACTATCTAAAAGACAGCTCCTCAGAGTAATCATAATAACTGAAATAACAAATGTGAATGTGTGTATGAATAGCTGTGTGATAAATGCTGCTGTTGCTAGAAGAAATATTGTGCATAGTTCTGGTAAAAAAGTGAACCATGTGAGGATTTAAGAACACTGTATGCATTTAGAAGAATATATCACTTCTAAAAGAAATGAACTGGACTTAACATGTACATTATTCCACAAGATTCTTTTTCACAGCCTTAAAAATTAAAATGTATAATAAATTACTTCACCCAGAGCTTTACATCTATTTTGCAGCTAGGTGACAAACTCACTGCGTATTAAAAAATTATCTGCCATTTAAACAGAATTTGTGAGTCAAACAGCATTCTCATGTGAACAAGACCACAAGACAACATCCTACAGAAGACCCCATCTTGCCAGAACTTACTTCCTGTGTGTCATTACTGTATACAGCAGTACAATATTTTTTAACTGTAAAAATCCTT
Organism: Passer domesticus; assembly: GCF_036417665.1. Lineage (NCBI taxonomy): Eukaryota > Metazoa > Chordata > Aves > Passeriformes > Passeridae > Passer > Passer domesticus. The sequence continues at coordinate 16,007,874 of NC_087475.1, read as the reverse complement.
TTTCAACTTCAAAACTAACAGAGAAATTTGTCTGCTATAACAGAAAACAATGCTGTACCCTTTAGTCTCCAGATGAATGACACTGGTGCCTTTGCTGCTGCTGACAGCTTTTTGAGAAAGCCTTGTTTGGCTCCTGAGAAAAGACAAGGAATACAAGACAACTCCCAAACACTGGCATTTGTTTGTAGGGTGGGGAGTCTTGTACTTCTTTCTTCACTATTCATGGAAAGAAGAAAGATGCAGTGTCCACTAAGCTGAAATTCACACAGAAGGTTTGGCATCTTGCAGTCACCAAAACTGTCCAAGGACTTCTTTTTTTGTGTGCCTTTCTAACACTTCAGCTACTTTTCATTATTGTTACCTTTGATGCTCAAGAGAAGGGCCATAATCTTTCATAGCTACTGCCCAGAGTAACATGACATGATCAACCCCAGCAACCCAAAGTTATGGACCCTGGAGGGAATTGAAAGTGGAGAATTGTCTAAAAAATTAAACAGAAATCAAGATAAATCCAGCCCTACTAAGCTAAAATCTTAGCAGAAGCATATTCATACTTAGCAATACCCTATGGGAAGCCCAAACCTAAGTGGCTTAGGAAGCATTCTGCACTAAGCAATGCCAGCTTTAAGACCTTTGCACATCTTTTCAATTCCTGGTCTTAGTCTACAGCATAAGACTAAAATCTTATATACAAAACCTAACAAATGCCCCAGCCTCCAGCAGCCTCACCACTGCAGCCTGCAGCAAACACTCGTGTGGATATTACAGCCTCTCTCTAGGATGTTGCTCCTGCCTCCTTGCTGTCTTCTCTTCTGTAGTGCTCACCCTTGGGGACTTCAGGATTTTAGAACTTTTCTTCAGCTGTGGCTCAAACACAGTCAGGCACCCTTATCCTCAGGCCAAAGGGACCCTTGGTGCTATTAAATTCAGAAATATTGACATAACCCTTTACATCTATTCCCACTCTAACCTGCTGTAAAAAAATAGATTATTACTTTAAAATACCATAATGCCTTACTCAAAATTGCATTTTTTTCTTGAAAAATGAAGTGAAAACGAATACAAACAACTCTGGCAAAAGAAATATACCAAGTAACTTTATTTTTATTTTTATTTTAAAGCTCAGTTTATTTTACTGCAGAAGGTATACTGAACACGACTACCTGGCATATTTGGTAAATGAACTACAACGGCCCTAAAAGCTTGGTGCTTTATCAGTAATAGTTATAGAAATCTCTCTATGTAACCCAGTCCTTCCAGATCTGCAAGGAGTTGAATGCTACCACTGAGGAAAGAGTAGGCAAATGAGTTTGCAAACCCATGCATATCAAAGGTGGTTTGTGGGAACTTTTCCCAGTGTATGACAAAATCTATTTCCAGTTCTGATTTCAAGTTAAAGTTTGCAGATTTTATTTTTTTTTAAAGAAGAAAATCAATGTACACAAATAAGTAGAAAGCAAACTTCCAGTTAGGATAGAATTCCTCAATCTGCCATAAGCAGTTCAAGAACAGCTGAATTTAAATGCTGAAGGAGGATGAACAGAAACTAATAGTCAAGTTTCAAGTTCAGGAACTGCTGTGTCTTGAAAAAGAAGCTTGTGTAATAAAGGAGAGGAGAAACTAGACAGATGAGATATTGGACTACATTGTTTTGCCCAAAAACACTGGGAAAATATCAACATGCTGTCTGCCCAGCAAGGACTTCAGTGCACCTCCTGACCAAGACTTTTGCACTGGTTCCTGGTTTTATTTTGACTGCAGCAGATATATTCACACCCTGATCAGATACAAGCACCACTCACTGTGGGCCAATCTGCCCTTGAGTGGAACGGGGTGGGTGGACTGGTACAGCTGGACATCTGTGCCATGCTGAGCCTGCTCCAAGGAACACGGTGTGAGAACCTTCACCAGCAATCCCTGTGGTGACAATATCTGGAACAGGCTTGACAACGTTGGGAGCCCCTCCCAGAATAAAGTTCACAAGACAGATGTCAATGGAAACCCCACAAGGAGCCTCAGGAGAAGGAGATCAGAGGGATCTCAGTGCAGTCCTTGGGTCTTTACCTCTCAGTTCCTGTGGGATGTTTCTGCAGAATGAGCAGCTGCCTCACTCACACAACCCATTTGCAAAGAGGTAGGCTTTCACAGTGCTAACAGCTTCAAAAATATCTCCAAACCTAATCTGTGGGACTATTTGGTTCTTGGTTTTGGAGCACTGCCCGGTATAAATTTCATGGATTTAAATGAGGCACTTCTTTCCTAGCCCACACAGAGGTAACTGCAGGTTCAGCTTAATAGCAGATCATTTTCAAGAGGCTACGCCTCAGGAACCCAACCCTTAAGTAAGTAACCTTGCATTTCAACCACTAAACCTAAAAGATGCTCTCTTGATGTCAGAAATTTTAAGACAGCTTCCACCTCCTGTCTACGTGGCTTTCAGTGTGATTCCAATATGATAAGCACTTCTTACTCGGAAGAAGCATCCTCAGTCTGAGAAATACTGAAATAAAGTAATTGTGAACTTTAAAAATAAACTAAGCTTCATTCCATGAAATATTCCATAATATCTTTTCATTCCATGAAAAGATATTATGGGGGCAAAAAGGCCCTTAAAATTTGTACACCCTTTTAATACACAAAAATACTACCTTTTTTTAACTTGGCTTCCACCATACTGCATAGATACAACAGCCAAATCACTGTGAAAAGATTCTTTTCTTCTAGCAAACTTTGAAATATATTTTCTCCAAAGAAACACAAAATCCTAAACAATACCTGAGCTGTTTCTATTTGGATCTTCTCTAATCCTATCCTACATCAGTATAAGCCACAGGAAATTTGAAAGATGTTATCCCTAAGCTCATCAGCTTTACAACGTGACAAAACTTCAAATAACAACAAATTACACAGTGTGATGAAAGTCCACCACATAGGAAAATACAATATATTCAAGTATACCTGTACCCTATTAAATGGCTATTTCAACATATACAATTTATAAATTAAACACAATTAAAATTTATAAATTAGGCACCTTATCTTTTGTAAGTAAAAAACTATTACTCATTGAAATGACACATGCTTTGTCATTCTGAAGAGAAGCAAAAAGAACAGTTAACAGCTTTTAAAGTGAAAACATAGTTTTTCTACTGCTGTTTGCAAGACCTAGCTTTTTTTCTCAGAATTGAATCATTTATTACATTTCAAGGAACAAGTTTCCTCTATTTATGTGCCTTTACATGATGAAGTTTCCGCCCCTCTATCAAAAAGCTTCCTTGAAGTTAGAGCAAGTGCTTGAATTAGGTCAGCCATAAAAGTTACATTTAGGAAAGTACAGGAACTTCTGCCATTTTCACTACACCAAACTTTCAGGTTTTTTTACTGTAACAGTTCTGACCTTTACAGGAAACTCAGCTGAAAACATTCGAGGAAATTGCTTCAACCTTTTCCATGACTCTAAATCCAAAATATGCTTTTTTTGTACTGCTGCAGGTACAAAATCCTAAAGCCAACACTTCATTCCTCGAATCTGTTGAGAGCCATGAAAAATTATAAGAATCACTATCAGACTTTAAGGTGATTTATCTGTGGATTCCATATGAAGGGAACAACAGTTCTTGCATCCTGGGAGCAAGAGGTTTAATCAAAATCAAAGCTTTTGAAAACAAGACACATGCATAATGGAAGAGCTGAAAGCTGATAAATAATGAGTCTTTCACAATTCTAAAATCTGTAGCATGTGCCCTGCTTGAAGCCAAATATGGGAGCAGGAATTAGAGCCTGGAATCATACACAGCAAAGAGGAAACAACGCAACACATTTGAATTATCAAAAGATGACAATGGAAAGGTCAGGAGCACTGAATGCTTTTCCTGCAATCCCTTTTCTCTAAAACCATACTTTACATTTCAAGAGAGAACTGCCACCTTGATTTCCTGCAGACAGTGTCTGTAACTTCAAACTATATATGAGTTCAATCATTCAATTATTAAATGCCTCAAAATAAAACTCTGCTGCACAGTACCTCAATTTAATATTTAGTCCTCCTAAGTAATTTCCTGCAACATTTCCACTAAAACTAGTTAAGAGTTATTGAGTAATTACAAATGTCCTTAGTTAGAAATGTGGCTCTGATTTTCAAGAATCTTGTAGTTCTAATATAAATAAACAATGTATCCTAAAGTAAGGTTGGAACAAACTTTCCTAGCAACTGAACTAGAATCAAGATGAAAATTATTTTCAACCTGGAAGATGTTGCCTGCACTAAAATCCAGTTTACTTTCATAGCATGAGCTTTACATTCTGTTAAAAAGCAAAATGACAATATTTCAGGGAGAAATAAGAAACCATCTAGCTTTTATTTTCTGGGCTTCTGCATCATTAGCTTTTAGTTTCTCCTCTCTAGGGCAATACCAGGTCCAAGACACAGAGGGAGGACATGGGATCTTCAAGCACTGTGATCAAGACTGAGACCTCCCCATCAGCTGGTTGTGACAGGAGACACTCACCAGTGGCTCTGTCACCAAGCAGAGGGGGAAGGATGGTTTGGAGGCTGTGCTTTGTGGCAGTGACCCCCAGCTTCTAACAGAGGCACAGATCCCAAACTGCTACTGCAGACATGCTCTGAGCTCATGACCAAAGCTATGCTCTTGTTTCACCGCTGCAGGATTCCACATCCGCTCTCCTTTTTTCACTATCAGCTTATCCCAAGTTTATAAGAAGCATGTTCCCAGCTGTCAGGCATGTGACAGAGGGGAAGAAAAAAAAGAAGTGTTACAGTTCATGAGCCTCCTAGTTTGTGCCAGTACTGCCTAGTTCTCTAACCACAGCCTCCTAAACCTCTCTTTGGTTTATGTATCTGGCCTTTAAAATCAAGTCTATTTCTGTGGCTCACATGACTGCTATCTGATTTACAGCTTGACAGAGAAAAGTGCTCTTTGTTCACCAAGTTTTACATACTGAACAGCGTATCTACTCCAGCAGAACAGGTACCTTAAGGATGAGGACTCTGACCTGCTTTACCCTCCTTTGTTTTTCTTGCTGTCTTACATAAAACAGATGCACTGATTTGCTCTCCCCTAGCACAGACAAAGCCTTGAACACAGCCAGAAGTGCTGCTTTCATGGCTGCTGAGATAATGCCATGGTGCCACCCTTGCTTCTCAGATGGAAAGGCCTTACGAGCACTGCAAAGCTTCCTGTCAGGACACTGCTGCCCTGCCTACCATACATCTAGAACCAGCCTGCACAATCCCAAATTCATTACACTGCCACAGGTAAAGGCTTCTAAAGCCCATCTGTCATGCACACTGTTCTTTGAACATTTGAATACTCATTTTGGTACTAATTTTATATACAAACTTTACTTATAACAAAGGTCATCCCTCAGACATTTGAGACAATAGTGGGGAAATTGAAAACACCAATGTAAAAACATTAATAGGTCAGATTTAATGCAAACTACTGGTGACAAATTTACTATGAAGTGGCAAACCAGCAGCTGTTATGAAAAAAAAGTTAACTCCCACATCCAGTGTATTCTACATTAACCACTAAAGCACAGTGCACTGAAGGCACAGTGCAACCTGCTCCTGCTTAAAGTGCTGGTACTTCTCTGTGATATCTGTGTCTGAACTCTTCTGTTTATCCCAGCCAGAGATGCCCAAGCTACAAAGCCCACCATAACACAGGAGGCCACACTGTGCCACTCCTAAATCCTCTGTTCCTCTCCCACACATCAGTGACCAGTACTCTACAGCAAACATCTTGTTTACATCCTTCTGATAAGTAAAGATCTTCTGGATAGGATTTACATTCTTACATATGTAGAAAGCCTTGTACTTCTAGAGAGATGAGTGCCTGCTTTATAATAAAATTAAGAAAACACTCAGATTTGTTGAGTCTTGTGCAATCTTTCAGCTCTGCTTGTCTGTGAATATGAGCGTGTGTTTCTGCATTCACTCAGCTCCAGAAAATCTTGTTAAATCCCTTAGCCTCACACTTTGTACTTCAGTTCAAAAGGAGACAGCTCATATTCACCTACACCAATTAGTTTACTGTGGGGGTTTTTTTAATTACTAGAAAAGATTAAAGAAACATGGAGGGGGTGGAGGGGGAAGGGAGATGAAGACTACGAGAAATAGCAAGGAATACAACAGTAAGAAAAGTAGAGAGCACATTTTAAAACAAAGAATCACAAAACACCACCTGTCTCAGAGAAAGCCAGGAAGAAAAAAGAATACACCCTCTGCACATTGTGGTTTGGGTTTTGGAGACATGCTTGGCTACATCAGTGATAAGTTTCACTACCACCAGAAGAAGCAATTCATTATATCTTAATGCACTAAACAGACCAAGACTGAAAATTATAATTAGAGCAATAAAAAAAAGGGAAATAGGAAAACCATGGTGTGCTGGATGCCACTCCAAGCCACTCAGTTCATCCTGACCCATTTTTTTCAAATGACAGTACCTCTCTCTGAGGCCTCCCAACGTAGGTGTAAGCAAAGCATAACTGATGAACAGACACAGCAGATGGCAGGAAGCACGAAGAAGCAGAAGTGATTGGCACAGGCCGGGTGCATAAGCACTTAGCATTTTGTACTCACTGTGACAAGACACCTCTAAGGAAGACTTTGAAAAACAGCAAGTACATTTGTTGATCTTTATGTGCAGGTTACTCAAAGTAGGTGAGAAATACAAAAGCAGAAGTTTGTTAAAAATTTATTAAAAAGGTGAGGAAAACCAAACTTGTCACCCTGTCACCAGAACAGAGGGACACACCATCCATGTATGAGACACTTGAGAGATGATGACCCAAAGACTCTAAGATTTAGAGTGGGCAAGTTGCAGAGTTGACACAGACTTTGCATTTCAGAAACCTCCCAGAGAATCACACCACACAACTGCAGCAGGTCTCTCTCAACCTGCAGATGAACTGGAAGCAACTTCCTGATTTCGTACTGCTGTGCAGTTGTCTGCTAACACCTGCCCCTGAACCCCTGCAGCACACACTCCTTCCCAGTTTTCATCTGGGGCTGGGAATTTGTTTTGCTTTGCACATTTAGCAACATCTGTGAGCAGTGGGATTAAGGGCAGAAGGCACTGGTGCAGCAGGGATTGCCATGGGGAACATGCTCAGCAACCAGACTCTAACTGGTGTTTTCTTCCCCCACTTCTACAACCTTCATGACAATGGATGGCCAGCCAGGCTTTTATCAGCTGGAACTCCTGTGTCTGCCACTAGCACAGTACATCTGTGAGCATTTCAGCTGCCCAGTGCTCTCATCACACACACACATCTGTGTAGGTGCTCAGAAACACACATGTGCTCCTCCCTGCACCCTTGGATACCGCAGGGAGATACTGTGGGGAGGCACAGAAGGTGCTTCTCAGCCATCCTCCCCCCAGTCCAGCTCCAGCAGAATTAAATTACTCAAGCAGTTTCAAATAAAAATAAATTTCTTCTGACTAAGGTTCCATTTTCACCCAACGATTAGAAGCACTGTTAACTTTGCTTGAAAGTGCAATGTCATTCCTCATTTCTTGCAGTAGAGAGTGGGATATGCCAGAATTTAGCATGCTAAGAGTTTCTCCCCACAGACACCTGGCCTTATTAAAAAATGTAGCAGACTACAGGTTTAGACATTCAAAAATGGATATTTCATGTAGTAAAAATATTTCTGCTGTCAGCATAAAAAACCCCTGTGCATATATTAGCATATATATGTGTGTATATATATCTATTTATATATATACACATAGATATAAATATGAAACTTCTGTTTAATGTATGTTCCTTCTCACAACCATACCAATTTGAAGAGAAGACCAATACAGAAAAAGGCAACAACATACAGTCTTAGGAAAAAAAAGTGCTGGGAGACATTATCACAAATTGTAATGTGTTAGATAAGCAGATAAGCTATCTCTGTGACACAGACAGGTTTAGAGAGAGACAAAGTAACATAAATCCTTTATGCAAAATCCTATCACAAACCAGATAATCCTTAACAGCAGGATTTTCTAGTGAGAACATTAACTGACTCACCCAGTATCTTGCATTCTCTGTTAAAAATCATATGGAAGGTTTTTTTAAGAAAGGATTTATCTTTTCCAAATTATGTTGTACAGTGAAAAAGAAACAACAACTAAAAACAAATCATACAAACTGAAAGGAAGTCATTGTACTACACAAAAACACGCAAAATATATAAAATACAGCTGTACACAACTTCAAAATTTTCATTTCAACTACACTTTAAAAACCCTTGGTGATGGTCCAAACAGCCACTTTTCTATCCAATTAGCAAGTAATGAAAAATTGTACAAATTTCTACAGAGGTCTTAAAACACATAATTTTGCATTATAGAATGAAGAACTGTGCCAAAAAAGGTTAGGGCAAATTACAGACGCTCCTATTGTTTTTGACAGACCTCTCACCAAATACTGTAGTGAACTAACACAATTGCTCAACCCTCTGCAGCACACAGTTATTAAGGTTATGCAGAAAAGTCCACTGAACCCTGGGGAGGGCAAGTGTCAGGGAGTTCCACTGCATGTAAAATTAAAACTGAGATTCTTGAAGATGCATCACTGTTTTGAAAGACAAGCTGAGACTTTTTGAAGACAAAAATAAAGGATCATGAAAATATTTAGAGGGAATGATAATTACAGTGTTACAGGATTTTTAGGGCTTTGTTTGTTTGTGTAACCAGTTATATGAAAGTTTGCAGGAATTAATGAAATAAGATCCTGGATTAAATCAGGGTTAATGAGATCAGAAGTAGACGCATCATTATTCAAATCACACACCATGTGAATAGTGTGTGCTGCCAGACTTGTAAATCAGAGATTAGAATTTAACAGTCTTCCTTCTGCAGTCTGACAGTTTAGGGCTAGAGGTCTCTTATAAATATTGCTGGCATCCACCTGTCACAGTTCACAAGACAATGTATTATGATTCCAGTTTTTCCAGGTGCTAAGGACCAACAATTTCAAGAGGTAGCCAATGGCAGAAGCAGTTTCTCAGCACTTCTGACAATCATGTTCCTCAAGTCTTACAACCCTTGCAGCTGTAAAGCAAAATTTGCTATTTGATTATTTTCCATCTTAATTTGACCTTTCTTCCTGCAGACATTACAGCAGGTACAGGTTAATTCATGTGAGTTTGGAATGGGGCCATATATCTTATGGATTCCTTTTTGTCTGGTATAGCCTTCTGAGTTGCAGCATGTTGCTGATATGCTCAAACCCAGTGGTAATTTCTTGGGGGGGGTTGGGGGGAAATGGTATGAAACCAAAAGGATTGAGAAAAACAATTTTAATAATCCCTATTAAAAGATGACCTGAAACCATGGAAATCCCTTTATAAAATGTAGGTCACATGTTTATTTGGAGGTATTAGACTTAATTCTAGAGATCTGATATTTAGAAGAGATAGCCCTATTCATAAGGTCTTAATAGCTGGGAAAATCAACCCAAACCTTAAACAACGGGTCTCAAAAAGTCCCTAGAAATGCAGCAGCTGTCCTCTACACTTGAAACTGCTTTCTCTTGGTAGAATGAAAGTCTCTGGACAAAGCTTTTCATGGTAGAATTTTCTAGGCTCTTCATATGTTCTGTCTACTCTTTTACAGCTGTGAAAAAGGAACAAGCAGGGAAAAGGGGATGTATTGGTCAATCTATTCTAGCAAAACAACCTTTTATATCTTGGTCTTATCCAAGGGAAAAGAGGCATAAAGAATGCAAATAGAAGAAATAACCACGCTCAACACTGATCCAGAACAGCAAAGAGGGTTGCTCAAGACTAAAAAATGTGTAATGGGTGCTAAAACTGCCTGAGAGAGTTTGATATACCATTGGTATTTGTAGGAGAGGTGCAGCCTAGCATCACAGATGGGAGAAGATTTGGTGACCACAATCCTCACCTCACATTACTCAATCCCTTAATTACTCAATGTTTGCAAAAGAGATTGGCATGCTACCTTTGAAGTAATGCATCATACTGAAACTACCTTTAGAGTTTCTCAACCTAGTGTTTATTCAGCCAGCATGAAACTTTAAACAAACCTTCATGGCTATCAGAGCCACACAGACTCGTTGGCTTGTATTACAGAAAAAACCCCAAAACAGTATAGGACATATTATGGTCAAGTCCACATGAGAAAAAATGATGTATATCTGCTTAGCACGCTCAGCAGGTTTCCTGTTCACAGATGAGTTGCATGAGAAAGTATAATCTTTGTTTGGATAAGTCTCCTTCCAAGCAGAGACAGCTATTTTATGGTTTCTCCCAATGTACCATGTGGTACCAAAATGCTCAAGGCTCACTGTTGTTGTAAATAAGATAGAGGTAAAAGAAAAGTACTGTTTATGCAGTTCTGCTGAGGGGAAATGAAAGTTTAAAGATGACAGTTAAGGAAAGAAAGCAGACAGCAGGTGCATAGGAGTCACCAAGGATGATGAAATGGTGGTCTGACCATATATGAGGGTATATTGGAACTTCAGGACTGAGTTCTCTGAACTTGTTTGCCTTGCTGAGCATCACTGAATGATGATGCAGATGATGCAGATGGATTCAGCAAGCATGAACAAGATTTTAGCAGCTACAAACACCCAGGGAAATTGCCTTTAAATACTTTTCAATTAAAAAACTTAATACTTACTTTTCATTTTTAGCTTTAAATAAGAATCAAGAGGGGAAAATTGCATATGCCACAACAGAAGAAAGACCTATTTTTTGATCTAAGTATTAGCAATTCTTTTTACTCATCAATTTATCAAGAAAAGATAAATTCATTTTGAACATTTGAAACATTCCTGGTCTGAGTGTTGTAGGCTGTGGGAGGACACTGAGTGTTATTCCTCCTTGTTGAAGAGAACTCACCTACATTTCAAGTAGACTTTACTGCAACTTTAATTATTAAACTGCTATGGCTCCAATTATATATATCCAGATCTATGCCTTGAAATTCTAAATATTGACTTACACAGTTTTCAGGATGACAGGAAAAATGACTATATATGACTTAGCTTTTGTTCCCCAAGAGCAGCCTACCATGAAAGTAGCTGCCTGCTCTAAAAGATAAATGTGTATGCACAATAAAAATCATAGAAAATTAAGCCAATCATTGGATAATTAATACAAATACAAATATCTCTTGAAAAGAATGAGGAGAAATCTCAGCAGAAGGGAGTATCCTTCAATTTTTGGCAAATATTGAATTCAAGAAGTTGCAGGCAAAGCAGAGTAATTTGCCAGGCAGTTCACAAGAGTACTCTCTACCCACCCTCCCCTGAGCTGTATTTTTTACTGGGAAGGCAAAAACCAGGACTCCTTCTTCTAGATACTCCAATATCTTCTAGAAATTAGATTATATTCTAGATGCATTTAGATTTAACTGCCTTTGCTTACAGCAAAATGCTTTAAGTTCAGATGTAGGGGTGTTTTACCTTTACAATATTAATTTTGACAGCACAGAGCTTAAGCCACTTGTTTCCTTTGTTTTCACTGGGAGCTGTCCTTTACACATTTATTTCAGATCAAGGAGTACATTTACACTCAGGTAGTTCTACTGATTCTAACAGGTCTCATCAAGAAATCAAGTTTTTAGGTGCATTCCTCAGGAGAAGAAAGACCCCATACCTGTCAGCACTTCTTACACTGTGCATACACTGCTCCTCCCCTCTGTGATCCACTCCATGGGGGAATATCGAAAAAACACAAGTTATCTAGGAACACCCACACAGCAGTGGTTTAAAGAAACACCCAAAGCATAGGTGTGTTCTACTTTGTAAACAGTATCATTTTAATCCCAAATCAACTAACAGACTCCTTCAGCAAAGTCATTAACCACTCCAGACAAGGGCTGTGGTGGACACGTCCCAGAATTCATGGGAGTGGTGGCCTGGGAACAGATACCTCTGAAAAGGAAACAGAGCTGACCACACACCACACTACACTGAAAAGTGTAAAAAACCAAATATATCACTTTGGGCAGAAACAAGGCCCATTGAGGGTGTTCTGCTAGAGGAAGACGAAGACAAATACAGAGCAAGCAAGCAGCAAACATTAGATCCAAGGACCTGGCAAGCAGGTTGAAATCCCAAACTGAAAGGAAACCCACACAGGGCTGGGGAGGTGCAGCACAGCTGTAAACTGGTTTGGATGTGTCTCCACTGCTCCACACAACACACAAGTGGCAGAGGTGGTTCTCACTGCTATAGGCAGGAGGAAATGCAGACATGTGAAAGGTTCAGTGTACCTGCCAGTGATGAGAGCAGGTAGCTGCAGCAAGTACCCATTTAGGGAAATTAATTTCATACATTCCTATAACAGTGTCTCCATTCAGCCTTCACTCATTTAAAGAGAATGGGCCAATCCTACACTTGATCACTTGTCATCCATCTTCTGACCCCCTGTCAAGTAAGTGCTGCACATCAGTGACTACTGCATTGAATTTGTGAGTATTTATAGGTATTTTCAACACATATTTCATTATCTACCATCAATACTAACACAAAATGTAAGTTGGCACAGACTACAAGGCACGAGGAAAGAGTTTGTTTGCTTTGGACTTATTTTTTTCTGAAGTACTGTACAGGGTGTGAACAATGACAAGAGTCACATGAGTCCACTGAGCAGATGAAGTGCTGGGGAAAGAACCTTCAGCTATAAAGGGGGAGGCAAGTAACTAGTGTGGTCAAACATATTTGATACTCACTAGTTAATCTGCTAAGGCCAGGTATTTTAACAGCTACAAAAAGCTCCTAAACCAACAAATTAAATGCTCTGAAGCCTGAAGAATCATGTTTATCTTTCTTACGTAATACGTCTTTTTAAAAAAAAAATCACTTGCTTCCTGATCTAAATAGGCTTTATCTCACATTCACTGTCGCCAAGCCCACACAAATAAACATTCAATAACTGGAAAAAGTCATTTAAAAAGGCAAAAAGGAAGCTTGAGTATAATAAGGACCATGCTGGCCAAGTACTGGTCAATTCCATATTTCCTGTATTTTAAATATTTATTAAATATACACACAGATCAAAATAAATGGTCTGGTCTCCATTTATTTACACAGCTACACAAATCTTTAAAACAGAACCAACCACACCTTAACATTAACACCATTGACAGTTTAATAGGAAGTAATTTATTTGTCATTTAGAAAACAAAGGTTGGAGACAGAGGTAATCAAAACAAGTATTTCAGCTTCCTTTCTCCCTCTTTATCCCACAGCACAATATTTGTTCTCCCAGGTTCTCCTTTACATCATAACACTGCCTTCAGTATGACAGTATGACAGTTTCACAGCTCAGGGATGAAAAATAAAGCAGTTTGGTTTTCAATAACATGAAATTCCCTCTCATACTTCCAAATTTTTTTCATTCAAATTATTCACAAGACATGTACATGCAGTTCTCAGGGAAATCCTATGTATTTACTTATTTGTCTTAGTTTGTCTCTTAAGTTCTTCTTACTCAGAGTTTAACTTTCAAAAGTAATTTTCTATACAAAGATGCTTCTAAGGTCAGAAAATAAGACTCATTTAGTTGCTCAGGTTTCCTGGTCACATCAAAATATTTACCCAAATTTCTGAAGTGCACAAGGAAAACTGGAAAAGCATACTATTCCCTTTTCACAAAGTCACAACTCAGACCTTGTCTTTGGATATTTGCTTTCATTCACTCAAAATCTGGGGCAGTTAGCCACAAACTACATTTTTCAACTAAGTATTGTAGAAACATTGCTAACCCTGAATTCAGTAAGAATCTTTGGCCAAATACTTTAACCAGCTGTTCAAAATTTATAGTATTTTTAAAATAAGGGAAAAATTCTATTAAATAGCAAGACTTACCATGACTACTTGCCTTCTTAATTCACACACACACACATCTCATACACAGTAAGGTTAACAGAAAAAAAAAAAGAGAAAATTAGAATTAATCTCCACAGCTTATTTCTAAAAATCATTAACTTTTAAAGTACTCTCTGGAGGACACAGCTAAATTTTACTTCCACTCTCTTCTCACATCATGTTTTTAAAGTTCTTTCCTCATTTTAACAATATGAGATGTCCAATAGAAAAGGTGCCCTGAAGACTATTTTGAACAAAAATATTTTCCACACTCTGCTGTTCTACATTGAATAGTGTTTTAGGGCATTATTTTGTGCAAATGAATACCAAAATTGTTCAGTGTATTTAACATTAACAAAAAGCTAAATTGCCATAGTATGTATAAAATCCTTTTGATAATATATGAAGCAAGAGTGTAGTCAATTGACACTCATTTATACTCTGTTTAATTTTGTAAGCTTTATTTCATAAATCTAATATTATCCAGTTAAGTGGACACTTAATGCAATTATTTAAAAAAATAACACTCTGATTGTTTTGATTCTATTCCCCAGTCACTGTTAATGAGGTGTCTGTTGGATACATTATAAAATTATCATCATCACCAGTAGAAATTCTGCCCAAATGTATCGTAAGAGAAAGCTAGCAAATCTAGCTGATTCATGACACTTGTGGAAGGTGTCCAGATTTTTTCACATCTCCTTCTTTCAAAAGCTATTCCATTTAAATGGTACTAAACATGGAAGTGTTTATTTAGATTTTAACATGTTGAACTCAATTCCATGCTCGTGTGATCCAGTCTGAAGCAGAAGTAGCAACACTGACATCACGAGCATCACCTGTAACTCTGCCCAGGCAGTGACAACAGCCAGTACCTGGCTGAAGGAGTTGAGAAGCCTTTGATTTGTAGGGCAGAGAGCAATGATTCAACAGGGTTTAACAGTACAAGAAAAACTGCTTGGTGGCTCTCATCCTGTCACTTTACACAAGAAAAGCCAGCCTTATATATTTGGAAGGATTTCATAGCAGAAATGTGTATTAGACATGACTTTTTGTTCTTCAGAGGAAGAAAACTCAGAGTGGCACTATCCAGATGTCAGAGAAAACAAAAATACAAAACCCAAGAGCACCTGTATCTGACCACAGCCAGATGTCTCTTTGCCTGTTGCAGTGATATCACCACTGTAATAATCTGAACTCGTTATCTTTACAACCTTTTATGCTGCATGTGTATCCTGTTTAAACACTGAATCTCAGGAGGGCAAACACAAAAACCGCCATAAGATACTTTACCTCTACAGACTCTCAAGAAAAAAATAAGCCTCAAAAACTCATACACAGGTTTGAAGATACAGGTTTTATTCACCATAGAACTGTATCATACTGATGATCATTTCTAAAGCAGATTTTTATGACAAACAGCTGGAAATTAAAACTGAAAGATATTAGAACCAGCCCCAAAGCCTGTATACAATCAAACTTCATTTTCTGTCTATCCCATTTTCTTGGGGACAGAGGAAAAGCCAACTGTGCAACTCTTAGAGCTAGATACCCTAAAGGGAGTGAAATCAGCTCTGCTAACTGAACAGCCATCAAAGCCTGTAAGGTTTTCGTTAAGATGCAAAACAAAAGCTGAGGAATCCTCAAAATGGGGGTGGGATAGCACACAGGAACGAAGATAAATGAGGGGGAAAAGAAAACTTAGCAACATGTAGTGCAGGTAAAGAGCCTTTCAGCATCAATGTATTCTTGCCTTCCCACACAGCACTCTGCCTTCCACCCTCAGAAACTGTAGAGTGTACTCAGTAAGAGCATAAAACCAACCCTGTTTGTTTTCAAAAGGAAGCACATATGCTGAATTAGAACCAAGACCTACTGCAAATGTCTGAGACTGGGAAGAAATACGCTAAACACCACAACATTTGTACAAAGTAGTATTCATCTTTTATCCAATGAAGCCCAGTCAGTTTTTTCCCTGGTGTGTTGAGGTACTGTTGTAAATTCACAACTAGAGCAACTATGCAAGAAAGCTTCCAGAGAGGCTGGGGATTGGGACAGGCTGCAAAACTTCAGCCTTTCTGAATTTCCTTAGATTACAGCTGAGTCCTGTAAACACCCTTTATTATAACAGCTCCTTTACAGCCTGTAAGTATGCATTAAAATAATAGGAGGCTGAGTTGTTGAAAGGGGAAAAAATACAAATTCTGCTATTACAGATGTCTACAATAATATAGG
Organism: Passer domesticus; assembly: GCF_036417665.1. Classification (NCBI taxonomy): domain Eukaryota; kingdom Metazoa; phylum Chordata; class Aves; order Passeriformes; family Passeridae; genus Passer; species Passer domesticus. Next base: position 15,991,776 of record NC_087475.1, on the reverse strand, counting down.
AACAGTTCCTGCTAACAAGTTTCACCTTGTTTGATGTGGTACTTGAGAAGAAATAGAGTTTGTCATCAAAACTCAGTATTTCTATAACAACAAGACTTAAAAGAGGAGGAAAAGTGGGGAACTCAAGAACTGAAAAATGAACTGGACACTTTGAACTGGGCATTAATAGTCCAGCAGATTGGGCATCAGCTCCAGTCAAAGATCTGGCTGTGGAAAGAAAAACTCTCTCCCTTGAAAATCAAGTCAGTCCATGGATTAAGCTGCTAAATACAAAACATGCCCTAACAGAGCCAGAAGTCTGGCAAAGCAGGCACTGGGTCTAGAACAGCAGAAATACATAAATCAGCAGGCACTGGTAGTCTAAAACCCAGTCTATTGTTTACAAAACTCAAAGGGGAAGAGAGGGATTTGCAAATTACATTTTCCCTAATACAGATGGGTAAATTTAAACAACAACAACAACAAAAAAACTCCATATGATAGACAAATTGCTTAGCAAGGACAAACTATAAACTGTTCCACATCTACATTTGCCAAGTCACTTTCCTGAGATCCCTGCTTGTCAAGGACAGCACTTACAGCACTGCATGACAGCAGTAAGTTAAAGTTAGCACCTATATTTTCTTGTAAAAAATAGTTAGCATCTGCAACTTTGTACACATGGATTAGGAGTGGTAAACACATGAAAGCTTAACTCCATTACAGCACAGTACTGCAATGAGCAGGAGTGGCATATTCACAGCATTTCTCTCTTAGGGTTACACACAGAATATTCTCAATATGATGTGTAGATAATTTCTCTAAGATATTACTTGAGAAAACAAAGGTACAGGGAGTTAAGAAGTAAGTTAAGTGAGCTGCATAGATAACTTCCTAACAGCCCAAGTACCAAGTCACCTATTCAGTGAGCTTTTACCATTTTTTTACTTTTATGTGTACATTTCTTCTATCAGCACATATTGCACACCTAGTCACAATGGATTACCTGCCTTGGAAAAAGGTATGATGGAGGACCCTGTCTTTCTCCTGCACTCCAAGAAGTGTAACCACTGCTATAGTTTTGGTTTGTCCTACAGTTTTTCAAGGTAAAAAACTAAATGCAATGCAGCCACCTCCTCTGTCACATTTAAATTATAAGTGACAGCTTAGTTGGAAGACCTAATTTAAGAAAGAAAACAGGCAATTTGAATAAGGCAGAGGAGGTTGGACTTTCTTTTCTCAAAAATTCACAGCGATTTTTCCTGAGTGAAAGAGATCAAGTTAGGAGTCACCAACATTAGATAACAAGCCCATTTTCATACAAATAAATGGAAGAAATGACATTTATCTACTCAAAATGCAATTACAGACTATAATCAGGAGCAATAGGGGCACTGGAAGTAGACACTCAAAGTATTTCAATATTCAAAGCATCAAGCCCAGAGCTGGCAGGTTACATGCAGCATCATAGAGAAAACAAAAACGGTTTAATGGCAGTTTTATGCTCCCATTTTGAGAAGTAACAAGGAACACAACATTGAAGGGTTAATTCAGAAGAGCCTGTCCTTCTCAGCTGTCGATTACTGATGAGTGCTGGGAAAAGGACTCTGCACAAGACACACCAGGACTACAGCAACTCCTTAATTTCAAAGTGTAACCTCTGTCTCCATGCAGGGAGGATGTACTTCCACCAACATGCACTGACTTGAGGCAAGCAGCCTGTGCTTTCTTTGGTTACCTGCAGGACACCAAGCCTTGCAGTCCTACTACATTACCTCCCTAATGCAACCTTCATGCAAAAATGCTGTGATTATCTGAGTATTTTCAGTTATTTTGCCACGACATTTAAAAGCTGGGGCAACCCTCTGCTTTGCAAAGTGAGCTTGAAAGAAGTGAGAACTAAAATCACCATGCTCTATGTAAGAGATACAATTCCTTCTGTAACACACAGAAAGGAACTCCAAGTGGCACAAGAAAGGAAAACAAACAGTATTTTTAATCAAAAGTTTTGAATTTAGATTTAAATAGCTGATACCTTTTCCAGCTGCTTAAGCAACACAACAGATAACATGCAAGCCATAAACCAGAACATACAGATTTAAGCTTTCTTTTAAAATCAGCAGACTAATTTCTTATTCCATCATGCCAAGGCTCTTAAAGCATACATGTAGAAGTCAATGGGAGAGCCCTGCCCCTCTCTCTTCCACAAGGGACTAACTGGAATGTTCCTCTATGCCCAAAAAGAACCATGTTCCAGAAGCAGGAATCTCTGTACTTTATTGGCTGTAATATGGAGCTCCAAAAGCTCTTCTGCTGGTCTTCAAGGTATCCATAAGACCCAACTACTCCTGCAAGAAGTTTGCATGAGTAGGCTAGGAGTCCACTCAAGAGTTTTTGGAGGGCTTTTAAAAATTCTTTATTACTAGATATGGAGGTTTAGATTCCACATCACAAAAAAAAAAAATCTAAATCCACTAGGAAATGCACTCTAAGCTTTCCTACTGCACCAGGAGTGGAGCTGCAGAGACAATCAAACTGCTAACACAGACCCAGGAACCCAATCCTACAGTTTAAAAAATGTGCTGAATTGGTGACAGGCTGCCAGACAGCCAGGATCATTGTGAGCTGCCACGGTGACTAGCTGGGGTTTAACTCTGCAGGCTCTAAACCCCACCATGTATAGAGCCAGCTATAGAGTTAATTAGCTACAGAGAAAGGAAAAACTTGTGTGGCAGAGGAGGAATGTCATATGGACAGTCATCTGCAGCTTAACCATATGGACTTTCCATAACCCTTTCAAAACAAGCATAGAAGATATCAAAGTTATGGCCCATCGTTCCAGTTCTTAAGATCTATTTCAGGATATTATCTCCAGTTTTTCAATCCCCAGACCCCCAATTACTCTACTTCAAATAATTTCTGAGGCACAACAAGGTACATCTCACTGCCTTTGCTTCACACTCCTGTCAGCACGTCTGACAAATGCTTTAATAAAATAAAAAATAGGGGAGAGGGGGAGCTAAAACTAAAAATGGGTGAAGGTGGAGTTAAACAAAGTGAAGTAAGATCATCATATTTTCAAGAAAGGCTCATGTAAAAATAACACAAGAAGAAATATCAAATATTTTAAAAGGTCAACCAACAGAAAATGGATTTCTTCACTTATGTTGTTCACTATTAACTCATCACAGCTTTGACAAATCCTGCTCAGCTACATCACTTCTGAGACCTTTGCAGTTAACATTAGACTGCCTCAGGACAGCCTCCTCCTCCTCCTCCTTCTCCTCCTCCTTTTAAATTATTTTCAGAAATACCATACAGTATGCCTAATAGGTGAATCACAGATTCTTTCTACATGTTCTCAAAGCCAGGCAAATTAATTTTCTTCAGAGTAATCAATCTCAATAAGTAAACAGACAACTCCAAATGTAATTTTCACATTTTAGGTAAAAATTATGAAAATAGGTTTCTTAAGATTGGTTAAGATATCCATAAGTACATTTCATTACTACAAATGAGGAATAGAGCAACCTCTTCTTGAAAATAAAAATAAAAAAAAGTCCTTTTTCTTTTTTTAAAGTGATTTGAATGTACCTAGACTACAAAAGAAATAAGGAAAAATGACGCAGCTTAAGTAGTTTATCTCTTCCCTACCAAATGTCCTGCACTGTCACTGCTCCCATACAACCACAGCCACGAATTCTTCACTCAAAGCCTAGCAGGACAAAACCACAAACACATGCTGGCACACCTGGGCACTGCAACAGCCTCGCAGCTGCCCTGGGTCCGGGTGCGGGCAGAGCGGGCACAGCTCCCGCTGCTCTGGGTCCGGGTGCGGGCAGAACGGGCAGAGCTCCCGCTGCTCTGGGTCCGGGTGCGGGCAGGAATGGGCACAGCTCCCGCTGCTCTGGGTCCGGGTGCGGGCAGAGCGGGCACAGCTCCCGCTGCCCTGGGTCCGGGTGCGGGCAGAGCGGGCACAGCTCCCGCTGCCCTGGGTCCGGGTGCGGGCAGAGCGGGCACAGCTCCCGCTGCCCTGGGTCCGGGTGCGGGCAGAGCGGGCACAGCTCCCGCTGCCCTGGGTCCGGGTGCGGGCAGAGCGGGCACAGCTCCCGCTGCTCTGGGTCCGGGTGCGGGCAGAGCGGGCACAGCTCCCGCTGCTCTGGGTCCGGGTGCGGGCAGAGCGGGCACAGCTCCCGCTGCTCTGGGTCCGGGTGCGGGCAGGAGCGGGCACAGCTCCCGCTGCCCTGGGTCCGGGTGCGGGCAGGAGCGGGCACAGCTCCCGCTGCCCTGGGTCCGGGTGCGGGCAGGAATGGGCACAGCTCCCGCTGCTCTGGGTCCGGGTGCGGGCAGGAATGGGCACAGCTCCCGCTGCTCTGGGTCCGGGTGCGGGCAGGAATGGGCACAGCTCCCGCTGCCCTGGGTCCGGGTGCGGGCAGGAATGGGCACAGCTCCCGCTGCCCTGGGTCCGAGCACGCCCCGGGATCCCTGCCCGGGCTGCCACCGGGGCGAGCGGCATGTGAACGGGAATGTGAGCGCAGGGTAGAAATCTTTTTGTGAAACACTGATTCCACAGAGATGCCAGCCTCCCTAACAAGCTGTGAGCCTGCGAACAAACTGGTTTCTGGCCAGACAAACTCCGGCCTTTTGCACAGACACCCCTTTCCAAACACCAGTGAGACTAGAAGAAAAGTTTTAGTAAAGGTGACCTGTGTGTCTTGTGTTCACATTAGCTGCTTCTTTCTTCATATTAGCTTTGGCTTTGCCATATGAGAAGAGAAGAGAAGAGAAGAGAAGAGAAGAGAAGAGAAGAGAAGAGAAGAGAAGAGAAGAGAAGAGAAGAGAAGAGAAGAGAAGAGAAGAGAAGAGAAGAGAAGAGAAGAGAAGAGAAGAGAAGAGAAGAGAAAGAGAAGAGGAAGAGAAGAGAGAAGACCACCTCACCTGTCATTCCAGCACCACCAGAGAGTCCACAGAATGAGGAATAAGGGTACAATAAGGGTACATTGTAATTCTTTCCATTATATGTACATAACATTACTTGATATTGTTATTTTGCAACTTACAATGGTTACAGGTTGTTTTATTTTTAAATACACTGTTTCATTTTTAAATACACTGTCCTTCTACCTAGTAGTACACCGTAGAATTACCATACTAGGTCATAGCATCAGTCTATTCCACTCAAACGATGTAGCGCTGACACAGTTATCTTGGATTTGTTTGGGTTTTTTTCCCAATTGAAGTGGTAGGCTAAGATTCCATATGGATACAAAGGATTTTTCCTAAGTGTCTGTTCTTACTAAGATGCTTCAAGAGATCGCACCTCAGCTGGGCTATGGCAAGAGTAACTCCTCTGCCCCCCAGACCCAGACTCTCCATTGCCTATGCTGAGCCCTCTGTGGAGGAGTTACATACCCTGTATTAAATGGCAAAATAGGGTGGCACAGGCCATTGAAGAAGGACTAAAGGAACATGGGGGATTTAGACCTCTTTTGTCTCAGGACCAGACTGGGGGGGGACAGGGTGAAGGGGAACTGTAGGAGATGACAAACATTCCCAGGCTCCTGAGAGAAATTGTAAGAACATGGAAACAAGAATAATGTGTATTTTCATGAGCACTAAGGGAGCAACCACAGACTGTGAAACAACCCTGAAGCACTTTGTTATGGTGATTCAGACTCATTCAGCAGCTCATGGGGAAAACAAGCATCCTATCACCACCAGCAAAGAGCAATCACTTCCCACCTCCTCACCCCAAGCAGTTATGCACCATTTTCTTCTAATAGCATGCAGAGGTTTTCAGAGGGAGCCCATTCTGAAGGATCCAGCAGTGACAATTCTTGTTGAATGAATACACCCTTCAGGACCTTGCTATTGCCAGGTCAGACAGCATGTCAGCTAGAGAGGAGAAGAGTATTAAAAATAAAAATATCCTTTCATTTCCCAAGAGGAAGCCCTCATAATGAAAAGGCTTAGAGTGATCCCTAAGTCCCCTTTCCACAGCACTCCTGTGGTGTGCTCAAATACGTGAATCCTTATATTTTTCTCCACACTTTCGAGAAACAAAAAAAGATCCACAACACTGTCAAAAGTGGAAAGAAATATTTCAACTGTGCAACCAAGTATGTTTACTTTTTAATTACCTTTAACCATCTTTAACACAAACAATTTTGGTTTTATTTGAAATTAAAACTATTTCATTTCATAATAGAGAACAGCTACCAGAGCATAGAAAATTCCTGATTTTAGCTTTCATTGCTTTTACTGCTATTCATAACATCTTTAAACTGTCTGCACCAAGGAATAAATTCAAGCAGGATATTTTTAATGCACTTACTTCCCTCATAAGCTGTGTGCTTCTAAATCTATTTAGTGGGCTCTGTAACAGTACAGATTTTGTAAGGGTGGCTCAGTACTATCCCTGCCAAGCAATGAGCAGCTATTTCAGTCAATATTGTATCTATATGTTGCCTCAGGAGATTATTTTTTTATGGCATATAAGGAAATAGACTCTGCTCTTTTGTGATTTTTTTTCTTCCAGGAAAAAAATGTAACCCAGCACTAACAACATTTACATTTCAAGCTGGAGCCCTTGTATTCAAGAGCTAACACTTTAATATATACATGATGCTGCACAAACTGGGGATATAAATCTACATTATGAACAGGACAAGCAGTACAATATTTTCAGGAAATAAAATTTTAATTCACATCAGCCAACTGTACAAATATAAGAGGAATCAAATGTAGAGCAAATAATTATCAATCAAATACATGGTACACTTTGGCACATGGACACAAATCATACATAGAGGTAAGTATGCCTCTCACTAATAATAAGTTATCAGATAATTAAAATTTTCAGCTAAAAATACAATTTGTCTTTAATTGTTTGTTGATATTTATTTTGAACATCTTGGATGAAAACAAGGCTATAAAATTTGGCTCAGGTAGCAATTAAAATTTTATGGCTTTTAAATAGTTTGCTCAAATTAAAAATAGGGAAATGATTATTTTGTGCAAAAACATACTTTCCTTGGTTCTGATTTGCTTAAAGCTATGCTTTAAATTACAAGTTCAACAACAAAACTGACCTACTTTTGTCTTCTTGAAAATGTAACTTACACTATACAAATTTCACAGGAGCCCTCTAGTACTCTCCATTATTGCAAATAATTTCCTATTATAAAACCTGTATTCATCTAGGTAATATCTTGACAATTATTTTTAAAATCTGTATTACAAAATACTTGATATTTTAGAAAAGCAATATCAAGATCTCCATTTATTTCTAACAAGAACCTGCTTCTGGGGGTAGGAAACTTAGGACAAAGTAGCTTTAACTATTCTAAAATCCTAAATTTTGAAAAAACACAAGCTTTAACATTTCATACCTTTAAGTATTAGCATGGGTAATATTTATACAAGGAATATGCTTTGAGGTATCCACATTAAAAAAATCTCACAAATATGGTAAAAATAATTATTTCAAAAAAAAATTTAAAAGTCCATAACTGACAGATTTATTAATAGTTGTTAGGATCTCCATGGATTCCATCGTGGATTTCATGTTGCCACACATGCTGGGATGCTCAAGTGCACTCATGAAGGCTGTGAGCAGGAGAGCAGCATCCCCTTGGTGGTGCCAGGTGCAGAAATTGGCTCCAAGCCCCAGCCCCGTGCTCCCAACAGCCCCTGGCAGTGCCACAGCAAGAGGGAATCACCAAAGATCACTCTGGAGGAGCAAAAGTGCTGGGGGAGGAAGAGCATTTCTATTGAAATAAGGACCTGGATGAAAACCTTGTTGGGGAAGCAAACAAGGGTGAAGTAGAGCAAATTCAGTGGGATAACCTGAGATGAAAGAATGGGAAGAGGGAAAGGAAATACAGAACCAGGGGAAAGAGGAGGAGGACTGGCATGGCTGGAAAAATAAGACAAGTGTAAGAAATCCAGAGTTGGGAGTGAGGAAGGAGCAGTCATACCTGACAAGGAATTGAACATATGGGAAGGGCTGAAGCTCAAGAGTAGAAAGAGCCAGGAGGAAGGGGGGGAAAGCAGCTGAAACCAGATAAGGAGTCTGAATAAGAAAACTTAAGGGGCTGAAGTAAGGCAGGTGCCTTGTAAAAAAATTGTGGGCTACTATGTAAATAACCCAGTACCAAGGCTTTGCTGAAGTGCTGCAGGAAAGGATTAACCATACTCATAGAGGCAAAGCAAAGGGCTGGATCAATCAGTGGAAAGGACACTTGAAAGGGGAAATCAAAAGAGTTTGGCCTTTTTGATACATTGAAAATATGTGTGATTATTTTCTAAAAATACATCAGAGGGGAAGGAATACTGAAATAACAGGAAGAGGAGGAACTTTTTAATCAGAAATACAAGTCATGAGAATAAATGAGCTAAGATCTCCCAGGAATAATTTTATGCTAAACAACTGAGGAAGTTATTTGTAGCTGGGGTTTTTGGTCGTTGTTTTTTGCTTGGTTGGGGTTTGTTTTTTTAAATCATAAGAGTAGTATCTTCAATAACATCTAAAAAGAAGAAAAATAATGTGCCTTTTTTTTAGATGCACAAAACCCTCAAAGCCATGTCAAACTAACAAGCCAAAACCCTCTCTCTAAAAAAAAAACCCTCCACCAACACCTTTCAATCCTTCAGAGTGGAACTTGCTGTGCTGATGAGATGAGCTCTCAGAGCTGTGCAAAACCAGCAGAATACTCACCCAGAGGCTCTGCCCAACAGGGTTCTAAGCTGGGGCTGCCTTTCTTCTCCCCCCAAACAGCACCAGAGCTTGTAACGTGCTCCACTCAAAAATCACACGTGGTTCTGCTCTCTGCCAGCTTCACTTTTAGCCTCTTAATTTCCAATGGTTACAGCCAAAAGCAGGGAGCCAGCAAAACACAGTTTACTGAGACCAGCACACAAAGACAGCTTTTTGTTTAGTTTTGTTTTGTTTTTAAGCTCTGTGCTCTGTCTGACTTTGAAACGTCTGTAATGCTTTTCTGACCTCTGTGTACAACTCCTCCACAGCTGAAGGAAAGCAGCATGAAAGGAATGATTTTTGCACTATAGAAATGTATTCTGCTGAAAGACCTGTAAGCTGTAACAACAGCAGTTCTGGGTCTATTCTGGGATACAGTGTAAGTCAAACGTAACACACATGCACATCATCTACTTTGACAAAAGGCTTTGTTCTGTTTTTAACTGCTATTTAATCAGCATCCCACTCACATTTAGAGGATCTACTCAGACTTAAGGGTGAAGCCCTGTTTCCATTAAATTAAATGGGAATTATAGTATTGAGTGGAGACCGGAATTTTACTCCAGACAAAACATTTACCCTGGAACTACAGAATGCTGTAGTTAAATTGTTTAATCTTTCCATTCCGGAGAAAAAGTGGTACAATATACCACAACTGAAAACATTTCATTTTTACTTAACCAAAGTGATTCCAAAACAACTAGACTTCCCTTGAGCAAAATCATCTAGAAATTAACTAAATTAAATTTATTTTATAATTTATTATAAAATAAACAATCTCTTTTATAATTTATTATAAATTAAATTATCTCTTTTTTGCTATGAAGAAAAAGACACACTGGTCCCACAAAAGAGAACTACACAAAACAACTGGTTAATTGTATGTTTCATTCAGTAGTTCCTGAGCACACTTCTAGTGAAAAAAGGCACAAAGCCACTTCACTGTTAAGTCTGGCATTTTGTGGGTAGGATAGCAATGAATACTTTTAGTTTGCATAATTACTTTCCAAAAGCCTTCTTTATAGGATCTCTAATAAATATTTAAATGCGAGTAAAAACTCCAGCTAATCCATCTCCCAAGACAAGCAGACTCCAGGCCACCCACATATCTATAATCCTTTTTGCCCTAACTCTTGACACCCAGGATATTTTTTGTTATTTATGTGTAAAAAAACCCACAAACAACTTCCTGTTAAATTCACATCGTTTACAAATGTCCTGCAACCACAAACAAAGGGTGATCATACTGTGATCATAGCCACACCTCAGAGGTTTTGTTCAAAACTGATTATTCCTTTCTTTCTCCTGCTAAGAAAATTCTGAAAGCATGACCCTCTCTTAACCAGTTGTTTTGCCCTCCTGCACATACAGGCACAGTGACAGAGACTACCCCAAACTCATATCTTTAGATCAGTACTAACTTTCACACAAAGGCTGGCAGTGGAAGAATGCAGGAGGCCAAGAGCACAGAGAAAGCCTCTCCCACAGGGCAGCTTCCACCTCTGGCATCAGCACTCTGAAACCAGATCAGCAACAGCAATGGAAGTGCCTGAGTAAGAGTATCCAATCACAGGGAAAGGACTGCTTAGAGTCCTCCAAACATTCCAAATGAGACTAAGTCCTTCAAAGTGCACCACAAGATCCTATGCCCCAGCAAGAATTCTTTAGCGTCTACTGTCTGTTTCTGTATCCTCACTTTCTGAAAGCCATTCCTATGCTAAAAGACATGCCTGCCTAAAATCATCCTAAGTTGTTGGCTTCCCCCACACCTTCTTTGTTTGAAATCATTTTCCAGCTGTTGCAGCATACCATTGCCCAAGTTTTAGTATAGTTCTGTGTCTTCAAAACATCCCCACCAAAATTAAAAAAAAAAAAAACAAAACCAAAACCCACTAGCCCCCAAAAAACCAAACAAAAAAACCAACCCAGATGGAATTCAGATTATCAAATGTTACAAAACGCCCTTTCCCCAGTAAATGCTGAGAAATAAGTGCACTCAAACTTATTATCAAGACATGCTTCCCCATGTCAATAAAATTTGATTGATTTTTTTACTAGACCATTATGACTAGAAAAAATAGAAGGCATGCCTTTCTAGAAAGTACAGTTCTGTTTAAAAACACAGCTGAAAGCTTCAAATCTAATTGTAATTTTATCCTTGTCTGCATTACCTCCTAACTGCTGCACTGCTTTTTAAGAAACTATGAAAATATGTACCATGTAGGTAAATTAATAAAAGAAAATTAAAAATCACAGTATATTACATTCAGATTCAGTGAGAATATGAGTTTTCCCTCTTGTACAGGTATTTGCTGTAACACAAAGCAGCATTCAACCATTCCATCTCTTCTGTGATAAACATAAGGCTGTACGTTCATGTTCTCACTGTGGGTTTGATTCAAACTGCTCTGGGTTCAGAGCTGTCTGCAGGTAACCACCCTGGGCAGTCTACAGGCTGTTGCTCAATGGAGTGGTTTCTCTAGAGCAGAAGAGAGGGAGAGGGAGGGGGAAGTGAGAAAGGGAAGAAGCAAAGACAAAGACCTCTCATGGGTAGCAAATGTTAAGATAACGCTCTCGGAAAGTTTCTACAACCTTCTGAAGCAATCTGAAGAAACTTTAGTGTGTCCAGAAGTGCTGAGGGGCCAAGTAACCATGGCAGGCAGTGCTCACCAGCACCCCACCAGGGTCACCATAAAGCAAAGCCCAGCAGGCCAGGGTCATAACTTCAAGTAAGGCAACAGGAGGACAAGAACACTCCAGGCACACTTATCCTCTGCCTACCAGCACTGTTGCAGCACTGTACCTTTGAGAACACTGCCCTGGACACGCAGATGAAGGCAGGCAGCATCTATGGCTGGCAGGATCAAAGCCATTCCATTTAAATACTGAAATCCAAGTTAGATTTCCTGTGGTAACACCCAGACATGCTGTCTGAGCTTCCTGGAACCCCTCAGACCTTCAAATCACCCCACTGCAGCTAGATCCCTATCCTATCCTATCAATCTGAAATGCATATTATTGCCCTAAATGCCAGGGAGAAAAGGTATTCCTCTCACAGGAACCTCATTCATTAGCTGTAAATGATAGTGATTACAAAAGGCTAGTCAGGGAGTCTCATTCATACCAACCACACACAGCATGGACGATCATTTTACAAAGACACTTGTACAGCTTAAGCTGTTGTGTTTATTTCAGTATGTGAAGTGGTTAGTGCACAGCAGTAGTAAAATTAGACAAAGGCATTTCTTACAGGAAATTTCACCCCAAAGACCAGCTGTCACAAGTATGGTCAGAGACCATAATAGTTAGGGATGTCATATTCTTCTTGAGACATCTACAGATTACCCTTCTCTTTCCTCTTGCTTCCATCATGGCAGACTTTAGACAGAACTGGCATTAAAAGCCAGCCAATGGGCAGGACTGCATTGATTTCTACTTTTATCTTTCACATGTTTATCATTTGTTTGAATCTTTAGTATCCCTTTATCCATTTTCTTGTTGGAAGATTTGTAGTTTGTTGGGTTTGCATTTAGAGAAAAACAGTGAATAATACAAAGAAATCTCTTGGCTCCCTTCACACCAAGGGATGAGGTCATAGGGCTGTTGACAATTATTTTTAAACAATCAACCTTTCATTCAGTGATGTGATTGTGCACATTCACACAGCTTGATGAAATACAGACTTGCTCCTATCTAGAGCCTCAGGATTGCAGCCATGATATCAAGTTTTAATTTTCCAGGGCTGGAAACATTTTCTAACAATTTCACAGACCAAAAAGAGATGCCATCCTCCTTAGTACTTAATCCCCAAACTTGAACCATTATTTCCCAGCCCTCCTATGCTCTAAAAATGTGGCTTTTAACAGATGATTCATCAAAAATATATTTTTTCTAAATTCTTTTCATTGATGGTAAGCTTCAGTACTCTGATAATTTCTACAAGACAGCCTCTCCGGCTGCCTTTCCATTGCTCCCCCTTAGTCTCAGGAGCTCAGGCATCAGCTACAGTGACTTTCTGAGGCACTGCAGAGGGAAGGAGAGAGAAGGATGATTCATCTGTGTCTCCAACCAGATCTCTGAAGAGGAGCTTCAGCCTGAACATGAGCAAGAGAACAGTCATTTTAAAAACAAGAAACGTTCAACTCTGACTCCTTCAGCTGCTACTTGGGAGTCAAAAAAAAAGAAGTGGCAAACGAACAGAGTAACTGTCTGAGCTCCTCAAACACAGATTAAAGCAGCTACGTTGGGGGAGAAGTTGTGCCAAAATTGTTTGAGGTGTCCAAGATCCTGAAAGGGCTGTGTCTATCCAAGGAGTTAATAACACATCTTACACCTAGATTTTGGCATAGTCTCTGACACACCTGGCAAAGGAAGGTTTAGGAGTAGCTGAATGTTTAGGAGTGCATATGTTTGCTACTTCTATGCAACCCCAACAGTCCAAAAGAAGGAAGAGGCAAACAGGTGACTTCCAGGGTTTGTGATGTTTCTCAATTAGTAAGGGCAATTTCATAAAGAGTAGAACTAGCACAAAATCTCCAAAATCTCTTGTGCATTTCAAAATGTTTTCTTCACAGTTTTAAGGAGTTTCAAAACAAGGAAAAGTAAATCCACAATACTGCATGCTAATTGCCAGTAATTTTCCATGTTCTACCAAATCAGAAGGGAAAGGATATTCTACTTCACTGGTCCCTTCTAATTAGTGCATTATGATCCACAGGCTTCTCCATCAGTATCTCGTCTTCCTTTGTCCCAGGGAAAAGAAACTTTATACCTGGTTTCTCATGTGCTAAAGTTTGCACCAAAGGCATGATGTGAAACTACAGCTTCCAGTTTTAGGACAGTGCCATAGCGCACAAGCAGACAAATTTTCTTTATAATTCAGTCTGAATTTTTGGGCTGGAAATCTTTTCAGAAGTCTGAATGCCAGCAGCTACTTCCCAGGCCTGATAAAGCAGTGCCCACTACAGAATCTGTTCCTCCAGTACCATTGGTGGCCAGACCCCTCAGAGTGCAGGTGCAGAAAAGATCCTGTGGCTCCACACAAGAAGGAGCCCTGGAAATGCTGACACAGACACAGCCCAGTGCCCAGCACCTCCCACAGTGATCAGGAACAGGACCATGAGTGAGGCTGCTAAGCCTGGGTTTGGAACAAATTCCCAGGAACCTCCTGGAGACCTGGAACACATTCAGACCCAAAAAGTGCAAGAATAACTTGCTGCCATTTTGCAATGGGGATAAACTTCATAAAAACATTTTTTTTAACAACTACAAAAATTCAGGTTAGAAACACTGTTAAAAACAGGTTAAAAATTCACTGTTAAAAACAACAGAAATCCATATTCCTGCTTTGTACCCATGCTGTGTTCCTGCTAATACAGACAGATACTTCTACTTCAGATACTACTACTGAAAAAAAACTAACTGCTCTGGTACCTGAGAAGGATTTTGTTCAAGAAATATAATAAATCCCTAGTGTCTCTGCAAAGATGCAAAAGCCCATTCCTGAAAGTGTAAAAAGAAAAAAAAATTAAGATCATGATACACTGTTATATGGTTAAAAATTCCAACAGCATTTCAGGAATTAATGAAAAAAGTTTTCCTAACACTTCCACTCATTTCTTTTAACATTGGTAAGAAAAATCCATGCAGCATAAGATAGTGTAAATCCATTGAGACAAACATTCCCTGAGGTATGTACTGCATAATAGCTGTAGTGGAAGCTATGCCAGTAACTAATTAAACTTATGCCTCGGGCTTTAGTGATGTCAATTCATCTATTCCAAATTTATTCTGTTTTTAAAGAGCAAGTAGATAATTTTCTCCATGAATTCTATAATTTTTTAAAAATTAAAAATTCATTACTTAAGATCTTTTAAAGTAGAAATACACTGTGGTAAAAATGTGTTTGATATGATAGGCAGTGTACATATGAATGATACATATTTTAATAAACATGGTAAAATGCCCTTGTGAATCAGGCAGTTGGCCCATCCAGGAATGTGGAAACTCCTTTCTTCCTGACAAGAAATGAATGGGCACAGAAAGGAACTTTGCTCTTGGCAAAGGCAGCTTCTAAAAACTCCTACAGAAAACCAGGTGCTCATCCAAGATGCTCATTTTCACACTATATGAGGACTCTTACCTCAAGAGTTACAAGTTTTCATTACATTGAGGCATTTTTGGGCTTTACAAATCCTCAAGGTTGGGTTATTTGTGACAGTAAACTACAACAATAGTTACTCTTTCAATTTCAGTAGAACGGCTATAAAACTATGTAGAAATAGCTTCTGCAATAAACTTTTGCAGCCTTTAGCTCAACCTTGTTGTTTCTGTCAGCATCTTCTCATGAAAACTGGACAGTCAAGTCAGTTCTTCCCATGGTTCTTGTTACAAGATTTGCAAGAAGACAGCAAAATTATGACAGTACCTCTTCTTTTTAATTGCATCAGAATTCAGATTCAGTGTCTTCATAGCTATTGGTAAATTCCAATTGATGCAATTCTGCTTTAATGGGCAAAATAACTTCCATATTAGGCAGAAGTTCTAGTTCACCCTCAAGTTTCACAAAGCTAACAGAGCCCTCTGATCACACTTCTTGCATAATCATTTTAGGGACATTAGGTTCACACAAACATGTTATTTGAATCAGTCAAGTATTACCAAAAAGAAAAAAAAATGTATACCTGAAGCTCAAATCAGAAACATATTGTCATTAGCTGGCTTTGCTTTTGGCATGCTACTCTGAAAACACGACTACACGTTACTTCTCCTTGCTTCAGATCATGCTTGAATTTATGCAAACATTGTGTAAGTGGTCCAACTTCACAAAAAACGAAACTGCTGTTTGCCATCTGCACTGGTAGTGCTGCACTGCACAACATTAAGCTTTATTTAGCATTGTTTATGCTCAAAGTGTCCCCAAGCAGTATTGATGAGACTGGTTAAGTGCTGGTGTCAGAGAAGCCACAACAGCAGCCATTAACGAGCTTACAGAAGTTCAGAGTGCATGTTCCTCTTGAAGGTTCAGCCCTGTTTTACTGTGAGCAAATATTAGAGGTGTCACTAAGTTTTACAGGCATAGGGATGTAAATGCATGAACAATTTTAAATAATGTGGTCATTAATTAGATATTAACCAGGTATTCAGGAGAAAGAAAGGTTCATGCAGGTGTTCAGCTCTTAACATGCTGAGTACTAACAGCCCTAAGGCCTGAAGTTATTATAATCAGCTGCAGAAGGAAGACATGCTGAGCTGCTCTAGCAGGAATTCATCAGCATGAACAAGCACTGCCTCCTGTACATTCCAGGGTACTGTTTGCAGAGATCCCAAACATAAGAAATCACAGCTGATGGTAATCTTTAGATGCAGCCAAGAAAGATGGTCTAAATACCACTTGCCACCAAGAGAAAAAGAGACTTCAGCATGACACTCAGCATGACAAAGGTAATAGATGCAAGGGCTACCTTCTGCCTCCTAACCTTAATACAACAAAGCAAATCTACCTGATTCAACTTCTAAGATTTTGTCCTTAGACAATTAGAATTATTTCTTATTAATATCATTAAAAGAGTGAGGTTTCAAGAAAGAAAAAGACAATAAACCAGCTCCTTAGGGGTGTAATTTTAAGCGACAACACTGGTCCATGCAGTTTGCAGTTTTTTTTGCTTTTCCTTAGAGACTGTGAAAAAACTCATAGTATGGTTTGGAGATAGATAAGACACACACACATGTGCGAAATCAAATATTAAAATATTCAAACAGCAGTGTAAATTGAAGAATATGCACTTTATGATTAGCAATAGGCAGCGCAATCCAAAGGGAGCCATAAATTAGACCACATGAGCTTTGGACCAAATCCATGAAGGTAACACTGCAAACAACCAATAAGGAAAGATTTCATAAAACAAAGATATGTAAAGTAACTGCTGGTGAGTATCTGTCAAAAGTGAATCCCCCCCAAAAAAAGAAAATCAAATAAATTGATTTTGATTACACAGCTTAGTGCAGTTTTAACGGAGGCTAATTGGGAAGATTCAATATAAAGACACCATGGCAAATTTGAAAACAAAAGATGAAAATTTATTACAAACACAGATGTCTGTTTTTGCCAGTACACAGTGTCACTGGATTTTTAAATCCAAGAACTCATCACTGCTTGTATTAAACCTTGGTAATCTCAGTACAAATAGACTGAGGGCCTTATGGGGTGACTCCCAGTTCTGGTCCACCTTGGGGCTCCAGTTCTTAACTTCTCATGAATTCCATCAACTTTTACTTGTCTTGTCCCTCATCTTTATACCAAACCTCTGTGAAACAGGTGCAGTAGAGATGCTTACAGACAGTGTTTATGATCTGCAGAGAAAGCCATGGGGGATGCTTAGCAGTAGGGTGATAACTGAGGAAGAAAATGGAAGAAAACAACACCTAAAAAAAGAAAAACAAACAACCCAAAAAACCCAAACCCAAAAACCCAGAAGGAAACACAGCAGAGCTGGTATGATGCACTTGAACATTATTCTGCATTTCCTCCAGTGCACTTTCATCTTAGTGTTGTCTGGGGTTTTTTTTAACTACATTTGCATTTTCAACACACTACCCTGGGTCACAGTGCCCTATTCAAGCCTTTTAACCCCAACCCACAGCTTCACTCCCTTTCAATCATCCTTCTTAAAGTCAGACCATGTTAGCAATTCAACAGAAGTTTTTACTCTGGACACTGTTCTTTTCCATCCTTTTATTTCTTTATTTTTATCTGTTTTAACAGAGGTAATGAGTTTAAACTCTTCAGAATAGCAAACATGGCCCAGCCATTACAATCTTCTCCCTTAACTGCTTTATCATAATTTCACTGTTCCTCTATTTTCCTAAATTAAGCCTAATATCAACCTAATACCAGTTTCTCACAAGTTTGTCCTAGAGAGGCAAATATTCTATTTTAAAAAGTATTTTAGATAATTTTTTATCCTGGCTTGCCTCTGCCAAGTGTTAGTGAACTCAGGCATAAAATTCTACTGCAAGATTTTGTGCTTTTTGTACTTCTCTCACACAGGTACAATGTGTTTAGAATATGCCTGCTGAAAAGAATTTTTACTTCAAGACAGAATGGGCTGCTCAAACACCCTGTTCTGAAAACATCCTGTTCATACAAAGCTTCTGTCTTAGCAGAGCCCTCCATGAATGACAGAAGAGGAGTGTGATTCATTTGGCAGCTAAATTATTTAAATAGTTCCACAATGGCCCCATATACATCACAACTTCTTTTTTTTTCACAATAATTTTTCTTTTCCTTTTCACTCAATCATTTTTTCTCTGAATTATTAAACCCTTCTTTCCCCCTCTGTGCAGTTTGGGAATTCTATGGCTGTAAGAACTCATAAGAGAAGGTTATATTTAGCAGTAAAAGAAAGGGTTGTAAGGAAAACATGGCTCTACAGAAATGTGAAATGGGTTTTTCACTTACTTTCAGGTAAGTGAATAACCCAACACTCATTCCACGTACAACTTCTTCAACAAAACTCATCCCAGTCAGCATCCTGCTTTACCAGACAGCACACAGGTGGTTCTCTGGTGGACAGATAAAATCCACAAATTAACACACACTCTTACCCACAGGCAAGCTAGAAAAAAGCCATTTTGGAGAAAAGGCCAAGCTGTATGTGTAACAGCTAAGGAGAGAAAAGCAATCACGATGACATGAAAAAATTCAAACCAATCATTAGTGTACAGCTCAAGAAGCCCCCAGTTTTATCATGAGAGGAGTTTCAGAGACAGTTTAAGCAATTCTGAGTAGCTAGAGAAAGATATTAAAAATTGCTGTTATTTTCAGAAGACCCCACAGACTTTGCTTCTCTTGTAGTTTTGAGTCAATTTGACAAATACAGGCCCATGAATTGCTTCACAGATTACTGAAAATGATAGAAAAAACTATTAAATGGATAATGGATGAGTCAAACTCAATATAGGGTGCAATACTGAAGTTTAATCTGGGTTCCTATGTATCACTCTGTCATGTCATGTCTATCCAGCCTGCACTGTGAAGAAAACACAGAGAAGTGCTGATTGTACTCTCAGGAGAACGAAAACCTACCTTACCACACTTTCTCAAGCACAGTAAAGACAAGGACAAAGAGCAAACAGATTTGATTAAATACCATGGGGGAAAAACCAAAAAGTCACCTTAACTCACAAGATGAGGAGAAAGTATAAAAGGAACATTTCTAACCATGAGAGCAAAGAGATTCTTGAGCAGCATTTGCTGGGCACAGCAACAACCCAATGAATCTTCATAAATGTGAAACATGGAGCCTACAAGAGTAAGGGGAGGTCTAAGAGATGTTTTCCGAACTCATCCCATGCCCTTGCTCTCCCATTCCTACACCAACCCATACAAAGACACACACACGTTAAGCAGTTACCTCACCCCTCACCTCTCTGAGTAATTTGAAGATATTCAGAGTAGCATCTTCATTAATATTCTGATATTTTTATTCCTCTGTTTGCAAGTTTTCTCAGCAGTGACCTTTAACTACTCTTCTGCCCCCAGACTATTTTACATCAGACAAGACCTGAATTTGTACTGCTGCCTTTCACAAAATATGGATGCTCTCTGTAGATGCCTACTTTCATGAATGGTTACTTATGACTTATAATAAATTAACAACTCACCTCTTCACAGTTAAAGGTCACTTCAGAAATTGTGGCATATGGGAGAAATAATGAGGGAGGAAAAGGGATGCACATTAAAGTATAGCCTGAAGAAAGCTAGATTTTGTTTAAAAAAAATCAAGTAGAGGCACAGTTCACTCAGCCCATTCAAATGCTTTAAGAATCATAATGTCATAATGTTACTAAAACCTCCTTCTTCATTCTTGGCAAACGTGCATGTGTGTGTGTAGGCATATTTTTAATTGCAGTGTGAAAAATGTTGCTCATTGAAAGAAAAAGCATGTAGTTATAATTAGAAGTGGAAACTATAACCAACACTTAACTTGATTATACAGAAAAAGCATTGCTTACTGACAAGATAGAGCCTCTAGGTGTCTTGTACTTCTACTAACTCTCTGTTCACTGCTCCATAGCTGAGTGATCCCTACTGAGCCGAAGTACTGTGATCCAACTAATTGCTTTTACAGGCTGACAGAATGGCCAAGGCAGGAAGGCAGCTCTGCAGATTGCTCAGACCAACCCACTGGCTCAGAGCAGGGTCCGTGAGAGCAGGATACTCAAGGCTGTGTTCAGCTGGCTGTTAATTACATTCAAGGATGAAGGCTCCACAATATCCTTGGACAACCTGTTCCAGTGGTTGGTCAACCTCAAACATTTTCTCTTATGTTTAAAAGATTTTCCTGTATTTCAATTCATAGGCACTGTCTACTGCCAGGAGGACTCTGGCTCCACTTTCTGTACTCCAACACATCACGTATTCAGACATTCAATAAGATCAGCCTGAGCCTTCTCTGCTCCAGACTGAACAGTCCCATCTCTTTCAGACTCTCCCCACATGTCACAGGCTCCAGTCCCTCAACCACCTTCATGGCCCTGCACAGGACTCACTCCACTCTCTCCATCTCTTTCTTGCACCTGAGAACCCACAACTGGACACACAACTCCAAAGGTGCCTCACCAGCAAGGAGAAGGGGAGAAGCATCCTCCTGCTCACAGCACTCTGCCTAAAGCAGCCCAGGGAGCCAGCAGCTGCCCCTGCCACAAGCACACGCTGCTGCCTCATGCTCTGCTTCATGTCCACCAGGATCCCTGGGCCCTGCTCCACAAAGCTGCTTCCACACACCCAGGCACAGCCTCTCCTCCTGCCTGGGGTTATTCCTCTCCAGCTGCAGCACTTGCCATTTCCCTCTGCTCATGAGCATCCTCCCAGCCCCTTTCTCCAGCCTCCTGAGGCCTCTACACCTGGCAGCACAACCCTCTGGGGACTCAAACACTCGCTGGTTTTGCAGCACCTTGCTCAGGCTCCTCTCTGCCCTGTCCTCCTGCTCACTGGTGCACACACGGAGCAGCATCAGCCCCATTTCCCACCCCTGAGGCACCACTGCCAGGAACCAGCCTGCAGCTGGAGCTCCTGCTGCCCTTTGGGTCTGGCATTTCACACAGGTTTTCCCACTCCCTTGTACTGCACCTCATCAGTTTGGCAAGTTATGGCAAACAGTGACAAAAGCTTTGCTGGAGACAACACAAACAACATTCACTCCACCAAGTCAGTGATCTTATGGTAAAGACTAACAGATTGTTCAGACAACACTTCCCTTTCACAAATCCACACTGACTACTCCCAACTGGCTTCTTGTCCTTCATATGTTTGGAGATGGCCTCCAGGAGGTAAACATGAAGCTCAAGTTCCCCAAATTCTTCTTCTTTTTCTTCTTGAAAAGATTATCGACTTCTGCTTTCTGCTATTCCCCAGGAGCCTTCCCCAAGGTTCTTTCTAAGAAAATCAATTTTCTGTCTCAATTTAGTCTCCTCTGAGATTTTCTTCTGGATGAGGCATTATAGCAGATCTGTCTACATTATCTTTATGATGTATGAATGAAAATAACACTTGTTTTTCTGATATCAGGCTGAGTTGCAGGATGATAGAGAAAGCTTTAGAATGCTTTATATTGTGGAAGCAAATATGACCTAGAGTTACTGAATGACATTTCACACCATAAAATAGGTTTCCCAAACCCAAAGCACTGCAAATAACGTTATCTATACTTTTGAAGTCAATCGTAATGAAGACCAATCATTTATGTGAGCTCAAGGATAAGAAATGAAGTAAGATATAACTTTTCAAGCAATTCTAATACTCATTGTTACACAGACATGATTAACTGGAACACCACCTTTGAGATTAAAATGTAATTTTTAGAACATATATACAACCTGGAAGCTACAATTTAAAATAATGACCATATATTATATAAATAAAGCATCCAGCTTGCCTGTGGGGATCTATTAGACCACTGCTTTTTCAGAGATGCCTGAATTCACATGGTTTGTCCTGTGCCCATTTTTCAATGTTTTTCCTATTTATTTCCTGATCAAACTTGTGCTTCTTCAAGCTTTGCTTAGTCACACCATCATTACCACTTGCATGGAAGCAACCTAACGCAGTACAAGCTGTACAGCTTTTCTCTCTGCACACAAGGTTTTGTGCACCCAGCAGAGAGCAGCTTGCAAGGCAACAACCACTGAACTCAACTTTGGTTTTGTGCTAGCATAGCTATGGTTTCTGCAGCGCACAAAAATGCTTCATTAACATTTCAAACAATGTCATTTGGTACCTTAGCTGCATTTCCTGTGATGATCTGTACAGTGAAGTTAGCTTACTATGTGTTTATCTTAAAGAAGCTTTTCCTGATATCCTGTAGGTATCCTTCTCACTTAAAAAAATACTAGAGAAACTGCTCAATCACTCCTTTCTAGTTGTCTCATGTGCTAACAGTTGAATACAAAACCAGAAGTTAATGCTAAAGTTTTATGAAAAAGCAGTACATATTTGGATATTAAATGCTGTCCAAGTATCTTGCACAGCTTCCACAGCTGTCATTATTCATTCTAACCCTTTCACATGAGAATAAAATTTGAATATTAACTACTGCCTTCCAGTCACAGAATTCAAACATTAAACTTCTTTCTTTCAAGAGAGGCAGTTAATGACTGTATCCAAGAGCAGGTACATATAACTGAGAGGCAGAGCTGTAAATTCCTGAGAGGAAGAAAAAGAAAGATACAAAAGGAGAAAGGAAAAAAAAAAAAAGAAGGAAAAGACTACAATGCAACAATGTGCTATATATGTTAAACAACCAAAGTGGAATTTCCTCAGATGGTACCTATTGGCACACTTCTGCCATCACAGCTGAAGCAGGAAGACTAGGAGGCAATTAGCAATTGAACCAAAGCCCCTGCCACTGACTTAAGGTAGCAGAACTGGTTTAGCTGATTGAGCTTTCACTGGTACAGCCTGTTTGCTTGGCATACAGGGTTTTACTAGATGGCCCTGGAGCAGAACTTTGCTGTAGAGTTGCTGCATAGCAGAAGCTCCCTGGCAATACTTCACACTAACACCCTTATAACCATGAAAGAACACCAGAGGAGGAGGTGCAAGTTCTTATCACTGCTCACCCATAATGTTCACAAAGAACAATTTGGTTTTGCATTATCTTACAATTTTTGCTCCTCATCAAAAGGCACACCCATTCAGAAAAAAAAAAAAAAGAAGAATATTTCAAGTGGTCACTGTTAACACCAAAAAAATCAAGGACCTTTGTTAGTGTTACCAAAGGATCCTTGCCAACAATTATGTTGGCATAATTTTTTTTGCACACCTAGAAAGGGACTTGTAGTTAATCACTCTGTACTGTCACTGAATCATTATATGTGACATCTTTTCACAAGTCCTGTTTACATGCATTTCCCTGAGAGCAGCAGGAATACAAAATCTTACTACTTTGAGATGAAGTTCAATAAAATGACAGTGTCACTATAATGGTAACACAATAGTAAAAATGCCATTTCAAGTTCACCTCTCCCCCTGCTACTCTGCATCATGCTCCAGTGATGCAAACTTCCCTTTTCTCTCAAGCAGTCTAACCAGCTAATATTAATTGGCTTTAACTAAAAACAATTGCCTGTAGCCAGTATTTATCTTTCATTTCATTGCTTGTTGCCAGATCTGATGAGGGGATACTGAGTGTGGGAGCCAAGTCAATTTTTCCAACAACGCAATCTAGTAAGAGATAGTAATTTAGCCTCTCCCTGTAAATCCTGTTTTCACTTTATGAATGTCTGAAAACATCAGTAGAAAACAAATACATCTGTTAGCACTCATTAGCAAATGCTGGTGCTGCTGGTTCTCAAAACTCAAATCCCATCACCCTGTCTGTCCTTCCAGATACATTCTTCAGTGGTAGGACTCGAGAATCTCATTTTAGTATAGACAGGCTCAAAAGCATGGCTGAGAAAGCCTCCACTAATACAACAGTCTTCAAATAAAAACCCCTCTCTAACACAGCTGTAATTAATATTTTCTCTCATTCTTTACAGTGCTCAGTGTCATGGAGCTGCGATTTGACAGCTGAAGGGCATGGTGCAGAGATTGGAGAGGCAGATTACCTTACAGGTTACATTACAAGTAACTCCAGGCATGAGCAAGGAAGCCCTGAAGGAGTTCTTCAGCCCTGAACTTGTGTGCCCAGTTTCAGCTTCATGAGAAAATAAAACCCACACAGAAGCTGTGGGGTGGGAAAGTGGGAAGAGAAGCGCAGCTTCTAATGGAAACACGTGAGCCTGAAAGAAAACTTACTGGGAGTACAGTGTACTCAGCTTAAAGAGACCAAACAAAAACTACCCTTTTTTAAATATCTGAATGTTCACTAAGGAAACAATGCAATGGTAAAAATCCCAGCAAAAAGAAATGGGGTCAATATTGCAGTGTCACTGCAAGTGTCACCAGGGTTCAGAAGGGCGAGCAACACATGCTATTTCCTTGTGCAAACTCATATAGAAAAAAACCCCATCCTTATACAATTGCTTAGTGGAGTAAAAAAGGTTGAATTAATGGATACCAGAGGATACATTTTCTTTCTTTATTTTGTATAAAAAAACTCCCTTGAAAAAAACCAATTTCCTGTGCCTTAACTTGTATATTGTGGTTTTAGACCCAGTGTTTATTTCTGCATACAATACACATACCTCATGCATGCCTACTGCATGGACACACACACACACACACACATATATATATATATATATGGACTTCAGAAAACACCTGGAAAGGGACTACAGTTTGAGAAAGAGCTTTTATTTTACAGTTTAATGAGCCATTCTCCTCCCTCCGCTTTCTCAACATTTTCCTCTGATGTCCACCAGTTTGACTAGTCTCTAAAAAATTTTCACATTGACAGGCTGCAGAAGTTCAAGCAATCTAGTAAAAACACGTGGGCTAACAATACACAAATTAGTAAGTTTTCTGTGCAGAACCACAGAGCAATTAAGAATCATGAAATGCAGTGCTCAGTCCCACAAGCACTGTTGTGTCCTTGTCATCCTATCAACTTCAGTGAACCATTGAAAGGTTTCAAAGTACTTTTTTTTTGTTTCTGCAGGAAAAAATCCAGTGATATTTCACAGTGTGATAATTCAAATCCTAATTCCTTCCATGATTTTACTTTAAACTCAGCATTCTGTACTTTTACAAAACATCAGCAATAAACCAGTTTTTTTGCTCTTGAATTAACTATCACTACTTGTGACAATCTGTTTGTGAGAGCTAATAATCAAGGATGTGAGTTCAATCCCCATACAGGCCATTCACTGAGGAGTTGGACTTCATGACCCTTGTGGGTCCCTTCCAACTTGGAATATTCTGTGATTCTGTAATCTGTGAACTCAAGTTCACAACTGCAGGCCTTCAGGTTCTCTCAGTGGGAAAATACAGAGTCAGAGTCAAAGAAAGGTAAATACAGCAAGTGCCCCACATAGCATTACAATCAACTGAAGGTCGCAAGATTCATAAGTTGTGTGGGAAAAAAAGTAAAAACCTGAGCATATGTCCTTCTTCAGAACATCACATTTCAGGTAATTTTACTTATAAGTGGTTTATTTCGTGAAATAAATTATATAGCAACTATTCAACTAAGTTTTAGAATTAGACTCCTATAAAACAAAAGAGAAGAATTCAAAATTTTGTTGAAAGCTACATCGAGACATACATGCAGATTTTTGGCGGGTGAATTTCAGCTAATTTTTATTCAAGACAGGTAATGTGGTAGCTCTGAATTACAGATATTTTCCATCCATATTTCTTTAATTCAATTCTGGAAGGAGAATAACTCAGGTTAACTTAGAGGGACTTTTAAAGGAGAAATTACATTTTGATAGTACAATAAAATTGAGCCATGGTACACTGAGGAAGTATAAAGCAAACATGAAGATTTGCATCTTATTTTCTTCTACCCCTAATTATTAGGCATTCATTGGGCCAGTGATTTGGCAATGGTTGATGACAGTGTAAGGACCATACCTCTAAAGTGCCATGCAGACAACATGACAGCACCATGCACTAGGACAGGCACTCTGCTCACCTGCTGGCAAGGTCCTGGGGCACCAGAATTAGGAAACTTGGGGTGAGGGAACAAAAATGAAAAGATCACTCAAGCAATCAAAAAGCTGATAAACAAGTTGGCAAAAGCAAAGCTGAATGATGAAATGCTCTCGGCTCCAAATAGGAAGAGAATAATTTTCAGCCAAAAGTATTAAAAGAGATTTTCATTTGGTTTGTGTTATCAATTAATAGGAAAATACTGACAGATAAATCAGGCAGCCTAAACACACCAAAGAATGTTCAAAAGGGAAACCAAGGCTTAGCTAAGCTGGTTGTAAGGAACCAGCCAAAATAATGGCAGTAGTTTCCATGCTGAAGCAGTCATGAAAATTAAGAAAGAAGCTTCTGTTTTGAGACAGTATCTGTTAGAAGGGTGTTTTTAATCAGGGCTTTTGATAATACTGGCTCATTGCCTCTGGGAAGGCAAATGCAGGCTCTCTGGAAGAACAAGAACTAACTCAGTCTTTCAAAAGGTGCAATGAGTCCTCACGAAGCAGGAAATGTTTGTGAAGCACCAGATACAATCCCTCAGCACCTTGCACATTCTTGAATGGCTTGCAATGCATTTATTTCTCTCAAAATTCCCATTTAAAAAAAGAATTCAATAAAAGCAAAATTCATTACCACCTTCTGTAAAAATGAAAGGTTTGCCTTGTTCCTTCTCCCTGGGTGGGAAATAGCAGTGTTATTTTTTAAAATGTATGCTCTACTTGTTTTCCTTCCATCCCTCACCACCTCCTGTCACGACCACTGGCACTAAGTATCCATCACTGAAGTCTGAAGTCAGAGTGAGTAAATAACCCATCCTATTTCATGATGGTCGTTTACCTGCACCTTTGACTTTTTCCATGGTAACTGAATAATTAGAGTGCCTATATATAAACAATGATATATTTTATTTGGCTGTAATAAAGCCAAAAAATCAGGATTAAGAGGCTCATATACACTTGGCTCTTTCCAGCACTGAAGAGAACAACATGTTCTGCTCATAAACCTAAACTGCTCTAATATACTCTGTCATATTATAATTTTCACTAACAGTGCCAGTGAAATTCTAGTACAGTACGTAATTAGGTGACAGCAGGAAATGGCAGACCCTTTAAGAACTGTCTTCACCATCAGCTTCCCAAACAGTTCCCAAAAGATTCTAAGAGGAAATTGCAGTACTTACAGGAACAGAATACAGATACCTAATTAGTCAAACACCACTTTCAACAGCAAATAGTGCAAGTAGTTTGTCATTCCAGTTGATATTCACTTTATAAAAACATGAAAACTGTTACATGGTCTACACATGGTACTTCAGAAAAAAAAAGCACTTCTGTACATAAAAGTAAACTTTAAATACAACAACAAAAAATCTAAATAAATTAAAAATCAACACCACTAAACAAATCTCACATACACACACATATTTACTGTTAATAAATCACAGTGTCTGATCAGAACTAGAGTATCACTAAGTCATGTCAGCAGCAGTTATAGCAGCAATCTCTGATTGCTTTATTTTTTTTTTCCTACATGTCCCTGTTGCTCTCATCTTCATTCTTTCTTACTGTTACTGTTAACTCTTAAGTAATACAAACTAAAAGACAATCAGTAGATGAAGTCTGGATACAGGCTGTATTGTTCTATGTAAATGGACTATTTGGCAGACTAAGGCTGAAGCACAACCTTTCACCATCATTATGATTATTAAATGCTCTAGATACACAGGCTTTCAGAATACTCTTTCTCTTATACCCTTTTTTTTTGCAAACAAATATTAAAACCATAAAAATCAGAAAATATTTCCTAAAACTTGATTCTCAAACTTAAGGGAAACCATCTGAGGGCTTTGTAATTAAACTGCAAAGAAAGTGGAAGTATCGACAAGTATTCTCACCTTAGCTTCAAACAGCAGTGAGACTGAACTGCAATTCAATTTCTAGGAGCTTGTGTTTTAAGAATTTTAATGAGGCTTTTGGCCCTGTCAAAAAATCAGACACACAGCTGTACTCTCTTCAAATCCAAAACTGTAGAAGTATGTTTTGCAAGACATTTGTATGCAAATGCTGCTAAGAGCCTCTACAGATTCTACCTACAGAGAAGAGTTTCTCACAGCAGCCTCCTCCAACAGAAAAACAATTGCCAGGCCAAGCGTGAAAATGAATCAGACCAAAATACATGGATTACTAACATATCCACCCACACACAATCTACAGAGAAAATAAAAACATCCGGAGCTTGTAAGGTTGCCAGAGGGGGGAAAAAAAAAGAAAAGAAAACTGATTTCAGGGAAGACACAATATAAGTTTATACTTTTTTTATACCTTCTCTTTGCCTCAGAAGCTTTTAGGACTAGGTTGGAGAAATGCTGTGAACCATCTAATCCTGCCAATTCTATAAATCCTTATGACTACTTTAAGAGGCCATTGCCAAAACCACATTGAATTCTTTGTGTAACACACACTTCAAATAATAATATATAACTAAGTTCTGAATAAATTTAAGCTACCTTAAAGAATTATTATATTATAGGTCCAAAGCAATTGTATATTTGAAAAGATGACTTCTAGATGGCACACTGGGCTCTTGTTTCAATCTCTGATCAGATTATCCTCATGGCTTAAAGCTTCAGGAAGGAAAGAAAGAAAAATAGTATTTGTTTCCCTTTTAGCTCAAATTAGAGTTTTTGCAATTTACAATTTAAACAACAGCTTTTTTTAAACTGGATTGCTGTACTAAGGTTTTCTTAAGACTACAAAAACCAACCTGAGCAAGAAGAGGAAACAATTGAATCTCCTTTGTATATTAATTGATACTACCTTACATTAACTCTATCAGCAAAGCAGTATAATGTATATTTAAATAAGAATGGTTTTAGACCTCAGCAATTACATTGCATAAAGAATGAAAACCAATAAATTTTGCTTTCAAATTCATGAATCTCATAAAATCACAGAATGGTTAGACGATGGAAGGGACCTTAAAGATCATTTAACTCAACTCCCCCTGCCATGGGAGGAGCTGGATCCATGGCAGAATTTCTCTCAGTCCTATCAGTATATAATTACAAGTAAGCCACTGTGTTTTCAGAAGGTTACTTTTTGCAATATAATGCACTAGTCACTAACAACAAGTAAACACCTCAAACACTGAAGCTTCACATTACTGTGTGCTCACTAAACAACTGCTGCACGTACTCTTACTTTCACATACTTAATGAAATTCCCACACAACATCCAACAGCTGACAGACCCAAACCGTCACCATTTATCCTCTTTTCCACACCACCACACTCCCCTGAGTAACCCCTCCCTTCAAAGCCTGCCATCAAAAGGACAGGACAGCCAGATCCACGCTGGCTCCCATGATAAACATACGGGGTCCATGCTGCTGACTGCGCCGAGCGCGCTTCCATCCAGCTGGGAACAGCACCAGTTCCCTGAGACAGGAATGGGAAACAGCCTCCCTCACTGCCAGGGACTTTCAGATCACTTCCAGGCCAAACACCCAGGGCAGGTGCCTCACTGGAGCTCCCTCACCTCCTCTGAATGCAGATGAACAGGTTGAGGTGTGACATCGTTTGTCATCATGCCTTGGGCATCCAGGACAGCCCCGAGTGCTGTCACTGCTCTGTGCTCAATTCCCTTAGAGGAGTCAGCACAGCCAAGTCACAGATTATTGACTGGCACAAGACAATCTTGGTCAATCTGTGTCTTTGTCGGCAGATGGGCTGGAAAAGGGGAGAAAATTTTGTTTGACTAGTTTTGCTTTCACCATTTTAAAACCAATAACAAATAATTACAGCCTGTGATGGTACTTTTCTCCTCATAAAATCTTGATTGCTGTTGACAGGAACAAAACCTCAGAGACAACATTTTCACATGATTATATTATCTTTCATTTCACCATAAGTATAACAAGTTTAATGGTCATACCCAAAACTTGGAATAAGAAGCTAGTACTCCTGACTTATTCAGTTAGGATCCCACGATCTGAACAATTCCTGAAAACAAATATGTAGACAGTACTCTAAGATTTCCAAAAGCAACAATAGAAAAAGCTCATTAATTGAGCTGCAAATTCCTGCCAAGTGTGCAAAAAGGAAAAAAAAAAGAAAAAAAAAAGAAAAAAAAAACAGAAAAAAAAAACCCTGAACACCAAAAAACCAAATCAAAAGTACTCCAGCATAAAAATTCACTGATCCATAAAGCAAGCTATCTTTTTAGTTACCTACAGAAATAATTTCCCTAGTCTGCATATAACCTCAGTGCCTCTGCTAATGCCACAACTTTCCCAGATTCATGGAATATTCTGAGTTGGAAGGGACCCACAAGGATCAAGTCTAACTCTTAAGTGAATGGCCTGAACTCATGACAAGTGGCTACTGAGGCAAAGCTGACCCAGACATCACTTCACTGACAGCACTCAGACTGCTGAGGAGGGCAGTGAAGGCCCTAAGAACCTACAAACCCCAGAGCAGAGGCAGGAAGTCACAGAGGTGCCAGAGATTGCAAAAGGCTGTGGCAAAGCAGCAGGGAAGGAGAGCAGGAGTTGGTCAGTTCTCTGCCCTGATGGGTACCAAGCAGAACCAAACTGTTCTCAGACATGGGAAATATTCTCTTTTCCTGCCCAGGAGACAAACCTCAGCTGCAAAGGGCCCCTGCATGTGCACAGGAACTTTTATGTTTTCTGAAAAGTTTTATGGAAGCACGAACAGAGATAGGTAGGGATGTGTAACAAGCACAAGGTTCTTGGCAAGAAATCACTCACAGTCCCTCCACAACCTCTGGCTGGTTGTGATAGAAACAAAGAAACAAAGAAAATTAAATAATAAGCAACAGATAAATATCCACACCATGATTCAGCATGAACATCTTTGACATCCTACAACTAATGTGCACTATTTAAAGATTGTATTCTGCTTGCATAACAAGAAATCCAGATTGCTTTTCTGACCCGAGGCAGCAGTACAGTCACACAAATCCCTGCCCCATTTCACTGATTCTAAAACACAAGCTATACACCGGAATTTCAAAACCAACTACACTACCCCTCCTGCTTAAGATAAATTTACCTCTCCAACTTTGCTAGTCATATCGGCAAGTCCTCTGGAGTACAGAGAAGCTTTCGTGCTGTTACATGCAGCAGATTCAGTTTAATGCTATTCAATCCCACATAGAATTGACTTTGAAAATTAAAGCCAGCAAGCATGGCTCTGCACCAGTTTCCTGCTTTCTACATCCTCATCCGCCATCAGCAAAATCTATCTGTCTCAGACTCCGTCACTTACAAACACAGTTTTACACTGCAGAGCACCGATTTCAAGTTGAAGTTTTCAAGCTAGAAAGACATTGAAAACCAACTTTATATCATATAAATGAACAACACTGCAATCACACCTGATACCTCCTCTTTGTCAGCTGCAAAACTGAGAATTAAAACAGACCAGGAACGGTACATAATTCTCCATTCATACTTCTATTTCTCTGCCTGAAAATTTGAAAGAAAACAGAAGGCAACAACCAGATACACTTTCGTACATTTCTTACGATACATTCAGCATTATCTCTAAGAAAAGTAGGCATCTTCAAGTGTTGACAAGGTAAGTTAGATCTTGAAGAAAGACCAAAGATTTTTCTCATATTTAAACAAACTTCTTCCTCAAAATCTTCCGAGTGGCCATAGCCGCAGACTACTAGGCAATGAGAAAAGAAACAGAAAACAAATTTGAAATACCTTTTCTGTTACGCCTTGCATAGTGAATTTCAGAGCCTCAGAAGAGTATGAATCTGTCTTTTTTGTCGCAAAATGTATAAATACACAAAAAATTCAAAGCAGTTGTTTCGAAGATTCAAGAACAGGAAGCACCTCTGCTACAACTTTGTAGAGAAAGTCCCTTGAAAAAAAAGTAACTGCGTATGTACTTCATGTACATCATTGCTACCTCCCCTTTCCTCTTTCTGTCTCACATCTGTCTTCAGACAACTCCTCTTCAATGGTCTCCTAATTTGCATCTATTCCAAGCAATTTGAAAACGCTTTTACTACAGGCAACTCCAAGTCTTTTCACAACCTATTTCACATTCCCTTGAAAAATACGGGGGATTTATTTCTTGAGTAACACTTCAAATGAATGTCTTTTCATAAACATTCCAATATATTGCATTTCTCTAATTTTTCCATTTCTGAATTCTACTTATTTTCTTCAAAACTTGACTTCCAGAATCCATGCAGAAATGTTGACAGAAACCATTCAGTACTCTTTACAGTGTTAATTCCATGATTTCATTTCAGCCCAAACATTCAATTTTTTGAAAACCCCAACAGTTTCTTTAGAACATCATGATGAATTTATTCAACAGAAAATAAAATCACAGGGAGGAAAAGCTCTTCTCCATAAGAAATTATTTCTACCTCTTGAAGGTGGAATGCAAAGTACCTCAAGAATTTAATTGTAGTTTTTTTAACCTTTGAAAAACTTTCTCGACTACTCTTAGAACCAATTTTGATAAGAAATAGGAATCTGGAGTATCATTCAAGTCCATTACTTGTCCATAGCATCCCTTTTTGCCAGCTTCTATATTACTTTGTTGACACACACTTTGCCAATGGGGCATGAACTGACTGCATCCACTTGTTAAAAAATTTCCATAATTAAGAGAAAGTTCAAAATTACTTATAATCTTACTGGCCAGAGTAATTATGCTCAACAAGCTTTCTAATGGGACTGCTGTTTTGACTATAGCTCTACATCTAGGAGATTTACACAAGGAAAAGAAGAAAAATGAAGGTTTTCACTCAGGAGATTCATAAACTAACTCTAAGTAAGTGTGTATCTTCTACTCCATCTTACCTAGTTTAGAAAGAAAATGTTTGGCTACAAAAAACATCTTTGACTTTAAATTCTTCCTCATCCTCAGCTTGAACACAATGTGGTTTTTACTTGTTTAGAAAACAGCCCTGGATGTTGATAAAAAAAAAGGCAGGAAGGAAAGAGTAGGGAGTGGTACTTCATGAGAAGACAAAATCTAAACCATTTACTGTTGTTTTAGAACTTTCTATTAAGAAAAAGCTATTTATATTTCAATTATGTGACAGGATGTCACAGTTCAAAGTAATTTTGGAAAAAAAGAGGCCTTAAAATTAGGTACTAATAGGGTCAATTTACAAATCTTTAGATTATTATATTCCCATAACAGACATTCATAGGCTGATTTGTTTAGACCACTAAATCCAACACCTCCTAAAATCAGCAGCAAATTTAAAATATCAGCCAGAAAAAAGCCTAGAGGAAGTCTGCATTTGTCCCACAGTTCACTTCACCAGAGTTGAAGCAGAAAAATATTACCAATACACAATGAATACCAAAACAGTTTCTTTCCCCTATCTCAAAATGTGTACTTTCAGAGATAAGAAAAAAACAGATTATTCATTGCTCACCACTGTGCCCTTTCATGTCATTGAGGCCCTGTCTTACTCCTCATTTTTGCTGCCTGACACAGACACACACAGAGCTGCTCCTTCTTCTTGCCAATGACAAGAGCAAGGATCAGGGTGTGTGCTGACCCCCAGGGAAACACCCGAGGCTCCCTGTCCACTCCCACACCCCCGGCTATGGGCTGGCTAAACCCACAGCCAGCCACGTCCCCCAGTCACCTGGACATATGCAGCACTGTGGAAGCAAAATGAAATGACTTCATTATGTCCATATGTCTAAACACACAACAGGCTTACACAGTTAGAAGAACTTTAAAAAAAAAAAAAAGACACTTATACCCTTAGAAACACCAAAGTACCAAAGCTCCTCAGAAGCTGTACTAAAATATTAGCATAAAATCTATGTACATTATTGTAGTTCTTGGTCTCTTTTCCATAGTGGACAGCCAGGTTTATGGAGACTTATAGAAATTAACAGCATAGGTCTTCAATGACAAATCAAGGAGGCCCAGAGGTACTAATAGTTGGCTTCATACGTGCAGACATATGTGTGCAAACACAGATGCCCAGCAAAAATTATGATTTCTTTCCAAACCTCTGAATTGTTGTCCTAAAACAAGGATTACTGCAAATTATTTGGTATATTAAGTGAATACAAATTAATCGTTTTTTAAAAGGTTTTTATAGGGCACTGTATGGCAAAATCTAATTATTCTCAACTAGTTTAGCCAGGAATAAATATTCACCCCAAAAAAACTTCTATAAAACCTAAGAAAACATTAGGGAAAAGCAGAATCTGTTACAGAAAAGACAAAATATTTAAAATGCAATGGTCTATAAGTTCTAGAATGAGCAGCTTGTTCTCAGACTATGAAGTCAAGAATTTTCACGGAACACCACAGATATGCAGGGGTAGCTTATTTTATTTTCAGCTTGTCTTTGCAAAGAAAATAATTTTTTCTTTGTAACATTGTCTCAATAAAACATTGCATTATATATATGCAATTTATGTGTATACATAATACATGTGTATTTGCAATATATTATGGTTTTGGATATAAGAGATATTATTATATAAAGGCTGATATTTAGCCTGAACAGCACAGTACATAAAACTTATACACACAACACAAGAACAGTTCCACTTTGTACTCACTCTTACAAAGTTGTCAGGGAACAAACCTCTTCTGCCTTTGAGCTGTCCTTCCCACCAGCCTCCATCATCTTTCTTGATATTGGTGATTATGTCACCTACAGTGATTGTCAGCTCATCATCGTGTTGAGCTTTGTAGTCAAACTCCACTATCGCCTCCACTAAAAGAGAAACACACATATGCACAATTATTGACTACATTTAAGTTTTCCTGCCTTTCAAAGGCATAACAAAACACCAATGCAATCATATATTTTCAGTGAAAGTAATATATTCAGTTTAACCAAGACAGTACAACAAAGAGGCAACGTTGGTGTTGGTTGTAATGTTCTGTGGGTAACTGCTACAAGAGAGGCCAAAGTGAAGAAACACACAAGAAAGCTCATCATGGTTAAGGCAACATGCATTTTTCTTTATTTTTTAAAGGAAATCAATTTGTGATTCTTCAGCAATATTAATTCTGGCAGCATTACAAAGTTTATTTTTATTTCTTGGACAAAGTTTTACCTTTTGTTCACAGGGCTTTCAAAGCATTTTATTTTATATGGAAATAAATACGCAAAGGTTCTCAAATTCATAAGCATCCCAAGCCACTGCAACTACCTTGCTAAATACATCACTATCAACGTAAAATATACTTAACAAGAATTTTTTTCCTCATTATGATTTTCACTGTTTTTTACATAGAAATGCAAAGCTTTGCTGCATGAACATGCAGCAGGGTTTCATCAAAGAGAGATTTACTTTCACTTGTGATTAGGCATCAAAGAATTAAGATAAAATACTTCTGCTGCTCTGAATGTCTATTATCAGAGTTATAAGCATTATAAATTTGCTACTATTACATGGTATGTCTGTCTTTTCCCAAGAAGTCACCTCATCTTTTGAAACCATACACACAAGGAAGTCTCTTTAGAGAATTAAGGAAGTAATAAAGACAGAAAAATTCCCTCAGAGAATCAAAAATAATACACCTGGGGTACTCAACATGGAAGCCATAGTTATATTTAGTGGTTCATCAAACATTTACTGGCCAGATTGGCGAGGTCTGGGACAGCCATATCTGTAAACTTTATTCCTGTTTGCTTCAGTGGAAAAGCACATTTAGCACTTTGACCATTGAAACAGCAAAGTGAGAACTAGTAACAGGCATCTGCTTTCTGCACAAATGACTGTGCCATGAAACCCTGCAAGCTCTAGCCTGCAAACAGGCAATACCAGCTCACAAAGCAAAGCAAACCATTACACCACAGGCAGCAAAAAGGTTCTGCCTGAATAACAAACCCTGCATACTAAACTGAATTAAGTTGACAGGAAAGCAGAGTTACTTCTTTCCACCCCCAAAATGTCACACAGTCACAATGCTGAATATCTCCATCCCTCCTCCAGAGCCAGCAAGTCATAGCTAAAGCAGTGTTCTGACTTTTGGATACATACCAGCCACAAGTTTATGGCTTATAATATTCCTCTATTACTTCATCTGTGAAGTCAAATACCATTGTAAAACCAGTTTACAAGAGGCCTGCTAAACTACATAATGAACAGCAGAAGAGAAAGACTGGCACCACACATTGTAAGCTGACAGGAAAACAGAACATGAAAAATTTATCAGTGAAACTTAGCTGAAAAATCAGAGTCATTCAGGCTGAGAGGACTTCACATCTCTAGTTCAGCTTTCTGTTCAAAGCAGGACCAGCTGTGAGGTCAAACCAGGTTATTCAGGGCTTTGCCCACAGAGGCAGGTAGGGCATGCAGTGGAATCTGCTCCATGGCTTGACTGGGAAAAAGGTTTTCTTTCTACAGTCTGTTGGACCCTTTCTTGTATCAGTTTTCACTCACTGGTCTTGTTGCCCCACCATCCACTGCAGGTCAATTACTGCATCTTCTTGATAACCTACTTGTAAATTTTGTAAGGCTGCTATTAGGACTTCCCAAATTCTCTTCTCCAAGCTGGAGAATTAGAGGTCTTCTAGATTCAGGTCCCTTCACTCTTAAACACATGAACTGTTCCACCAATTTGGTAGAAATCAGATATGAGGAGAGTGCACTCCACTGCCTTCTCCAGTATTTGATAAAGACGTTAGACTGAAGAAGTTTCAGGACAGCCCCTGGTGGTACTTAACTTATTATCAGCTTGCACGTGCAGTATAAATCACTAACCACCACCTAAATCACAGTTTTTGAGCTTGGAAGGTACCTCTGTAGACCAATCCCCTTATTCAATGCAGAAACAGCTAAAGCACAGATTGCTCAGGGCCTTATGCAGCCAAGTTTTGAGTATCTCAAAGGATGGAAATTCCAGTGTTTGATCACCCTTAAGATTAAAAATGCTTTCAGACACATCAATAAGATCAGCCTGAGCCTTCTCTTCTCCAGACTGAACAGTCCCATCTCTTTCAGACTCTCCCCACATGTCACAGGCTCCTTCATGGCCCTGCACAGGACTCACTCCACTCTCTCCATCTCTCTCTTGCACCTGAGAACCCACAACTGGACACACAACTCCAAAGGTGCCTCACCAGCAAGGAGAAGGGGAGAAGCATCCTCCTGCTCACTGCACTCTGCCTAAAGCAGCCCGGGGAGCCAGCAGCTGCCCCTGCCACAAGCACACGCTGCTGCCTCATGCTCTGCTTCATGTCCACCAGGATCCCTGGGCCCTGCTCCACAAAGCTGCTTCCACACACCAGGCACAGCCTCTCCTCCTGCCTGGGGTTATTCCCCTCCAGCTGCAGCACTTGCCATTTCCCTCTGCTCATGAGCATCCTCCCAGCCCCTTTCTCCAGCCTCTTGAGGCCTCTACACCTGGCAGCACAACCCTCTGGGGACTCAAACACTCGCCGGTTTTGCAGCACCTTGCTCAGGCTCCTCTCTGCCCTGTCCTCCTGCTCACTGGTGCACACACGGAGCAGCATCAGCCCCATTTCCCACCCCTGAGGCACCACTGCCAGGAACCAGCCTGCAGCTGGAGCTCCTGCTGCCCTTTGGGTCTGGCATTTCACACAGGTTTTCCCACTCCCCTCTACTGCACCTCATCAGTTTGGCAAGTTATGGCAAACGGTGACAAAAGCTTTGCTGGAGACAACACAAACAACATTCACTCCACCAAGTCAGTGATCTTATGGTAAAGACTAACAGATTGTTCAGACAACACTTCCCTTTCACAAATCCACACTGACTACTCCCAACTGGCTTCTTGTCCTTCATATGTTCGGAAATGGCCCCAGGATTATTTCTTCCATCATCTTCCAATGGTTCACATGGGGCTGACCAGCCTGTAGTTTTCAGAAAAAACAAAAGAGGCTTCTTGCTCTTCCTGAAAGCAGGAGGCACATTCTTCTCATTCTTCTGGTTTTAACGAACCTCTCCTAATCACAGTGACTTTTTGAAGACCATCAAGAGGGATCTCCCAATATCAGTTAGCTCCCTCAGGACATACCACACCAGAGCCATGGCTTTGTACGTGACCAGTTTGTTTAAATATTCCCCAACTTCATTCTCTTCCACTGAGGGAAGGTTTACCTTGCCCTGGACTCTTCTACTGGTTTCAGAGTCCTGAACAGGCCAAAGTCCTTCCTCTTCAAGTCCAGGGTTGCAACCCTGCTTTCTGCCTATCCCCTCCTCCTCTCTGGATCCTGAACTTTATCATCTCCCGGTCCGTGCCACCAGGGCTGCCCTCAGCCTTCAGAGCCCAAACAGTTCATTGTTTGCAGCTATGAGATCCAGTAGACAACACACTCCAGAAACCTTCTGAACTGCTCACACCCAACCCAGCACATAAACAAGCTCCACTATCCCTCCAGCAGATATCAGGGTGATTGAATATGAGCTATCCTATTGTATCTTCACAATCCCAATGAAATCATAACTCTGAAACTGCATGCAGACATGTAATTCCTCTTCTTTGCTTTCCATGCTGTCTGCATGAGAACACAGACATTTCAGAGAGGCAACCAGCTGTGCTGATTTCCCAGAAAGAGTAGC
This sequence comes from Passer domesticus, assembly GCF_036417665.1. Taxonomy (NCBI): domain Eukaryota; kingdom Metazoa; phylum Chordata; class Aves; order Passeriformes; family Passeridae; genus Passer; species Passer domesticus. The sequence continues at coordinate 15,953,380 of NC_087475.1, read as the reverse complement.
AGAGTTTTCCTTGTAATGCTGAAAAGCACTTCCTTGTTTATATGGGTATGCTTGGGAAAGGCCCCCATCAGTCCTGATTTTTTTGATTACAAGGTCTCCATTGTTTGTAACACATTTTGTTTGCCAACCTGGTCGACCAATTGCTCATAAGATAGTTAGCAGAGATGCTTTTGCCTTAGTCAGGTGAATCCCATCTTTTCCAAGCAATTCTTAAAAAGACCCTCATGATCACAAAACCAGAATTCTGTTGCTGACACCAACTATGCAACCAGCTTAGGGGGGTAAGCTTAGGATGGAGGATCTCTCCACTCATCCTAATGCACTTTGCTCTCACCCAAAGGATCAAGGAGAATCCACCCAGGCTCCCACACTCTTGGTCATCACCCCAGAACCATACAGTCATAGCTGATAATTTCAGATCCCTTCAGGTGTTATCATTGAAACCTTCATGGGAGAGCAGCAGGAGCAGTAGTGTGAAGCCAGACAAGCTTTGGCAGTCTCACCACAGTGCTCCAGATCCTGGCAGGCAACAAGCCTCTCTAGAGGACAGGTCAGCAGATGGGAATCTCCAACACTCGCAGCAGGGAATTTCCCTTCTGTTACCACTTCCCACTTTCTCCTGGTGCTTCTGCATGGCTCAGATTTACCAGCTTGGGTGCTTCACTGGACTGAGCACCCAGACCCCCATCACCTACAAAATCATTGAATCTGTTCTTTAATTGCAGATCTTGAGGTGGAGCAGGAGCCTTCCTCCTGGCATCAGAAGTTTTAAACTTTAGGTTTTCAGGCTTGCCATTCTGGGAGTCTCTAAACCCACCCCAAGAGGCACAGACTCCATCTGCCATTCATTCAGGAAAGTTGTGGGTTTGGGCTCTTGAAACCTCAGGGATCTGAAGATCTGGAAATCCCAACCCTCTGAGTTCAGCCAACCAACAAATTTTTACACATATTTCTAATATATGAACTACAGTCCCTAAGTTAGCATCAATATTATCCATATATATGTGTGTGTGTATGTAAAAAACAATATATACACACATATACACACACATATATATACACACATATACATACATACAGTTTACCCCAGACCAACCAATGCATTTGGATCAGAAGTTACATTTCCACAATAGCTCTCCAAAGACTACTGCAAAGACTACTGGATTTTAGCAGTGGCAGCAAGGTACACACATCAATGAAAATTTTTATCTCCACAGAACACAACAGGACTGTGGCTCAGAGAAGGCAAAATTAGGCTATTCAGCAGGGTATTTCCAGTTTGGTTGAACCCCAGGAAAGATCTTTTGAAAGCAAGGTCCTGTATCTTCATTTTTAAGCAGCCTACTAGGATGTATTTGCTTTCAGGACTCAAAGCTTTTTGTGTGTGTGAAGTCATCTCTCCTCCCTACTTAGGAAGCTTTAAAATCCTATTCTGATTTTGCAATGAGTGCAATTACATACTGCCTTGCTCTTCCTAAGCAGCTAGGAGGTGGGCAGAGAGCTGTAAGGGGGAGATGACAATGCAGCAGGGATTCAGGCTGGCTCCAACTACTGATTCTTCAAACACTCCTCAACATTCAGACTGCAGCAAGACATAATGAAGGAAGAAGAACAACTCTCCCACTCTGTCAGTCCCATATTTTTCAAGAGTTCTAGGATCTGTTGCTGTTCTTGCAGCTTTCCCTTAAGAATGCTGCAAAAATGACATGATTAATGACAGTTTTCTTATTAATTATGTTCTCCCTCTTAAGCTGGGGCACCAAAAGGTGGAATGAGGCTGTTGACCTGACTCTACAGTGGCTTGGGTAGGCTGGAGGCACTGGAGCTAACTCCCTGAAGTTTGCACTAATTCACATACAGACAGCAGCTGTTCAATCACTTTTGTTTTACAGAAAGTTTGTTTAAACAAACAGAAAACCCCAACCCTTCACTGTTCAGGCTTTTCTCTGTCTATAAAAGTTTCCACTTATTAAAAAACACATATAAATATTTTTAAAAGCTGCCTCCTCTCAGAGAATTTGATTACTGTAACATAAGTGTGTGTAAGCAGTCAGAGACATATGAGTCACCAAAGTAAGACCACACAATCAAGATGTTTATAAACTCTTCAAAGGAAACCAAAAGTGCAGTTTGGAAAGAGAAATAAGAGTACACCTAACAAATGCGCAGAATTGTGACAAACTGATGGGAAGTTACTTCTGAGATCACTCAAAATTCTCATTTATCACAGCACTGAAGTTTGAAGAGCACATGACAGCCAAAAGTGCTCTACAATTTATAGGTTCTTGCAGTTTTTAAATCAAACTCATTTTCTAAAGCATACTAAATCACAGCACCTCCTCAAACTGTGCTTTGAAAAATTCATTCTGCCAGCCAGTCAAACTTAATATTTTTTGGTTTTTTTGAGGTGAAACTTAGTCTTCATGGAAGCTGGATTGATATTAGAGATAACACTGATCCAGGTTGGTTACAAAAAAGCAGATCAGAGTTGTGCTTCACATCTGTAAGTGCAACATACCTGATTCCTGAAGTGCTGTGCTAGATTTCTCCTCAGGAACTGAACTAAAACTGTGTCCCAGTTTGCACAATGATTCATGATGTGAGAAAACACTCCATGGACAGTGAGCCCATATTAGTGTTATTTGTTAACCAGCAAAGGTTGGTCTTATGCCCAGCTCTGCCAAGGTAAACAGATTGTTGTATTAACAGCCAAAACTCAAATCCATTTTAAGCCAAGAGAAAAATAAAATGGCAAAACTGGGACAGGCAGATCTGGTTTCTCTTTTAGAGAAATTTTCTTCAAATTATTGTACCTCATGATGCCTGAAAGTCAAACCTGCCCCAGCCAGCAACCTCTAGCTACTCTTTCTGTTAGAAAAAGGCATTTTGTACATTAGGAATGAAATCCAATATCAAAAGCTATTCAAGTTATTTTGATCTACAAGGAGAACATTTATTCTCATGCCAATAAAATCAGCTATTCCTAGTCTTATATTAGCATCAATCCAAATTGTAACATAAAAACTCATGAAATAGAATCAAAGCTAGTTATTAAGAGCACTGCTGGAGACTGGCACAGTACAACTCATTACTGCAATGTCAGGGACAAAGATTTTTTTAATTTAATGCTTAGTGGTTTGGATTTAAAATACACAATTTGAATTGCTAATGATATGAAGCAGACATTGAAATGCAACCTAACAGTTGTATGTTTAAAAAGCACATCTAGAAAAAAACCTGTTGATTGAAAGTTTAACTGGTCCTACCATTGATTCATTCCACAAATTAGTCTTGCACATACAGGTGAAATTATTTTGTTGATAATTATGAATATTTTTCTTACTGTTTAGTTTGTTGCCTTGCCACATTTTAAATTACAAGTAAAATCTAATCTCTTAAACTGACCTAGTCAGAATTTTTTTAATAATGCTACCAATACTTGAAGACAGAAATGTCTTCTGTTTATTTTATTTTCAGTTATTGTACAGTGCCTTTCCAAGCAAGAAATTATAAAGAAAAGAAACAGAGATTTGCTAATGTGCAACAAAAACTATGTTCTTAAATCAGTTTCTTGTGACATCTGAAGTGTGTAGGCACAATGGAAACGTTATTAACCTCTTTGGCACTATTCCACCCAAGTAACAGCATCCATATGGCAGCACCACCTTCTGCAGCAGTCTGGTTTCACACCCAAATGTAGACATTAAAGTGAGTAAATCCAGTTAGACATGGCAGTCAAGGAGTTAAGAGCTGTAAGTTTTATGTTTTTGCATTTCTAAGTCACTCAGCTCCATGTGAGGGATAAACACTCTTGTTGCATTGGCTTACCCAAAAAAAAACCAGAACAGAAATGAGACAGACTACCTGCAAATATTCTGCATTCAAGCTTTCAGTTAAAGCTCAAATGACATTTCCTCAGAAGAGAGGGCATCACACTTTTGCATGAAGATAATATCTTATAACAGGTTAAAAATCTGACCATTGAATCACGTCTGCCTCAATTTCACAGACAAGATCTTTTTCAAATGTGCTGTTTTATCTAAGACACGTGGGTACAAACTGGTGAGCCTAGCACACTTTCAGAGCTTAGGGGCGTACTTTAAAAAAACTCACTTTTTTTTTGCTATATGACAGGTTGCAATAAAACTTAGTGAAATATTAGGACCCACCAGGAGAGTAAAAAATCAATACCTTTTATTAGACCAAACAGCAAGGGAGGGAGGAAGGAAGGGAAGGAAGGAAGGGAAGGAAGGGAAGGAAGGAAGGGAAGGAAGGGAAGGAAGGGAAGGAAGGGAAGGAAGGGAAGGAAGGGAAGGAAGGGAAGGAAGGGAAGGAAGGGAAGGAAGGGAAGGAAGGGAAGGAAGGGAAGGAAGGGAAGGAAGGAAGGAAGGAAGGAAGGAAGGAAGGAAGGAAGGAAGGAAGGAAGGAAGGAAGGAAGGAAGGAAGGAAGGAAACCCGGGGGAAAAAAAAGCCCACAACAAAAAAACCCCAACCAAACCCCAAACTGCATTACATTCAATAATGCTGGTTTCCTAAACAAGACCTGGAGGGCCAGAAGGTCTGAAGATCAATTATGACCTACAAGGCCACTGTTTTCTTCACTCTAAGAAGACTGAGCAGCTGGCAGGCCAATCACATGAAGGATGCTGTGGTATAAATGGGATTGAGAGAAGAGAAGGAAAACAGATTCATACTAAGTCTGATGTGGTTCTTCTACCAAAGAACAAAATAATCTATAGTTTATAAAGACTCAACTCTCTCAATGTCATTACACTTTATATTATGAGATGAAGGAATGAGTCACTGAACAGGCCTTGGAGTCATCATTCTACCAAAATATGGGAATGCCTCATAAAAAATTGGTTAAATACGAATATACCTCTAACTTTATACCTTAAATGTAAATTACAACTAGGATTTTTAAGAAAGCTTGAGCTGTTAGTTTTGTAGCATGTCTGTGGCACAAAAAAATAACTTCAGCATTTTGTTTCTACTTGATTGCAAGCAAGATCCATAATTTCCTTGAAAAATTAATTCCAAACTTTGCCCCATTTTTAACATTTTTCTTTTGTAACTCTATCAGGAATAACACTTCCTGCTAAAATAATTTGTAAGGATTTCATTTCATGAAAAAGAAAAGCTGTAGGGGAAGGAAAAATCAATATCAGAAGGAAAAGCAGTACTATTTAATCTTCAAGATGTTAAATCTGTGCTACATGATAAACAGTAACTCCTCCACTTAGACAACAGCCTTCAGTTTACATTACATTTTCTTATTTCCCCTTTGCAAACAATGGGGGGGAGCTAAAGGTCATAATCCTAGAATAGCACCTTCACTGCATCACTCCTCAAAGGGCAGAGCAGCCACAGAAGGGGCCACCTAAATCAGATTGCCCAGGGTCCTTTTCTTGTTACAAATGCTCAGCCAGTCTGCACCTGGGGATACCACAGGCAGCCACAGCGCTCGCACAGATGGGAGCACTTGAGGGGAAGCTCTGGGGTGTGAATTCACAGTCACACACAGGCACAGGATCAGAGGAGCTGTCAGAGGAGCCCAACCAAGCCCTAATCTGGAGGACAGTGAACACCTGGCCTGGCACTGTCCTGATGTGACTCTTCTCTGGGCAGCAGCAGAGCTGAAGCCACTCCAGCTGACAGAACACCTGAGCTGTCCTCCAAGAAAAGAAGAGAGCTAGTTTTCTGTTTTTCAAAGAGGTATGCTTGGTTCCAGTTTTTAAAACAAACAAACACACAGGTTTTTGAGTGGAAATCACCCAGTAGGACAAGAAATACTTTATATTCCAACTAAGCCACTTGGTATGACCACAGTCCATTGGAAAAATCTCACAGTCAGGTAAAGAACAACAGCAAGTCAGTGTGTTTGTGTTTTTGTGTTTATATGGGGCCTTTTTACTTAAAATACACATCTCATAGCAAGATGTCACCACAACTTCAGGTAAGTATTTCTAAGAAACACTATGAATTTTATTTCTTTTTCAGCCTATCATAGTAGTTGCATGCAAGTGAATTTATAGTGTCACACTATAAATCTCCGATACAAACTTTTCATGCAATATGCCAAAGCACATCTGAGCACCAGAAACCATGCACGTGTAACTGTGGAGTAAGCAAGGAAAGATCACTGTGGTAGTTCTAGGTGGCAGCAGTTACATCTGTATTCCCCCTTAATGTCACTTTGGATCCAGCAATACATGTTGCATAGATACTCTTTGGCATTCATGTGGCTGTCAGTCAGAGGAAGCACTTCTATTCCATGAATTAATTGATCTTTTCCTGCGGGCAAAATGGTCCTTCTGCCTTGGACAACAAACTACTCAAATCACATTTTTGCTACTGAAAGAGATTAATTTTACTGTAATCCATTGGTTCTATCAAGCAGAGTGCCTCTCGACTACAGCAGATGTTCCCACTGACACAGCATGCACAAACAAACCTACTTTAAATTCACATTGTCAAGTTTGCAGACAACGTGCATTGTGTTAACCTGTAACTAAAGAAATATAGTATTTTTCAGAGGCAAAATTGTCTTGAGAGCCATTCACCTTTGGAATTGCTCTTCCCCTCAGAAACTAATGCACACAAGGACCCATTCAGAAGAAGTGGAAGGCATTAAATTCAGAGGAAAACATTTCACATCATCATCTTAACATGAGTTCCTGCTTTCTCCAATATCCATAAAAACAATTCAAAGTTCTGAAGAGTGTAAATTATTATACCCACTGCTCAGAAAAACAGAAAAGGAGAAGAGCACTTAAGGTATAAAAAGACAAATAAGTCCCATTTGACAAACTATATATTCATACAAAATTGTTAGTAATGCTGCTCTACACTTGCAGTTTCTAAATCTCATTCTCAGATGACTGAGAGGATATAGGAAGGATATGAGTTACTTCTTCAGGACCAAAAGGAGAAAAATGACAGCTAAATACAGAACTATTTATAAAACTACCACTTGGCTAAATTTATGAGAACTGCTACCAAATTAATCTATCACCATATAAAGTAAACAGGATAGAAAAGCTGATGCCATGAAAGTAAGTGTTGTGTTAAATTACTCAGAAGTACTAGCCCAGTATTCTCGTGCCAAAGTTGCTTTCATAACACTTATAGATGCCAATGGATGGTACTGAGGCAGAAAGACAAATTAATAAAAAATCAAAAAGACAAGGAATAACCATCTTTTCAGAGGCGATGTGGCATCATTTAACCCTCAGGAAGATGAGCAGAGATTGTGATCAACAAATGATTCCCAGTCTTCATATTGTGCAATGCATGGCATTTGTTAAAACTCTGAGCTTCTAAACCAGCAACATCCACCTCGTCTCATTAACATCAGATGAGAAGCATGAATGTAATTACGAATATGATCTCAGAGGAGCTTGGAGGATTTCACTAGATGCCTAAGCTGTTACTATCACCACACGTCTTTGCCAAAAGTAGCAACCCTTTTGCACAGGAGGAGGATGGGGAGAATACAACATACTCCTCTGCATCTTAGCCACATTTGCTGGAAGTGCTCACAAAAATGGTGTTACATTAAGTAACCAGACTGAAAAGTGGTGCACAGATACATCCTGTTGAGGTATTCTTGCTTTTGGAAGTGGCAATTTCTGCAAGAAGAGACTGCTGGCAGCAGTAGCCTGATATAGCCAAAATCCTCAGACTATGCTACAGTCTGAGTCTTTTGCTGTGTGATGCCAGCTGCAGACACACACAGTGTCTTATAACAATTTCAAAGTTGTGTTGTTTTCCCTCAGTTTAATGGAATTCTATCATTTTTAAGACAGCAGATGCAAAATATTTACCCCAGCAGCAACTTTTCTGATTCCACCTGTCAAATGCTAGGACTACAAACCAGTGCTGTTTTAACTGCTGCATTTTACACTGTCACAAAGACGTGCGCTGTACAACAGCGAGAAGCTGGGCTGGATGGAGAGAAGAAATAATCTGCTTTTTTCTTTATAACCTCTTATGTAAATCCAAGCATTTCAAGCTACAGAACTTCACATTCAGAGGAAGGTCAGGCCCAGCATGGAATGTCTCAGCAGTTTCATAATTTATAAGTGAAATTAAAGGGCACAACTACTGTGCTTTCATAGGGAATGGACTATTGGGCATTACAGGAGCTGTATCTTCTGTGTGTGTGTACTGGGGCTCAAAGACCCAAGTACAAGAGCTCAGATGATGGGAAATCTGCATTTCATCACTATGGTTCAATACAACATTTACATACCAGCACCAAGCCATCTCCATTAAACCTCTACACCACTGAAAGAAAAGCCACCTAGGGTGTCAAAAACACCAAACTTCCTCAATTATGGGAGCACCAATGGAAGGTAGGGTGGGAATATTTGGAGAAAGGACACGTGGTTAAAAGAACACCTTTAAAACCTATCAATATAATATTTTCTTGATTAATAAAGAAATCTCATCAAACTGCTGCTCATGATCTTAGCATCTTCTAATATCAGGTTCTTTTATTCTCTTTCAAACTGTGGTAAGAACAATAGGACTGGAAAAAAATGCTGCTTTAGAAATTACTGCATATATGAATTCACAAGTTCCAGACAATCCTTGGGCAAATAAACTTCACTATTATATCAGATAACATGTGTCAGCTTCTGTGCATCAAAAAAACTTTCAAATTCCAATTTTAGATTTCAGGATGCAATTCTAGAGTAATAAGTTTTGATGGTATCTTTAATGCTCTGTTTTCTCAGCTTAAATCAGTTTCTGCAAGTAATGTTTTTTGGATGTCACAATAAATGGAATTCACAAACTTGCTTTTTTTTTTATGAACAAAAATCCACATCAGAGGCATTAGCTGGTATGTTTTGTTTTAATGGTGTTTTTCAAAATGCCATGTGTCCATCGTAGGCCTGGGCAATGAGGCACTTGCATTAACATTTTTTAGTTTTATTTTCTCTTTGAGAAATTCCCTTGATTTTGAACAAGGCAGAGCCTTTCAGAAAGCAGAGATTATGCTGCAAGTAGAAGACACAGCTCTTTGAACAGGTATCTCTGGTAGCAGGTTAAAAGTCTCAAGAAGTCTCCTCCAACTGAAAAAATGCTCTCTTCCTTCCAAGTGATCCCCTTTAACTCTTATGATGGGAACAAACCTCCAAAAGGGAGACACTACACAGAGCTCCTCCTCAGAAGAACAATCCTGAAAGCAAAACCTGATGCAAGCCAAAGAAGTACATCTGAAAGCTTATCCCTGGCTTTCATTGTGAGCCAGAACAGCTTGTGACCTGATGATAGCCTTGTTCCAAAAGGGAGCCTGAGCCACCCTGGGCTGGCTGAATGGGAATGCTCAGCCGAGCTGCACACAGAGTGAAAGCACAAACAACAGTCAGCATTTACACAGAAGAACCCATTGCTGCACTGAGGATGGGGGAAAAGGGGGAGAAAGCAGCAGGATGGGGCTTTGTGGAACCCAAGGAAACAAACAGAGGCAATAAACCCTATTGTTTTACAAGCAGATATTCTTCTGACAACATCCTCCTCCCATCCACCCCCAGTAACCAACACTGGTATTGTCTGGAACAGAACAAAGTGTGTGGCCAAGGAAGTAACAACAGGAGAGATTCTCCTCAAGACAAGGAGAACTTCCTCAGGTGCTGGCACAGAATCTCTCTAAGCATCCAGGAGGCAACAGGCAGGTTGAACCATGCAACCAAGAGAACCAGAGAGGACAGGAATGAGGTGGTCACTGAATGTTTTCTACCTTGAGCTCTTCTTCCAAGGCTAAGGAGAAAGCTCTACTTTTCCATCTAAGAAAAAGTTTCCTGGACTCTATCCCCATAAAGAATCTTCTAATGACTTTCCCTGATTTCAAGTGGTACAAGCTCTTAGAGTTAAGGAAATCAGAAGTGAGAACTAATTGTAGATTTCAGAGGGTCTGGAGAGGCAAAGAGGGTTTATTACATTCAATTTCTCTGCCTACAAGGCTGCATTTACATCAGCTCCTTGGTTTTGGTCTAAGAGAGACACTGACAGACTTGAACAGACAGGAACTGAAATTCTACTTAAAATAGTAACATCCTGCTTTAAAGTTCTCCAAATTAAAAAAAAAAAATTAAAAAAACCCCCACAACATTGGAATTTCAGTATTTGGCTTTGCCAACTTCCACAATCTGTTTTACTCCATACACCATAGGCACCACTCTTCCATCAGAAAATACAAAAAAATATGTCTGTCAAAACACAATATGCAACACACACCTCAGCATTATTCCAGGGTACCAATTTCAACTCTGAAAAAACTTTGCAGATTAAAGCAATAGTCCCTAAAAGACAGTCAATCCCTTTCCTTCCTGACATCATATTTATGGGATTCCAGCCAAAGGTTTCTTCTGTCCCTAATTTCAAATAAAATGCATAAAGGATCACCTACAATTGTGCTGTATTGCACCAGATTGCCTTCAGAGTTCTGTATATCTTTGCATCTTAATTTAGGGAATTTTGAGACTCTTTAAGTGAAATAGATAAGAAAGCTTTCTAACAAGGGAAGCAATACATTTGAAAGACAGGTCAAAGAAGGAAAGATGAATTTGAAGGAAATGCATATGAAAAGATGGGATGACAGACCATCAGGTATGTGAACAGACAAAAAAAAACCCAAAAAAATCAAACAAGGCTGAAGAGCATCTTTCCTGAAAAACAGTTGAGAAACTGTAATGTAGATTTATTTAAGAAACTAAAAAAAAAACCACCCTGACAATCAAACACCACCACAACACATGAACCCAAAGCAGCAAAACAACACAACTTACAAAGGGAAAGAAGCATGCATGTACTTCTGTACTTCTGTAAGTGATGAGAAGAGGTGCAACTGCTTTCTGACAGAATGAGGTGAAGGAATGAGAAACACACAGGAACAAACAAGAATGTTTTCTCCACAACTGTGAACAAACTATCAAATACACTGCAGAGGAATACATATTAATAGATGTCTCATGACTCCAGAGCCAGTGCAGACAATTTTGAATTGTCAGAAGATAGTTCATCATGAACTAGAAGGTATCTTATCTTAATCTTCCACAAACCACAGTCAGATAATTGAGATGTCAGCTAATCAAAAGCACTATTTATAGGTGCTTCATACACAGAAATCATAGCCTTTAAAATAAGAAGCACGGTTAATGCAAATCAAAGTGAGCAATTCTGAAGGGCGGCATGAGCTGACAGAACAAAGACCATTCAAACTGACCTCAGTGGTCAAAAGAAAACTGACAAGTGTATTTCTGCTATTTTCAAATGAAGCTGAATAAAGGTATTTGATGAATGAAACGATCAGCAGATACAAGGGGCTTTTGTATTAAGTTTCAAAGAAAATAAAGATTTTTCCCATTTTAAAAGAGATTACTGGATGGAGGAGGAAACAGCAGCTGTCCAGGAAGATGAACATTAAAAACAATTATAACCAAAGATAACAGCAACAGCAGCAGGAAGATTTCTCTCCCAGTTGAAAGGTTGTTTCTTGCAACAGAAAGAGCTGATCTTACTTGTACAAATTAGCTGGCTGTTCAAGGATAAATCTCTTTTCATCACACATTTAGTCAAGCAAGGAAGAAGTCAGAGAAGGATTTTGCTTATTAAGCAAACCTCCCATCAATAAAATAGCAGTTAACTAGCCTGGATTAACTAGACACACAAATCCTTGATTAACCACATGCTACCTCCATGATGTTGGAGCAGTTCTATGCAGATAGATAAACTTGACCCTCTGTGGTCTACCAGACTTACAGAGGAAGAAGCAGCAAAGAAAGAAGTAACTGAGGAGCTGGTCAAATCTACAAACTAACTTGTTACAAGGCAACAAAATCCACAAAATACTCAGTTTTTTGTCACCTGGAAAATTAACTTTGTTGTTCAAGTCACTAACAAAAACAGCTACAAAGAACACATTTCCCACATGAAGGATACAGCAATTACCAATGAATCAAGATTAAAAGTAATCTCGTATCAGACTGAGATTAACAACTCAACTAGTGACATGATCAACTCAATTCAGCAAATGGTTTAGAACCTTAAAATGAGATTAAATTTAAATGTTACCATTTGCATTAAACAAATGCAACAAAAGCACAGAAGTGTATCAAACTTGAAATCTACTACTTGAAGAGGTTTAACTGTTTCTCTTCAATATCAATTTTGAAGTCTGAACAAAATCTAGATACCAAGACTGCATAGTGATTAACCTTTTCTTTCCCAGATGCAATCTAAAAATACAGATATAAAAAAATAAAAGCTTGTAAGCTTTCGAGCCAGTGTTCTCCACAACTGTTGGGACCTTGATGTTTCTCTGAACAAAAATTAAAATAAAATAATAAGGTGTAGCACATGCCATCAAAAATCTTTTATATAATGAGGATTTATAAATTTGTAGACACTTTTTTTTACTCTCCTGGAACTAATTTAATTTTTCATGTTATTAAAGAGTGAAGTTACAAGCATTCTTGCTACCATGGTGAGATTTTGTATTCCCTGCTAGCAGGACTGGAAGCACTGCTGCTCACTCTCAGGTGTTCAGGAATTCCCACTGGCACAAACTGCTGGATTGTGCATTCAAGGAAAGGCTCTCAAACTCAGCCTTTACTGGAAGGCTTTCACTCTCTGCACTCATTTCTCCATCCCTTCCTTTCACCCAGCCATTTAAAGTCTGATGGGAACAAAGTCAGGTTCCTCTAGGGTTAGAATTTTTTTTTTTTTTTAGTTGTTTGAGGTATTCTGGCTGCCTTATGGAAGATTTTGACGGTTTCTGTAATGTGATCATTTAAGCAGAAAAGTTGGATAGTTGAATTCAATGAAAATGGCAGTTCTGCAGTTTCAATGAACTGGGATATTTCATGGGAAATTAAGGTGATCTTGTCTAGAGTGAAATGTTTTGATAGGATATTTTTCCATAAAGCTGTGGATGACAATAAAGAAGTGTTCATAAGAAACTAATAACAAAAAAGAAAAGTACTGCAGTAGTCAATCTTCATCCACTTTTAAATACTGTTTATAAAGAAGCATCACCACTCTTCCAAAGCAAGCTGCTAATCCTTACATTTGGAAACACAAGGCCAAAGCTAAAACACATTTTATAAGTGGGCCAAATTTAACAGCAAAGAAATTTTTTACACCTTGCCATAACAAAACCTCTAAATAAAGGCATCTTTTTCTGGGCACAGTTTGGAATCTGGTGTGCCCTTTGACAGTAGGAAATAGAGGAGCACTAACAGCTCAATAAGAGCTCAGTGAGACCTCACTGAAAGAACAGCAGGAATGAGAAAAACACTGAAAAATTAAGCTGAGGTCTTGCTGCCTGCCAGTTTTATATCTGTCACAAGGACAGAAAATTTTCAATGCTGCACAAGCCTATCAGGAAAAAAAAATCAACTCTGCCAAGTTACCAGAGTATGAAAAATTGTTTTTTGCCAGTGGTGAGGATGAATCAGCAAGCACAGACAGAGAACATACTTAACTTAAACCTGACATGAAAGTTCTCAAAGAATGGCTTAACAATTGGCTCAAAAATGAAAAATTCTTTATATGTACACTTATATTCTGATACTGCTGCTACCTTTAATAAAAACCTTTATAAATCCAGCTCACGGGGAAAGACAGGGCTACATACAAAGAGGGCCAGGCTGACACAAGCAGTCCATACAGCACCAGCAGTTGCACTGACCTCCAAGAACTTCTTCCCACAAAACCAACCTAAAACAAGCAAGAGAACGCTCTGAAGTGACTTTTGTGTGTATTTGTTTTGAGACCAATATGCTGCTTTTTAAGGTAACAAGCAAGTTCCTAGAAATTACAAGTAGAGAACACAACTTGTTGTGAATATTCCTATTTTGCAGGGGTGGTTTTTTTGTTGGCTTGTTTTAGGTGAGTTGCGTTTTTAAATGTAAGTCACAAATTCATTAATACAAATTACCTGTGGGCCATAAACCACTTAATTTTTAAATACAATCAGTGTGACCACTGAAAGCTAATTAAATATTGATAGATCATTTTGAATGCTTTGGGCGGGGAGGAACCTTTAAAGATCTAGATCTAGTCTAATTGGGCCTTGACTTGCAACACATGCAATGAATCTATATTGACAGTTCCAAAAAAGCATTAGTTCCCCAGGGAGCTGTGCACCAATGCTGACTTTGATCTTCAAATAAAAGAATAGACTTACACTGGTTTTGGTGTGAGCGGGTTTCAATTGTCAGAAGTGATTTAGCTGCACAGTATGAAAGACGGAAAACGAGGGAAAGAAGAACTTTTTCCTTCTGTACAATACTTCTAATGAAATTCAAAGGCAGAGTTCAAAAGACATCTCTTTATACTCACACACTACAGATTAATCAGAAGTTATATTAGAAGTTATATCAGAAGGGATATTTTTCTTGTATAAATGCTTAGTTTTCTATAATACATTATCTTTGTTGCTAAAGAGATTTTTTTTTTCAGCACAGACATAATTTCTGATCCACAACTCCACACAATTCTTCATACTAAATCAGAAGCACAAATTCTCAGCAACACTCCTACTGTAATACAAACTGCTGTAAGACTGGGAACAAAGACATCCTTTCCCCTTTCACTGCCTGTCCTCCAGGACGCTCCATTCTCTAAGGCAAAGTTGTGTTAGGAACAAAGCATAGCCAAGACCTTGCAAGAGTCATCTCATCATGCAGCTTTTATGTGGATTTACCACTGCATTCTCAAGAGTTGCTTTCTACTGATGCTTCTCAGTTATCAATAATAAAAAGTAGGGGAAAGACAAATTCATTTGATAATACAATCCACGACTACTGAACTGCAATATTTGCATATTCTCTCACACACAGGGACTTTGAGCTTTTATTGTGTTTCCTCTCAGTGTGGAGCAGACTGTCAGCAATTACTTTTACATTAGCTGAATTACTGAATCTTGATATTCACCTCCTCTATCATTCCCCTCCCCCTAATATATTCTTTCATCATTCCTCAGTGTACAGAATGTAGATATGGCCTGCAGCTACTTCCTGCCTTTGCATCAAGGGAAAACATCCGCTCCCTGGTCCAGGATTTTAAAAACCACACAGATAGGAACCATACAAAATCCATCATCTTTTTTTATAAGCTTGCTCTGTACCAGCAGGATCAGAGCAAAACAACAGATACCATCTCTGCAGCTGTTTTCGCTCCTTTGATCTCATCGGGGCTAACCTGCTTGCAGCACGTCAGCCAGTGACCTCTAACACATCAGACCTGAAATTTCAGCTGCTCATTTCACATTTCCAAGCTCTCCTTTTTCTCCTGCTAACACATGCAACCCTTCCCTATAAGCAGGGAAGGAGTCACTGCATTAACTACAAGGCCAACACTGATCTCCTATACAAACCTGATATACCACCAGTGCTCTTAAAACACCCTCTAACATCCAGTGGACAACAATTACAAAATAAACAATCTTAATGACATCAGAGATAAATTGTATATATTGTATATAATAGTAGATTGTATTGATAAATTGTATCTATTACATTAGTAGCAGTTTAAAGGAAAATATGTATGCACTCAGCATTCATATCAAAACAAAACTGCTTTTCAACAGTGTTTTATTACATTACATTGTTATTGTTACATGCTCATTACATTGCTTCCTTAAACCCAGGCAGTCAAAAAACCCCTTTTCTAGCAGCTCTATTGTAATTTTCTACATATGAATCTTTGATTAGCACAAAAACAAGCAGCAATTCTGTTCTTTTAAGAAACCATCTATTTTAAGTATTATGTTCTTTATCACACTTCCTGAGTTAAAAGCAACAATTGATTTAAAAAACCAACTCTAATGGAGAATCTGAGGAAGGAAGAGTTACTGCAAAGGAGCAAGCAGAAGACATGCCATAATCATAAATTATATTTAGAATCTTTTACATATACATACATATTTACATATTTTATATTTCTTTATTTCCAACCCCATTGGAAATAAAGAAATATCCATTATAGAAGGCAACTCTGACAACCTTTTATGACAGGAATGTCATTATCTCTTGATTTCTAGGAAAATAAAACTTCACACCAGCTATTTTTAAAGATCATAAGCCATTCACAGGCTGTATAATGCTACCAAACCACTGGACATCTGATCCTGAACAGCTCCAATGTAGCTGCCTTCTTGTAGAAACAAATCTACCAAGGACCACAAAATAATTAAAATCAGTAACACCTCCTATGAGGAGAATAAAGACTTTTTACAAGTTGGGAAGGATTTTTACAGGATTTTTTTCCTATAAAGCCACTTTACAGTTACTTAAAACCTTATTTTAAAAAATAAATCCAAGTGAAAAAAGTCCTGCTAATCATCCTTCTTATTGCTTTTCCTTATTCAGCTGAAACTGTTCAACTGCCTTCAAGGATGACTAGAACATCAAATACTATTTCTATTTTAAAAATCTTACAGCTATTTTACTTAAAGGCTCCAATGTCTCCACCATTTTGGAAAGGCAACCACAAGCACACATACCATCTTCTGTGTACAACTTCTGCTAAGCTCAGGCCTCAAAAACTCATCATTTTAGATGGGAGAGCAGGGTTGCTGGAGCTCCCCAGCTGCACTCCCCAGGGCTCCTGCTGCAGTGAGCACTCTCCAGGTGTCACCACAGGGCCCAGCAGAAGTTTAGGTGGGGCACAGCCCTGGTGCTGGAGGTCAGCCTGGCCCCACACGCAGGAAATGTGCTCAGAGCACTCCCTCTGTTGATGCTGAGATAAGAGAGGAAGGCAGAGGAAGCAGCAAGTCTGAAACATATAAAGAGTAACAGGGGAGGGGGAAAGTTGAGGGCAGGGGATAGAAAAGAATTTAGAAAATGAAAAAAAAAGGTAAAAACAGAAAAAGGGATTGCAACTAGTACAGAATAATCACACTCTCACTAGACTGAATTCTTTTGATTGCATTAGCTCTTGGTGTAATATTCCTTCGGTGTGTACAAAGTAGCTGCAATATTCCACAGCAAAGCACTTTTCTCAACCAGTCATGTAAAACCATGCAGACAACAGCTGTCTGCCATGGAGGTAATCTAGCTGGTTCAAAGGGCACAAGACTCTCTGGATCCAAACTCCCAGCTGTGGTGGCAGCAGAGGTGATCGATGTGATTTCACATAAACAAAAGCAGCGCTTCCTCTCTTTCCCCTTCCAAACAGCAAAGCTTTAACAATACCTTGGAAAACATTCAGATGAAAAAATATTGATGAAGACAGTGTTGAAGCATTGTGATGAAGTTTCAGCTGCACAGCTTCATTGCAAGGTTATTATACAGGACCCACACCTCATTTAATGCACTCAACTGGCCGTGCTTTGAATGTGAGCAAAGACTGCAGAGCAGAAGAAAGGATTTTCCTTCATTTACTGCAGAAGTTGGGAAGTGTGTCTCGACTGACAGAAGGAGCTGCACAGCTGCTTCGTGATGATGGCAGTTAAACACTGCTCTCTAGAATCACACTTCTAATCTTGCATTTTCTAAATTTGATAAGCAGTACATTCCAAACCAGGTTTCCCCACATCCACTTTGTTTTCTGCACCTTCAGCTTCAGGAGGACAGCCTGAAACGTGGACACCCCATGCTCTTGCAGTTGAGACTGAGTTCCCTGACCACACTGAGTTCCCTGTCCATCTAAGTAGTTTCAAAACAAAACCAGAACAAAAAACAACAACAAACAAACAACCCTCTTCCACACACAAGTCCCCACAAAACACCATATCTTAATTCTCAGACATTTAGGGAGAGGGGCCAAGCTTGTTTCACTGTGTTCATGATTACCTTCAAGATCTCTGCCTTATCCCCCCTTTTTATGTTGTAGAGAACTAACACCATTATTTCACTCAACTCTCCTGAGAAGTCCATTCCAAGTGCAAATTAATTAACTTTAATGTACTCTGCCTATAATGTCATAGAAGAGCTCATAAAACACCAATTACATGAGGTATTCCTTGTGAGGCTTGGGTTGTGTGCTGTAAAGAAGCACTGAATCTCAATATACAGGTATGTATGACATACACACATGCACAAGGTTAAAACACTCTCCAGTGCCACTGAGAAAATATAAATGGTTAATATAAGAAGGCTTACAAGTAATCTAAAAAAAATATATATTAGGAATCCTGAGTAGGATTAGTACACAAATTCCTAGTAGGAACAGTACACAAAGAATTCACCCATTCTCTTCTGCATCTGAGGTACCTTACAAAAATGCTATGTTAAAAATGTGTTTAATAAAACTGCTTTCATTTGATATCTCCTATAAAGATTTTACTTTCATACTATGTATATCTTCACCTCCTTGCACAATTTTTCTATTTGTTTGCAAACGATGAGAATCACTTATCATTTAAAGATATTAACAAATATTAAATCATATCCACCTTCCCTCCACTCGCATTTTGCAAAGCAAAGTATGACTGAATCATGATGATTTGGGAAAGTCATCATCCAAATGAGCTTTAAAGAAGCCAGATGTGTAGGATCACTGCCCAAGAGAGGGATGGGTGGGTAAAAAGAAAAAAGATGGCCTTTACTACCAAGTTACTGTATTAAAAACCTTCCTAGAGCTCTATCAGCGCAAATTACTTTGTCGGTTCTTTATTGCTTTACTAAATGAAACCATGAAGGCTAATATTTGGACTATGGAGCAAATTGAAATCAGAAAAGCCTTATTATATCACAATACAAAGTTAGTAAGAAATTAATGCATTGGAAGAGGATAAGAAACCAAAAATATTTTGTTAAAAAAACCTATTTCCTATGACAAGCCCTACTGAGTACAGATTCTGCTCCATTCAGCAGTTACAAACCCTACCTCTCAATACAACTACGTTTACAATCTTATCTGTTGTGACAGAAGTTGGGAGCTGTGTCAGCGAGCAGGCAGGCCAGCCCCAGCAGAGCTCCTGCGCTGCCCCCACTGACTGTGGGATGCCGGCCCGCCGGATCGATAGGGCCCAACGAGCTGCACAGGGCTGAGCCATCTCAGCCCCAACGGGAGAGCTAACTCCAAGTCCACAGCAAAAAGCTTGAGCTTAATCTGGTAACACACAGGTAGAGCAGCTGCGCATCGCTCCCACAGCACCCCGCAAAGTAATCTCTCAAAGAACAAAGGGACGATTTATTTCCTACTATACTCCCAACATCACGGTACTACAACAGGTGAAACTGTGTAAAATGTCCTCCCACATCACGCATTATATTCAGTGGTTTCGGCGATGCTGCTCTCAGGTTTCCCCACAGTCCGACCGCATTTCCGCCGCCGGGAGCGAAGCGGGCAGCGGGGCCTGGGGACACCGAGAGCCGCTGTTTCGGAGCGCCGCTCGCTGCCGTCTCCAGACGCCGGCCGGTGTGTGCACCAAGGCTGCCCACCGACAGCTGCCGCTTCTTTTGTTCCCGCCTATCCGTCCTTCTCCGCCGGGCACCGCGCTGGGCAGAGCGAGCCGCACTCCAGCGATGCCCCGGGCGCATCGCTCAGCCCGCGCCTGGCACCGCCGCTGCCGCCGCCTCGCCCGCACAATGGGACAATTCATCGCCATCGTCCCGCCCTGCCCCCCGCACAGGTAACGGGCGCTGCCCAGCCCGGGCCGGGCAGGCAGGCGCAGCCTCCTCCCGAAGTCCGCGGGTGACACCTCACGGGCAGCGGCAGCCGGAGCGCGGCCGCCCCCGGGGCTCGGCTCCAGCGACCCCGCGCCGCGGCCCCGGCGGCCGCCGCCGCCCGGCGGGGCAGCGAGGGGCGGTGCGGGCAGGGACGGGCAGCGCAGCCCTCAGCAGAACCTGCGCGCCCGGCCCGGTACCACCACACCCCGGAGTGCCCGGGGAGGGCCGTGCCCGGCGCGAAGGCGGCGAGGCCGGGCAGCCGATGCTCGGCAGGGTTCGTGACCGCGGCAGCCCCGCTCGGGAGCACCCACAGCGGCAGCCCCGAGGGGCACCCGGCCGGCGCCCCGCCGCCGCCAACACCGACCTCTCCGCCTGTCACATGAAAATAATTATTGCCTCGGCCGGGGGAGGGGAGGAGAAGTTAAAAGCCGTGAGGCGGAGGAGCGGAGGCCGGTGGCGGCCACCTCCCTCCCGCCGCCCACAGCGGCACACGCACCCCACAGGCAAGCGGGAGCCCCGGCTGGCCCCCGGCACCGCCACCTCGGCGGCCTGAACTCACCCATTTATGTCGAGCTGGGCTTCGCCTGGCAGCGACAACAGGCTGAAAGTTTGGGGCGGGTGGTCACGGCGAGGAAGGGGGCGAGGGACCGCCCGAGCCGCCCTGCGCCGCGCGGAGCGGAGGCGCTGACAGAGCCGCTCCCTCCTCCGGCGGCAGCCGCGCTCAGCACCCGCCGCAGCCGGGCTGCATCCTGCGTCCTGCGCCGCCGCTCCCTCGGCGTGTGTGAGAAAAAGGAAATATACAGAAATCAGGCGAGAGAAGGGGCTCAGCCTTCAGCTCCTGCAGCCACCTGGGTCCCCGCTGCCGCCGGGAAAAGCAGCCCAGGGCGAAAGCGCCCGGAGGAGCCTGTGCCGCCGAGCCGCGGGCGGGGCGGGCGGTGAGCGCGGCGGGGCGCGGGGCGGGAGCGGCTGGGGCTCCCAAGCGCGGGCAGCGAGCGCCGCGGCTGCCGCTGCTGCTGCCGGGGCGAGCGGCGGCTCCGGCTCCGCGCTGCGGGAAGTGTCGCGAGACTGCGCCAGAGCCGCTGCGCCGCCTCGGGCCGGCGGGAGAGGAGGGCGGGGAGGGCGGCAGGAAGCGGAGCCGCGCCGCGGTCCCGGCGGGGGCAGGGGCGGCGGGGAGCGGAGCCGCGGCCGGAGCGGGGTGGCTCCCTCCCTCCCGGGGCAGGACTCCTCGGGCACAGGGAGGGGACGGGGCGCGTCCTCGCTGGGCGAGGATGGAGAGCGCTCCCGGGCGGCGGGACAGGCACCTATGCGCGCATTGCTGCCCCGCACCTGCCCCGGCCCCGCACGGCCCCAGGCAGCCGAGCCCGGCCCTGCCCCGCCCCCGGGAGATGCCCCTGCGCTCTGCCCGGCCCACCTCACCCGCACGCACCGCCACAGGTTTGGGTATAGGAGCGGGGAAGAAGGAAAGGAGAAAAGACAAATAGGGAAGATGAAGAGTGCCTTTGGGGTAGTGTTGATGCCTCACTAAAAAGAGCAGCGTCGCACAGGAGCTCGGATTGTTCCTACGGCAGGAAGATGCGAAACCCCTGCTACAGTAACAGTGTGCACCGATCAGCAACATGTCTGGACAGACAGGCACGAAGGGAGGGGGGGGAGGCTGCTGCACGGGCACGTCTGCCCACAGGTAAAGACCCTTGGGGAAAAACCTACAATGGCAGCAGAGGAGAAGCCCGGTATTAAAGATAAAGTACAGGTAACATTTTACAGCACCAGCACCTTGACTGTTAGTGAAACAGTAAGTAAAAGCAGCCTGTTCTTACCTCAGGTAGTTTGTGTATGAAAACAGAAAACTGCCACTTTCCACTCCCTGCACAAGAGATTGTGAAAAAAGCTTTTTTTTTTTACCCTGAAAATTACACCAAACATTAACAACTACTGAATCAAATAACTGAATTATTTATAAGTAAAATTTTTGTGAAAACATTTATTGTCTGTAGAAACAAAATTTACATTTATTTTATATAAACTATGTTAAACATACATATAAACATACCTACATCTTACTATATATCCTTATGAACGAGGCTTTTAGATATGGAGTAACATTGTCAAAAGCACCGTCATGGACTCAAAGACTACAGACTTAAAATGCATTTGCATTTAACTCCAGCTTCAGTAGTTTAAAAATGTCATTTCTTATCCACACTTACAAATAATTAAAGGCTTCTCTAACAGTGTGTTTCCATGTGTACATACACGTACACATGCACACATTAGACAGTCCTTGAGAAACTACAGTATAAATAACATCAACAATCTATTCCTCAGAAGTGGACATTAGTTCCCCTCATTCAACTGGGAGTAAAAAATTCCTGCTATTCTTAAAACAAAACAATGAGGCTTTTTTTTATTCCTTGAAGAACATACTCTAACAACAACTTTTTCCACTGCCTCCTCCCCTCAATACTGAAGACGTGAGAAGCCAGTCACAAAATGAAAGCCATCTACTACATTATTTACAGAAAATGAAATATTAAAAAGACAACATGAGATTCAGACTACTTAGACAAAATTCAGAGCAATGAACAGTGAACAGAAGAAAAACTGCATTAAAAGTGGCAGGCTATTAAACCATGTGTCTAAATACCTACTCAAAATCCCTCCAACAAAACCCACCAGGCATGGAAGGAAGGGGCAGGTGTTATGACAAGAGTGTTCTCTGATCTCGACACTGAAAAATAATGTTCACAAAGCTCAAAACAGAACACACTTAAATGTTCATGGCTCTCCTTAAGGTCTGTTAGGGAATCAAGTGTCACAAGGAGGCTTTCAACAATCATGAAATGGCTTTTATTCTTTCTTTCCTTCGCAAGGAGGCTGAAGAACTTCTTATCTTCAAATTGTGCAGCAATGGAATGAAGTCTGTCAAGGGTCAGAGTTACGTGCAGAAACATCTTTTTTTTCAGATTCATTAGAATGCAAGTCTGAAGTCTGTCTTTTAGAGGGCTCTCCCATAAAGAACTTCGTAGATTGCTGTTCAGATACTTAAAGAAAGGCAAGAGGTGGATTTCAACACAGTATGGGAAAAGCCTTCCTTTAGGAAAGGAAGGAAATTAAAGAATCCCTCTATTTACAGTCTTCTAAGGTGAATACTGAGAAATAAGTCTCTCTTTGTTATGATCTTTTATCACCTTCTTCAAGTAACTCTCATTATCCATTTCACAGACATGGCAGAAAATTACTTTCTGACGCACAACAAGCAATTTTGAGAATTCTGCCTTTAATGCCACAAAAGTGCAATCCTGGGGTTTGGTTCTGTTTTTAAAGCAACTAAGTTCATTTAAATAAAACTCAGCATTTCAGCCTGGAGCCCTAAGGAAGATGGGAGCAGGTAAACATTACACAGCAGGTGACTGATCAGCTGGACTTACTCCTATCCTCTGCTATTAGTTACCTGAGCTGAGACAGCTATGTTCAGGTCTCAAGACCATCAATATCCACCAGGTAAAATGATTTCAAACATGCAATTAATAGTTAAGGCAGGCTTATAGAAACCTTGCAATGTGTTGCTTCTTACTGGCCCAGAATTTTGCTAACCTTGTGAACTCAATAACCACAAATTTGAAATAAGTATTTTAATCAATTTATGCAGAAATTAAATGGATCAGCAATATAAATGCTGAACATCATAGCAACTTAGTATTTCAGACACTTAAAAGGAAGACTCTAGTCATATTAAACCCATTACATTTTGGATAGCAATTAAAAATAAAATTTCACATGTGAACAACTGAAAATGACAGCATTTAACAGCCATTTCAAGCTAAACAAAACAAAGGAAATTCACATTTGTATTTTCAAAGTATAAACCAGAAAGCTAGAAAGCTCTTAAGACAATCACATTTTTAACTTGCCCTTCCAATGCAAACAGTGACAGACTTTACTAATGAAAGAGTCACTGTTTTCCTACAGAGGCTTACACACCTATTTAAAGTAAACAGTTGTTTTAACAAGAACTGTTATCAGTCCGTGCTCTCACTAGAAAGATTGCAACATACTTAAGTCTTTGTACACGTGTTTTCTACAATGCAGTCACAATATTGAAAGGCACCAGGTTATTCAAGTAAATTGACCTTTCTTCTACTTAACCCTTTTCCTTGTGCCTTCACAACCCGAACAGTAACTTTAATACATTGCCCTCAAACACTGTATTCCAGTACAACAGAATTTTCTGTGCTAAAACAATAAACAAGCTGAATTGGGTATAAGTATATACACACAACTCTCTGTAATTCACAAAGATACATCTACATAGCAATGTCTCACATCATGTCATAGAGTAGATGCTTCTAGCACCTAAACCATGAATTTTTACAAAATTCATTATTTCTGTGTGCATTTTTTAGAATGTAAGAGGTCTTATCATGACAGAATCCAAAATTATCAGTAAAAATGTTATTTGAGCATATGGGATCATACAAAAGATAAACCAACTGAAACAGTGACTACATTTCATAGGACATTCATCTTAGGACCATGGGTTGGGGGAGAACCAAAGTCAGCACACAAGTCAAAAAGCCCACAAACTTGTTTGCAATATGTTGCTCCCAGTTGCAGAAATAAACACAAAGCTAAACTGTAAAGTACAAAACAAATTAGAGATATCTAATCATGCATAGAAAAAATAAAGCACAAAATCAGGAGTCAGTCACGTGTTGAAACCTGGTTAAAGCAGCATTAACTGACTGAAGTCTGACTACTCCAGCATTACTTCCAAACAGTGTTAGCAAAACGACCATGTCAGAAGTTTCTTCATGTACCCACTTTTTCCATTTACTCAATAAAGAGTTCTCTTCCAGAATTTAATAAGAACACTGCAGGAAGCTTACAGACACAGTAGTATCCTGTTGAATAAGACAACACAGCCTCAGTAGTTTGTCTTGTATCATGTATGGTTTCATTTCTCACATCTTTTGCAGTGCACATTCAGAGCAGTGTGAAGGACTCGTTGGCTTCAGGGTAAACCTGCCCCTCTTGGCATGGCAGGTGCTGAGTGCACTCCCCTGCCAGCAGCCTGATCAGAACTGCAGCAATTCCACATTTGCTTTGGGTTGACTCATTTAACCTGTTGTTTCAGTTCCTTATTTTTATCTCCCAGTAAATCTACACAGGATGACTCTGCCAGATTAATCACTGACAGCATTAAGTAAAAAACCACTTTCTTATCTGCAGAAGGTTGCCTGCCTCTATTTGTCCAGGGAGTTCCTTTCCTTCCAATTTCCATTTTGTCTCTGGATGTTAAAGTTACTAAAAAAACTAGTTAAATTATTAATGATTGTTATTTAAACTGAAAACCTGTGTTTTAGAAACAAAACATCTGTCACCACTGAATGACCGTGACATCAATAAATGTTGCACTCTTCCTGCCTTATGCCCTAGGAACGCAAAGCAGAACACCCATGGAACTGAAGAGCTCAAGTGACAGTAATTTTAGCTGTTCTGAGCCATAATTGCATTTTCAAACAGTCTCTCTACTGAAGGCATTGTGGAAAAAAACATTACAAAAAAGCATGCAGAAATCACATCCTGGCTTTCCACCCAAAAAAACCAAATTTCCTTTTCCACAAACATACCTCTAACCCAGAACTGGAGTTCTGGTCTAGCAGCCACCACAGAGACTAGCTTGCATTCTGTATGGAAATACATCTGCCTGCATGTATTGAGGATATTGTGAATTAACTTTTTTTCTTGAAAACGAACATCTCTTAAGACTATGTGCTATGCATCTTTAATTTACTGTCAATAAGAAATCTGAACAAATCTGCAATACATACACACAACCCTACCACAGATAATGAATTAAGGCAAAGGCTATAAACAGGAAACAAAGACAATACTGTTTATAGCTGCTTGTGAAACAGGTCTGGCTATTTGAGTTTTGCACACAGCCTAACAATACTGCAGTATGGTAAACTTCAGAGAATCATTCTGAACAAATCACCAGCTATCTGCCTTTAAAGCAGTTTCAATTATGAACAATTTCTTTGTTAGAAGACACGCTTTCAGAAACTTACATTTTTTGTTTTTCTTGTAATTTAATACTTCAGGCCTCAGTTTTAGAATTCACAAAATCACCAAATCATTTATGATGAAAAAGATTAGAGAACATGTGGCTTGGTCAAGAATCTAATAGACCAAAATATAATGAGACAGAATAATTTTGAATACAGACCAGCTAATCTTCTAACAAACCAAAGCATGCTTTCAGTGCAGTTATAAGCTACTGCTACAGTACTTTATATAACTGCCTGTTACCATTCATTTTAATCAAATGCTGAAAGTTGTCCCAACATTCTAACAATTTACAAATGTATATACACATCAGAAATCCAAGTGTATTATTAATCCAAAGTAATACAAAATACTGTTTTATGGAAATGACTGAACAGAGGTGTAAAATCTATTGCACAACCTAAAAGGTCATTAATTGGAAAATCCTGAGCTAATGTGCTATTACCAAACAATTCAGGCACTTTTTTTTTTTCTTTTTTATTATTACATTAGCAATAAACTTTCAACATATAAACCTCTGGGTATAACAACTCAAGTTCCATCTGTAACATCATGCCTAGAGAAAAAGTATTCAATAAATAAGATTCCCTTCAATGACTTCCTTACTTGAGACTGGTATGCACACAGAACTAAAGGTACGTAATACGATGTTTCAATTGAATACTGTACTTTAAAAGCAATTATTAAAACTGTAAAAAAGTTCTGCAGCATTCAAAATAAAGTTATTTTTTAATCAAGAAAGTTACAGCATTAGTTCCTTTATCCTTTTTTAGTCTTGAGAAAGTTGTCAAAAACTGAACAGATGCTCCCTTTGCTGTGTTATCTGTTTCAACTTCAGAATCTCAGCTCAGTTCAGGTTTCTGTTGCAATATTTAGATTTCCCTACACAGAGGAAAAAAAGAAAATCATTACTGTCAGTTATAATAGCAGAAAAACCCTCCCAACCTTTCTAAGTTCTGTATGCAAAATGCAAGATTCTTTTAATTATGGACTGAAACAGCACAATTATAAAGACTGTATCTTAAAAGATACATACGCAGCATTATTATTTCAAATGAAATAAAGTGAAAAAAAGATGTTCAGAACTGTTCAATAGATTTTGACAAGTTTTATCACTACAATAGGCAAAATGCTACGATTTCAGAAACAGTTTTGGTTTTTAGGAATTAGTCAACCAGCAAACAGTTAAGAAGCATTAAGTTAATGCTGTTAAGAAAATGGTTGTCATACTTATTCTTCAGCATTTATTTTACTATAACTCAGACACACTCAAATTCATCAGGCATAAATAAAATAAAATTCAAAAGTCACTGATGATTCTCTGATTCAAATCATATCTAGTAGCCAGAATGTTTTAAGTATGCTTTATAGGTTCCAGACAAGAATCTTAATAGCCAATTATAGAAGAACAATGGAAATTATTGGAAATAGCCCATACAACAAAATATATACCCATTTTACAAGGTCATAATTGGAATAATTCTACTTTCCACTAATTCAAATTCAATTTAGCCTTCAGAGATAATACTTCTCAGAGCCCACGCAAATATAAGAGATGTTTACTCAAATACTTCAGTAACAAGCGATCTCTTTACCTTGTTTCAAGTGCTTGGTTTTCTTTCTGATAGTTGGGGTTTTTTTGTTTGGTTGGTTTTGTTTTGGTTTGTTTTTCACATGTGTTTCCTTAAGGGGTTTTCTTTTGGTTTGTTTTTTACATGTATGTTTCCTTAAGGGGTTTTGGGAGCTTTTTCTTCTGCCCACTGGGCTGTAAACTTGAGGAATTTTGCAAACAGCCGTAAGAACCTGTGCTTTAAGGTGCTTCTGTGCTCCAAGAGCTAAAGTCTAATCCAACTACAAATGCTTATTTATTCAAGTGTATTTACTTGTAGCTGGATAGACACAGAATTGCAAAACAAAAACTCACACAGAACTACAAGGGGCTGTGCAAGTCATATAATCCAATTCCCTGATGTCACAAGTAACTTCATACTACTTTGATCAATTCTAATAAAGGATTTAGTATGTTTTAACTACTGATCCTCACAAAAGCTGCAACATTTTATATGGCTCAAAAGTTCTTCTGCAGTTGAAGATTATTGTTGGCCCATACACTCTGCAAATCAAAGTTTAAGCTTATCAAACTGTTTTACACAAGACATTATACTATGCAGGAAGTTTTTTTTCACAGCAGCACCCCAGTGAATACTTTAAAGCACATAATTACAATAACATTAAAAAGGAGAAGCACACATGTATTAAAAATTATTAATACCCTTCTCTTAGATTAAACAGGACAGAATATTTTGTTCCACAAAGGGACAATTTCTGGTCCTGTCAGTAGGAAGAGAGATCAGCTGAGCTCAAGGCAAAAATACTGAAACAGAAGCAACCACAGAATCTCAGAGGGCATCTTTCATTTGCAGTTACACAAAGCAAGTTTCCACAGAATAAACAGGGAGGAAACAGGAGTGCACAGTCAAGTTTGCCAGTGAAGTACAAAGAGCCAATATCCCAGAAAATCCCATCCAAGTCATTCCATGGAGATTTAAAAATTGAAATGGATCTTATGAATATGCATATTTTACAAATGGCTTAGTGAAAAATAAATTAACCAAACTTACCTTTTCTTTCCTCAAAAATCCATCTCTGAATTTGTTAGTGGCAAATCCCCTTACACCAACAGAACGTAACCGCTGGTACTTAGCCTGAATATATAAACCCTTCTGCACTAAGCCTGATTTATAATGGGATTGCAAACGGCCATCTGCAAAGTTGCTCTGTAAGGGTGGGGGAAAGGAAGAAAAAAGTGTGCAAAATGAGGGCACCAAAACTCAAAAGTTCATGTTTACAGCGATACAGATGTAAAACCTCCAGTACTCAACGACAGAAGCATGCATTTGCAAGTGCACACCTTCTTCCTTTACATGGATGTATTATTCCTCAGAGCACAGGGCTCAAAGAACTGATGTATTGCACTTGCTGTTTAAAACATCTGAAATTATCTTCCTTGTAGAAAAAAAAATGCATCGCACAACATTTAACATTTTTCAACCATTAATGAGGCACATGCCATCAACAAAAAACTTCCAGACAACACCTCACTGACACCACCAAAGTCAGTGATGCCAACCTGCAGCAGGCACCCATTGAGTCCAAAGTGTCACACTAACACAAATCAGTACATATGTTCTTCCTGGAGCTTTAATATTTGACAGTCTGAAGGCATTTTCTACGCCTTTGATACCTCCACACTGGAAAACTGCAAACTAACCTACTGTGGGACTAAGAGCAGAGGCCACAGAGGTATCAGAAGACTTAAAAGGTGAAAGGCATTATAAAAACACAGAAAGGATACAGGAAGATCAACTCTGATCACAGCAGCCGAAGTTCAAAAAAGATTTTCACTACTAGGCACTCAGATCTCCAATAAAGTAGATAGTAAACATCTTTAGAGTAATAAAAACCTTACTTGTCATAATTTCCCATAGTTTTCCAACACTGCCATTTTAAGTTTTCCAACAGCCACTCCAAATTTAAACAATGGGTATTCATCTAAAACCAGAGAAAACCTTCTGGCCATAAAAATTCTTCTTATCTTTTATCTTTGAAGGGCAGCAGAAAACGAAGTATGTCATAGAAACAGCCCTTCTCGAGCATGACAGAATTCCTTTGGTGAAATGTCTCCTTTTGACAGAGCAAGGATCACTTCAAGAAAAATCACATGCTCTGAGGTTGCAATAACTTTAGTACCACTTTTTCCACCGTGCTTTCCACTGTGTGGCTAGTGAACAATAAAGAAAGAACTGTACAGAACAGAGGTTTCCTTATGCAAATGTGGAGGTTCTGTTATTTCACAAATCATTTCACCCACCTACTTTGCAGGAGACAAGTGAGAATCTGGCCCCATCATTCCCCCAGGGTTATTCTGATGGAGGACACTTGCAAGAGCCCCTTCAATGCCCATCACTTTCCTGGAGAGTATCAGAGTGCAGGCACAAAGAACTTCCTTGCACAAGGTTGTATTACATGGGTATGTGCCTGTCACAGGGAAGACTGAAGGGCACTATTAATGCTGGATTAATGCCCTGAACACAGCATTAGAAGTTCCTATTTCCCCACTTCTGCTATGGTTCCCTTGACTTCAGTGACTAGAAAGAAGGCCTTGATGGTCTGCCACTGCAATGGTATGACAATAAACCAAGGACCAGAACAAGCAAGGGATGGGAAAAAGGTGCAAGGTATTGAAAATTGCCTTATAAACAGCTTAGACATTTCAACTCAAGCATGTACATGTTCTGTAATTGGGGAGGGAAGGACACAGCAGTAGTATGAATGTAGAACAGCATCAGTTGTAGAAAAAGCTAACAGGTTATATGGCCAAATGTATATTATATATACATTTGGCAAATAGGCACCTCAGTCACACACAGCTTATATCAAAACAAGATAATCTAAAGTTTGAAAAATATAATGAATATTTTAGAATATATTAATATTCTAGAAATAAGAAAAGAGTCTGCTGAAGTGACATCCAGGTTTACATCAGGACTGTTCTATAAATAATGCCAATGACAATCCCTAGGAGCCTGAAGCTCTAAAATAAGGGTATATGAGCAAATATATCTGGCTGCACTGTGTGGCAGGGATGGAGTTAATTTTCTTCACAGCAGCATGCATGGTGCTGAGTTTTGAATTTGTGACTAAAACTGCACTGGTAACACACCAGTGTTTTGGCTATTGCCCAGCAGTACCTGCACAGCAGCAACACTTTCTCCTCTTTCCTTACTCTGCTGCTCAGCAAGGACAACAGGGTGGGCAAGAAGCTGGGAGGGGACACAGCCAGGACAGGTGGCCCAAGCTGAGCACAGGGATGTTACACACCACATGATCTCCTACGCAACAGAAACTGAGGGAAGGGGGTTTTGGATGAAGTAGCCATTGCTTGGGGACCAGCTGGGCATCAGTCACCTTGGGACAGATGGTGAGTGACAGCCTTTGCATCACTCTTTTCTTCACTACTTAAAACAGTCTTCATCTCAACTCATGAGTTCTCCCACTGGTGCTCTCCACATTTTCCATCCCATCCTGCTGGGAGAGGAAGGGAGTGGAGGAGAGGGTGGCAGCAGCTGTGTGGTGCTATGCTGCTGGCAGGGGTGAGCCACCACAGCCAATAACACACTGAACTTTTTTTAAGCACTGAATGCAGTTTAGTTTTAAAGATCACTTTGCATTTACTTGCTTAAAGGCTAACTTAGTGATTCATGATAAAGGGACATTACAAAAAAGACCTTTTACATTTTGTAAGACTTCTCCAGATCCTTTATAAGGTATTTTAGAACAGCAGTTTTTTCTTTTCCCAAAAAGTCTAGCATAGTGCAGACCATATGTTTTTTTTTTAAATACTCTGAGTAGTCATCACTTTTTGCTTATTAAATTTAAATGCCCCTATTTTATATATCAAGAAAAAATTGTGTGGGGCTTGATTTTTTTGGGAGGTGGGAAGAGGGGAAGGCAGAGAATTCTATATGGGGTTTTTTGCAAGGTTTTTGTTTCTCTGTATGTTGGTGTTCTTTTAAATAATTAGCCAAGAAAGTCCCCAGTGTAAAAGATAGTCCAGTCACCTCTATTTTACCATCAGCACAGCAAGAAAACCGATGTGCTAAAGGAATTTAAATACAAAAATTTAAAGAAATTAAGTCAAATCAACACCACTGTTTCCATGGCAATGATAGAAGTGCTATACACATAAGCAAACTGCAATACAAGTGCATATGCCATTTTCCCTATAAATATTAAAGCATCATGGGACAGATCACTGGGTACTGCAATATTCATATGTATGTGAGGTGACAACTTAAATGGACACTTTCCTGCTTGTAGAATCAGCAGAGCTGCAGGATGATGGAAATGAAAGGAGCATCAACCACCAACACTGCCCCAGGGACCCAGCAGCCAGTGCTAGATTCCTCCATCACCTGGAGGCTGACAGTGCAGAGGGGATACAGAATAACAGGCTACAACCTTCTTAGGTGCTAAAATAGTTGTATCAGGCTTTGAACACTTTGAACTTTTTAGCTTAGAAAAATTCTTTCTCCAGCAGAATAAAGACAGCAGATTTTGTTGGTGTCAGCTTAGCTATCTGACTAAGGTTGGCTGACAAGGCACACCTAAACTGAAGAAAGTCTTTTTATCCAACAGCTCTTATGTTTGGGGTGGGGGGGAAGAAGGGGAAAAAACCCCACTACTCACATCTATACTTCCCCACCTTTCAAAGTTTCATCCAAAAGTGACAGCTAATCAGCCACTGAAATTCTACTTCACTATCTACAAAACAGAAAAGGTGACTATCTATTCTGTCTATTACTTTAGTCTTAAGAATGCATGTTAAAAATCTAGGGGCAATTTCGAGGTAGAAAATTAGTGTAAGTTGTTTTAGATTTGACTTATACTTTTCTCACATCAACAACTCTAACTGGACTAACGCAGAGCATGCCACTGTCAGCAGAAAAGGAAATGTTTTGCTTTTCTGCTGAACCCAGGATACATTTTACCATTAAAAGGCATTAGTTGGCCACTGCTCTACCTGAGAAAGAAGTACAGTTGCCCATCTCTTTACCTTCTTGAGGACCCAAGAATAAAACCTCACTTCTTTCAATTTTTTTTTAATGCATAGCTAGCAGTATGCAGGGTATTCACAAGACATTATTTCCCCAGAAATCCCTACATGAATGGGTTAATGAAATAACAGTAATACACTTTTGAAAGTAACACAACCCATGTCTTCCAGCCTTTGGAAAAAGCTCAGGCTTCTGTCACATGAAGGAAAAAAGCTCAGCAGCTTGGGTTTTGGATAGATGAGTTTTCTAGCCATTGTGCAATTCCTGCATTTCTTATTCCTGACTCTGCAGTAACCTATTTATTTCAACTGCCTGCATACAACACTGGACAGCCCTGCTCAATCCACTGCCAGCACTCTCACCTACTAAAAGCTAAGCCTCCCATTATTGCAACAGAAACAATTAGGCTTTGATGACATTATTTTTCATGGCATTTAATACCTTCAAAACTGTGTGTCCTGTTATGAAGCTCAACAGGTTCAACCACCATTTTATATAACAAACATCTTATAAAAGCTGATCTGTACCTTAAAGTGCCTTCTGATGGGTCCTGCATTTTCAAGGTGTCCTCTAATACGTCTGTAGGGGTAAGTGTCACTTGATTTTGAAGCATAGTAAGAACTCTAGTAGGAAAACAGTTATAGCTTCATGTTATTAAATTATTCAAGAAAAAAAAAATAAATTGTTCAGGTTATACTAACAAATATTGAAACACAGTCAGTCTTGTAGTGTTTGACACAATGACACTCTTTGAAGGAGTAACAGGAGCATAGGGCCTGCAGTCCAGGCTGGCTGAAGGGACAGCAGAGCCCACAGAAGTCAAAGATGACACAGACTATCTTCCTGGAACTCCTTCCTCTTGGAGAGATCTAAGCAGCTGACCACACAATTAACGTTCTCCATCCCTCCCTCCCTCCCAGAACAGATGCCTCAGCTTGCATGCATCAAGTAGAGCAGACAGGCTGCTGCAGCAGTCAGGGCTTGCATCAGGGACAAAGGTGACAGGATTGGTTCTCTGGAGCTCCTGGTTAGCACATGGCCATCACCCCTTGGTGTGTAGCACAGACACACCTCCACAGCAAACAAACAATGTGTAGCACACTGAGGTCCTTAGAAAATGCTACTTTTAACTCCTTGTTTCAAGGGAGCATTTGAGAATTTTTTGCCTGCCACACAAGCACGATTTCAAAAGCAAGTTACACAGACAACTGGTATTGAAATTGTTGTGTCAATACAGTTACAGCTGCAACCAAACAGCTGTGGCTGCCCAAAACAGAGCACTCCCTCAGCCACTGACCTACCTGCACATTTTGGCTCTTCTCCAACTTTCCCTATGACACTACTTCTAGAGGAGGTCATTCTCGTCCATCATTGCATATGATCACCAATATTTACAGAAGCATTGGCATACACTACATTGAGGTCCTCTATGCAGACAGAATGAACATGCTAATGAACTCCAAGCAATTAAATAAATTTATGGTCCATTCTTGAATAATCACAGAAGCCTTCTAGTGCTGTTGAACTCTCTTTTAATAAAGGAAATGTCATCAGCTTGAAATACATTTTAAAAAGAACTAAGAAGAAAACTCTCCTGAAATATTTCATAAATACTAACCTTTAATAATAAATGCATGTTTTGCTAGTCCCAGAATTTCTGTCCTCTAACAACTACCAAACCTTTCTGGCAAAACTGCTAATAATGGTGTAGGGAGATAGGGGGCTATAAATATAATGGAATGATGTTAGAATCCAAGATAACTTTTAACTAGGATTTAAGTTAGCTTTCTTTTTTTTTTCTTTTTTAGACTATGTTATTGCATACAAGTCAACCATTCAGGTTCTTACAATGCCCTGACAAGAAAGGATTCAGAGAATAAAAAGAGAGGACAAAAGATTTTATGAAGTGAGATTAAAATGGCTTTTGCAAGAAAAAGATAGGAACTTCCCAGTTCCCTTCTTATTTGAAGAAAATAAAGACACTCCACAAAATCAAATTAACTTTCCACATACAACACAAATCAGGAAGCTCCTAGCTGAAGTACACTCTTCCTTTAAGCTGGGAATCCAGCAAGATGAAAAAAAAATTACAAAAATTTCCCACTATAGTTCAAAATAAACCCCTAGGAATTAAAATAAAGCTTGCCTTAATTAACTCTGGATACTCCCCATCCCCACTTTCCTTAAGACTAAAGTACATTCACAGAAATATCAACATTAGAACTACTTGATGCAAAGGTACAGCAAAACATTTTTAGGAAGTTCTTAAATCAGAGACTTTAAAAAATAAATAACAGAAAGAAAAAATGAGGAGGAGGAGGAATACACATGTATACTTGTGCTGATCTTCTACTTTACTCTTTAGCTGGCCTCCTTTTGTCAGTAGGGTACAAGGCTAAATGGACAAATCTTACATTCAGGCTTACATAAACAATTGTACCTTTCAGGCCTAAGTTTTTCTCAAGTTTAAGCTCCACCCCCAATTACTGAATGTTAACATCAAAAATATTATATTTTGATTACTTAACTGAAGTTTTTGATTTTCCTACTTGTCTGCAAACCAGCTTCTGAAAGGCTGACCATTAAGAGCCATTCCACCTTTAGGATGTCTTGCATTTTTAATACCTATGCTTTCACACCTACTGTTGTTCCAAATGAATTACTCCTTACTGCAGTGCAAGATTCCCTAAAAGCTGCACGTTTGCAATTCACTATTAAATACAAAAATGCAATCTTCCTGAATCTTCACATTTAGAAATAGCTCAGTGTCTTTTTCAAACCAACCTCCTTTTCATTTGCAATTACAGTATTACTGTGGTGTGCTGACCTTGGCTGGATACCAGGTACCCACCAAGCAGCTCTATCATTCCCTCCTGAGCAGGGCTGGGAGGGAGAAAATAAAATTTAAAAACCACATGGGTCAAGAAAAATTCAGTTTAATAAAGCAAAAACAAAGACTGCATATAGAAGCAAAGGAAAATGTATTTCTTTGCTTCCCACCAGCCACTTCCCAGGAAGCTGGGTTTCAGTGCACAGAGGTTGCTCCAGAAGACAAATGTCAAAATAACCAATTACCTCCCACATGTTCCTTCCTTTTTCTGAGCTTTTATTATTATTATTTCCTTTCTCTTGGCTGAGCAGAGGTCATGTGGTCAGCTGTCCTGGCTATGTCCCCTCCCACGATCCAGCCCAGTCCCAGCCCTGGGTGTGGGGTGGAAAGCAGGAGAAGCAGCCCTGCCCCTGTGAGCCCTGCCCAGCACTGCTGTGTCTCCAGCACCTTCCTGCCCCCAATGCAAGCACTGCACTGGAGGGAGGGAGGGCTGCTGTGGGAAATGAACTCCAGCTCAGCCAGACCCCGTGCAGTCGGATCCATTACTCAGCCATTGTACTTGAATCTTACTCAACGCTAAGTAATGTTTTCTACCACTAAAAACTTGTGTTCCTTCACACTGAAGGAGGCACTTTTTTATCTGCAAAGCAGCTACATTTGAGAGATGACTACATGAAAGCTACTTTTGATGGACCTCAGTTTCACAGGCTCCTGGAGCCCTCTCCATAGGGTATGAGTTACAGTGTATAAGGAATGACAACTTATGTTAGTCTTCTCCTTATTTTGCAGCCAATAGAAAAATAAGGAAAAGTGATTTAGAATTATATTGCACACATTAAAAAAGCTTTTCTGGTCTCACCAGTTCCCCAAGCACAAACACCTGGAATTGATTACAATTCTTTTGAAAGAACTTTCCACAAGAGACAAACTTATTTCTACTGGACCTAATATTATTGTCTTGCCCACTTCAGTATTGATGTACACTGCAGAAAGACAGCCTAAAGAATAATTGTCCAAAGCTAGGTTTCATAAATGCAATATTCAAGAAATGTGATATTCTATGGTTTAACATTTCATTGTCAGGAACATTTTTTAACAAGATATTTCTTGTTATTTCTGTGATTTGCTCCTCATCTTTATTTAAAATAAGTACTTTTCAGAACTGTTATCATAATGAAGATAAAAGAAACACTGTTTCAGAAACAATACCACCTACACAAGATTCAGGCATTCCCTTCGTACACTGACAACTATAATGCAGGAGAGTATTCTTTTTCTCAAACTACTTAACATTAGCTCAGATTATCTGCTCAATAACAAGGCCTTCTATTTTACCATTTAGGTAATTACACCATTATGTGCAAGAAATGTGATATTAGACATAAACTTCTTTTATGAAAAGAAAAGGAGTGGTATCAAAGTGGTTTTAGTTCAGATGTACCAATCTCTGCTTCAAAAAATACCTGAGGAAGTACTCTTGCACTAGAACTGTGAAATTATGAGTAGTTTTATTGTTGGGCACAGACAGAAGATAAAAAAGCCTCACTCAGAATTTAAAAGGGCAAGACATCACAGATTGTTAAATGTACATCAGCACAGACAATGAAGCAAAATATTAATTATACATCAACAGTGCAGGAGCTACTGTTTCTACATTTAGGCTTACCAGATAAGGTCTCCCAATAAATTTCCTGAAAGGTGGCTTAATGAACCTCATAGGCTTATGGAAACCATCAACTTGAGATGTCTGTAACTTTGAAAGACTGCAGCTTTGCTGGTTCCTGACGTGTGAGAGAGAGAGTGAGAACAATTAATACCTAAAGCCACAGCATACCGACACCCTGTATTT
Organism: Passer domesticus; assembly: GCF_036417665.1. Classification (NCBI taxonomy): domain Eukaryota; kingdom Metazoa; phylum Chordata; class Aves; order Passeriformes; family Passeridae; genus Passer; species Passer domesticus. Next base: position 15,916,387 of record NC_087475.1, on the reverse strand, counting down.
TAAACTAGCTTATTCTAGCATCTGTATCACAAAGGTAAAGCTTGTAAGTAAATTCTCCTAGGCCAATCAAGGAGTTGCCAGCCCAAGCTCAAACTGTGCCGTTCTGCCCACAATCAATTCCCCAGCAGTGCGCGGTCCGCGCTCTGCCCCCGGCCCCAAGGAGCCGGGCCTGCCCCGAACGCGCGCTCGGCCCGGCCGCCGCCGCCCTCTGCCGGAGGCAGCGCGCACTGCACCCCGCGGGCCGCTCCGGCTTCCCGGCCCGGCATTCCCGAAACACAGACACCTCCATCCTCCAGTTTCAGCCTCAGCAAGCAGCTGATTCTGGCTTTGGGCTCTTGCTTGCTTGTTCTTATTGTTTTGTTGTTTCTTTTTTTTTTTTTTTTTTTACCAAGAATATTGCTAATGCAGATGCATCCGCAAACTTCTAAATAAAGCATTTTTCATGAAAATTAACCAGCAGAAGTCAGAATTTGTATTTTACAAAACAAACGGAAACAGCTTTCATAGCTGCAAAATAAGTTCAGGAAAAAAGCCAGCAGCACACTCAATAAGCTCAGAGGCACTGCCAGTATCTCACGTGAGCTATGAAAGCCTCTCAGCCTTAGGAAAATTCTACATATCATTGATTCCATTACTGCCCCCAGCCCACATTCCCCTGACAGTGGAACCCTGACAACAAACTCCAGGACAGCCAAACAGGGAAATTTACACTTCCCACAAAAGATAAACAGGACAGTAATTGGGGAAGTGTGCTGGGGGAAATGAAGCAGGTCCAGTGAAATTTTCCTCCACTTGCTACCTTTTTTTGTTTCAAGAATCTCAAATACAAGAAATTTCTTCTACAGCTTTATAAGTCTGTTTTTCCAAACCTGTGTATTGCCATTAGTTGCCATTACAGACTGCATTTAAAATGAACAAAGAGCAGCACACGAAGAACAATCTGCATAAGAAACTATGACTACTGTGTGGATACATTTTATTACACTCTGGAAATTCATTAATCAACATTTGTTGACAAAAAGTCTCTCTCTCTAATTAACTGACCTCACAACATCAAAAGTGAAACAGGATGAGGTTAGCAGACACCTTTGGGGCAAAAACCTTTAACAAACCTGTTCGAGGAATCCATGGAAGTAAAATGCTATTCCAAAAATCTAAGTTTTCAAATTCTCCAAGAATTAGAAAAATTCCAATTATTTGCTGACATTCCACATTTTATTACCAAACCAGTAGGGCAGCATAACAATATATTTATCCTAGAATGCTTTTACAGAACTGCAAAATACCATGAGAATGTTATTACTTGGCACACTGAGGAGTTTAAAAATCTTAAACTATTTCAAACTAACTTTGTCCTCTCTTCTCATTCAGTGCTACAGTTTGTGTTTGCTTTTCATTTTTTCCCACTGCAGTTTAACCTCTTTCAAGATAACACCTCATTACAGAGTAGTTTGCAATGTATGAAAGCTGGATTTCAGCCCCAGTCAAACTTAGAAGATCTAACTGTGGAAAAGAATCACCACAAATGTGAATGTATCTGTGGAAGGGCCCTAAAATGAAGGGAACTATAGGCTTGGGCCAACAAGATTATTTGCTCATTACCTTGGAGTTACACCATCTATATGAAACACTCTCTCATCTTCATTCTTCAATCTCTCTTTTCTTCTCCTTTCTATATCATACCGTAGATCATTTGGATCTTCTAACACTCTTACAATGTTCTAGTTAAAAGGAAGGGTTGAAGCCAAGTTAGCTGCTAAGAACTGAACACCAACCTGCTTCTGTCCTTCAGGGGCAGCACCCTGTACACAACCTGTTAACATAGTTCAGCTATCTGCACACAGGACAGGTTCACATCAACCCAAGGATCCAAAGTCTAAAGCAATAAAAAGTGGTCCTAAGCAATTATCCTTCCTTGCATCATCTGCCTGTTTACAAGTTTCCAAATAACAGTGCACAGAGCACTGGAATTCTGCATGGAGTTGCCAAGGCAGAAATATTCATGTAAGTTTCAGTAAATCTTAAGAAGTTCTACTATCCTTAAACAAGGAGAATCTCCATGTAGCTGTACTGTAGAAAAGGAATGGTAATTAAATCACAACAAGCAGAGCTTTAAAGGGGAAGACAGAACATTTTATGACCCTAGATGAAAGCATGGGATAAAATACCAATCTGAGGAATTATGCGGATTTTGAGTCATTGTAACATTAGGGTAGAAGAAACATTAAGGCTTTTTGTAACCTCAGAGGAAAACCAAGAACCACACATCAGTTAAGGACTCAGTATTTGCATTATTTAAAAACAGACAGGGGTTCAAGCAGCAGGAATGATCAAACTCCAGCTACTCAGGAGAACACATCTGCATTTTCCTGCTCAGTGAACACAGTACAGTGGCATCACTGTGGTATCTGTAAATATGCTCGGGTGTGCATTTTTTCAAAATACTCAGAATTACTGCTGGTCTTCACAGCATGTAAAAATTATGTCCCAATAGCAAGAAGAAAACATTGCTCACATGTATAATGTATCTATAATAACAACTTACTGCTTGCCAAAAAAGTTAAGCAATCAAGGTACCTGGGGAGATTCAGATGGCACAGTTCGTTTGTTCTGAAGTTCTGCTAGAGACATGTCAATCCTCCTGGAACACAAAAATACTGCATAAAAACAAATGCCATCACTATAAAAGCAAAAGCATTCTTGACCAGGCTACAGAATGTGTTAAATATACAGGCATGTAAAAATTAGTAAAATGCGTAAAGTCTACTGAAGATTTTAATGCAAATAAATTAAGACAAAAAGTTCAACAATTACCTGTGAATTTCGGGATCCAGATGCGTTTTCACTTCATTTGCATTTGCACTTGACTTATCCTGAATTTTTGAGAACCGTTCATGTAGAGTTATGTCAGAAGATGCAAAATAATTTGCTGTGAAGAGATATTAAATACAAAAACGTTATTTCTAGTATTTGAAACGCACAGTGAGAAAATCTATATTTTAAAAGATTAACTCTTAAGGATACCATGACAACTCCATTGAAATGAAATTTCAAATTATTTCCACTTGTATTTTAATATACACAAATGAAAGATTAAGCCAGCCCAACCTAGAGTACCTTATTTGATAAGATTAAACTCAATTATCAGCTAGTAGTCATGGTAGTACCCAAATTACTTGAATCTATATATAAAGTTCAACACTGAACATGATACAGCTGCCTAAACACTAATCTGGAAATTTAAAGGCCCTATATGTAACTAGAGAGCTGTGATTATAGCAAAGCTCCCTTAGTCCTGTCATGTTTTCTAAACAAGCAGGCTACTCTCCCATACTAGCATAAAATCATTTTGATCTTTAATCCCCACAGTAATGCCTCAGTTATGGCCTGAGACCTTCCTGCAGTCATCCTGCACTCAACTACCTTAAATCTTCAACACACATTTTCCTTAAACAATACAAAAGGAAGCCAAAATATAAACAAAGCCAATGGCAAACACCTCAGATTTACTAGGACCTCATATCTAAACCACCAGCTTTGTGTTCAGTAACCTACATTTGTTATATATACACAAACATATACATATAGTCCAAATACTACAGCCACCTTTAACTTGATGAATAATTGTGATTATTTCCTGAGTAAATTCTTTTGATGGGTCGTTTTCAACGTTTTGTGTTACAGATTCCATGTGCTCAAACACTGGATGAAAATTTTCTTTTTTTCTGCCAACAGCAACCAGATCATGGGACATCTGTCTCTCTGTAGTGTGACTAGAAGCAGTCCTACAATTAAAAAAATGTATAGTTTATTTTAAAGCAAGAATCTAAATCTGAAAACTTGAAATAGACAAGTAGAATAAAACAAATTAAGAAGTTCATACTATTAATAAATGGGATTAAAAGAAAAAAATCTCATTTTGTTCTTTTTTTAATTAAAAAACTAGTAAGGCTATAAGGAAGAAAATCTATAATAAAATATGAAGTGAATTTCACTCTCAGGAATCTTTGTTTTTGTGAAGTATGCAATACAAAATTTGTGAATTTTAAATTTAATTCAACTAGATTATCAAATCTAGATAAAATTAAGATCTTGATAGACTACTTTAGAATAATTCTGAAAGGCAGTTATGCCCGTGTCTTGTTTATAAGGAGCTACCAGGCAATTTTCAAGAACAGTACAAAGATAAGAAAAAAAGTCTCACATCTTTAGGAACCAAATCATCACTTCAGCCAGTGAAACAGCAGTGAAACTGCTTCAGTAGCAGTGTGTGAACTCAAGAACGTGCTTACCATCTTTTTGTAAATTTGTACTCATTCTAAGCAAGTTTACACCCCAAATGGTTGCACGGCTGCTCAAAAATTATTTTGACAAGAAAGCCAACACTTCAACAGCCATACTGTTCTTGCTGCAAGGAAAATGCTTGCCATTCTAAAATACAAATTAAGAACTCTAAGAGCTCAGATAAAAGATTTTAGGATGAAGACTTTTAATTGTTCATTCTGAAAAGTGATTATGTGTGCCTGGACACACTGTATTAGAAGCACACAATACTAGAATTCCATACAAAAATTGCATCAGAAATAGCCTCTAGCAGATGCCAGAAACCACCTATTTTCCCCTAACAAACCAGGAATAAATGCATAAATGCATAAATGCAAGAAGGAATCCAAGCAACCTCGGGTTTAGATATTTGAATTATCTACCTGCTCCCCAGGTTTATAAAGAAACTATTCTTCTCAGCTGAGTCATTTCAAGTCAGGTGTTTCTTAAATGCCTAAAGTAATATGAATAATCCAAGTCATCAGCTTCTGTAAAATTAATGTTCTCATCTTTGAAAAAATAAAATATTTAGTACTTTTGGCTGCAGAAGCAAACTGTCCATACATTAAATTAGCTGTAATCAATGCAGTAGTTTCTTTGGTCTACAAACAACTACCATGTCCATTGTGCATGACCTTTAAAAACAGCAGCAAGAGCCTCCTAGATAGAGGAATCATCCTATGGGTTTGCAGCAAAACCCAACAATTTTCCTGACATTATCATTCAGGAAGTCAAATCCTCATCCTCACCCAACTGTGGGTAATGGGCATTACTCCACCTCCCTTTCCTCCTTTAGCATTAGCTCCTTATATGCAGTAAGTTGTCTTTGTAACTCTCCATTGTATTATATATTTTTTTAATAGTGCAATGAGAAGAAAATTTATATAGATGTTTTATTTGGGACAAGAGGCAAAATACCTTTAAATGAAGGCTGACAATTTTGGAAAGGAAGGTTCTCTCTTCCAAAAGCTACTATTACCAATATAAGATATTCTGGCCTGCAACAGCACGACAACAAACCAGAAAACCCTGCAAGAATCTATCAAAACCAAGCTGCTCATTATCTACCATGTATTTATCATCTAAAATTTTACACTACTGCCACTTTTTCTTCCACTGCAGCCAGCTCAGGGAGTGCTAAATGCAAACACAAGTATTACACAGAAGACATTTGTAAGCAGACTCTACTGCTTTTTAGTTCTGATGCCGCAACAGGCTGCCACTTGATTATAACAATAAATGACAACTCAGAGATCTCTCATTTTTGGCAGTTTTACAGAACTTGAGATCTTGAACATCTGAATATATGTGCTTGAGATTTATGCATTTGAAGGTTAGCTGATTTTTAGAAAAAAGAAGGGGGGAAGTCAGTTTAAAAAAATGCCATCATTTCAGATGAAAGCACAGGACTATGCTTATCTGCATTTGGGTTTTGGTCTTTTGAGGATTTTTTAAATAAAAATAACACATTGACTTATCATAACCAACTACTAACTACAGGTTTGTATCAGGCATATCTACTCTTTCCACTTCCTACATCTCCACAGAATGTTGGGTTTTTGTTGGTCGGTTGTATTTGTTTATTTTAATAGAGGTTTAATAGTTAATTTGCCAAGACAGGAAAGTTACCATTTTAGAAGAAATGAAACTAAAAAGGTACAATCATAGTTTGTCCTGGTTACCTCCTAAAGAAACCATGCTTCCCTCCAATATTCATAAACTGTAAAAAGACAGGAAGAAAGCAGAGGTGAAAGAAAACCAATACCTGTACTTGGTCACCATTTTCTTCATATCCACTTTGACTGTGAGATGTTCTCTCATACAGTTGGCCTCTGACACTTTCACATCTGAAACAGTATGACTTGCATCACGCTGGCTATTGGAGGAATCTACGTTTTTCCTCAATTCCCCGTCTTTCCTCACTCTTTCATTCAGTTTGTTTTTAAAAGACCTCAGCTCAACATCCGTTTTGGAAGAGTTAACACAGGCATTGCAGCCCTTCTTTGAGCTGCATTTAACAGGTTCTTCAACGTGCCGTTCCTCAGTCCGCCTCGCTCTGCCCCCACTGAAGTAATCCAGCTCCTTGCTGTTCCGGGCACTCTTGGAAGAGCCGTACTTCTGCTCTTCCTGCTTCACGTACTTCTGAGCTCTGTCACCTGCAAAAGGCTTTTCCCCGTTGGGGTGCCGGCGCCGCTTGTGGCTGTACTCATAGGCTACCTTTGTGACAGGCCCCCCCAAGTGCTCCCTCTCAGCCGACCGCCGGGACTGCGCGCCCGGGAATCTTTGCTCCTCCTTTTCTTGGCAGGGTGCAAAAGAACGCTCTTGCTTCCACTTGGAATTTCTCGCTACATCTCCACCGTCATACCTCTCCATTTCCTTAGCCCTTTTAGACGCGTGCCCATATTCTCTGTAATCGTGATCTTCAGGATACCTGTGTTGACATAAAGCAATTTACACTTGCACTAGAGAAGAAAGTGAGAACTTATATGTGCAGAATGTTGGACAGCAGAATGCGTGGCAAGTTAACCCATAATCCCTCGCGCCAAGGTACAGATGTGCAGGGGCTCTTAAGAGGGAAATATTATCCTCTCATACTCTAGCCAGCAATACGATTTACTTAAAAGACAAATACTTCACTACTACCAGTCGCCCATAATTAAACTACAAAGTGGCCAACGTGTTTCAAGGTGGATATCTTCAACTATAATGAAAATAGACTTTCACTTGAGGCTTTACACCACAATACCCAGGGTTTAATTATTTTATTCCTATACCTCTTCTGTAAAGAGCTCCTTGCCGTAAATTCATCAGAAACTCTTCTGGGTGACTGACCATACTTCTCTTCATGTAACCTCTGGTGCCTCAAGTCATCTTCATGCCATTTTCTTTCAAGTTTGCATGAAGCCCCTAACGGTCTGTGAAAAGGTTTCATTCCTTTTTCATTTCCAGTGACTTTGTAGTGATCAAACATGTATCTGTCCTCCATTTTGTGCTGGTAAAATGGACGATCATGCTCTTTATAAGGCATTTCCGAGTATTTTGGTGGTAACTGGCCTCTCCTATTGCTTTCAGTCCTTTCAGATGAATGAGTTCTGTAGGGCTTATGACTGTAAGCATCTTCCATGGGAATTCTTTTCAAGTTTGGTGAAGGTGACCTACGTTCATATATTCTCTGGTGGTTATTTCCATGAGGTGCAAACCTGGAATTGCCTTGTCCATACTTTTCATCTTCTGTTCTCCAAGGCATAGACTTTTTTGGGTCCTTACGAAAGCTTTTGTATTCACAGTCATAATTAATATGAGCATGCCTTTGCCTATGATGCTCTGGAGTCCTAAAAGCTGGAGATAAGGACCTAAAGCAAAAATAAAATCCACTTTGAGTAGTTCCATAAAATTAAATCAATTTCTTAATGAGAACATCTATTTCCTAAGGAACTAGGGTTTAGTACAGAATTTTAGTCAGCTTGTAAAAAAATTAACACCAAGATATCAAAGTGGCATTTTTCTGGCTGACTACTAGGCTTACTTTTACTCTGTTGAAAGTTTTCATAGTAAAAATACACACTTGAAATTGCAGCAAGTCAATCATTTTTGTCTCTTTGAAGTGTTTTATTTAAAACTAAAAATAATTTCATATACATGAAGTTTCCACTACATTGAGAACAACTGTTATACATATTTTCACACTTCTCAAGCATTCCCTCTTTCTTTTTCAGTGCAAAGAGAAAAAAGGGAAGGGGAAAAAAAGTGTATAAATACATTTAAAAGGGGAAGAAAATGCCTTTTCACGATTTCTTTGCATGCCAAAACAACCTTCCAAACTGAAAGACTGAAACATTACAAAATATATTTAAATTGTCATACAGGTAGGCTTTTTCCTGAAGAAAAAATGTTTGAGAAAGATGCTTTGGCCTTTTGGATAATTGTATGTACATGTTCACACACGTATACACACACACTTCCACACTCACTGCAGCTTTTGCAATTAAAGATTCAATTGCATCACTCAGCTCTGCATTTTCACCTACAGTTACAAAAACGAAGGCAACCTGTCAGGAAATGGTAGCCAAAATCTCCTAAAAATAAAGAAAAAACAGAAAACAGCACAGGCCACTAATGAGTTCCAGAAATAATCCCAGACATAACAGTCCTGCTTGTATTCAAGTACTCACTGCACACTCTTTACACGCTCTTTAATAAAAAAACATCAAAAACCAAGTTGAAATAAGCTACTTCCTTTGTGCACATATTGCAAATGAGCAGTTTGGAGCAAATATTTTCTCCATTTCCGCAAATGAGTTCAAACTCAGAACCACAGATGTTCCTGAAACCATAATGGCTGATTTCCAACAGCACCTACACTGTGGCTGCTGCCCCATGTTGGTCTGGTTGGGGCTTGCATTTTACTGAGAGCTGGGGCTGCCCTTACTCAAATGACATTCACATCCATCAATCTAGTATGGACATAGGTAGGATTTCTCCTATTAAAAACAAAATAAACAAAGAACGCCACACATTTTTCTGAGTTATCCAAATTCCCTTGGTCTTGGTCATCACAACTTAAGTCTGTTTTGAAGAGATACCCAAAACCAGCAGTAATTTCACGTTCTCAAAAGCTTGAAACTGTATTCCACCCTCCTGGTTTTAACACCTCAAATTTGCACTGCAAGTCTTAAAAATGAGGCAGGTAACTCCCAGCATGAAGTCAGCTGGATGTTATTCTGGTGACAAATGTCAAAGACGTGCTACTAGGCTAATGTCCAAGGAGAAGGGCAACAGCTCCCACATTTCCACATGTTTTCATTCTGTGTTATGCTGCAAGGCATGTTTAGCTGTGCTAAAGATCAGTTTACAAATCAGCCCCAAACTTCAGAAAGTCTGAGGTGTTTGAACTAGGAAACTTAAAAAAAAAAAACAAACCACCTTTTTTTTTTTTTTTAACAGTTCCTTTCTGTAGGCCAGGAGGCAAATCAAAAGTGAGTTACAGACATTCAGTGCACAAGGTGTGCTTGAGTAAAAATGACCTTAACTAGTCTGGAGCTTGGATTTTGTGCTTAAGGTAGTTGTAAATCCCAGAATACAAAAGGTGAATAAGGTTCTTGGCAGACTGCAAAAACTGAACACTTCCAGCGTAAGAGAAATTGTAATAAAATCATGAGTTGGGAAAAACATTACAGGTGTTCAGCTATACAATAAACTACAGATTACAAAACACACTTTACAAATTGCAATTCTGCACACCATTTTCTTTCTTTAATGCAAGTTTTAGGCCCTAAATATAAATCCTCACATAGAGCCAGATTTCAGAACACAAGCTGTAGATATTTACCTTGGTTTCCATCGTGGTGATCTTGATCTAGATCTTGTCATCTTCTCTCATGTGTTTATCAGTTTCTTGAAGCTGTAAAAATTATATCATTTACTATTCTGATTACAAATTGCAACAGGAAGTTGTTTTCAACAAGTGTAGTACTACAAGCTTCAAAGATAGGTGAGGTATATTTTCAGGATGTTTTACTTAAAAGGTAAACCTCTAATACCAATTTTAAGGCAAGCAAGTTAGTTGCTTATCTCAAAATGCAGTATATTTTCTTTATAAGATTTAAATATTTGATCATTGTTCCATTTTTTAATGCTATTAATGTCTATTCAACCCGCTGTTAAATGCTAATAAGCTCACAAGCAAGCTGCAGCAATGACAAACATATTAGTATGTGTTGAATGCTGTAGATGATAGAGGGGACAAATAGCTTTAAAAATAAAGTTAATAAAGGAAAATGTTTTTACATCAAGTTATATTGTGAGCTTCATATATACATATATACTGAACTTCAAATTTGTCATATACACCAAAATTCTTACATGATTGCAGACTTCTTGTAAGCTTTAACTACTCCATCAAATCTTAACTGCTAGGTCACCACATACTCCATCCAAATCAAACCAGGTACAAAAGATCTTTTTTTTTCATTGTTGTACTTCACTGTTAATAACCTACTAACTAGACACACACTAAATATGCAATGGATGCACTATGACAAATCTCCTGACTCTTGAAGGTAGCTCCCAGCAACCCTTCTCCTAAAAGTGATGAAAGAATGAAAAAAAGCCCTAGGAACTTCAGAAAAAAGTGATGAAAGTATACACAAACTCACCAGTAATGTATTGGTGAATAAGAATTAAATGATTGTTCTTTATTTAGCAAACACAAAGGATTAAAGCAGAATTACTGGGTAACTGGTTAAAAACTGAAGTTTGGACCACATTACCATGCCTACAGATTTAGTTACCACAAAATGCTTTAAAGGTCAGAAATATAGATGCAAAAACAGATCTATCAACAGCTCAAAAGTTAATGAACAACCAACCACCTGAAACTGAAAGAATACACCCAGGTCAATGCCAATCTATATAAGCTATGGTATTCTCTGTAACTATTTGCTCAAACACTCAGGGAGACAGAAAACTAGTCTGAGCTAGCAAAGTATGGCGTTTTTGACACTCCCAATGCTCAAATAATTCCTTTAACTAAATCTTTTGCCTAATGAACTGAAACTGAAACGAGAGAAAAACACTTTAAGGCACTACCTGAAGTAGTGTGCACCCACATGCCTGACCCAGCGCCTCACACCCCTCAGTCACACTGGCTGCTCAAACAAAGTATCACTCCTTGCTATACTTGACTTTTTGGTGTGATTACCTCTTGGCTGAAACAGTAGTATCTTAAGAGAAGAATATACAGCATACCTCTGCTGCCTACCCCACAGGCAGGCATCAGCCAAGTCACCTCCTAAACCAGAAACTGCTCATTAAGTTGCACTGTAAGCTAACCAGACATTTATTTGCAGGATGTAGCAATAGCTCAGCTCTGAAGAAAAACCTCTATGACTTATTTTTTAGCTCCACAATCAATCAATATTTTCATGTAACAAAGCACGAAGTTGTAATTGTTGCAAGGGACAGTGAAGCAAAAAGAATCCAACCCCCAAGTACCCCAAGGACAAGATAAAGTATTTGTTCTCTGAACTCTCAAATATTAAGTTATCACTGCCTCTTACAGCCTAAAGACATATATCTGAGGACTGCACAGCATGAATTAACCTGCTTACTTGAAGGTCATACTAGCCAAAGTTGGATATGATGCTACAATGCCACTATTCATTATTTTTCAAAGAAAAGTAATATTGTGATCAAAATAGTTTCCTTTATTTCATTCATAAAAACACATCTTACAAAACAGTATTTCAGAAACAACAACAACAAAAAAAACCAGCACAGTCTCTGGGTAACACATTTCAAAATGTGGTACTTGTCCAACAAGCTTCAAAGATTCACTACTACCATCTCTTCTGGTAAACTTTTAGAAGTGACAGTGTTTTTACATGCCAATCAAATTCTTTCTTCCTACCTTCCCTTCAGTCCTGAACTTTATTCCTAATTTTCAAATTGGTATGTAAACACCAGAAAGACAAAAGTACCATTAAACTCCACCCAACTATCTGTACAGAACTTGATCTGCCAGAGTGATAAAACTAGAAACTGAACTACCAATTCCTTATTCTTTCTGAGACTGGCTAAACAATCATCCCTAAAAGCGTGAGAAAGACTGTGACAGCACATCCTAGATCTTGCCTTAGGATAAGGAGGACTGCTGTAATTTCCAATGATGACATTCCTTTTGTTTAGTGGAAAGAAGTGCTCATCTAACACACCTCCTAAAAATGACCCACGCAGTAGGATTTCCTCATATGAAAACAGCAAACACTCCCCCCCCAACAAGACTCCAAGTGTAACACCAGAATTGCACATTAATCTATACAGAATTTGTAAACATTGCTAAATCCAGGTTTAAGTCACCTCAGCTAGACCAGCAATATGGTTCCATACCAAAAGCAAGAGTTTTGTAGGATGGTATCAGGTAGCAAGCCTGTCTGTAGCAGAATTACTTGAATCAAGTGAAGGCCCTACAGTTTCCAAGTAAGGCATCCAGGTGCTTCTGAAAAGACAGGTCGTGATGGAGCAGAGGTGCCACAACCTGGCTGCTCCGGGCTCTGAATTTCTCCAAGATGTTCTGCTGTACTTTGGGAGACACTGTCACTATGAAAATATGAAGTGTTGGAATGCATGAAATAGAAGCCTCTCAGAGAGTCCCTCAGAGAGATAAAGGAATGCAGGGATTGAATTGGAACCTTTAGAGAAACTGAAATATGTTAAGCTACACAGACATGAAGTAGAAATGTAAGTTTTAGTTTTGAATAAGTAGAAATATATCTTAAGTGCCTTAAGAGACTGTGTTAGATAGTAAAAAGCCCTAAAACCTAGTTTAAAGTTCAGTAGTAGTACCTTTCAAAGATTAACTTAGCTCCAGACAAAACGAAATATAGCAGGACACTGCATACATTTCTAGACAGAATAGACAGAACTACCTGTGTAGATTTTGTGTCAGAACTGACACTATTTTTGTACATTAGAATTAAGCTCAGATAGGTGTAGGAAGAATGTTTTAGAATTGTGTTTTTAGTTGACTGGTTGATTTAGGAGTACAATCTCCCTGTACTGGGGCGCAAAAAAAGATGTGGTAGTAGCTTCTGCTAGCTGTTACTGCTTCTGCTAGGAACATGGGGACTCTATGCCAGAAAGCTCTTAGGACAGACTTTAATACTCTGAACTCTTTACCTTGGAGGCTGATGCATTCATGCAATAAACAACTTTACAACAATCAACAACTGTCCCTGTCTCTTTAAAGACCCAAGACCCATGCATAACTCAACAATGAAGAACTATTTTTTTAACTAAGCAGCATTATTAGGTTCAGAGTGCTGCTTGTGTTTGTTACGTTACAATAAGTGACTCATTGGAAGACTTATCAGTAACTGTGCTTAGATAGTTTTTAAATATTAATGGGACTCCCACCTTTTATTTTCTTTCCCTTGACTTTTGGAACTGGACTCCAACAACTTCTCTCTTGGGAGAAATGGCCTCAAGCCTGCTACCAGCTCTCCTTTAGTTCCACCCTTGGGATATTAGTGCTTTGACAAGTACAAAATTCTTTTACAAACCTGAAAGGAGTATCTTGAGACAAGTAAATTAAAAATGACCAGAAATTGTATGGGACGTGCCAACTTGAACATATGTTCTTCCAGAAAGGCTGTAGATTTTTTACAACTTGCTCTCCTGAACAGAACAATCTTTTATCTCTTGACTTTCTCCAGCATGAAACAAGAAATCACAAATGACTGCAATCATCTAGCTGCACAGAAGGGAACTGGAGCTCTTTCTAATGCAAAGAGCCCAAAATTAGCAAGCCCCAAACGGCCAAACCCTGCAGGTAAGAGCACAGACTGAGTAGAAGCAGTTAACTCTCCTGGAGCAGACTATAAATGTGTGCTTTACATGACTTTTTGGTGCCTTCCATCATCACATGGAACAGATAATGGAACCCTGTTCAGGACACACAAAGGGCAAACCAGTACTAATAGTCATCACCAGGGAGCTGCTCCTCAATGCCTTTCACCTACAGTGCCAACCCCCAGCCCTTTTGGAGGGATTGTCTGACCACCACCACAAACCTTTCAGAAGAAAGAGGGACAAGCAGCTCTCATAGGCTGGGTCCCATGGCTGACAAGAAGACTGACACTTGTAAAAACTACCCACATCACTATTCTCTCTCTCACTTCACCCAAAAAAGATAAGAAGCAGCTCCAAGCTTTTCACTGACTGCCTTCTAGGTGGGGATCAATCGGAAGCTGCAATGACACACCGAAGTCTGTATTGCTGCAGTGTCTGTCAAGAAAGGAAAACTAGGAATTGAGACTCTCAATACCAGGACAACTATGTATTTGACAGAAATACAATCAAATTAAAAGCTCAGCCGCAATCCAGACTTCAAGTTGGGGTTTTTGTTGGTTTTTTTTTAGGTCTGCAATACAGAAAGTCATTTACACCATCGTTAAATGAAAAGTATAGAACTGGCAATTTCTCCACTGTGTAGGTTATAAGAGCATGATTCCCATGCAGGGCCCCCTCCACCCACTATCCAAGCAGAACACAAGCCTGGCATGTTCTTGCCCATTCATCTCTGAGGCAAATCTTATCACTTCCAGCACCAAACCCTCAGGAAAAAGTATACAAGCAGAGAAACATCTCCCAGCAAACCAGTCTCAATGTTTCTGAACCTGCAACAGGATTCCTGTAGTCAGTGCTTCCTAGACAGGCTTCAGTACCAGCACATGGAGGTGACTCCCATCTCAAGGCACACCACCTCAGGGAAGGACATGCGTAACAGCTTTGAAAGCTATGAGCTAGAAAAGCTAAGTCAAGTTTAAGTCAAGGGCACACACCCAACTGAGTCAAATGAAACTTGGCTGAGGGATTTCTAAACCATTCCCTCTTTTAGAAAACACAGCAGGTAACAGATCAATGCAAATGACTGAGAGCCAAATTTCCATCCTCGGTTCTCTCATAGGTCTCCAATAGTCAACAATGGCTCTTTATGATTACAGATCCCTTCTCCTGGGCTTTTATCACTCTTGGAGCACATTCCACCTCTCCATGGATGTTTTGAATCTCCACAATATTCTGTGGCAGGTCTGAGGCAACTGCAGTCTCACAGCCTAAATCCTCACCACCAACATCATCAGGGAGACAATGCTTTATCTCCCCCCTCCACTTTTCATGCCATGCTACATTTAAGAAATTTACAGACGTGGTCCACAGCACCTCCCCAGGCAGCTGTGGCACAGCTGGGAATGGAGGGCAGCAATGGCAGGAGGCAGCACCACACTCCTGCTGAACGTGTCACCCTCAAAGTGAACAGCTCTGAGGCTCCAGTTTCTCTGATGAGACACTGGGCCTCCACAGCAGCAGAAGCACCCCTTCAACCTACCCAAACCACATCCACTGTGGCTTTAGAAGTTGTCCTCCTGCTCAGCTTTATCCTTGTTCTTCGGCACAAACTGGGGAAGGCAGGCTTTATGCAGCTAGGCCAGTGCCAAGGACTGTTAACAGACAACCAGGGCCTCAAGCCAGTGAGGTGACTGTGCCAGGCAGGGGCAGCACCTGGGGACTGCTCTCCTCTGCTTGCTACACAAATAGACAGAGATAAAAAAATTATTGTTCCCCCTTACACTCACAGCAGGATGAAGATTTACTACAGAAATTACAGGCCTAGCTCAAGCATAGAATTTCTTAGTGGACCACCAACAAATTCTAAGTAATTGCTTGAAACACAGAAAATATTCCCCCGTGCCTGCATATTTGAGCAAATGAATAAAAATAACTGAGTAGGTCTACAGAGCATATAACTTTTCAGTGAATTCTCATTTAAAATCGACCCATTTAATTACACTAATTAGCAGGCAATGCCTCACTTTTGCAAAAGAACAGATTAGAATGCCAACTTGGAAAGACTGAGCAGGATAAATCCCTATCACATAATAAATAAGGTATTTCACTCTCAAACTACCTTTTTTACACAAAGAAAACCCAACCCATAAATATATTAGTGAGCCATTTCTATAATGTGTTGAATCAGAAGCCTTTAACACCTGTTCAGTACAGAACTTCAAACCTTACAGCACCATACCCAGCCACATCTGCTAACCAGTTTCTAAGGGCACACCAAAAGCATGTTAAATCTGCTTGTGTCAGTCCCAGAGATAGACCATAACAACTTCCTGCCCTACTGAAAGCTCTCCAAAACATACAAACCATGGTGTAAACCTCTGCTTTTTCACCTTGGCATCACAAACTACCAGAAAACCAAAATAAGACCCTTCTTTATGCCGAATCAGTGGTGCTGCAGAGCAGCATTGCCAGGAGGCTGGGAAGTCCAGGCTGCCTTCCCCAGTCACACCACAGAAATGCGTCTTTGCTGGAAGACTCAGACACGCTTCCTTCCTTCCCTGCAGACAGCAAGCACCTGCTGCCACCCGAGAGGAAAAGCAAAGCTAACTGTGTGCAGCCACAGCCCTCACCAGCTTGCCTGCAACACCAACCCAGCCTCTGTTACCTCCTGAGAGGTGAACACCCACAAGCCAAGGCTGCACCAAAATCAAGCCCATCTTGTCCCAGCACAGGCACATGGAGAGTTGGTTTGATGACTCTTACAAAAGCAGTGGCAGAAATACCAGTTATTTTGCTGAAGGCAGATGTGGAGGAGTACATGGACACTCAAGATAGACAGCGGTTTATCAGGATAAGAGGGTGTGTCACTAAAGGAAGTTAATTAATTTCAGTTCACCTCATCAACACCAATATTAAAATCAAAGGGAAAGAGTAATCTGTGTCCTCTGCCCAGCCCTGTGTCAGGCTGCCACAACACAGCATCCTTCACCAAAGATCCTTCCATGCCTTTTGCATATTTCTTCCCCTCCCTTCCTGGCATCCTCTTCCCTGTTCTTCCTCCAGCCATCCACACCCAGCAAGACTTTCACAGAAGATTCACTTTTCCTTGAGGTTCACAAACACACAAAGTAAGCAGGCAATTAAAATCTCCCAGCAATTTGAGCAGCCTTTGTTTTGAACCCTTATAACTCTGGAATCTGAACTATATTTATGAGGACTTGAGGCATTTAAGAATGGCAGCAGAAATTAGGTGTTGCTGTCCTAGGTGGAGTTGAGCCAAGTGAGGAGACTGCTATCACCAACTCCTTACGAGACGTTACCACCCACTCAGATATGTATGAAAAAATTGTGCATAATCAACTAAATTACTTAAAGAAGTCTCAAAAACGCTCAGATTTGCTCAACTCAGCATCAATTCATCTTGCTTTGGCTTGACTCAATCCAGAAAATAAACTAAACCAAAGACATGCTGCAACGGAGCTATGACTGTTACAGAAAACTGTTACCGTTCTAAGTTTTTATAGACTTCAACTGGTGTGGCTCTGCGTGTGACAACATATAAATTACTGGAGACAGGGACTGTTGGTATTTATGCACTGCTCACCTCCAAGGTGTCCTTACAGTAACAGCGAGCAGCGACCTGAGCCCTGCGGTGCTGCTGGCCCGGAGGGCTCGCAGCAACACGGCTGTTCTGGAACAGTCACGGCTCGGGGGCACGGCCGGCAGCCCCGCGGCCACTGGGTGCGTGCCCCTGCCCTGCGCTTTGTCCCTGGCCCTCCCAAAGCCCCCGCGCACCGCTCCGCCGCACACACAGGCACACTCCGGAGCTCCGGGCTGCACACTCCGGGCGGTGCAGCGCAGTCCCCGCCGAGCTCCCCTCCCCGCAGCTCCGCTGCCAGCGGCCGGGGAGCGAGGGCGGCAACCACCGCTCACCTCCCGCGGGCCGAGCTGGGCCGGGCCGACCGCCGGCCCTCGGTGGGCGCGGCGGAGAGCGAGGGAGTCCCGGGTCCCCCGGCCCGCTCCTCCCCGGCGCGCAGGCGGCGCTGACGGGGACAATGCCCGCGGCTCCCCCTGCCCGCGGCACCGCCCCCGGCCCCTCGCCGGGCCTCACCAGGCCCCGCCGCGGCCGTGGTGCCGCCACCGGCCCAGCACTCACCGCCTGCGGCGCCGCTCCCGCCGCTCCTCCGGCCGCCGCCGCTCCGCCCCGAGCAGGTGCCCGGCGAGCCGGCGGGGCGGGTCCCGGCGGCCGCGCCGGCCGCGGCTGCTCCGCACGGGCGCGGCGGAGAGAAAGGGCGGGCGGGGGGCGGCCCGGAAGGGGAGGGGCGGCGGGGCCGGGCGGGGGCGGCTCCCGCACCGCCCTGCGACCGCCCCTCGCACGCCGGGGCCCCTTGCCCGCAGCCCCGCTCGGGGTGGGCACTGCCCGGCTGGGTCCGGCCGCGGCTTCCCGGCCGCCAGAGCGCAGAGGACGGGGTGCACTGGCCCTTTCCGGGTGTTAACTTCTGAGCAGCCCCTCCCCTGGAATGCCCTGTGGGAAGCAGAGCCCCAGAGGGTCAGCCGTGTCCTGGGGCACGTCAGGGACAGCATGGCCAGCCAGGAGAGGGAGGATCTGTCCTGCTCTGCTCTGAACATAGGCAGCCTCATCTCGAGGGCCAGGGGCAGTTTTGGGCACCGCAGTATTAGAAAGATATAAAGCCATTAGAGAGTGTCCAGAGGAGGCCTACAAAGATGTCAAAGGGTCTAGAGGAGAAACTATTTAAGGAGCGGCTGTGGTCACTTGGCTTGTTCAGCCTGGAGGAAACCTGGTTGTGGTCTACAGCTTCCTCATGAGGGGAAGTTGGAGGGGCAGGCATTGATCTTCTCTCTGTGGTGACCAGTGTGGCAGGGCCTGGGGGAATGGCCTGGTGTTGCGTTAGGAGAGGTTTAGGTTGGAAATCAGGAAAAGGTTCTTTACCCAGAGGGTGGTTGGGCACTGGAACAGGGAGCCTTGGTCACAGCACCAAGCCTGACAGAGTTCAAGAAGCCCAGGCACACGGTGTGGTTGTTGGGGCTGTCCTGTGCAGGGCTGAGTTAGACTCAATTCTTCTGGGTCCCTTCCAGCTCAGAAGATTCTGTAGTTCTGGGACCCTTCTCACTGCCCCTTGGGCCCAAGGAGCAGCTGGCAGCTCCTGTGCAGGGCCAGCAATGGCCAGAGTGGGGCAGGCCCCAAGGACCTGGGTTTCCTGGGCAGGCATCACTGGTCTTGGCTGCACTGTAGTGGGTCAGGCAGGAAAATCTGGACTGAAGCCTCCCTGAGGCCAGACAGGTCTGTCCCTGCAGCTGCACCCACTGTGGTGCTGCTCCCAGCCTGCAGGTAAAGCCGCCACGGCTCCCTTGTCCCAGGCTGCTGCTGCTGCGAGGCTCGAGGCACGTGGCAAGGGGTCAGGTAGTGCTCTCCAAGACTTTTTGCAAGTTCCTGTAGCTCCCATCAGAACATGCACTAGAGAATGGCAGCGCTCTCCTTGCCTGGGATCGGATCAGTCCCAGTGGCGTGAAGGCCCTTTAGGCTGCTGGGATGCATTAATTCCCTCGATTGCCAGTCCTGATAGCCAGCAGGCCCAACAGGTTTGGTGTCAGTTTTTCCTTCAGGAGCTATAAACAACAGAATGACACAGTGAACATACTGTAACCCTTTCAAAACAAAGTATCTTCTTCTGCCTGAAAACCACTCAGAAATAAATTTATAGATCACACAAAACCAAGACATTGATGCTATCTAGATTGGATTGGTGTCTGAGGCTGTTGGTCAAGGATCTTGAATACTACTTTGGTGTATTGCCAGATCAACTCATTAATATAAATTTGATTCAGCACAGATGCAGGCACACAATTTTGTTTTAGACCAAGCATGGTTTTGATGTTGGTTTTGTATTTTTACAGGAGCTAAAGGAAGATGGGTGATACCTGATACAGTATCATTACAACTGCAAAGGCAGGCGATATCTGATCTGGTGTAAAGCTTACCCAGTTAACCTTGTCAACATTTTTTTAAACAATCTAATTTAAGCCAAAAAAAGAACAAGACTCATCACTCTGTGTTACACAGTCTTGACATTTTTGATCCAGCTGAGAGCAATAGTGTTGCATTTACTCTGTCATCACACCATGACCTAAACAGGGTGAAGTTATAGAGAGTGGAGAGGAAGGGTTGCTTGCTCTTGGCCCCCCTCAAAGGGATGGTCTCAGTTTCCTTATTCTGACGACCAGTGTGAGCTGCCAGCTTTGGCTGTCCTTTGGACTTTTGGCTGCTGACGTCTTCCTGTCCTCCTTTTATAGCACTGATCTTTCAGCAGTGCATTATCTTCAATTTTCTGTCTTCTCAAGCCTGGGAGGTAGGTGGGACTGAGGGATCCCTTGTCACAGCTATCAATCCATTTGCTGTCTTTGTCTGCAGGATCCTGCTCGGTTCTCTGTGGACTCAAACACAAGGAACCCCACATGATTTCTATATAAAAGAATTTCCTGCATTTACCAAAACACTTTGAAATTATCATATTAAATTATAAGATTATTTTTAAATTTAGCTGTAGCATTCCCTCAATTAAAATGGACTGCAGAAGATTTACTGACCCATAGGGCACAGAATTACAGTGACAAGCTGCACCAAAAACCACTTGCTTCCTCTTTGCCATGCTGGAATTTTTGTTAATAGAAGCTCTGTGAGCTTTAGATGGAGAAAGTGAGATTGAAGCAGAGAGATGCCACTGGTCTGCACTTTGCCAAAAAACCTGGTCCAGCCTGGGTGGCTCCACCAGATAAGGTGGAGTCCCAGTTTGCCATAGATAGCAGTATGTGGGATAATCACTGTATAGGCAGCCACCCTTTCATTATCAAGATTCAGAAAGTCGAACTAACAGTAAAAAATATTTGGGTTTATTCACTGCTTCAGCTGGTGAAATGGTTTGCCAGACCTCTGCATGGCATGTAGGGGGCTGCCTCTGCACTGAGGCTTAAAACTAAGCAGATTTGAAACTAAAACTGAGCTCTTGCTACAGACACACAGCCTGTGTGTGCATAGGGTAATCTTCTACATGACATAAAACATATAACCAGATTTCATTATCAACCTATCTACTTGATGTTGCCTCAGATGGTCTTGATCCAACTCGTATTTATGGACAGTAGGATGGATACTATCCTGATGGATAGTAAGCACACAAGGATCTCTGTGGTTAGGACCATGTAGTCTAAGTAAAAAACAACTTACACATACTTTACAAGTTAAATTAATATTTAAATCTGTGTCTATTAGTAGCTCCACAGCATCATTATTCTCCACCTCTAAATTGGGAAGGCTATTCTATTGCACAAGACTTGGCAATTACTGCTTATTAAGACTAATTATTTTAATCTATTTCCATGTTTTATTTCTAATTAAGTATCATTAGAATAGAGAATCACTTTCATATTCCTTTAATGCTTAATTTAGTAAACATTCCCTTTGGAAAGAGCGCAACTGTGGTTTGCATGCTAAATACTTGGAAATGATGAATGGAAGTTACCTAAAATTCAAAAGCAGGAACTAGCCCTTGACAGCAGACAGGTCTTATGGATCTGTTCTTTCAAGGAGGCATTTAATTTTCCACATAAAATGTTACTCTTGACACTGACCTTTGCTGAACCATATTATGCTAATTAAAAAAAAAAAAAATCTCCTTGATTGCTGGCAAGGTCAGGCACAGAAGCAGGCAGAGAACAAGGAAAGTGCTCCCCAGGCTGTGCTGGGAAGCATCACCTGGACTTTGCTGCAATTCCAGGGCTGACCACCACAGCAGCTGCTGCTGAACACCTGCTCTCCACTGAGGTGCACAGAGAAATTACATGAAAATCTTGTTGTGGAAAGGTTTGGCTTGGTTGTCATACACAATTCGTCGTTGTGTCTACAGACAGAGCCTGTAGATAGTGGCAGTTAAAAGGGAACAAGCATCTTGAACAGTGAGAGAGGGTCTGGTGGAGTCAACACCCACAAGATGATTTTGATCCACCACCAAGAACTGACTGCTGTCCAAGGTTAAATCATGGTTTTACCAAGTAACCTCTCATAATACCTAAAGGGAAATGTTTTCTTTTGTACCTCACTGTCTTGTTATGCCTCCTGATTAGGTTTGCATGGCTTCATTAACTTGGATCTCTGCTTTTGAAGGAGTTTCACATTCATGTTTTCTTCTGCCTCTCATCTATTCCTACCCCTTAGTGCAATCAGGGCTTTTTATATCAAAATGCTTTCACTGAACCACACAGTCTCCTGTTATGAAATGAGAGTGAACTGCCTAATTCTTTGCAGGCATATTGGTTGTTTGCTTCTTCTAGTGGTAGTAATTAAAAAATATTTCTATCATTCAGTAGAACAAAATTAGCTAAACATTTAAGTCCCCAGCACAGGAGCATCAGCTCTTTCTCCTCATTTATAAAAAATTAGACACTGGGGTTTAAGTCTATTCCTGAGGTTATTTGTCAAAGGAACTTCAAATCTCTAATACCTTATGCAGAAACTTCAAATCTGTAGTACCTTATGCAGACAAGACAAGAATATGTTCCAGAATGAAGCAATAACACCCAAATTCAGTCACAAGAACTTTCTTTATCAGTTTTCTGTGGACACTTTTCCAGTCTAGGCTCAAAGCAATAGATAACAGCTTCCTCATGCATTGAGGAAATACATCCTACATTTTTAGCCTCGAAATTTAAGGAAAGCTGGAAAGTAATTGTTTAATTAAAACCTGAAGGAATGTGAGAGGATGACTAACTGCATGACTTGGCTCCGATGGCATCACCAATTTACTCTTCAAAGAGCCTCCAGCAAGCCTGGGCTCTCATGACGTAACAAAGCCAGTGTTTTATTTATAAGGTTGTCGTGGCTCTGCTGTAACAACACATGAAAATGTGCCATTGCTGCTGGGCATACAGCCCGTGTGAACTTGGTAGGGTGTTGGCAAAATACCAGTGCAAACAGTCTCAGTGTATGAACTAACACCAATGTGTGACATAAATGCAGTAAGAGGATTTTAAAAACAATGGCTTTGAGCTTATCATCCAAGAGGCCAAAGCAGATGAATTTGAGGAGGAAGGCAGAGGTGCAAAAAGGCTGCAATTCTTTCCTTGTGCAAAAACCAGGTCTTGGAAAGATGACAGAAGAAGAAATTGCAGTAAAACAGCAGGATGAAAATCTGACTGAGGAGAGAGAAAATTTCACACTATCCAGCTTGAGACAACATTGTGGGCATGACTGATACTGATTTGCCTTAAGAATTTTAATAGAAATTATGTGGTAATAAATATGTGCCAAGTGTCTTAGCATTCTTCAGTGACTGTGACCTTCACCCATTCATCAGCTCATTTATTTGCTAAATCCACCAGCAGTTTCCTTTGCTACAGGACACCTGCCCTAAAGCCCAGCACTGGCCCAAGAACATTGGCATAAATTAACCTTGTAAAACTGTAGGTTAGAAATACAAATACTGGTTGCTTGCCAGAAGGGAAGAACTACTGACCCAGTCTTCAGCTGGGGAAGTTTTAGCCACGTCTGACCAGGACTGTACCTGCTGCCCATGCCAGCAGGGCTTCAGTGCTGGCCCAGACACACTACTGCACACAATCAGTCTTTGAAAAACTCCTTGGACTTCTGTTCCTGCGCCAGCTGTGGTGTGGGCAGTCTTTGTCCAGGAACTGAGAGAACAAACCCATTTCAGCAGGCAATGGCCAGAATTTGTATTTGTTTGAATTTCTGTATTTAAACTCATAAGAGGTCTAAGGAAAACAAAACAAAACAAAAAAGTGAAAAATATTCCTGATTGAGATTTCACACCAGGAAAATTAGAAGTCACTCCATAGAATTTAGTGGTATAAACCCCCACAGCTTAGCATGTTTAAGGTGCTAAAAATGATATTTCAGACAATGCTGCCATCTGTATTTCAAAAGAGAGGTTACTCTGAAAAGGGATGTGTGTGCATGTTAATACAGGGTTACAGGTATTGCCCTGATCCTGCTTATTGTGCTCTTACTGAATTTGGTGAGAGAAACTATTATTTCTAGACAAAAAAAAAAAACAAAAAACCCAAAAACAACAACAAAAAAACCCACCAAAAAAAAACCCAAAAAAACCCCACCCCAAACAAAAAAAAAACCAAACCAAAAAAACCAAAAAAAACACCACCAAAACCAAAAACCAACTGATAAAGTAATTTCTCAGATTCTGAATATCTTTTACATAAATTTTTTTTCTTCAGTTATGCAGTTTTATGTCCCTTGGGTCCTTTATTGTACAATGTCAATCACCTACAATTGCAGTGGACTTCAAGTTATTGTCGTGGGCACAGCAAGATCTAAAGTGATAACCAAAGCTGCTGGTTTAAGCTATTAATGTAACTATTAAAAAAAGTTATTCTTAGAGAAAGAACTTCCTGGAACACACAGTTCATTGCTTATTGCTCCTTCTATTCCTTGGATCTCTCTGCTGCATCATAGTTGGTTTTTCTCTGGAAATCATTAAGGCTTGATTATAGCAAGGATACACATCTATTTTCGTAAAGCTCCCAAGTGAACATGACATGCCATCTTCCAGAGCCTCTATTTTGATCCTGAAAATTGCAGGCCTCAGGTTATCATCAAACCTACTAGATTAAAAACATTACTAAGCTCAGTCTTGAATAATCAAAATGCTATAAAACATATACAAGCTGCAGAGCAAACAAGGCTGCTGGGAAGAAAACAAGTATCTAAAATTCTGATGATCAAGAAACCATTTTCTTATACTTTAGGTAATCAGTTTTAAAAGCTTAAATGTAATTTCTCTTAGAGTTTCTGCCTGCAGTTTTAAGGACTTTTCCACTTCACATGCTTCAACAGACATGTTAAACTGGAGTGAACAGCATCACCTACTCCTCAGCTGTAGGACATCATAAGGATATGATAAATGATTGATGGGATAAAAAAGTGGGGGAGAAATGAACATTCTGGCTCACTGTGTTCTGGACTGGCATTATTGCACTAACAGCAATAACAAAAATGTATCTGAATATCTAAAGTTTTCTGTTATTTTTAAGTGTATGTATTCTGGAGAGATTGAATTTAAACCCTGCTTTCCTCAAGATTAAAAAGAAAATCCAGAGAAAATTGCATTCAGTCATAACATACAATATATTTTCCAGATTACAGCATTGTGGCTCAGCAGTAATAATACATTTTTCAGAATTTCATATTGATATTGAAAATCAACATCCATCCCTAGTGTCAGATAACTGACACTGCCCCTTTAGGTCTCTTTGTGCACCCATAAACAGTGGCAGCACAGGTGAACCACCACTCTCCACGCTGGTTTTGGAGGCAACCAACAGCCTGAGCAACATTATCTGAAATGAAAGCAAATGAAGAGACTTTTTTCAGTTCCCATCTTGCTCCTGAACAGGGAGGGAGAAGGGAGAAGTAAGGCAGAAGTCCCACAGGTCACTAAATCAGGAAAAGGAGCAGCATATGACCACTGATTCATTTGTGCCGCTTACAGCACTTGTCCCTCTTGTGCAGGACACAGGCCAGGCTTAGAGAAAACAAGATATAAACCTCAGAGTCTAGATTTCAGCTCTTGAATATTGAACTACCTACATTTTAATACAGTTTAAACCTTAATGAGAAGGATGTCTTCCTCTAGGGTTTCCAGGCTGCTGTGCTGCACTGAAGCCCAGTTATCCTGGGATGTCAGGCTTCTCCAAACAGTGTGATCAATGCTGAAAGCCACTTTGTCACCCTGACCAGTACAAGGGCTGCAGTGTCACACTGACAATGCCTGGAACAGGAGTAGGGTGGTGGCAGGGACACCTGAGCTGTAGTTGCTGTCAAGATGGGACTGAGGTGGGGTGGGAAGCAGGGAAAGGTGATGCTCTTTTTATGAAAGGGGGAAGATCCCCACCCTGCCAGCCAGAATACCAATCTGTGCTATTTCTGCAGCTTTCTGCACACATCTCATTAAAGGAGAGATGATGATGAACTCTGCTTCTAGCTGTTCATCACCAGATGAAAATACAGGCTGGGGGTCCAGATCCACCCCTCACTGATGCAATTTTTTGAAATTAACTCCCTGGGGAGACAAGAGATCTGGTCAGAGCCTTCACTGTGGTCCAAGGCAACCTCTGGGTGCCATTTCCCTGGGCAACACTATGTAAAGTGCTGAACCTAATCAGAAAGCTACTGTGATGCCCAGTTACCCCACAGGTAACAGGTGTTATTTACCTATTAGAAACTTACTGATAGTTACATAAAATACCAGCAGAAAAGCTCTACAAGGACTTGTGTGAATCAATAGTGATCCTTCGCTGCAGTTGCAAGACCACTGACAAATTCAAAGTAAAGCTCATTGCACAGTCTTGATTCACAGCAGCAAACACTGGGATGGTGCTGCTATGAAGAAGTTATATCAGTAAAAAAAAAAAAAAAAAGAAGCAATTTAACCCCTCAGCTGAGAGTACCTACTCCAGATATTCAGCCAAATTTGAAAAATTACATTTGAAAGCGAATATAAAGGTAAATATGCAATTTCTTCACAAATATTCATCCTTCATACTGTTTCCTTCAATCTTAGTAAATAATCAAGTGGACAAATAACATGAATGTTTCAGAAGTCAATATAAATGAAATTAACTGTCACCATGGAAAGTATTATGGAAATATACTTAATCATAAAATTAGATTGTCTTATTTGCAATTTTGACTGAAGTGATGGTTTAAAAAAATATTTTTTAAAATCTCCTCAGTATTACACTAGAGAACTATCAGCAGCTCCAGGCTGGTCACGTTCCAAGCAGCAGTGTGTGCACAGAGCTTGAAGACAAGTTCAGCATTTATGTCATGGGCACTCTTACAGAACAGCTCTTGCACACTAAACAGAAGTGTCTACTTACCACAGCTCTCAAGCTTTCTTTTGCTTATTTTCTTTGCCAGAGAGCAGAGGCTGGGGCTGCAAACTGGCCCTACACTGTCACCAGCCCTCTGGATGCCACAGTTTGGAGTCCTCACTTTAAGGCTCTTTGGCCAGCAGCCTGCATTTCCCCAGTGTATTGGCAGCACCTCAGAACGCAAATTAATATATGGCAATGGGAACAATGGTGAAATATTCTGAGGTTTTGACAACCACTCCTTCACTCAGCATTATACCCTCCTTCAGAAAATACCTCAGAACAAATTAACATACATGTATTTTTAAATCAGTCATACTGTTGTGGGAATAAAAAGTGCTAAGAAACAAGTCAGATTCATAAATGAAAATGTATTTCACCTTTATACATGCTATACAGGTCATGCAAATACAGAAATCTACAGGTTATACAATGACACCATAGTAAAATATAATATGACATTTGTCAAACACAGTGTATTACAGCAAAACAAACTGTTTCTGTTTGTTTATTATTTAGGAAATAGATGAAGGACTAATTTGGAAGACACAGTACCATGCTACAGCTTACTGCACAGTCAAAAGAAAGTATTTCTTTGAAGTACACTAACATAAATAGAGCTGGGTTGTTGTAGGTATGATTTTTTTTAGGCATTGCACATCATGTCACTGGTTACTTTCCCACTGCTGACTTTTAAGAGCACAAGAATGGTGCTACAACTGAGGTCAATCTATGCTGTGAACTCTTACACATGGAAAAAAAAGAAGGAAAAAAAAGCCAAACACCCCCCCCAAGTTTTCACATCTTTTGTGTTGGTGTCCAAATAGAGTTGTATTTATAATTTATTCTTATAAGGGACTGGACAAAATGTCATCAAAGCAGCACCTGATCTAGCATAAAGGTTCACCAAGAGAAACAAAGTTAGCACTGTGCAGCACATGACGTCCTGACCTCGTACACCTCGACGTGGGCTGTTCCATAGAGATGTTTACAGAACGTTAAGGGCGCCCAGTGTTCCCGACGTGCATTTTGGCCTTTGTGTTTCTGACACTCACATATTGTTTTGCTGCTGACCAAATCCCATTTTGTTGAGCCTACAGGAAGACAAAATACTTCTCTGTGTGATAGAAAGCCTGCTGGTATCAATCAAGTGTCTGCATATTCAAAGGTTAATGTGTCACCCTCCTGATCACTCACTCGGATCTACTACAGCTATACTACACATATATTAAGGGGTTATACTTGGCATTTTGCCTACTTTGCTTACAAGTGTTACACAAATATGATTTCAAACACAGTTGATAGTTGCTCCCAGACTAATTAATATTAACTGGTAAGTGCCACTAGTGACTAAAAGTGTCAACATAATCATAAAGGGATAGTTCCCCCACTCCACAGTCAATAAGAAGGCTCTTTTGATTCCAGCAGCTATGTGTTTTTCAAGCCTCTTCAGCTACAGTTTTGAATTACACACCTCATAAAAGTTGCCAATAACTCCTTATTAAAGACAAAAAAAGATAGGCACAAAACTAAAGTACAGTATATTATTTTGTTTCAATGCACTGTGGGCAAACCCCATCATTATTTACAAGAAAAAGATGTCTAAATGGATGTATGATCAAGCTTAGGAAGGAATTATTTAAAAATAAAATGCACAGGTAAAAATCACAGTGAAGTGTTGAGATGAATTTTAAATTAAAGAAGAAATAAGTGCTTTATTAGCAGCTAAAGCTCAAATTCTAATGCACGCTCTGTCTTCCCTGAAAATCAAGGCTCTAGATCATTGGTTTCTACCAAAAGCAGCCAATTATTCAACATATTCCCTGGGAAGACAAGGTATATTCAGCTCTGATTATTTGAAATCCAGTGTTCAAGGACTGCAGAAGCTTTTTCAAGTGACAAGTTCATATTTTACTGCCAGTAGCATCACAGGGATATATATCCTCCAGAAATGGTTACCTCTGTCAATCAAAAAGAGAGAGAATATCAAGTCAGCTACACAAGTTTGATGACCTCAGTTTTGCTATTTAGAGAATATACTCTTCAAAAAAACCTGACCCATGATTTTGTACTTTGAAACTGTGACTCAAGCCCACTATGGGTTTTTACTATGCTGGCTTTTCAGGGCATTCTACACTGCAAGTTTTACAGCAGCAGAGAAAAGAGTAAGCAGCAGCAATAACTACCATGGCCTAGACTGGCCCCACTTTTAACTGTTTTCTTCATGCAAATAGGCTCCAAAGACATACAGGGAAAGTATTGTATTAATGAAGAAATTCTGGATGCCTAAAGGAAATGTTTCCATTTACCAGATACTTATGGTTGCTATGATACAGTCAGTTTGCATATGATGCCAATTCACAGGCAGCTGCAAATCTCAAAGATTATGTTGAATTTAAATACCTAGGAGAACAGCTTTCTTTCTCTCCCCACACTGCCATGTACAAATGCTGGAAGCTGGGAAGTAATCACAGCAATTTATCATAAGATGTTTATCACAATACTGTACCTCTATCTGTTCTGCTGAAAAGCAAGGCTGTCAACAGATAGAATTAAGTGTATTTTCTTGTCCTGGGCTGTTAAATCCCTCAATCAAGTTTTTGTTACAGTCATCTAGGCTAAGGGTATCACTGGACATCTTGGAGTAGGTAGCTTGGCCTGTGAAATCCAAGAGGTCTTCAAGAGCCTTGGCATTACTTGTCCCATTTTGGTCCAAAGAAACACCTGGCATGAGTTCATTCATGGGTGAGTATTCAGGGATAGAGATAAGTTCTTCTTTTGAAACCGGGCTATAAAAAAGATAAAGGAAGAAAGACACAGAATTAGAAGGTCTCTAACTTTTCATTAAGCAACAATCAAGTTAAACTTCTGACTGTTAAGACACTACCAGGCATCTTAAGGCAGCTGCAGCAAGCTTTTACCTAGAGAATGTCCTAATCCAAGGAAAAAGATATTGGGCTGTTCAGGATGGAAGGTCATACCTAACCTATCCCTTAATGGTTAAGGTTTGTGGTAGCTGTGTAGCATGAGCACTCATCTCCTAAACCCACATGTCTGATAGTTCACTGAACATTATTTCAGTCCCTGCACCATTCCTTTACCTAAATGTTTATTGCATCTTTCACATTACTGTCCTGATCCTGCAAACACTTCCTTAAAGCATATACATTTCAAATCTTAAATAAAAAGTTATTTCTTAAGACCTTATGAGATACTTCAGACATAGAAATCCCATAATTAAACAAGAAATGCTCCAACCAGCTGCTTTACTGAGACTAACAAGGCTAGTGCATTTTAGTTTGGAGAAGGCAGAGGAAGGCTTTCACAGACATTATTTAAACTGTGATGTGGTGGTGGATGAGTTGAAGGCAAAACTGTCATACATGAAATCCTACAACACTAAACGTAAGGGGTGTCCAATGCTACCAATAAAAAACTGGGTTTAACAGGGATCCAAGAACATAATCTACCAGTGAGACTGTACTGCACAGACTGCTTCCAGGTGAGGTCCCAGACACAAAGAGCTGGTAAAAAAAAAAGGAGTTGGAAAAACTCAAAGGCAACATGTCAACCAGTGGCCACTTAAAAGGCCAAGACAAACTTGTGCCCTCAATATCCCTGAGGCTACACTTCAGTGATTTGGGATTGCAGGAAGTGGTAGGCTCATGTGCTCTCCCTCACTAGTTTTTCTTCTTGATACTTTCTGAGACCAAATAACGGGCTGTACAGTCTTCTGCTTGGTCCCAGCAGGGCATTTCTTATATATTTATGCATATTTGCTGGAAATACTGAGACAGTATAAGAGGTTCAACTGATTGAGGAAGAACAGTATTAAAATTCCATGTTTAAAATTCAGATCTAGCTTTGACTTAGCAGCCTTAAATTGACTGCCTAGATATATATATGCAAATAAAAAAACCTTAAAATTAAAATTCCTTCTTTTCTGCACATCCTTTGATCAAAATGTGAAAGTCTTTAAAAGCACAAAGTTATTTACTGATTTCTATACATTTCTATTTGTTAAGTACTTAAAATTCTACATCCATTATTTTCTTTATTTTGTTTGTATGGAGGCAGAAATGCTCATGAATCACAGCTATGCAGCCAAATTTTAAAAATAGTGACATCAGAACAGTATCTACAGTAGCTGCTTTCACAAAACTGTCTGAAAGGTTTGGGCAAACTTGCATGGAATCCATAAGTAAGAACTGTGGAAGGATTTCAGAGTTCCCTCCCCCAAATACATGAGAGTGAGATGAGGTTTTGTGGCTCTTGTGCCAAACAGCCAGGAGCATCCTGGCAGGAGCAGAACACATCCAGTGCACACCCAGCTGTCACTGTGGGGGCACATGAGAAGGAAAGCAGTAAAGTATTAACAAACAAAACCTAAAATCATGTGTCTCATATGAATTCCACAGCCCTGTAGGTAGATCCGGTCTGTACCTCACATCCATGGACTGAACCTCATCTGTTGAATCTTCCATGCTGTTAGATTTCCCATCAACAGCTTCCAGCTGAATAAGTCCTGAAACTGACTTCAGTCCATTAGCAACTACATCTTGGGAAGGGATTACAGAAGCAGCACTTTCTAAGCTTTTATTTTTCAGGCAGGTTGCCAATCCATTGATCTCTGTAAAAGAAAGTTAGAGTTATGACAGCAGAAACTTTATTATTTACATAGTTTTAAGTTATAGATTGAGTAGAAAGGAAGACTGCCAATGCAGTAAGACTCAGTTTAATCCATGACTCATCATACTGTACTGTCATTCCTCTATTCCACTCCAAAACTGCTCTTTATGCTACATCTTTTAAATTTGAGGAAACAGGAAGAGAATATGCTATATTTTATGTCATGTAGTAAAAACCTTAGCCTGGGGAAGTAAACAAAATATAGATAATGTCAGATATATTTTATTTAATTGTTGTTTAAAATGCATATGGAGTTTTTCTTATGAAGTGAAATTAAATGTAAGATTTAGAGTCATACTCTAAAAAGCTTGGCTGTGTGCAAAAGTTTTCTACCTACAAAATCTGAAGGTAGGTTGCAGCAATCAAACCAAACACCAACATTGGCAGAATAGAACTTTTCATTTACAAAAAATGCTGCATCAGGTACTAAAACGGAGGAGAAACTTTATTCTGCTTTTGCTTAAGTGGCAAAGCAAAGCTGTCTCCAGTTTCTAACATTTGTCACCGATGCAAATGCAGCTGTTCTTTTTGAGATGAAAGCAAAGAACTTATCATAATACACAGTGCTCTGCCTCAGATCAAAAAAATCTGAAGAGATTCAACTGTGAAAACGGGTCAGAAAAGTATGGCAATTTTTACCTGGCTGGTTGAGAACAAGGGCCTTTGGTTGCTTTTCCACATTCAAAGTTGATGGGATCTCCAGTTTTGGCTCTTCCTTCTGAAATCAAGTAATGACTCAGCTGTATTAGAGGGAGGACTGTAACCTTCATGGAACTGGTTGGACTTAAAACTTGTGAGACTGCCCAGGGCCACAGGGTGACAAAGACCATCAACAGCAAGACAGGACTTTTTTTCCCCTTTTTAGTTAGGCATAGCATTTTTTTAAATTAAAAAAGAAAATATTCACTGAAAGTAACTGAACAGTTTCCTTAGTAGATTAGTGTGGTAATCACATATCTTCTGAACAGAGAGAGACACAGCTCTCCCAGGATTTTCCTGGGAAGCTGTGAGAAAGCTAAGAGAAAGAATTTAAAACAATTATTATCTCAATCTCAGCAGGCAATCTCTGTTTGTCAAAGATGTTTACAAGAAGGAGTTGTCCCTTCTTGACCAGTAGGTGAGAGAAAATTCCTAAAAGCCAATCAGGTCTTAGGTCCACCATTGTTTCTATAAGAACTGTGAATTTCTAATAATAAAGCGCTTTTTCATGCCTTCTCATGATGGAGTCTCTGTATCACCTTTGTCTGTCCCCGATACCCCTTCAGTGATAAGATCAGGACACTCCTTAGCTGGACACAACTGCCTTCTTTTCTTTGTTACCCTGTCAGGAATGTGGGAATGAGTGCTCAGTAACTAATTCACTGGCTGGTATGCATCAACAGCAGCAAACATTACAGCTCCAGCATGCAGGAACGAGCTGCTGCCTCTTGCAGTAGTGAGGGGGACAATTATCCTACCTGCAAAGGCTGCATAAAAGCTGTGTCTCTGTAGCAGTGGCTGTGGCACAGCAACAGTTATTCTCAGTTTGAAATGCATCTAAAATTTGGGTCTAGAGTGTACCTAAGTACACTTACTAACATGGAACTACCCTAGAATTTAATTTCCACATATGATAATAAAACAAAACAAAAAAAATCTGCAACCACATAATGTTTCATACCTTTATTTCTGGGGTTTCACTCTTCCTTGTTCTCTTCATTATTTCATCTATTCTCTATAAATCAAAATAAATTTCAGGATGAGATGGCAGACAGAATATGTAACATAAGAGACGGGAAAAAAAACAAAGAACCTTTTCTTTACTGTCATGACATCCTCTCTGCCTGTCTTGGAAAAGGGAGAACAAATAAGAAAAATAAAGAAACTTAAAGATGGAAAACATCTTGCAGCTGGCTTTAACCTACCAGATCTTATAGAGCATGACTTTCTCAGCAGATGAACTTTAGAAACAAGTATTTTAATATCAGGTGTTTGCAGCTATGAGTTATGCTCAGTTCTGGAGCAAGACATTTATTTAAAACCAACAGTAGTTATTTTAATCTAGGTGCTTTTCCAACTATTTCCAAACAGTGCCTTTAAAAATAGTTAGGCTTTTTGGAATAGAAGAGCAAAATGAAATATCTGAAGTTATTCTTGCTAGAAATGTGTAAGGCATTATCCTAAAATACTTCTGTTTTCCTTCTTTCTTCATTAAAAAAAATGTTATTTGAGATGTAAAACACTTTGGTTTGATATTCTAATCTGCAACAGCAACATGCCTCCAGTTCAGTGGCAAACAGTTTAAAACATATTGGAATAACATGTATGAATAGATGATTGTTTGTAACCAGGCAGGGGCTCTGCAGCTGTTCTCTTTCCTGCCACACAGCTGTAAACAAAGCTAATTTATGCAGCTTCAGCCACTTCCGTGTGCAGCAGTGGCCAGACAATCCTGTTCCTCTGCATAATGCTACCAGAGACAGCCAGGTGGGGGGAAAACTGTTTGTTAATCACAAACTTTCTCAATGAATGACACAGAGCTTTTGTTGAGCAAGATTTAAACAAAGTCACTCATGTTTCTCAGTAGTTAGTGATGTCCTGGGTTGGACAGCAACTGACATTTGCCTTGGCATGCCATTCCTTGTTTGTCTCAGGCATTTAACTTTCAGGTAGAGGCTGGCTCTGTGTTTGCTCAGTGCCTCGGAGAAAGTCATTTGCCTCAGGCAATTCCACTTTGTTACAAATTTTGATGTCCATGTTCCCCTAACAGGCAAGTAACAAATACTACGTTTGCCATAACCATTCACCTCTAATCCCTCCAGATTATTGTTATTAGATACTACTGGGTGCTTCCTGGGTTATGTATTTAAACAAGAAATGCAATAATTATCCTGAGATGCAAATACTCACCTTCTTCCGCTCCAGCCTTTCTTGCTCAATTTGCTGCATGATTTGCTCCCTTTCAAGACGAAGCTGTTCAGCTGCCTCACGGGCTTTGATTTCTGCTTCTTCCCTCTAATCAAAATGTGTAAAATATGTTAGGGCCATTATTTATTTCAGGCAGAGTAACAAATATTAAGAAGTATTTTTTTAACATGTATAAAAAATTCACATTTCTGTTTGAGATGATACCTGTTTCTCAAGCTTGGCTTGGAGCTCTTTTTCTTGCTTTTCCTTTAGCATTTGTTCTTCCTCAGCTCTTCTTCTGGCTTCCTCTTCTGCTTTTTTTCTAGCTGCCTCTTCTTCACGTTTTCTTTCCTCCTCCCTCTTACGAGCTTCTTCTTCCAGACGAAGTCTTTCTTCTTCTGCCTTTCTTTTCTGCTCTTCTCTTTCAAGCCTGCAAAAAATGTAACAGAAGGTTTAAAAGGCTTCATCTTGTTTAGCATGAATCCTATTGAATGTACATCACTAACTGGTAACACGTGCATCAGCACATATTTTCATTAAAGATGCCAGGATACAGTGAAGACATTGAGCACATGCTCAGAATTCAGGTTGCTATCAAGGTTTTACTTCAATCTTACTTTAAATGCCTGAAATACTTCATAGAAGTTATCATTTCCATTGAAAAAAACATGTGTGATCAAAGAAAACATTCATGTTCTAATTTCAATTAGAATGTCAATAATAAAATTAAGTTTCAAGAACAAAGACAAACCTCTTCCCCTGTACTTGATACCCAGAATGCTGGTATCTATAAACAAGCAAGTTCTTTTATCCTTTGCTACATCTGAAGATAAACAGATGGGATGAGTAGCAGCAAATTCCACAAAACACAGTGGAACACTGAAAGGAGTGGGTCTAAACCCCCCCTGTGTTGTTCCCTGGCCCACTGAGGGGCATCTTGCTCCTTAAGAATTGTTTCTTAAGTGATTATTCTTATCATTCTATCAGGGCCAAAATGGCAGGAGCTGGTCATTCCACTCCCACCCTGAATCAAGGGTTTAAAGAAACTGAAAAAGTTAAAAGTTTAACTAAATTTAGTTAGGGGGATCGAAACAAGTAAGAGTATAGCACAAAGAGTAGAAATAATAAGGGAGAGTTAATTATTAGCAGATAAAGTAGGTAAGGCGAGAGTGACATATCACCTGTCTGTCTTTATTATGTTTAAAGAAGCAGGATGGGATGTGGATTTAATTGTGAAAAAGAAGAGGATCATAGCCTGCACATGGGCTCCCAAACCTGAACTACAGGCAAGGGGTCCAAAACCTACCAACAAGGCAAAAGTAAAAGGACACTTTGACCTCAGAAGACCACGACCCATTTCAAAACCCACCAACCCAGTGAGGTGAAAGACTGTGTAAGTGTGAAGGAACTTTGGACTCGGTTATAACACATTTCAGCACGAAGTGGGGTGGGCGGGTTAGGTAATGAATATGCATTAGGCACTTTGGGAATTACATGAATATGTAAGACTTTTCAGATAAATGGAGAGCTGGAGCCTGTGATTCTTTGCACATGATTCTGGGAGATGGCTCCCATGTGTCTGGTGCTGTCAATAAACATACCCCTTTCTAAGTTTAACTAGTTGGAGAGTTCTATTCTGCGCTTCCACCCTGCCCACTGTGTCTGTAGTAAGAAAACCCAAAGTTGAATCTAGACATGCAGAATTAGTGATTTATTATTACAGGGTTGAAGGAAGTGCATGGTTTGCTGACATTTGCAACCAGCATCCCATGTGGAAAACCACCAAAAAGCCTGTTCCCAGAACAGGGCCAGAACTTCACAGCTCAGACAGCAACCTTCATTCTGCCCACACTCTGCCCTCAATGCCTGCAGCAGAGTTGGGCAGGAAGAGGAGCTTCAGGTTAATTATGAATGATTCAAGCTTTGCCATTTTATGCATATCCTGCTGCTGTAAGACATTTTCTGCTACATGATCTAGCTCATTTAAAGCCACCTAAAATATTTTTTTACAATGTAAAATACTTCAGGTATGCCCAGAATGCAGTGTGCAGTACACTTCAGCATGGACATGCCTAAATTATTTGGAAAAGTACTAATTTATTCAGGGTTCTTGAAGAGGCCAAATTATTATTTTTTAACTTCACTAATCACAGAGACTGCAAAAGACACCAGTGAAATGAGTCTGAAATTAAAGAAATTAACAAATACATATAAAGCAGCCTCTTGATTCCAAAACTACCACAGTTTCAAGCAACCTGTATCTTCAGCAATACAGGTTAAATTATTAGGTTATAATTTTCACAAAGCAACAGAGACCTTTCTCGTTCTTCTCTTTCCTGTTTCTCCTTTTCCTCTTGTTCTTTTTGCAGGCGTGCCTGTCGTCTTTTTTCAGCTAGAATTTTTGCAGCTTCTTCTGCATCACTTGTTCCTGCTGTGATCTTCCCTAGGAGAAGAAAACCAAGGATGGAAAGTCAGGCATGGAACAAACAGAGTGCCCAGCAATTCCAGGTTCATACAGAAGCTGAAATGGGCCTGGTTCAGAGTGGTGAGACACCTTTTTAAAAGCACATTTCAGTATTTTCAGCAGAAAGAAGATGGAATAGATAAGGGCATCACATCTTCATTAACAACTGGTACATTTGGCTTTTGGTACATTAATGAAAATTGTGTATTCACAGGTTCCAGTATGTATCTTTACACATTCTCATAAACCTGTGACTGAGCAGCCTCATGAAAAGAACAGCTCATGACCATTTAAAAGTCTCAGGGACCCATCATACCTTGCACTAACACCTTGCAGCAAGGCTCACCTTCACTGTTCTCAGCCTTTCCAGCAGAAGGCACGTGCTTCTCAGGAGCCACTTGGCCCACGTCATCAGTGCGTGCTCCTGGGGACTTCAGGTGACTGACATTTTCTTTCTCCTTGTCTGCTTTCTTTTTAGGTGTTTCCTGGCTGCTATTGGAAGTGGCACGATGCTTCACAGGAGAAGCTGGATATTGTTTGGTGTTTTTAGGAGACTGAGGATAAGTCTTTGCAACAGTCCTGATGAGGGAAAACAAAAATCAAACAAGGCCAGATGTTACACAGCTTTGAATCAAACTCCATCTTCACATTTCTCATTCCTTCTTGTCTCTAGCTACAGAGGAGTGTCAGCTGTTCTGCACAATACTGAAAAGAACCACCTGGATGCAATCAGAACTTAAAATGCACGAAACTGACAGAGAAGTGTACACGATTACAGAAAATTGCCATTAAAATACAGCAATAACACTGTCTAAGGTCTAGGTGAGAGATAGGAAATTTTGGACAACCTAAACCAATGATTTCAGCAATGCCCATTTCAAAAGAATTCTGTCAACTTTTCTACAGTCCTTCTCAACATGTAAACCAAAACTATGGCTGCTCTCTGTCTGTGGAAATCATAATGAGCTACAGCATGCTGCTTTCATCTGAATACCACCTTGCCAACCATGGTCTTTTTCCAATCGTATCTGATTTTCCAAAACAGCACCAGATATCTGTATATACAAAGGTAAGGCTGGGTACTGAAAGAGACAGAACTGATAAAACCATTATATTGTCAGCAACACTGTTTGAGTTAGTGCTCTTTTCAGCACCAACACAACAGACTCCAGACTCCAAACTCAGCACCTGCAGCTTTTTAGAAGCTGCACTTGTGGTGATGGTGATGCACAGCAGCAATGCAGCACATTGCTCATCTGGCTGCTGCACACTTCAGGTGAAGTGATAGCCCTGAAGTCAGTTCTGGGAAAGTGGAAGGGTAAAGATACCTGATATTCACTGAAAATAGGTGCACATAAAGAGAACAGATTACCAGGAAACATAAAACTACACACAAATGCTATTCATTATTCATGTAACACCAGTAACTAGCACTTGTAACATTAAGAAAGGCTGGGATGTGTGACTAAGTAGTATAAGAATAAAGAGATTACAATCTTAAAATAATGATTTATGTGAGTCTCATTAGAATAAATTATCTTACATTAAAGTGAACGTTACACATGTATTTCTAACCTTCTTCCTGGATATGCAATTATGATATAAATGTATTATCCCTTATCACTTTTTTCATCTACACTATATAGAGTTTCATATACCATAATATGCTTTCCGGACTATACTCATTCTGGCAGACCACAAACAAGAAAAACATGATCAGCAGCTACAAATTAATGGACTGGAGTGCCAAGGTTTGTACAGATCTAACTATAGTATTGTGTGGTCAGAGACTATTATAACTAGAACAGTATTTGCATTACAGAGCAGACAATAAAAATAAGATATTTTATATAACTCCTTCCCAAACTCATGAATTCTGTAGAAAAAAGGGCTCTTTTCTACCATATTAGACTGCATTTGAAAGATGTTGAGACATTAGACTACAAGGAGCTCACTCAGAGCTGCCTGGTTTGTGGGGAGGAAAACACTGCAGAATATTGCACCATCCTTACTCTCTTACTCCCACTGAAGAGCCACCACAGAGTCCAAAAGCCCTCGGGCTGCAGGAACATTAGCACCCAACTAAATTTGAAGTTCAGCTCAGGTACCCCCTGCCCGCAGGCCCAGGAGCTCCCTGTCAGCTCAGCTCCTCGCCCTTGGTCCTTGGCTGAGCTCAGCTGTAGGTAAGCCTGTTCTTCTTGGCTTCCCAACCTGCTGATCCTGACGTGATGTCCTGGCTTGTCCTTGCACTTGCCTTAGTAAGGCCTTTGTTGGCTGTCACCGGGCTCTTGGTAAACCCTGGTCACTTCTTTTGCCTGCCATGGGATGGGATGCTATGGGCAAGGTCCCTGTCCTTGTCTGTCCTGCTGCCACCCATGACTCCTGCTGTTCCATGACAGAAGTAGGCTTTGGAAGATGTAAACAAGCAAGTCTGATTTCAGTTCTTGAAGAAAACAACAATGAGAGAAGCCAAGGAGTTTGGTTGGGTTGACCCAATCTGGTTTTAGCGTTGTCTTTAGATTCCTCTTTAGGTTACAGATGCAATTCCAGGTCCTTCTGACAGCAAAGGCCCCACCTACACATATATATCTCACATGTGCCTCATCACTGCAGTAATTTCCAACTGTATTTCATAAAAATACAACTGGTAAATAGAAAACATTTTTCTCATATTTTTCTGCAGCACAGAGGGTGCTTCTTCCTAATTAGACACTTCAAAGCAGAGTCCCTTCTTGCTGTCTTTGGTTCACATTTTCAACTTTACCGCACGTTCCTTGCAATGCTTTTGATTTAACTTGTTGTGACAGAAGGAGCAAAACAGGCTAATAACTAAGGCTGAGTCATTCTCAGTATTAGTACAGAAGTAATTGTTCTCTAATAAAGACATGACAATCAAAGAGGTCGGTAGGAAGGAGTCTAGTCATGAGAGCCACATATCTTGCACTGCACAGGCATTAGAGCAGACTGGTTGTACAACTCAGCTGGTGGATCAGAAACATGTGCTGAATGTATTATTTAGCTACTGCATCTTTGAACTTTTAGACTTACAGTAATTTTTTTTAACTAAAGTGCTACAGGCTCTTAGACCAGAACAACAAGAAAATAGTAGTTTCATACAAAGTAGCTAAAAGTGAGAAACATAGAAGACTGATTACTGCAAGGATGAGAATAATGCAGTGTGTGAAGTGCAAAGCTGAAAAAGTCCATCAGGAATAAGAATATTGTTTCAGAATTTTTATATAATTTACTGGATGCCAGTAGAAAGTATTAAATTAACATTGTATTTTAATTGTATTTAAAACATGCTCTCAACTCAGCATCTTTAACATTCCTTGACTCAGGCAGAATTGTTACTGGAAAAAGCACTCCTCCTAAATAGCATTTAAGTTATGCTGTTTTACACCAAAAAGAGCCAAAGTTGATTGAGAAGGCAGAAAAATGGAATTATTAAGAAGAAAAAAAATATAGTCACTTGTATAGAAGCCTTTTTAGGTTTACATCATGGTAATAAAGTGGGAAAC
This sequence comes from Passer domesticus, assembly GCF_036417665.1. NCBI lineage: Eukaryota > Metazoa > Chordata > Aves > Passeriformes > Passeridae > Passer > Passer domesticus. The sequence continues at coordinate 15,876,238 of NC_087475.1, read as the reverse complement.
ACAGAATTATGCCTGATAAGGATTAGAGAATTAAGATAACAAATCACTGAAGTCCAAGAAGTGGTAGCATGTCAGTGGTCAGACAGCTTACTCATTCTCAGTAACTGGATTTTACAAGGGGATACAGAAGCACCTTCCTCTCTCCAAGAAGACATTAGTTTTCTCACCTAACTGCCCTGAGCTGACATGAGGGCAGCAGCATGAAAGAAGCTGTCCCCTACATGCTCTGCTAGAACCTCTATCAATGAGCATCCACTGATTCTTAATTACCATGGCTCCTATTTAATTACGAAAGGGATAGTCCATTCTGCAGAACAATGTCTCAGGAAGAGCAGGTGAGGGGTTCTGAGCTTACTTTTGCTAAGCAGAGAAAATAAAACACGTGTAGCACACAAATCAGATGTCACACCCAGCTCTGGCCATAAAGAGCAGGGCAGAGAACAGCATGCTCTCCTGAAAAGCCAGATCTGTGGCAGGTCACTGATTATGGCTGTCTATGAGGCTGACTGTAAATCAGAAATCTTCAGCAATGCCAGAGCTGCATTATTTTCCTCCTTTCTCCCCATTAATTCAACAAAAACTCTGCTGAAACCACACCAAGGACCCGCATGTTCTCAAGCCTGCTTTCTGACATTGCTCTGATCCAAGCTATTTTTGCTCTACCTGTGACACTTTCTCAAAAGCAACTTTCTTTCACTCTTAGTTTTGATCTTTTGTAATCAAAGACAGATTCATTTCTCTTTCACATTTCTTAAAAGAGAAAAAACTCAGCACAGGTCTGTAGAATAGTCTTTGAATAGCTGCATTATTATAGATGTTTTTAAATGGTGAACCAGCCTGTTATCTAGCGAACTGCTGAAAAATCCCTCAAAACACTCTTGATCCAACATTCTACCCACTGTTTTCATCTTTCCAAGTCAACACAAAAACTAAGAGTAGTAAATGCAGCACATACAAAGTAAAAATCAAAAATGGGTCACTGCAGGACATAGAAGGTACTTCTGTGGGGAATTCACCACATGCAGACACCTTTCCAATAACTCATTTTTAAACATTTTACAAGTTTGAGGGGCACTTTTTTTCCTACTAGTCTAGGTTCATATTCCATCAGTATTCTGCAATTTGACTGAGCATGCACATACATTTCTGACATCTAAAGTGTTTCCCCCAGGCTACAGGGGACTGTCACCCAACAGGCCCGCCAGGTGAGGGTTTCAGTTAGTGAAACCATGAGCAAAGGACAATGACCAACCTGGCTCTGGAAAGGAACATGAACCACCACCCATGAGCAGCACCACCCATCAGTCACCTTCCCCTTCTCCCTTTCTCCTTCTCTCATGAGGTTATGCTTTGGCAAAAGAATGTGACACAGAGGCTTGTCAGAGCTTTGAGTTTTATTCCCTGGTTTACACTGTGGCTCATCTGAAGATACTTAAAACTAAATTCTACTTTCTTGATTCAGTCAGGTGCCATTGATTTATTTAGGGACTATTTACCCAAAGGCATGTGAAGGACACAGGCTTTATTGCCTTCCTGATCTACAAGAAAGCACACTTACCTATTCTCTGAGGGATACTGCAAGAATAATCAAATTAATGTACAGATTTTCCAAGATGAAGCATAAAACAAAAAATTACTGAAACCTCTCATCCTGTTATTATTGATCCTGTGAAAGATCTGAAGAAAATGAACACTTTGCACCATCAGTATCCAATAGCAATTGAAAAAGATTAAAGACAATTTCCCAATTGTTCAAACACTCTAATCCATTAATTTTCATCTTATCCACATTAAGATTCAAAATAATAGTTTTGGATTTCTTTCTGTGACAATTCTTGACGTATTTACTTTTCCAAATAACATCATGTTTTGAATTCCTTCCCTGCTTTCAATTGTTGTTCAGCACATTTTGATTTTTCCCCTTTTCTCCTTTTTATATCTGTATCTGTTCACTCATCTCAGATATTATGTTTTTGGGCTGACCTTTTTTGCTTTCTCAGTAAGCTTAGCCCATTCAAAACATTAGTATTTTATTTATGCAATTACTGCAGTAATTACATAAATAAACTCTCTTCCACCATTAATCAGTGGGTCTCTTTAGGCTGAAATTTTATTGTCTTGTTTGATCCTGCTTCAGTTACTTTACCATGATTAAAGGCACCTTTTATTTAATAAATAATGAAATAACGTATTGAGAAGACAAGTTACTGCCCACTCAGAAACCAAGATGACAACTGTGAAGAACTGGTAACTAGAACAATACCAAGAAAACTTGAATGCCAAGTCACATATTCTTAAGAAAAGAAATGCATACGGCTAATTGTCATGTACTGGCTATACTTGATTCTTTCCTCAACAGCTTTACAGGTTAAGGTGCTATGCAGGATCACTAAATTCTAATGCTGTACAATATGTATTCTTATTTCTTCCAGGGTATTTTTTCAGTCATATAGTGTGCTAGAAGGAGAATGATTAAACATGTAAAAGATTGTTAGGTTTGCAAGAAGAATGAGTGTATATTTATTTAGTCAGACTAAAATTATACTTGAATGTCAGATAATGATCTTGCTGGTTAGTGGATTTAAATACAGGCAGTAAAGATTATACAATCTAAAGGAAGGTTCCAAAAGCCTATCTCCTCAATGAAAATTAACAGTGGAATTTGAGTTGCATGAAAAATGCATATATTATCACTATTATAATCTATACATAATAGTACAATATGATCATTAGGACACTTTTAATTTTAGAATTATGAGGGGAAGTTTTGAAAGTGCTGAAGCAGAACTCTCTGCAATCAGTAATAAACATGGATTTAAACTCCATTTACTGTATCTCTCATAAGGTCAAGAAGGGTGTTCTAATTGGGCCACGTTAAGATTAAATGCTCGGCAATACATTCCTAGCCATGGTCAGAATCAGATTCCCTTGAGAAAGAGAAGGAGGGGGGCGAAAAAAGGGATCACTACTGTGGTTCACAATCACAGAGACACCCACCAGCAGGCTTCTTAATTCCTCCATGCAGCAGCTGTTTTTAGAAGAAACAGTATTCCTTATAGGCATGAAAACATTTCACTGTACAAGGTTTATTATAATTTGCACCTCTGGAAAAAACTCTCCATCATTTCCTAATCTTTTATGGAAATTAGTGCTTCAAATTAAGACTGGGCATACCTTTTTCATGAAGCACTGAAGAGCTGCCTCCCAAGAACTTTTTCTTTTAAGCACTGGACATTTCTCTGATGATCTGCACCAACCTTTGCCTGCCCAGCAAGCAGCACTTGACACTAAGCTAATTCATTCCCCACCAATCATTTTGCTTAAATAAATGTGTCTCTTGGTGGGTCTCTTTTTTTCTCTTATACTGGCTGAACAAACTGAAAAATGTATTCTGAGCAGGGAATATCAGTACTTGCAGTATAATATACAGTCTTAGAGCTCAAACTTTTTTTTTTATACTTTATATTGCAAAGTACCACTAGACAATGATCTGCTCAAACTGTAATAAGAAAGCTGACTGTCATTACCATTGCATTTCAATAAATTATTCATAAAATGGATGTAGTTCACACCACAGAATCTGATGACATGTATATTACTGAAAGTTTGAGAATTTGTATCTTTATAAGGAAAACCAAGAAATGCAGTGTCCCAGTTACATGCAAGGGGATGTCTAAACCAGAAAATGCTGAGAGTCAGATGGTTTCCTTATGTTGTCTAACATCAGATTCACACACAAAATCATCCCCCACTAAAGGGCTATGCCCTCAGAGCTCAAAGAGAAAAGGAACACCAGCTGGTTTTTCAGGCAGAAGAAATCTGTCAGAAAGAGGATCATCAAGCCTGGTTCAAAATATGGCCAGCTTCAGATTAAAAAAGATAAATAAGACAATTTTCAAGACAGAAGTGGCACCCACAAACAAGGTCTAAGAGAAAGTCCAGAACAATCAACCAGCCAAATAAATTAGGCAAGTACTGTAGACGAGGACTACTTTAGCATACTCCTACATTAGAGCCAGACTTAATATTCTGCTCTAAGAAACCTGGAGACCCATTTGCTTAGACTTGAGTTTCAAGCTGTGGTACACATAAAACAGTTTTCAGCAAAAGACAATCAAGAAAAGCAAGTCAGTTGTCAGCAAGCCCGGATATGCTATAGATCCACAGCTCTGCATTAAAAAAATAAGGCAACAAAACCACAGAGGTCTGCAAATGAGCAAAGGTTAAAACTAATGGTTTAGATGACACATAGTTAAGTGTATTTATGGCACCAGATGGTCATGCCAACAATAGGAAATGCATATATTAAATGCTGGAATTTCTAGTTAGTATTCATGATGAGTGCATTTCTTCACATTAGGCAGTTTCTTCAAAACCAAACAAACCCCCCCCCATATTTAAATATAAATATGAAGTAAAATTTCATATGAATAATGAAATGCACTGTAATTTCAAGACTGAGGAAAGGTAGAGAGAGCTGTCTCTAGTGGGTACTAACACTATTACAGATATCAGATTTGCCATCTACACCTCTCCTCTCACCCATCTGTATTTGTGCATATTTCATATGTATATGTACATATCTCATCTGTATATGTGCATATGTATTAGTAAAATTAACTAGATTTTATACAACACTTCAAAGGGAGTTCCTTTGGAAGGAAGAATCTATGCCTTATTTAGAGGTAATGAAAAATTCACAGGATATTTTTTCACTAATAAGAAAAGCATACTTAGGTGTTGCAGGCGATGCAGATCTTCTGGACATGGCAGCAGGAGAATCAGACCTTCTCAGAGGAGATCCCATACCAGATGATGAACCAGGTGTTGCAGGCCGCTTCTCCTTCTTTATCTTCTCAGTCTAGAAGCACAGTTCATTTTAATTTCCATAATTAGGATCAATAAATCAAAAATGCATTTGATTGCTTTATTAGCAGGATGGCATATAAAGAGATTTGTGTGGCACACTTGTAAAAGCTTTTTAAACAGGCAGCTCACAAGTAAGGTGGTATTAATAGTTTTTTATTTTACGTAGCCATAGCACACACCCACCCCTGTCTTGCATGGGCAGAGCATGCAAATTTCAGATAAGTAATACACATCAGAGCCTCTGCAAGAGTTCTTGGGAGGGGTGGTGGCACTGGGTGAAATCTTCAAAATCATCCATATGCTCCTGCTTAGATAAGATCAGCAGTGCAAACAGGCATCTCAGAGAAATGTTGCTGCATGTAACACTGAATCACACCTAAGAATGACACTACACAAATCCTTACTCCCAGCTTTGGTTCTCTCACCTGCAGCTAATTTACATGGCATGAATCCCCCTATCATTAAGTATTATAAGATACAGGACCTTACGTGAATATTACAGCCCTAACAGAATTTTTTTAAAGCATGCCTTAAGCTGTGTAGACTCAGCAAAGGTGAGGGACTTGATTTTTCTTTTCTGGAAACTACAGTGGATCGCTAATGCATCTTTTAAGCAAACAGCATTAAAAATGTCCACAGAAAGAGTTAAAGCAAATGGTGTAAAACAAAGGCATTATCAATACACTTGGGGAATTTCTGAAATATATGAAGCTTTATCATTAACCAGCAAGCCTGGACAGTCATACTCAGGAGGGAATTCTATTTGTCATCCCCATTCCCAGAAGTTATAAGCAAGTCCAAAACCATACACTTCAGTGCCTCAGTTCTCTGAAAACAGGAGTGTTGGTGTTCCAATACCAGCACTCAGCACTGATTCCCAAGAGGAAGAAGATATTAAAATACTCCTTAACAGGAGCACAAAGGCAACAGGTGTTGGCAGGGCTTACTTTTCTACTGCTGTTTCCTATAGCAGGGGAAACACTTCATTTGTATTCATGTAAAAGGAAAGATAACAAGCAGAAGCTGCATCAGTTTACCCAGCAGTGATATCAAAACCATTACAAACTCACCTGAGTAACTTCAGCTGCAGGTGCCCCTTTCATGGCATTGGCAGTGGAGGGTGAAGTTGCCTTCTTCCTGTCAGTGCTTCGGGTGGGGGAAGGCTTGTAGGGAGATTTAAGAGGACTAGCTGGTGCTACACGAGGACAGATATGGAATACTAAAGAGTTATAGTACAATAGCAAGAGCAAAAAGGAGCACGGATAGAGGAAGTAAAGGAGGGGAGAAAACAGCATACTTTTATGTTATAATGTTCAAAGGTAGTTTTAAAGTGGTTTTCAGTGTTTTAAAATATCGCAATATAATGCATTCAACATGATCCCATGTTTATTAAAACTGTCTCAACTGAAACATTTTATAGGAAAAAAATTATCTCTAAAATAGAATACTCTTTTCTTCATGTATCTTTTGAATCACCAATTGACTAATACTGTGACTCTTTTTTCTTCTAAGTCGTCCAGCTTCCTTTGCATATGATAAAGAGTAAGCAGATAACGCTAACTGGGTGACTTTTGAACGCATACTGCAGAACACGCAAGGTGACAGAAGCATAGGGAGCTTTGTCTTTTTTAAACCCTATACATGCAAAAGCTCCTAATTAATTACTTTCCAAATAATATTCAAACAAAAAATTAACAAACCTCCCCCCCAAATCTAAACTAAATACTGCTATAGGTATTTCAGTTATTTGAGAGAGACATAAATTTGAGCATGACACATGCATTACAACTTATAGGGCAACTTGTTTTACTTGCAATATGATCAGGATTTTTTACTCCTGATTTTGTTCATATTGCCTTCTAAGATGAAACCTTCACATACATGTAGAACAATCAACAGAGTATATGTTCTATCAATAAGACAGACACTAATTGCAATCAAGTGATAGAATGTTTCCAATTTTAGTCAACTAAAGTCAAGAGGGGTATTGACTTGGAAAAAATAGCAATTATGCACTAATGTAAAGAAAGTCACATTCCCAAATTTTTTACTAGAGACAGCCCTAATAAAATTTTTATGAAGTCTTTTTGAATACTTTGAAGTTTAACTGGACCTTTGTACTCTTTGGCCCACTTTCCAACCAACTGGCATCAGGTCACTGTCTATTAATAAAAACATTCAGAAACTTAAAAGCTGCCTAAGATAAATATTTTTACTTCAACTGTTAAAAGAATGAATTATGCATCCAGTAACAATTGTTTGCCTGAATATCTTGACTTCGTGTGACATTAATAATGTGTTGCTGTAGAGTCTGAAATTGAGGCTCCTCATTTCTAAGCATACAGAAAATGCAGTAGCAGAGCAATTTTGACCCCAGCATAATGACAGGAGGCACAGCATGAGCTCCTGGTAAGGAAGATCCCTCTTCCTTATTCAGAAGTGACTTCTATGGTGAGAAATAAATGACAAATGGGAGACATCCCTCAACTGTTTTGCTGGCAATTACTGACAAAATGTCAATGGCCTCTGTTGTTTTCAACCTGCGCTACAGCCTGATTGCCTTGTGGGGAAATGACAAGAGGATGCTTGCTCAAAAAGCTCTTCCCAAAATCAGCAGCCCTGTTTCAGCTCAATGAAAAAGCAGTTTTCAGAACAAATTGTACCCTTGTCAGACATGCCAGTGTATTACTTTAAAGATCCTGTGATGAAGAGATAAACATGAGAGTTTACAAACAAAATGAGTGAAGAAGGACAAAAGTCATCCTTATTGATTTCTTTGATATCAAATACAAAACAGAAAAAAAAAAATCAACCACAGGTGGCCTCAGCAATTCAGCTTAAAATCTTAAGCAGAATGTACTGATCTAATTTTGACTTGGGTTTTGCTCACTCTTGACAGTTGCTAGTCCCTGAGCAGTAATCAAATTGGGCACTTTCTCAAGTACTATATGAAAACATTTCTGCTTCCAGTAGAGGCTGTTTTTAATGTAGAAACAAGGGAAGCAATTTTAGAGGCATTCAGTATCAATGTCCCTATGCACTGAACAGAGAAGTAATGCACAAGGGAAAGCAGGTTTACTTAGCAATTCATTTTTAAATAGCTTTGCATGAAAAGCACAGATGTAGAACTGAAGCCCATTTTAACCAAGATGTGTGAAAACACCCATCACAAAGATGATCAGTCTTTTACAATCTAAATAGTTTAATCTTGGAAAAGTGTTTCCTTTTGCAGACAGGCATTTGGGTGCATGCTTTGGGGCTCTTTTTTTGTTTGTGTGTTCAATTACAAGTAAAAGGGGCTGTTAAACTTTTGTCTTGTTTCAGCCAATGCTATCACCAAGTATGGCTTTATAAGCAGACACTACTCAAAGTCAGGTACTAGCCCAAGTAGTAGCAGAACTGGAAACACTATTTTTGTAGATGTTTGCAAAATAATGGTTTTATTAGTTTACACATAGGAATGGTAACTATCGTCCCTTAAAGATCAATAATTTCTGGAACTGACACCTTCCTATCAATAGTCTGGTTTTCTGTATGTGTATTTACACCTATACATATATATAGGAGTCACATACACACAGTCACACAGTTAAAGGCAAAAAGATACTTAATAGATAGAAACTGGAACCCTGGTAAAAATAATTAAGTCTCAATGGTGCACTGGGATTTTTGTTCTACATGCTATTTGGGTATGACAGGGCTGACATTAATAAATCAATCAAAGCCTCTGAGAGTTGTCACATCCTTGTCTAAAAACCTGTTTCTTAAATTAATATATTATTTTTTTAATAGTCTGCAGTTTTAATGATTTTTTTCTAAAACAGATATTCAGAATAGCACAGAAAAGATAATGTGCTTTTCAAAGATTTTAAATACACTGTTATCTGAAACAACTTAGTTCATCATTGATTTTGTACTGTCCTGTAAATTGCCATTTGTTTCATAGTACTCCGTTTGTGCCAGCAGCTACATAAATGCAGCTGAACACAAACCTCAATGGTTTCAAAGTGAGGAAGTCACATTTTTACCTGGAGTATTGTACTGCTCAGAAAGCATTAATGTACTTCTGCTTCTGGCTAAAGATGACTGTGTGGGAGTCAGCAGTCGAGAAACAATAAAGTTTTCCATTGGACTAAGATGCATGCGGTGAGCTGAAGGATGGGAGCAAATAAAATAAAATTTAAAATACAAAGAAATAAAACAATGTTACATTAAAATAACTGAAACAAAATGATGAAATGATTAAATGAAATAACAAAAAATACTTGAACTTTTTGGGATTTAGAATACTTGAAAATAATTTTCATTCCCTCTGAAAAAAACCTTCTAATTTGTCCATTGTTTTAAGTTTCCCACTTATACACTACACACAGTAAGGTTAAGATCATGTTGTATTTTGTTTTTACTCAGAGGCATGTTCCATTCTGCAAAATGGTTGCTTTCATGACTCAGCAAGAAAAAAGTTTATCCTCTTCCCCAGCAAGAAAGGTAAAACACTTGGTAGATCTGCACAGCTGCTCACTAATGTGCCACCTGTGCTGGGACTGCATTTGAAATCTGCCATCTCACCATGTTACGTAAGTCTTATTTATACAATATGCCTGCATTACTTCCTGCTCCATAAATATAAGTGTCAACTATATAAGATATATATATATATAGATGTTCCTATTACATGTATATATAGCCATCTGTCATAATAACCTTAAAGCTTCTGATGAGCTTAAGCAATTAAAAAATTAAAATACATTTACCTTCTCTTTTTCATTCTAGAAACAAACCTTCATAATTGATTTTAGTAAATATATTTTTTCATTAGACTTAAAAAAAAATTGAGTAGAAAGAAATAAGCAAACACAAAATAAACCTAAAAAAATCCAAACAGTTCACAGTGAGATAAACCCTTCAGTGCTCTTTGTAGTGTTTAGCAACCACTAATCCTACAAGATGATCATCTTTTGTGGAGTCACTTGAGGATCAGAGTTTCATAAGAAATTAACGGGCTCTAAACTCTGGTCACCAGATTGCAGTCTCCCAGGTGGCTCATCAAACATATTCCTACATATGGAACATCCCACATCTACTGCCTGGCCACACCTTTGCTTTGCTTGTTTTTCCTTATTTTGATAGGAGGTCACAAGCAGTACAGTTATAGGAAATTGCTGCAGTTACAGCCTGCACTTACAACCAGATTTGCTGGAGTATCAGAATTTGGAAAAGGACCAGTAAAAAGCCCATGGCATTTGTTGCTGGACTACGATCTCCAGCATGGCAGCACAGCCTTGGGACAGGCTGCAGAACCATGTTATGAATACAGAATCTCTCAGATGTTTGAGTTCCTTTGAATAACAGACACGAGCAAACCCCAAAGCTCTGTGGACCAGCAGTGCTCTAAGCAGGAGAGTTTGTGCTGGAGAGACCAGCGTGTTCACTTGCCTCTGTCGGGGGAATGCGTTATGGCCGCTGTGGAGGACGAGAGGCGTTTACTGATCGGCGACTCCATTTGCTTGGGCAGATTCATTGTAGAAGCTGAAAGTTTGTCACATGCTGCAGAGAAACGCATTGAAGAAATTTGTATTCACACCACAGTGTTATTAAACTCCAAAAATTAACCTTGCATTTGTTCTCGTGGCCCTTGCACTGATCACAGCACTGACTTGGCATGAGATGAGCTCTTCCTGACCGCTGAGGACCAGCACCCTATGACATATACTTTGGCATGCAACTTTTCTGCTTGTGAATTTAACATTCTAGTTTCACAAAAGCCTTTTTTTTTTTTATACTGACACTGATAAATAATTATATATCAGCACCAGCATAAAGTTACCCAAAGAAAACAAACTGCATACATGAACTCATCTGCATTCCCCCTCCCCTCTACCTTCAGTCTGGAAGAGCTGAAGTTCACATGAGACATTGCTCTAATAAGAAAATGACATAACCAACATTTGTCTATCTACATGAGACCTCACTGTTTTAATGACTAAGCCAGCATCAGCCATTTGTCTTTATCTTTTGTGCCTGGGAAGAACCAAAAAAGGAAAAAAAAAGGAGAAAAAAAAAAGGAAAAAAAAAAGGAAAAAAAAAGGAAAAAAAAAAAGGAAAAAAAAAAAAATCCAAACCAACAAAAAAACCTAGACAGGTTTTTTGGTATTTTTCTTCTGACATACAATTTGATAAAATCTGCTTGAGCATAATATCCATTTCCTACCTTGGGATTTATTCAACTGAATTAAAGAGAAATCTTACTCAAGTATTAGCACAGAGTACTAGTACCTGATGATCACTGATGATATGATATTCAGAAGCTAAAAGCACAGATGCTTTGTCCCCTACATTTGAATTTTATTTATTTCAAAACCAAAAATATTTTCAGCTAGACATGTACGTGACCCTAATTCTGCACCTCCTAAGTTACTGCAGTCCCTATTATGTCCATCAAATCATTGTCATAGTGTGGTTTCTAAGATTTGCCTCCATCTATTACAGTAAACAATGCAATTCACTACATTTCCTTTTTAAATAAAGCAGATATAATGCTGGTATGTTGCAAAACATCAGTTGCACAGGCAAATACCTTTGCACATGAACAACAATCAGTAAAAAAACTGAATCTGTTTGCACAGAAATATTAGTTCTCTGAGATCATAGGCAGAACAATATTTACTGTGAATTCTGCAGGAGTAATAGCCATGCTTAACTCCTCCTTTGGGGGAGAGAAGGAATCTACTTCTCAAAAGCACAGGCTGTGTTTTCTTTTCAAAACACCAAGTACATTTGCAATCAAATCAAATCACATTTTCAATTTGAAATCCTATATGCAATCCATTTGTTATTTTGGAGAACTCATCTACTTCAGAGCCCTTTTATGGGAATAACAATTAAAAAAAAAAAAAAACAAACCACAAATAAAACCCACCAAAAAAAAAAAAACCCCGAAAAAAACCCCTCAAAACAAACCTACAAGAACAAACCAAACCTGAACAATATAAAACATGATTGCTTAAACAAAGCCAACCACTTGAGTTTGTTACAAATACCAGCTTGGTCAAAATTCATTCTAGGAAGCTGAAAAACTAACACGGCTGTTTGTACCAAATTTGCTTGTTTTCAAAATATTGCAGAAGAAGGCCCGCCCTTGAGATGGAAAAAGAGGGCTGTTTTGATGAAACATGGTCTTCATAACACATTTTCTTACTGTGCAACTGAAATTTTTGTCAACAGCACCCTGTGCACATCCACTAGAACTGTCAAATATACATGTAATTATACACACACACAGAGCACACACAGAATAAAAAAAAAAATAAAGAGAATCTGAGCAGCAGAAGTCTATAGTTACTGAGAAAACCATGAAATGCCTCTACTGTGCTGGAACATGAGGCATGCACTGCTCCACCATGGCAAAATTAAAAGGAAAGTAAGACACTGGTCTACATCACTAAGGGTAATGCTGTAGAGTACCAGACTGAAATAATAAGAAAACAGTGGTTAAGAAGAACAAGATCAGTGGATGGATTACAGTGATTAGAACAGTTATAAACGAGACACGATGGTACTGTGATTCTCTGAAATACCATTGAAGGAATCAGCAGGAGCAGTAGAGGTCACAGGGTCTGGAGGAAGGGTGTTGGCAGCTAAACCTAGAACAGGGGGTGGGGTATTTTCTGATTCACCTACACAGCAGAGAAATCAGAGCAAAAAGAGGTGAAAGAAATTACTGAATAAGTTGGGGGAGCTGGAATCAAGCACAAACTGCATCACAAAGAAAACTGGTTTCTTTCTCAAAGTGTAAGAGACTTCTTTCATTATTATAATTTCCTGGCTTTTTAAATTATATATCGTGAAAACAATGATATGAAACAGTTTGTCTTTTTAAAGTTAAGTATACTTATACACTGTTTACAAAAGAGCAATTGTTATATTCCATCAACACCCAAACATGGATTTTTTCCCCTATAACATTAGTTTATTCAAACGTGACAAATTCAAATAAATTATATTATTTAAAAGAGAAAGCATGCACCTTTCTGAAATATAAAAGCAGCACATGACTCATTATGTAATAAAAAGAATTTCCTCTGAAGCCAAAGCAAAAATAGCAGTAACAGAATGTACATGGGGAAAAACCCCAAACTATTTTAAACTGCACATGCTGCAGAGTCATCTAGAAATTCTTACCAGGTTTTTAGAAGTACCAAACAAAAACATCTTTTGCAAGCCTTATATAGCACTCAGTCCTTTGGTGAATATTAAATTTGCTAACTGTGTGCATGGGAAAACAATGTGGAAGAAGCTATTAAGGGAGACAGTGCATCAATTTTAATTTTAGCCTTTAGCATCCTCCAAACTGATTCTGGTTACTCTATTAAAATGATCTGCATTCCTAAAGTTAGGAGGAACCTGTCTCCACAGAAGGTATTAGGGAGAGGAAGCCCGGCAAGCAATTACAAAGCACTTATTCACGCCCCAAGGCAGCGGTACCACCCTGACTATAAACCCATCATACTTACTATCTCCACAATCTCATGCATTTTGCACTTCCAGATCTGCAATGCAGGCAGCCTGTTTCACTTACCATCTCTGCCTCCTGAGCCTGCAGCCAGTGCTCCTCCCCACGACCATCGCTTCTGCTTCTGTTCCAGCTGCTGGCTGCGTTCGAGGGACCGGCGCATCATGGCTTCTAAACGTTCCTGGTAATTTTGGTACAAACCCAGACACAAATCCCAATCAGCTCTTTGGGGGCTTCCTTCCCCCGCCTTCTGAAACCACGCTAAAAATACACAGTCCCCCTGTTGCTCCACACAAGATGCTCACAGGGACTTGCTCACAATAAAAGAAAAAGAACTGAATAAAGAAGGTATCAGCATGCTACCTACCTCCAGATATGTGTGTCCTTTGTCTGCAAGCCACTGAGGTCACTACAGAGGCCTAAGTAAATAACACAGGTTGCATCACTGCCTAGCATCTGCTCCTGCTGGTGAGGCTGCTGCTGTGCTCTGGACTTAATTTGTATAAGAATAATGCTCGACAAGCATTAACTCCTTCTTGTCTATGCAGACATCAGAATTTTTTCCCATCCCTTTCTGAGCACAGTTAAATTGCTGCAATGCCAGTGGCTCCACCTAGTCACTCAGATAAATGATCACTTCAAAGCCAAAGTAGGTTACTTTGCAGGATGCCCTACTTATTTATTTATTTTCACAAAAACTCCCTCCTTTCTTCTATATTCCTTAAGTCTAGGCATTTAAGACCTTCTGATTTTTTTTCTTCTCTGTGTATTTATTTTAGTACATGCCCACCTCATACTGCTCCCAAGATTTACTTTTTTCCCCTCACTGCCACCCCCATGTTCTTCTCCACGAGTTACGATTTTCACAGGGGTAGAATAAAATTAATTTTTTCTCTCCCCAAATCTCTACCTTTAACTTACAGCTAATTATAGTCACTTTATTCCCTCTCCATCACCTCTTGACTCTCAAAGACCTTCACTGAGTTTCATTCCCACCTCCTCCCTCTGCTAGTTTCTCAGTGATTTATTGTTGTGGCAATGATCCCTGCACTTTTTCTTTTCCTCCTTTCAAGCAGATAAAATGTGGTTATTCCCCACCCACAATTCCATCATCTAACAGCCTCTTCCTTTCCTCCTCCCAGTACCTCATTCGCATCTGGCAACCACCTCACCCTCACATTTCAGCAGCCCAACCCCTATTGTGAAAGATAAGTCTACTCTTGCTGCCTCCAGCTCCTGCCCCAGCTAGTTTTAGCCCTTTGATCCTATTAGTATTTTTGGTGCTATTCCTTATTACCTTTGCTATGTCCCTTTGGTCTAGCATAAAACTCCTACTCTTATCCACTTCAAACTGGATCCTTCTGCAGGATGTGATTACATCATACCCATTTTGATTTTTATCAATCCCCTGCTCTATCTCCAATATCTTTTGGCAGCTCAGATAAATTGTGTAGAAAACCCTTCATACATCTCTTGGCCAGATTACTTTCTCTCACTGATTAATGCCTTTGGTCTGGCTTTCCTGAGCTATTTTACCAAAAAATTTCAGTCTTTGTTTAAGTGTGTTTCCTTCAGGCTCTGCACTAGTGGTGACCCAGTAGTCTCTGATGAAGCTCCTTCAGCACATGAGACCCTAACATCAGGCACCTCCAGTAATCTCCATACTTTTATATATGTACCTGCAAACTTTGTCTAATCTTCCTGGGCTTCTGACCCTGGTCATAGACTTTTTACATTAACAGATGTCCTCTCATCATCTTCTGGTTATCTAAAATATACTTCTGCCTCTTCCACATCTTTGAAGTATCTCTTCTACTACCATGACTTGCAGTAATTTATTTCTGAGCTCATTTTTTCCACCTCACCCAACCCTGCCACCAGTTATCCATCAGTATCAACAGCAAGGCACTACCTTTTAATCTTTAAGCTTTCTTCTAATTTTTTTACAAATCACTTGCACTGTAAAATATGCAATGTAAAATACAAAGAGTGAAAAAAGGAAATTCTTGCATCCTGTCTCATTCCCAGCTCTCCTGTCCCTGTTACCTTCTGGCCAGGTGACACACCCTGCTGTTACCATTTCTGCTGCTGTGCCCAGGCAGACGATCTTTCAGTGGTGTTGTGAGCTCACGGTCTATCAGGTAACATCATTCAAAGCCCACTGAGAGCAGGCAGCTGCTCCCTGTCCCCCTCCCCCCTTCATCCCCCCCCTCTGTCTACTCAGTGCCATCAGTGTCCAGGCAGGCATGAAAATGAGAGCTCTGCCTCTTTCCTTCTCCCTACAGAGCAAATGAAGGAAGCATCACAAGGCTCAAGCACAGCCTCTTCTGCAAGAGCACAGAAACCCCCCCAGCCCTGAACACCCCAATTGCTTCTTACACATACCCTGTCTCTGAAAAGGAAAAAAATCTTTTTCCACACCCTGGAATCTGAAGTCATTCCTCTCTGCTTTAGTCTCCTACAGTCTTTTTTTCTTCTCTTACAACTTGATGATACAAGTTTCACATTTAAATTCTGTGTGTGCAGGCTTTGTTTACAAGTTTGTGCTTTTTTACTTTTAGCTCCCCACCTCTCTAACGTAATTCTGCCTGAGCTCCTTTTGTTAATCTTTCCAAACCTCACATAGGTCATCACCAGTTCCTCTCTGAAGTGAGCCTCTTTTCACCACTTTCTTCTGCTATGCAGCTTGTCCCAATCTATCTATCCACCAAGGAAAATCACCCTCCCATTTCTTTCTCATTAAAGCATACTCTTACCCAGAACCTTTCTTTTCCCATTTCTAACGAATATTGTTACTCATTAATCAAAAAAAGATAAGATAAAGGCAGTCATGTTTCAATTATTTCTGTTTGCTCTCTTGTTTGGGGGTTTTAAACAATGCTTGGAGTAAGCAATATTCTATAGTTTGCAAACCACAGAATACACTTATAGCACCTACTATCAAAATATTGTTTCAAGAATAAAATTCATACTGAAATAGATTAAAGAAATTAAATGACATTTCAGATGCATTTGAAAGCCCATGCTACCTACAATCTGAGGTTGAAATCTTCAGTTACACTATTTGGAGAGGATCATTCATTTTCATTTACAAAGAGCCTTTCATTAGAGCACTATAGAATATAATTATTAAAACTCACAAAACCTCTGCAGATATAGGTTAGATAAAGAACAATAGGAAGGCTGCTTTCCACAAAGAAAGGATAGTTATTAAAAAAGATTTTAAGTTGGCACAAAACTAAAAAGGCAAAAAAATAATAAGACTTAAGCAAGCATAGCATAAACAACTCATACATTAATAATTTGTTCCATGATGAAAACTAAACCACAAGACAAAGCTTTTCTTCATCAGCAAACAATGTGGAAAACCCTTCCAGTCTATGTTATAGGTGAAACACCTTCTTGAAAACATATCAGATTATGCATGTGATCTCATTTGGGAACTCTAACAGCTACAGACAGAGGAAATAATGTATGCTCTCAAGATATAGGGAGTCTTTGCACAAAAAACCTTATAATGCACAAGCACTGCATGTAGGTTAAATTAAGAATGAATAAAATCACAAGACAGAGCCATCTACTTCTAACATCTAAAATACACATTACTTTCCAAAATCCAGTTATTCATGCAAGTTTTCCTCAGTCTGACAATAGAATAAGCACTTGTACTGTCTGAATTAAAAACAAACAAAAATCCACCCCTCAAAACTCCGTCAAATTACTTGTTTCCTCACAAATAAGTTTTCCTTTTCTCTGTGTAAAATATAACAGAGATGTGACAAGAAAAAAAATAATGTTTCAAGTATTATGACTTAAAATAATTTGTGCAAATAATTCTAAACCAATCTCCTTATATCTGCAAGACAAACATCTGAAAGAGCCCCAAACCATCTCTTCCTCCTCAGTTTATATATAGCACTGTATGTAAGTATCTCACTGTTTCCTAAGATTATCAGTTGGCTTCATCTTTGGAGTGGAGTACAGGAAGTAATAAAAGCTAAAACATCTTGAGAGTTTTTCACTCTTTTGTGTTTAAGCACATACTTTTTACAAATGTAACAAATAGTGCCCATGCACCAAAACAATCTCTTCCCAATAACCTGTGTACAGCTAGACACATCTATTTACAAGGTATTTCCAAGTTACATGGAAGTTCAAGACAGGCAAAGGAAAAAAAATACTTTAACTGAAAAAGGACTATCTTTACTTTTGTCCAGTTCCCTATTAAAAGAAATTTTAAAATCACTTCTATAAAACAACACACTGCTTTCCTCAAGGCTGCTTTTACTAAAAGAAGTGGGCAGCTTTAAAAGTAATACAAAGGGAAGGGCAGTGAAGACCTCTGTAGATAAGAAAGATGCAGTCAATGTAGACAGAATAATTTGTAAACATTATTTATTCAGTTTGAAGATTCTGACACTCACTGTGCTCTGCAACAACCTCCAGCTGCCCCAAAGAACTCTGACAGAATACCATGATTCCTACCAAGAGAGACTTTAAAACCACCATCTCTTATCTGACATTGTAGAGGGGGAAAACTAAGCAAAATAAATCAAAATTTAGCCACCTCTTTAAGAAGTTCTCTGCAAGCAAAACGGTTAAGCAGAAGCTACTCTGATATAGGAGCCAACAAGTCCCCACCAACTTGTTAAGATCTATTCCTCTAAGACTCTTTCAGAGGCAACAACAATATTTTGTAGAAAAAGATTTACATGACCTCCTCCTATAATGAATGTGCACTACTTTCTGCTCTGTTAAAAAACAAGGAAAAATAATTCAGGGAAACTATAAAGGGCAACCAGTAAGGCAGAGAGCAAAGAAGAAAATCTCTCTGCTTGTCATTTCAGACAGCTGATGAGCAAGTAAAATGGGTACTCCAGTACCCAGCTAGTGTAAACTGGTCTTAAAAGGAGAAACACTGAGAAGATGGCACAGTACACACTGGCTCACTGGCAGGGGCACACACACCCCTACACCCCAGGTGGGGGAAATACATGTTCAAAGCTCTTCCAGTAAAGACAGTCTTAAATGGCCAAAATTACTCACAAGCAGTGAGTAACTCACAATGCCCAGGGAGCTGCAGGTTCATCAACATCTTACTCAGACTTCCACTGTCATGCATACAGAGTCTGAGGAGTTCATCACAAGAGCAAGGGCCAGGGAAGGTGGGACTAAACTGGCAGATCCTTCAGTAGAATTCAAACAGAATTTGAGAAATGAGGGACAAGAAACTGTGAAGGGAGGCTA
This sequence comes from Passer domesticus, assembly GCF_036417665.1. Lineage (NCBI taxonomy): Eukaryota > Metazoa > Chordata > Aves > Passeriformes > Passeridae > Passer > Passer domesticus. Next base: position 15,857,610 of record NC_087475.1, on the reverse strand, counting down.
GGAGGGATGATGCCACCCATTCCCACTTTCCTTCTTCTCTCACTCTCCCATGTTCTATAGATTATTCCCCTGTGCACCCCTTCTCCTTCAGAAGCTCCTGGACTTTCCTCTCACAGGTTTAATCCATCCCCAAACAAGCAAGCATCCTCTCCTGTCCTCCTGCCCACACAGCCTTCTCTCAGGCTCCTCATCCTGGGGGAGGAGAAGGGTGGAAAGGAAAGGGAAAGAATCCAGACCCAGGCCTACTTTAGCTTCCAAAAAGGACTTTGGACACTTTAAGCAAAAAGGACTGTCCTGGTGAGCAGAGCTAGCAGTGGTACTCACATTAGGACTGAACACTGGGAATCAGCCTCTCCCTCGCCATTACAGAAGCCTGCCCTCACACGTGCAGTGTCTTGGGGAGCTGGCTCAGACCTGCTGGTGCTGGGGAAAACATCACAGTGTGCTCAGCCTCTCATGCCCCTCTCTGGGGAAGCACAGGAGGCCACTGCAGGAGAGGGGGTCGGCCCCCACTAAACAGATGCCTTGGGTCTGCCCTGTCACTGCCTCTCACATCCAACAATGCTCTCATTTCTTCAGCAAAGGCAAACCTTGGATGCAGGGGAAGCTGGCGGATACTCACTCTTCCGACACCTCTCTGCCCTTCTGCCCTGCTCTGCTGAAAATTTTGAGGACAGGGTTTTGGATGCTTTTGTACCTGCCCCTTCCCCTTACAACCCTCACAAAGGGAATTGATTTTGCTTAGCTGCAGAAGGTTATTACAGCAGGAAATGCTGGGGAAGGAGCACATGACTTCAATGCTGTTACCACAAGAGAGAGACCTCCTACCCTTTGTTTCAGCTTTTTCCCTTTTTCCTAAAAGAATTTGAAACAAAACACATAACAAAATATTTTTAAATTAATTCTCAGCTATTACATAGAAGCCACAATGAGCATGTTAAAGTTGAAAAACAAATGACAGGATACAATCTTCTCTTCAAGTAAAGTGAAAAATCAAACAAAAAAATTCAATGAATAGCTGTATGTTATTGTGAAATCACGCAGAAGTGTTTTACCTGTTTTGCAAAGTTATTCTGATGGAAGGACAGGAGGCAGAAAAATGGAGACTAAGAACTCTGGATTTCTAAAGCTTTTTTATCTAGGAATTGAGGAAATATTTTCTTTCGGCTTCTTTTTTTTTTTAAACCACTGTCCCCTTTTCCAAAAATCATTAATTCTTTATCAGTTGCGGGTAGCAGTGCTAGTGTTCTCCACATAATGTCATGCAGAGATATACACACACACCCTGCATTCAGAGCTGTACCAGAAATTGGACTCACTAGAGCAAAAAAAGAACCTTAAATGATCTCAGCAGGGAGCCTAGAAGAGAGGAAGGGCATGAAGATGTTTAAAAATATGTGATTCTGTTTTATGTTAGAATTTGAAAACAGCCTAGATTCTTCACTGCTTTAAGTACAAATTTCTGAGTTTCTGTCACCAAAGAAAAATGGAACAACAAATTATTTCTTTCTCATGGACAGTAAACAGAACAGTAAGAATCTTTCCCTTTTTGGAAACACTCATCTTTAAAGACTTCTTTCCAGAAAGGTGATGCTTTATATTTGACAATCAGAGTCCCAGATATGTTAGCAATAGTAGATGACTATTCCAGGAGATCAGACAAAAATTTTTAAAAATTGTTTCGGAAAGTGTTTTTGATGTACAGTGGTAGACTACATACAGCTGTGGTGATGTGCTTTGCAGCTCCTGCAGTAATTGCTCACAAGTCTGCAGTCCTGCTCCCACCCCCCATCGTTTAATGCATGTCAATATTCAGCCATGTTCAGGGCTGCCATACATCTCCCAGTGGACCTCACCTCCTCCTCTTTAAGCTTTTGTCTCCGCTTTTCTTCAACAGCTGCTCTCTTCTGCTCCTCTCTCTGCCTCTGCTCCTCCAGTCTTCTCCATCGCTCCTCCATTTGCTTTTCATACTGAAGTTTTGCTCTTCTCTCCTTCTCCAGTATCTGCTGCTCCCTAGCAGCTTGTGCAGGAAAAAAATGTGCATTTCACGTCATGCAAATTTTCTTCTATTTTAAAATTATTTGGTAACATGAAACAATAATGTAAAACAACAAATACAAGTACACAGGGTTTTAGTCGACTGAGATTAAAAATATAGTGCACAGAAGTGCTGAAATGATTAGTAAATCTAAGCAATTTGTTCAATACATAAATTGGGAAGCCCTTCTACACAAGGTGCCAGTTTGTATGCCTTATCTATGTAAAAAACAGTGCACACAACAATTTAGCTATTTTTTATTGTTTTAAGTCCCTCTGAAGCTTAAAGCCAAATTATTTTTTCAGACATACTGCTCCTAGTAATCTTTGAAGGAAATCAGCCGTATATGTTGAAGCAAAAGCCCTTGGGGGACTTCTTTAAAACTGTGCTTCTTGTTACAGAGCTGCCTTTAAAATAAACACATGTAAACAACATATGCTATGTTTTCTATGAAGTTTTGAAAATACATCTTTGAGCTCATGATTTTGTGCTACATCTTTACCCACTTCTGCCTTTTCATATGAAAAAAAATTACTTCTGTTACTGAGGTTTTGCCCAGCTGTTTATTCCAACTGGAACAACAATCTTCATGGGACATTACCCTGATGTTTCAGAAACTCATACTGCAACAATACATACTGGACTGTTGCTTCAGGTGTACATTGGAGAACAAGTAGCAGGAGTTAATGTGGCAAATTGAGAGGAAAAATCCATTTCCCATGCAAGTGTATTCCATAAAAAGGTAGGGAAGAAGAGTTCTGTAAGCATGCCTATATACACACGAGCCTGTAGTGTCACACACCAACACACATACGGCCAATATCAAAGAAGGAATATTGCTAGGCTAAGAACTTGAAAGTCAGGGAAAGCCAGAATTAACACTGTTTATACAAGAGCTAGTCCTTCTTCCTGCTCACTTATGCCTCTGCTCACTTATGCCCGTGTTTCTTCAGTTGCTGTTTCCTTTTGCAGCACATCATCATGCTTCTAACTCTCCCATTGTTCCTAGGCTCTTGTCCAGCTCTTGTCCAGCCATTCCAAATGCTTCTTCTCAGATCAGCCTTTTCCCCTCAGTTCCTGCCCCCAGGCTCTTTGACCACAGCTGTGACCTTCTGTCCCTCTTAGCCCTACTCCATCCTCACTCCCTTGGGTGAAAGCCGGTCTTCCCAACACCCAAATCCTTTTCCAACATTCCATTTCTTTCCCTTAAATAGAGTCCTTCTACAATACTTCTTCCTCAAATCCAGCCTGCTTTCCAGAACACCTTCTAGCTTATTCTTGTTAGAAATACAGTTGATGCTGTCTTCCCCTTTTCTCCTATGAAAATCCACTGATCTTCCCCACTCGAGACAGGGCAGTATGAGGGGAGTGTCAGTGATGCAGTGAATCTGGATTGAATGCATGAAGTTCAGACTTGTCAACAGAAAAAGTTACCTCAGAGACAGTGGATAAAAAGTGACCAGGCATGAATTGTTCCCACTGCTAGCCACATCAGGTAGAGCAGGTGACAAAGCATGCTGGAGTTCATAAAAACCAAAAATTAAGTGAGGTGTCCAGAGATTGTGCTAAGATTACCTTCTGAGTAAGTAGGTGAAACCTGGGACTGATTCTGGACAGAGAAGTAAACAAATCTGTCATCATGGACACACATACAATTCTTGTTGCTTAATTTAGGGATGCTAAACCACTGATTAATGAGTTTTGGCTTGGGTAAAAAAAGTTACTTAATATTGCTATACATTACCTGCTGACTGCTTAAAGATTTGACCCCTGGGGGAACACACTGCTTTTTTCTGAACTTCTAAAAGAAAATTCTCACAATCAAACTGTGACCAAAACCCAAAGCTCCCCATTACTTCCAAATCCCTTGGTCCAACCACTCCCAAAATCTCCAGGTTTCAGTTTCCTTTTCATCTCTTCTACTCCAAGTCCTTTCCCATCTAATCATCATACCACTTTCTGGAGAACGAGAAAAGAAGGGATAATCAGGAGGAAAAGAAGAGATAGCCTACACTGAGCATACCTGGAAGAGAAGGAAGTCCCAGATAGACAGAAGCTCGGGTAAGGTTAAGTACTAAAGAGCAGCAGACTTTCACCAGAACTACCAAAAGGAATCATGCTGACCAAGCCCATGGTCATGAAAAATGTCAAGTCACTGGTCTCAAGCCCCAGACTTTGCAAAGAAATGGTCAACAGTTTGTTTAGTTATTGCAAGAAAAACAGTATTTTTCTATTATTCTTTTGACAGGTACCCATACTTGTTTAGTTGACATTTCCTCAAAATGTATGCTTACCTTTAATTTTACAAAAATCATACAACACTGACAATTCCTTCTGCTAGGTATTGTCAGGATATCTCTAGGAACAGTGCTACTGATCCTTCTTGTCATTACAGGGAGTAAAAGTGAAATTAACTGTTTAACACTTTTTTATATATACAGAAAGCTACAAAAAATTTAATTTATGTGTATATATATATGTATACACACACACATATATATATTCACCTTTTAATTGTGTATACACCCTTAAATATATATTTATACTTTTTACATATCTATTTTACAATTCTCTCAGTATTTCCCTGGTCGTATTAATAGATTAAAAATAACTGGTTGTTTCAAACAAAATCTGAAATCATGACTTATGTTATTCAGAAACTGAAGAATGTTTTTTATCATTCTCCTGAAAGATTACCCATTTTACAGCTTACAGAAAAGTACACACTTTAATGCTCACTTAACAACTCTATTATATATTTCAATATGGCTAAAACCAAAGAGATTAAAACTGAGGTTGCTTTATCAAATCATCCTACATAATATTCTGAGTATTATTCAAGGCTTATTTGGGATTTTCAAAAACCAGGATCATAACAGCAGTATCTTGAACATAAGCCTATATTCAAAGGCACCACAAATCAATTAAGAAAGTCAACTTGTAAATATAAAATACTAAATATTTGACTGGAAATTCACAAAGATTATTTTTTATAATTTAAGTTAAAAGAAGTGATAAAGACCAGGAACAAACTGAACAACAAGATTGAAAAATCAGAACACAAAAATGCTATGTTAGTTAGTTAAGCCTATTAAAATGTATATATAAATAACAGATACACCTCCTGCCAACTTACCAAGGTATTTCTCCCTTTCTTCTCTTCTTTCCTTTGCCAGTCTTTGTCTTTCATCAGTTTTTAGAAATCCATCAATAGCTGAAGAGAGAGGGAGGGGGAAAAAAAAGCCTTAAAAATCTATTAAGCAAAACTAAAGAAGGATCCGAAAGAAATTAAAAGAATCAATCAAAAAGAAACCATAACTACTGCATTTAACAACTCCAATAACCAAACCAATTTTGCTCTTGTATGCAGGCAGGTTAACGAGCTGGGATTCAGGTACCTCTTGAGCACAGCCTCCCACCCACTGCTGAACTCCAAGCACGGCTCCTCAGTGGAAATGCCTGACTCCTCTTCTCAGAGCAAACAAGCATGCTGCTAGTGCTTGTTTCAGAACCTGAAACTTCCTTGGGAAAAACGGTAAGGATGCAATTAACGTGCCTTTGTTAATAAGCTCATTTTAAAGTTTTTGGCTAGATGGAAAAAGCTAGCTCAGAAAAGCAGTAAGCAGCTACATGGAGTCCCAGCCTTTATATTTATGGCTGACCACAGCCCCCCAGTTTTCTTCCTTGCTCAGCATTTCAACAACCAGCAATTACTGCTGGATGAGGCTACAGAAGCAGCAGCCCTCCTGCCCTCTTCCCCAGGCAGGAAACACTTTGTTTCCTACTGGAGTTGGCATCCAAAAGTAAGATGCTTCTTTGGGACGAGGTTGCCTAAGGATGTTTTGTACCTGGATCCAGACACCCCAGCTCTTTGCACAGCATGAGCAGCTGAAAAGCCCAATTTAAGGAGGCAGGAAGGCAGAGTGTGACACACCAGGTGCCCTGGGGTCACCTGCCTGCATGCCCTGGAACAAGCATCAAAGGGACCTAAGATGGACCTTATGCAACAGCAGGAAAAAGGCCACCAATGAGTACCTTGACAGACCATCCAGGGGATGGTATCCTCTTAAAACAGCTGACAGGGCCTCCAGTGCCCTCCCTTCTCAGGATCTCCTGAGGTCTAAGCAGTGCTGCAGTGCAAACAGGCACGGTGTCTCACAGCACAGTTTACATCATTTGCAGTCATTATCTGGACTCCCTACTGAGTTACTGAATTCTAATTAAGTCCCCTTCCTTTTGCTCTGAGAACTGCACTTATTAATTTTATCCGATAAATACAAATGGAAAAATTACATAGACTGTAACCTCAACTACCTTCCTGAAAAGTCACACTTGCAGGTTCCATTCCAAAGGCATCCTGTCTGTGGGAGCAAGGATTTTGCATAGGAAGTGCTTTTCTATAAAATGCACAGTTGTGTAGGAAGGCTGAAAGCCAGCCTCAGTGGCCCCTGGTGACAAAGGCAGGGTCTCAGCTGTCCCCCATTACAATAACAGCTTGCTTTTCCCCAAGCAGCACCTTCAAAGACCATCTCTAATCCTTCTCAGCACACACACGGACTGTAACTACCTGAAGGCAGCCTGGCCCCTGGAAAAAATGTGATTAGAGCTCCCAGATGGTTAATTACAATGAAATTTGTGGGTCAAATACATATTTATTTATTACCAGAGACTCATCCTACTTCCATACTAGTCCACTTGGTTTGTTCACTTGGCTGACATTTGTTTTCAGATTTGACAAGGAAGAAGGAGACAAGAGGTGGCAGCTCAGTGAAGGAGCCATGGCAAAGGTTTGTAACTGCTTTGAAGGGGCCTGCAGTAAGTAGGCAAGAAGGTGAATCAGCATAGGTATTTTACAGCTCCAACTGAAAGTTTTTCAGCGTTCTCAAAGTCAAACAAACATGAAACCTACAATTCAGGTGAGAAGCAGCAGAGGGATGTGAAATTCTGATGGATCAAGAGCCCAAAGATGGAGGACTGGGCTTGGGAACAAGGAGGCTGGAGAAAGGGAAAGAAACAAGCAGAGGCACGAGTTAAGGTCTTCTGTGACAAAGGATGTAACTCAGGTGGAGAGGTGGAACCTAAAGTACAGAAGCTGGAATGGGGATAAATGGAGGGATGGAGAGGAACAGCAAGAGAGTTCATGTCCATGAGCTATGGTTCACAAAATCCTGCACTGATTCTCATCACTCTCCTGGCTTACAGTAACTATCTCAGAAATCCACCAGCAAAAATGTATCCCATTATGCCTATTAATAAAATCACAGCTAACGCATCTCTACTTTGATTGCTTCACAAACACAACTGGTAAAAGTGGATCTAAAACCCTTTGCTATCCAAAACTGATGCACAATTTTTCAGGTTGGCTTTCTCAAGCATTTGAATATCTCAACCAGAAAATACTATAAGATGATCAAGGTTGTAACGTCACATATTAAAGAGAATGTATCCAAATGAAACAGTCTGTACAATCTTTATTTTGCCTTTCTTACATATATATTACATTCTTTTCCTTTTAGGTCCCTTTTCTTATTCATTCAGTGCACAAGAGTTGAACCAAGTTCAAAGTTATTAGTGCTTCTTGCACTTTCTTTCTGAAACTGAAAAGTAGACAAAACTACACCTGAAGGCTTTTTGGAGAAGAGCATTCCACACTTGACTATGTCACAGGTGAAAATACAAATACATGAAATTACTGTTCATTACATAAGCAATACACCAACATGAAAAAAACCACAACCCACCAAAAAAACAGTGAAGGAAAACTGCATTCTAACATATACAGGCATCAAACACAAGATGGCAAGAGTAGCATTAAAATAGCACAGGCATTCCTAATGCTGGCATCTCTTAACTCAAGTACTAGACTTTGCAAATCAGCATGCCTGCCAAAAATCAGCAGCTTTACTTCAGAAAGTAAATACAGTTTTGAAGGACAGAACAACTGCTCCCCGGGTGATAGCTTGTACAATGGGATGACTTTCAAAGGCCAAAACAACCACACTTTATGCATCTTCATATAACATCCATAAAACATTATAAATGCAGTGGGCACAGCAGTTACCTGTGGCAAGGAATTTCACTAATGACAAGAATTCAAATCCCGTTTGGCAAAGCAGAGCTGGCAGAGGTAACTATCCCGGGAATAGTGCAAGGGCATCCCTGTCCCCTAACAGGGAACTGCCAGCAGAGGGCAGGAGAAGGTCTGAATAAATAAAACCCCACGGCAAAGTCGCTCTCACTGAGCTGTGACCTCGGGTTAAGCCTGTGTACGCAGCTTTATCCTGAGCCTTCCTCATATTTACAGCTAAGCCTCTGATCCCTCACTTAGAGAGGCACGTAACAGCTAACAACATGTTTAAGAGTCAGGGCGCAAATGCAGGCTGGCTGTTCTTCTGCCAACCAGAGTAATGAATACAAAGGAATACTGGCAGAAAATTCCTTAATAAACATTTATTCCCAGATTTGCAGAGGAATAAGGAAACTGCTCAAACAGCCAAGATTTTACTCTCAGGAAATGCACATATTTCTACTTATTACTCCATCTTGCAGCCCTCCCCAAAAGTCCTTTGCACAGAGTCCCCAATCTCTATGGCACATACTTAGGCACTGGGCTAATTCCTTGAGATTGTGCCTCATTTTTTGATAGAGGAGGGCCAGCTGTTCATCTGGGACTTTATTACAATGAGGATTTCTAAAGAAAAAGAACATAACATAAAACCAGTTCAAATGTCAGCCGCAGACCTGCAGCAATAATGTAACAGCTGATGCTGCAGGATTCCTCCAATATTTCCATGTTACTTGAAAATAAATATTCACAGAAGTTAAACCCAACATGTTAATCACTGCTTCAACCCTTTTTTATGGGCAAGGCAAACCTATTCAGACTGATGAAACAGTGCCAGAACATGTCCACACACACTGCTCTGCTCCACATCCTGCTTGTGAAAGCCTCTTGTGGTTGCTCAAGACAGAGGAAGGTTGGCCTTTCCTGATGAGACATAGCAAGTTCTGTCTTTTGGAATTCATACCCTGGTTTTGGTGAGAAAACAAGTATCCAAGCAGGACAATTAGGTTACTGGAAGCTGAGACTCCATTTCAAAAGGACCAACAGGCTGCCAGGGCATCTCCTCTCCTGAAATTCACACATGAGTAATTGTCAGCAGGTAAGGTCTCTTAATTTTTCTTTTTTCTACTTTGTTATTGAACTCACACCACTATCTGTCCTCTCTAATACCCCATGGTATTTGGTTTCACAATATTTTTATACACAGCAGATATCAAAGTCCTTGTTGGGCACCCTGACAGAAGCAAAGTCAGCTGGGCATCTGAGACCAGCTCTGCATAACAGTGCTCCACACACTGAGACCTTTGGCCATCCTGCATGAACACATTCAAGACATTTATACTTTTGTCCATTCTACCTGGCATTGCCCAACACTTTTAGACCTTTGCCACAATATGCTCCGATGCTGCTGAATTAGTGAAATTTCCCAGTTTGGATGCAGTTCTGCCAGTGGGTGGCCTTGCCTGGGCCACCACTGCACTTACACCCACTGTACTGCTGGCAAACTCTGCTGTTTCAAATAATAATCTTCATCTATAAAATTGACATTTTGCTCCCTAAAACCTGCTTTGTCTCCCTTGGGACTGTTCTTCGAGAAAATAATGAACAGCCATTTTCTACCTGTCATTGTTTCCCTCTGGGTATTTCTGAATGAAGAAATGTTCAAGTTTTCAGCTATTAGCTACACTTTGAGGAGAAAATTAGTTACAAAGCTACATGTGACTGTACCTGGATGGCACTTTCTATTGCCAAAAGGCACTTTTCCTAAATTTTAATTATTTTATAGCTGAGAGGTTTTCAGGTAGAGGCAACATGCAAACACCACAAGAGCTTTGCGGGTAGGTTCAGGAAGATTTAGTGGATTGTTGCCCTTTTCAAAAATTATCTTTTTCTATATTTTTTTTTAATTAAAAAGCTCTCTATTCTACAGCATTCAGAAAGCTTAACAAAAAGAATCAGAATTTCCCCAGTTTCAGATACTTAATTTTATTTTTAGATTTGCCAGGCTGGATTTCAAATATAACCAGAAAAGAAAAGGAGCATTGTCCATTATGTCTAATTAAAATACCAGGATGGCTATTTGTTGTTATAAAGATGTTAAGTGGATGAAGTCATTAAAGACAAACAGTTGCCAAACACTGACATTTCAGAACCCCAGGCTAATTGTCTGAGAGGTGGCCTGGCAAATAGAACAGAGAAGCTGTCAGGGACTGCATGCTCTAGTTAAACAACTAGGACACCTGCCTTATGCTCCTGCTCCCCACCCTGGATTTTCAAATTATCCATTTGAATCGAGAACTTCAGTTGTAAAACATACTTACACAAAGACCGCAGTAGCAAAATATATCCTACTGGTATGTGTATTTAAATTTAGGATGAAATTGCTCCAAAATGCTGGCCAAATAACCTTGAAATGATACACAGAGTATATATACATAATTTTGTGATCACATATATTGACAGAAATATCTTAATTACTACATGGGGAGGAAAAAATTGCTAAAATATTAATGACAAATCATCTCAGTTTTGCACAAGCCCACAGACACCTAATTAGCTCCATAGGATTGTGTACATATGTGTGTGCAGCCCTAACAGTGCCCCAAGGAGACTCCAATATCAGGCAGAAACAGCAGATGCACCTCAAGAGCACTCAGAAATGGTAAGATACATTAGCAGAACGTTTTTACTTATAAAAACACTAGATAATTAATCTAGAGTTATTATTTATTTAGTTTACTGAACAGGTCCCTGCTACACAGCCCCCCACACAGCCATACCAAGCAGTAGCACCGTGTCCATATTTCCTACACTGATGTTTTATTCATGTGCTTCCATAACCTCTCAGGCAGAAAGGAGTCCAGAGGATTTAACCAGTTCTTGACAATGTCTTTCTCACAGATTTAACACACATGAACATTTACAGCTGTATTTTTCAAACATCCCTAGACCCCAGAGCCATGTGGCACCTACAGGTAGGATCTTCTCTTTTATAGCCTGTCCAGCAACTTTCTGCAAGGAAACACTGTGCATTCTGGAAAGGATTAAAACAAACAAACAAAAAACCAAATAACCCAAACAAACAACAACAAAAACCCAAACAAAACAAACCAACCAAACAAAAAAAACCACACCAAAAATCCTGTTTCTAATTCACAATTAACATTTTGAAATTCCTAGGGTTTGCCAAGGTGGTACTATGGTACTAGCTGAAAATTTGATTCTAAAACAACAAGCAAACCTGTGAACCCCAAAGCTATAAACATTTCAAATACAAAGTTCTTTCCCATGGCTGAAATATTTTTACTCTTCCATTCACTTACTGCCTATCTTCTGAATTAGCAATAGTCCCAACTTGTATTTGCAATTTATGCATTTATAAACTTGCACAGACTAGTTTCACTGACTTCAGCAGAATGACTTGTGTTAAAACAGAACTTATGGAAATACCTCGTTAGGATCAGGAAGCCCATGCTTATCCCACCCAAGTCTGCAAAAAAGGTCCTATCACTCATGTGCTATCATACTGAATGAAAAATTCATTTTTTTGGAAGGAGAGTAGCTATAAATACTGTAGACACCACTTACCTGGTTTATTGTCTGCAAGAAAAAGCCTCAGTGTAAGACAATAAACCTCAAGTCAGTTATTTTGCCCAAATTATCTAAGGGAAACTATAAGATCAGATAAATTTGTTTCTCCATCACTAAATTCAATCTCAACAGCCTCATTTTAGGAACATATATATCAAAATGAAAGCAATTCCATTTATTGGTAACAATTTTTGTTACCAAAGTGAACAAGAAAAACTTTGGCTCTATAGTGCATAGGTGTAGTCAGCAGCACTGTGTCCAATGTGTATTCTACACTGATATTTTATTTATGTGCTTCTGTAATCTCTCAGGCAGAAAGGAGTCTGAAGGTTTAACCAGTGCTTGACAGTGTCTTTCTCTCAGATTTAACAGACATGAATATTTAAAACTGTATTTATGTGTATAGTGTAGTGTAGCACAATTCAATTTCTAATTAAAAGTGTTCCTGAACTGACAATACACATCTGTGTATCAACATCTGCTGATGTTATATATTGATTATTAGGTATCAGATAACCAGAGCTTAGTGAGACACTAGCATCTCACTGACAAATTCAGATATTTTTAGCATGAGCAGACCAGATGGGAACTGTAAGTACCCATTTCTCCCACCTCCACTAGCTTATAATCTCCAAATGCACATTAAACCCCACTTCCTGCTCAAGTTAATTGGCTTTGCTGGTGTGTGGCACTGAATAGTGATCTTATGCTTTGGTGGTTTTCCAAATGTCACCGCTGTGTTGCGCTCTCAGTGACAGCTGAAGTGCAGAGAGAGAGCAGGAGCGAAGGGAGCCCTGAGCTGCTCTCTGTGCCCAGGCAGGAGCAGCTTCAGCAGAAGCCTCAGGGAGCCCTCGGTGGGTGAGGAGCTGAGCTGCACTGAGGGGTACCACAGCCCATTTTCCTGCTGAACACCCGATCCAACCTCCACAGCAGCACCCCACGCTGCACGTTTAAAACCAAGGGTGCGGGAGCCAGTACTTGTAAATATTATCTGCAGGAAACAGAGAGCATCCAAATGTGAGCACCCAGGTGACCTGGAGCACACTGGGCTGAGCTCCTGTCTTCATGCTCAGGCTCTTTGGCCAAGCAACCCCAGTGACCTTCCTCTCTGCCCTGGGTGGCTGTCCTTCCCCTCTGCCCTGGGTGGCTGTCCCACCTCCACCCACAGGCCAGGCACCCCCACATGACCCCCAGCAATCAAATTTAGCTGCACGGAGAAGAGGGAAGCTGGAATGATTTTCCTGCTGTGACAGCTACCTGGAACATGTCAAGCTGCCCAGCTCAAGGCACTGTAGTGCACTGCTGAAGGCCATTCTTGTGCTGCCAGAGCTCCTTCTCACAGCACCAGTCCATAGCAGCTGCAAATCTCTAACTTCAGCTGATTCAAGGGTCACAGGACAGTATTTTGGAGGAAGCCCCAGCAGTCCCTGTACATCCTGCCTTCCACTGTGGCCTTTTTGCAGGCCATGGATCTCTACAGCAAAGTGACTGCCTGCAGCTGGGGCAGCCAATAAAGATTTTTTTTTTTTTAATCCTATAATCAAACTGGTAATTAACCTCTATGTCTAGGTACCCAAACAAAAGCATGACAAAAATTCACAGCTTGCTTCTAAACCAACTTCAGCCAGAAAGTTTTCTTTTGGAGCCTGAAGTGAAAATGACAAGGATTTATCAGTATGCTCTCAAAAACTATCCTTAAAAAATATTTAAGACAATCCCAGAAGAAATGATGAAACAAAACAAAAAAAAAATCTACAAATCAAAGGCTCACACTTGGGTGACAGAAGCTTGGTGGGTGACCACTTCAGAAGTGGTAATTTGTACAGTGCAACATAGACCATCAACCTTCCACTGCACATTTATGTACAGGGATGGTTCTGATTCTTTTTACTAGTTCTGGTTTCATTTCAAGTCTTATTTAATAGAAACTGCAAAAGAGACACTGGTGCTTTGGGATTTGCTCTGAGTTGCAGCAAAAATATAGTTAGAGAACGAAGAAAACACCCTTGGCTCCTAACAATGCTTACGGAGGCGTGAGGTGTTGCCAGTACATCTTTAATTACTACAGCACATCGGAATTTTTTTCCCTAGATAGTAAAATTAAGTTTTTAACATTACCTTTATCTACCACTATACTCTGTCCTCCATGAGTGGAAGATTTGGAGAAAGCTTCAGTGTGCTTCTGTTCTGCTCTTTCTGGTCAACAAAGTGAGGATAAAGCATTTAACAAAAGACGAATCCATTTGCAATTTTCCATTTATATATATCTCTCTATCAAAAAAAAAAAAAGTGTTGATGAGTTACTAACATGACATGCAGCTATCAAAGACTGACCTAAATAACCTCTACTTTGCTCTACCCACGCCTCATGCCTTGCATGTATATTATGCAATGCATAATATACAGTATATTATTGCAGTATATTATTCCAAACAGTATATTATTCCAAATAGAAGCAGCCACCAGTATCAGATGTAGAAAGCACATTTTCCCTGTGATTTGGCAAAAGCTTCCAAAACAAAAAGAAGCAAAGCTGATTAATCCCCAGCACACATGATCAAGTGAACTTCATCCTCTGTGGACTTGGCTAAGCTCAGGAGCAACAGTTAAAATGTTGCTTTTGCTGTACTTCACACTAATTATATTTCCCAGCCATTTATTTCAGGGAGAACACTCATTGACTATCAAAATCAAAACAATTTATTCTAGGAAAATGCACAATAAATCCTCATAGGGAAGAAAAGCTTTAACAATTAAATGTTTGCTTCAAAGCTTTTTCTTGCATTTTAGTAGATGAACTACACCAACATAGTTGATATTTATAATGTTATGTATGGACATACAGTTTTAACTATGTTTATGGTCAATGTCAACTCTTCAAAGTGTATTCCACACAGCTCCTGGTTTTGCATCTCCCAGTCTTGGCCCCTACACATAATTCTTAATAAAGCACATAATTTAGTGGTGGGCTCCAAATACCCTTTTAAATCCAGAACATGATTTTTTTCCCTCTGGCATTTATGCAGTCTTATCTGAGAATCTAGTAATTCTAGGTCTTCCATCAAGAGCCAATGTCCTTGCTGAGACTTCTGCTTGTGCTTTAGCTGTGAGCTTCTGACACTCAAGGAATTCCAAGCATGAAGCTTTCAGCGCATGCAAGTCCACCTGCAAGACACTGCTGAGACCTGACCATGTGCTGGCAGCCTCTCTGCCCCAGAGAACAAAAATATGATATTTACATACATCCTTTTATACATATGTATGCATCTCTGAACAATCATTTATTATGACTGTTCTTGGTCCAACAATTTAATGCTGGCCACTGTGCACACAAAATATTAACTGCCTCTGTTAGAAACCAATCAAGCCTCCTGAAGGGCTCCAAAAGCAAGAACCTCATTCAACTCTTACCCTTAAACTGTATTAAAGGGTCTGAATTACTTGAAGCTTCTAGAAATCTAGGAAATATACCAAAGTAGAGACTGCCTTAATACTGACCCAGGCAAGCTCATCTATACATGGGGCTGGTGTTGAAAGAGTCCAGGTCAGTGAGGAAACTGTGACAATTGAGACAGGCTGGAACCCACCCCCTTGCCTAAATCCTGCTCCATTCTGACAATGTTTGCATTTAATGGAAACAGAAGACCTTAGATCTATTAGGTTAGTGCTTGGAAGATTATTTTATAAGGGCAAGAGACAGCAAGGAGATGGACAGACACACAAATAAGGCTTGAACATTTCTGCATCCCTTGAAGGAGTTATATGAACCTATGATCTTAAGTGGAATTTATTTGGAGATTCAAGACCTTAACAAAAGATTGTGAAAAAGATTAAGTCTGCCTTTTTAGCACCACAAAACATGTATCTTTGTTTGATCTCTGATTTCTCAGAGGATTATTCAGCGTTCCAGTATAAATTATATTAGCTGTTTATGCAAACTCAGAACACAAATCACACTATTCATGGAGCTCTTAACCTACAGAATTAGGAAGATAATATACCAAACTCAAACTTTACACACAGGAGAGGCGAGTGGATTATGCATCCACTGATCTTTCAAATCTCAAAAAGAAGGCTTTTTCCAGATAATAATTTGGAGCATTAACAAAGATTTACAAAAATCTATAAAATTAAAGGATAAATCAGAATATAAAATGACTGAACTGTACACAAAGTGCTTAAATGATACGCTAAGGTGAAAACATATACTGAACACAGGCTGGACAGCACATTTAAGCAACACAAGGGGCCAAGTAAAACATAGTGGGTCACTAAGCTCTGCAGTAAGGAGCGCTTAACAGAGATCAGATCCTGTATTCAGTATTTTCTGTCAAAGTTCATCTGAACTCTAGCAGTAAGGTGTGACAACACTACACAATATAAGGGGAAACTCCACTTCCCACTGGTGTCTCCTACCTTCTTTTGTGACCTTTGTGGCCCACAGAGGAAGAAGTGGAGAGACAGAGATAATATTCCAGTCAACACCTGCAGCTTTCAGTGCTGTGCCAAGTCTGCCTCTGCCCTGGCTCAGGGGAGCTCCGTGCAGGAGCAGGCACTGCAGGCACCGAGGAGAGCCACAGAGACTCAGCTGGTGCTCCCATGGCACGAGCATTTTAGAGCCTTTAGACACAAACAGGCCCTTGCACATACATGTGCACTCTATAAGCACAGTGTTTTCTTTCCACTGTTACCAGAATTCGTTTCAAAGACCAGACACGCTAGCCCCACACAAAATTTTTAAATAAAATACAGGTACTCATAGAACAACATTTCTTGGAGTATTTCTGGTGATCCTTCAGCCATCTGGAGAAGACTGACTTGATTCAGGACAAAGTCCAAAGCTGGCATGCAAGTGTTAACATCAGTAACTCAGCACCAGTGTCCAGATGCTTTGAGGGCACAAAACAAGCAAAACAGGACTTTAAATATTTAAGAAAAAAAAATGTACTTTATATTTGTCCAAAATTACAGGCATCTATTAACAGGCTCATATGGGTCTTCCACCACAGTATAAGAAAACTTGTTTGGTTCAAAGGTAATTTTTCTTTATTACTTTATTCCTTCAGCCTCTGTATACTCTTACACATGATTTTGTAGCACTTTGCATAGCAAATTGCTGTTCTCGTTCATAAATAAGGGCAGAGCTAGAAATCTGGCCCAGAGATTTTTATTTTTCTGGTAATTTAAATTCTTCAAACAAGTAACTTCAAAAAAGCCTCTACAGGGCACTGAAAAGCCTCATTTCTTACAGGGCTGTGCCATGACACCAGATTCTCTACTGAAGTGTTGTCAGAGGTCAGGGTCATTCACAAACAATTCTCTCCTGAAAGTGGTGAATTTTAGGCCCTATAATATAGGGGTGAGCTTTTACTGTGTTCTGTGGCATCACCTGGTTTTATCATCTTTGTGGGAACAGCATCATTTATGACAAATCTGGTTGAAGTTGACTGATGGCTTCAACAGCTAATTATTGGTGAGAAGAAAGAAGGATGGACAAAAAAATAGATGTGATCCTCTGCATTTAATTTCTTTTTCAAGAAATACAGACAACTGAGTTCTTGAAATTGTAGTAAGACACTTAAAGCCTGCATCAAAATCCTTATTCATTTGCATGCCTCCAAAAATACGGCATATTAAGCACACAATGTCCTATATCAATAAAGGTTTTCTATCTTCAAGGTCCCAGCTACTCACAGCATGATGGCCTTGAGTAAAAAGAAAACCCACAAGAACTCAAAAAAAATCTATTAAAGCTCAAGGAAGTTTCTACAAAGAACAAATACAGAAATCTCCATATTATGTTTTTTTGTATTAAAAAACTGTAAAAAATCTGTAGCTTCTCCTGCACATTTTCCAAGTAACTCACCTAGAATAAAGCTAACAATAAAAATGAGAGGACACAGATGAGCCAAAAACCAAATTTAAACACACAGTTTAAATATTTCAGGAAAAAGACATATGATGTTATGCTATAGTGATATTCATCTAATTAACTGCCTGACATTTAAACTGACAAGCTTAAAGATAGTCAGAGACAATATATAAGATGGGAACTGTAAAAGAAGCTTAATCCAGTGTCACAATGTTAAACTGCCAAGATAAACTGACCAACAATAATGCAGAATAATTTTCACTGGTAATGTCTTTTGGGTTATTTATAAAAAGCAAAACAAGAAATTGAGTGCTTGCAGTTCATCAAAACATCACTGTTTGGCTAAAAAAGTGGAGGCTGACTGATAAGTTTGAAAAAAATATTTGCAGGAAACATACCGATCTCTAAAAGGAAACAAAGATAATTATTTGCACAAGTGAACAGTAGCATGAACGTATGAAGGTTGATGATGAATTTTCACTCAGCCTTCTCCTGTGTGAGATGCCACACTGAATCCACCAAATCTAATCACACAGCCTGACTCTTTTGGCACACAGATTTATTTAATGCTGTGACACAGTCTAGTAACACGTGGTGTGGATGAGTTTGTGGGGATAAAAAGCAAGCTCTTCAACAGAGATAAATGCATGATGAATGCGAGGAATTGAAGGTCACATATGCTTGGCAGACAATACTTTGTTCTAATTCATTTTGAAAACACTTGAATGATGATTTAGCAATTAAATTATCTACTTGTAATACAATGTAATTATACATTTTGGAAGACAGTCTAGTTGGCTTAATTCCGTCTAATGTGTGTTTAGACTTTGTAAGTCTACAATTAGCTTATGTATGGATTAGCTGGTATTTTCTATTTAAAATTTACTTTTTAATTTTCTCTTATTCTTTGTTCCTCCCTCTCCTCTTTCTCTGATGTGTTGAAGTTGTGGTTTTAATAAAACAATTACTGGCATAAAATTTAACCTGACTAATCCTGCAAACAAAACAAACACAGCTTTATTTGGCAGCAAAATGTAGGAACTTAACAGTCAAAAGCTTAAAACTTTGCACCACAAAATAGTAAAATAATCCTGGTTTAATTCTTGTAACAACCTGTCTCATCACCTTTCCCTGCCCAAATATCAACACTAAATCCCAAAGTAATTTCTTTCCTATCTGATTGTTTTTCTTTTCATGTCACAAAATCAGTAAGAAAGTTCTAGTTTTATATAGTACTTCAGGACCTTTGCACCATTAAATTTTGCATATTCAGTAATTCATTGTCTGAGTATCTATTTAAAATTTACTCCTTATCTTTGCCCTTAACATCTCACTGTGGTTTCCAGTGAGACTGTTCACCTCTCAGGCTGCCAGAGCTGACAATACAGCTACAGAGTAGAGACACAAAGAAAACTTTCCTCATACCAAGAACATAATTATTTAAAAAAATTCCTATTCTGGATCCTACAAAACTGAAGAAGTTTTTATTTTAAAAATATCTTCTCAACTATACCTCAGGGTGCAAAGCTGCAACACAATTATGGAAATACCATACAATTGTCAACAGACTAAGTTTTTTATCTTCCAGCAATCTCCCAGGTTTATTCAAGTTAGACTGTCTTTTCAACAATTTTTTTTTTGCTGTTTGCAATACAGTTATTTAGGATTTACCACATATAAACATGTCCTATTGCTATGTTCTACCTCAAAATTAAATGGGCTGTAGCAGGTAAGTTTCATATGACTGACTGAAAGAATTTCCCATAAATTATGCAATCTAAACTAAACAACAAGTGATAAATAGTTGCTAAAGGTATTAAAATGACTTGGAAACCCCTCAATTACAAATTTGTACTGTTTACAAACTGCACAATGGACAACAGAAGGGGTTAATCCAAAGGAATTTGCAAGCAAAACAAAAACCAGAACACACGAGGGTCTCAGGAGTCCCCACAAAAGCCACAGTCCAAGCTCCCTGAGCACCCATGCAGTAACAGAGCTACGGACTGCGGGAGAGTTTTGGGTGAACACTGACATCACCTCGCACACATCTCCCCTCTGCACTAACTCTTTTATTAACAGGGTTTTTACACAGGACACCACTCCCTTGGAGACACCTCTGGCACGGAGAAGGGGCCAGTGCCATACGGATGGACCCAAACTGGGTTAAGTCACTGGTAGCCCCTCTCCAACCCAGCTCCTGCCCATCCCATGGCACTGCTATGCCCACTCTGCAGTGCTGGGGGAGAGCACAGAAACTGTGCCAAGGCACAAAACTCTGAATTGCTCCTTTGTTTCACGTGAGAGAACCGCCGAAGTGCACAGAGCTCCGCATCTCTGTTACTCAGAGGCCAGGACCTCCCTCCTTGTACAGGGAGAGCACAGGCTGCACACCAGCACTGAACAGCCCCGTAAAAACACAGCGCCAGTGAACACGGACCTTCTCCCGGGCTCCTTTTTATTGCTCATCCCTTTTACTGCAACAGAAACCTGCACCCTCTTTTCCACTTCTGGCTTCCAAGAATCACTGACTGACATAAAATAGAGTGATTTTTCACCACATAAACCAACAACAATTAAACCACAACCAAAAAAAAGGTAATAGGGAGATAAGTAGTCTGCCCAGTAGATAACAATTGAGGAAAACAATAGCTATGTCGATAGCAAGTAGTGTACCAGGTTTCAGGTATTTTTAAACACAAATGTCTCATCAAGTCCAACTGTTCTGTGAATTGGTTTAAAACAAAACAAGCTTTATACAGTGATATTTACTTCTCTCTCTTGTTTTTTTTTAACAGATGATTATAAAGTGTGAAGTATTTTTGACAGAAAATTAAACTGTTTAATACTGGTATTATTACATTCTTCTATTTCTATTTTAATAAATAAACATATAACATAACATATGTCCACTATACATGCCTACGATCATGCTGGGTCAAGTACTTTACACATAAAAGGTGCATAAACAATTTTAACACACAGAGATAGCTGCTGGTGCACAAGCAACCAGAAGCCAGGAAACCATCCATTTGCTCACTGCACAGAGGCCACCAGCTGCTAACAGAAGGGAAAGAAAACTTATTCTGCCCCATAATGCACATACCAAGAAACCAGCAGCCAGTCCTGCTTCATAAGTAAAAAGTGATCAGATAAAAACAATTTCAGGAGAAAGAAAATGTTAAACATACGCAGCTATATTTTGGGTTCCCCCACCTCGCTTTGTATTAACCTCTCACCTTCTTCCTAAATTTTTGGACATAGTTCTCATCAATATATCCCCAAACTAAAGGCTGGAATATCAGTGAGAATCATCGGGTTTTCAGTGATGAAATTAAGTATTTTTATTTTTCCACCTTAAAAAGCAAGACTTAGGATTAAGGGTGCTCTGAATACACATCTGCTGAAGGGCAGATTCCTACTCTGTGTAATCCATCATGGCAGTTCAGCTAAAAGAGCAGGGCTACTTGCCTAATAAAATCAGCAGATCTAAAAGTCCAAGGTGATAGGTCTATCAAAACTCAGTTAAAGATCCACATATTAATGAAAACAAAACAAGACAACCCCATACAAACACAGCAAGTTCTGAAATTGATATAGGTAGAACCAGGAGGAAATATTAAAGGTTTCATTTTGAAAATAGGAAGCATTCAAGGTGAAAATGAAATCAGCCTGCTTTGCAAACAACTCTCATTATTAACATCATAAAGATCTAGCCAGATGGGAGACAATATCCTGCACAGTGCAGCTGAGACAAACAACAGCAGGGAAACAAAATCATTCTTCTTTTCAACTGTAATACCACAGCCAGCACTAAGAGTTGTTTTCAGAAAACACTCTGCAGGGTTTATCTTGAATAGAAAGTAAAGTACAGCCTCTCCTGAGTCTTGTCTATAACTGCCACTGCTGCACACAAGACACAATGATTTCCTTCTCTGTGTTGCAGAGGAGCTCTTAAGGATGTTTCTGACAACCACTTAAGCAAACAGCATAATAATCTCAAAGACAACATACCTAAGCACTATTTGAAGAGATCATATACGTCTCCCCCCTCTCAAGAATATAAAAAATGTGTGACTAGAGGCTATTCAGTTGCATTCAAAATTACTTTGGACAAATACATCTGCAGCTAATGATGTTGGCCACTGAGCTTCCTTCGTCTCGCTGAAAGAGGATGCAGGTTTTGTCTAAGCACTTTCCACACTTTCTGAAAAATTAATAGGTCAATTGCTGTGATTTATACAAAGCTAACTTCTATAGAAGAATCAGTGAGCAGTAAATACTGTCTTTCTAGGCGAAAATATATATACCTTATATAGTGAGCACATAATTAATTTAAGATTACTTTTCTTGATGGCAGAGTTCTGTCAGAAGTGTTGACTGTTATATGAAGAGCCAAAGACTGGATTAGCTCTTACTCAGCCATTTTAGAATGATTTACAGCATGAGGAGTAAATAGTAAGCTTTAGAAAAGGATTTATGTGTGACTAGATAAATAAGATTCCTCCCACATATGATCGAAGGGGGAGGACAGAAATTGAAAAACAAAAACCATGAAAACTGGAACAGTTTTCTATCAGCAGAGTGACAAATAGTAGTGCTGTGTGAACATCTATCTTTTCAAACTCCTCTTGTGTTTGTTTATTCATTGGAGATCTCATGGCAGGCTTATTTAACCTTGAAAATTGGTGAGCATCCTGGCTTGGAAATAGTCTTAAGGACAGGAAAGTTTTCTCAAGTATCAATGGAAAAATTATTGGCCACAACCTCCTTGTGCAAGGCAGACTGGGAATCAGCCAAATGGGCAGCACTGAACATGTTATAGCCATGTTAAGAATTTTTATGTGTAAAGAACAATACACACATTAAGCTTCGGTGGTGTTGAGTGTTACCCTATGCTTATTTTTAGATTTTATTTAGCAAAGAAAACAAGTTGTATTTATATACACCTGAGTAATTCCAAATATGTATACTATGCTTCTGAGAAGACACTTCTGTGTTACTAGGATCATTACCTATTTCCACTTTCATGGAGTTTGGCCATAGAGAGTACCAGTATGCTGAGTTCTGCAATTTCTCCTCATTCTAAGCAGTTTTCCTCTCTTAAAATTAGAAAGAAGAAATAGATAAATATGTCCTCTCTCTACCTTTCCCCTTCTTTTTTTGAAATAATTTGCATTACATCAAAGCCAGCTCTCTGCCTTCAGGCTCTGCCTATGCATACACACCCCTTTTCTGGCATGCCCTGCACCTTCCCACTTCTCAACACAAAATCTGCATGAGCTCCTGCCTCCCCTCAAAACCTTACCCCTCAAACAGAATGCCATCTCCACATGCAGCCCACTGTTCCTGCAGCCCTGCAGCTTTCAGCACAACTGTCCTGCACCCCACCATGACATACACCTCCCCTGACCCACAGACTTCCCCAGGAAGCTCCTGGGGGATTGCTGAGTTGATGTGCCATCCTTGGCAGGGCAAGTGCCAGCAGCACTCTGCTGTCAGGGGTGGCTGGCACGCTCCAGCACACCAGCTGCAAGCAAACCATGCACCCCACATGAGCCTGCTCTTTTGGGAAGCTTGAGAAGCCAACAGCCAGAAAACAGACATTTTTCAGAACCATAAAGACTCTCCCCCACACCCAGCCACTCCATTCACAAGGGAAGGTGGTTTTGACACAACCATGAGCTTTGTCACAACCTCTGCCAGCCATGAGGCTGGCACTCCTGGCCCCGAGCAGCTCCAGGCCTCACAGAGAAATCAAATATGAGCTTTCCTTACAAAAATCACACATCAGCTCTTACTCCAAAACTTCAGTTTTGGTACTGAATATATGTAGTTGTACTGAATACATAGTTGGTACTGAATATATGTAGTGAAATTATGTAGTTGGCTTGTTGCTTTATAGAGTTTGTGCACCAAAGGGTTATAGGCTCATACAAACACAGCACTGCCCAGGGAGGAAAGGACCTCAAAAAATCATCTGGTCCAATATTCCATGAGGGAGGGAGTCCAGATGAGATTATCTAACATCCTGTCCAGCCCTATCTTGAAAACGTCCAGTGACAGGGCCTCTACCATGTCCCTCAGGAGCTTGTTACAGTGATTATTGTTGTCACTGTAAAATAAATGTATTTCTTTTATCGAGGTAAAGCCTCTCCTGGTACCATTCCTTTTTGCTTTCTCCAGGTAGCTACTTGAGAAGACAGAGCTTCCATTCTCTTTGTAGCCATCCATTAACTACTGGAATATGGTGATGAGTTCCTGAGCCTTCTCTTCTCCAGGTTAAATGCCTGGTCTCCAGCAGGAAGAACAGAAAAATGAAAGCAAGTGCCTGCTGATACCCAGTGGGGCATTAGAAAGATGTGAGCAGAAAACCAGGCTGCAGTGCAGATGAAAGGGCAGAAACAAGAGGTGAATGTTCTTCTCCTACTAAAACTCTAGCCACAGACCTTCAGCAGGGTCCTGGAGTATTGTAAGCAGGACAGCAGCCTAGTCAGGAGCATCAAACTAATCTGAACCAATTGTGTTAATTATAAGTCAAAGAATTCTTATTTTTCACATGTTTGGAACACAACAGAAAAGCATTAAGACAGTCTTAAAATGACAGTCTTAAAATTTACAGTCTTAAAATGACAGTAGAAAAGAACACTTGTTTCCTTACAGTAGCTGACCAGATTAGATACCATTGTCAAATTCATTTAAGAGAGGAGCAAGCATAATTTTCTCCACTATACCTTACACTAAGAGTCTCTTTGTTTTCCATCAGAGGACAACAGAGAATCAATGCAAAAAATAAATTATACAGTATTAAAATATAAATTATATTCAATTGTATTATAAAGAATATCTCAAAGCTCATGTTTTATAGAACTTTATCTAGATGCTCCCTGACAAGAACAAGAAAAATGTTTCGTACTTAACTTACTGGGAAAATCTGTTTATTTTTCTTTTTGAACCAAATTAGTCCCAAAATATTTGATGAAAAAATGTCAGTTATTAATCAGTATCCAGATATCAATACAGAGCTTTCAGTACTACTTTAATAATAAAATATTCAGGGAAAATAGCTTAAATTTAGAGATGGGATATAAATCCTCTAGTAAAAAACAGTTCTTACTCTATGTTTAAGAATTCTTCTTATGATCCCTCAATCATTCAAACTTCACTGAGGGATTATTATTCAGCTACAAAATTAAAATCCAAACTGATCCTAAATCATATACGGCTTTTAGAAACCATCTGTTGAATTTTATGCCTCACAATTCTAGATTACATGATTTCCTATATAAAAAGTGCACACCAATATTTCAACACCACACTTCCACAAAATCAAGTTTTATTGGATTTAAAAAAACACATATGCCTCTATTATTAAACTTCCAAGTCATATCTTAATCAAAATCTACATAGGAAGATACTTGAAACAACATTAATTTGTTATACCCAGTTAAACACTCTTCAATAAACAATTCTCTTGTAGCTGTAACAGTTAAAGCTATTAAAAGGGAATACTAACACCATCTCTTCAAGATCAGTTGAACTGGTTTGGCTAAAGGACATGTGGCAATCAGAAGAACAAGGAAAATTTAACTTGAAGTGTTTTCTGCAAGCCTTGCCTTACGCTTCAGATGTATATAAGCACTGATATTTGACTACCTAAGGAACAAGAGAATGGTAAAAATGAAGTTTAAAAAATTTGAAAGCAATACCACTACACCAGAACTACCTTAAAGCAAAGACTGAATTAGTTTTTATAAAGTACTTCTTATTGTGTCTTAAAACTTAACACACATCCCAAAATGATATCGAAGTAATCTGCAAGTATTTGGCAAATCTGAATATCCTGGCAATGACCTGACCCAAACTACAACATCATCAGTATGTTTTTATCTAAAAGGATTCAAGGATACATAGATGATGTACTGGGCATCCTTTTTGTTATGACTAAAGTTGGCTTATCTTGTGGCATTACTCAGAATTCTAACTCTATCTGCTTTTATGTTTTTCCATGAGAGGTAGAAAGGTACAGATTACTTCTTTTTTTAAGTGTAAGAACTATAACCTTAACTTCAAATGGATCTTCTCAAGTTTGCTCATTGCCTCCTTGGACAGCAGGATTCTCAGTTTGTTTCTATTTATACAACCAGCAAGTCCAGTACGTATTTCTTTCTGAAGTATTCACTGTATTTCATAAAAAAGAAAAATTGCTGATAACAATTCTGAGATTATAAATGAAAACTATTACATCATTCAGAAATAACACACCACTAAGTTTATAACTATGATTGATATACTGGAAAACCATCTTACACTCTCATTCTTGGCTAAAGCTCTTTTGACTTGACAGTCTCTGAACTCCCTTTAAGGAATATTTCTTCTCTTTTTCACTCCACCTATACTCATCCACAAAGATGTTTAATTCTGTTAAATTACCATTTCCGAGTCCCAAATCTCTCTGCTTTCAAGCTTTAAAGCCTTATTCCCCACCTTCTAAACAACATCTCATCATGCTACACAGTCAAAACAACCATAATTTTTACTTCATACACTACTTTTCAAAGTAAGTCTTTGGATAACAAAGCCACTTCAATGCAATGCTCAGAAACTGAGGGTGACAGGCTTGCTTGAGTAGAAAAGCTTTGTAAAGATGTGCAGAAACCTCCCCCTGCTAAATGGGATCAGGAGAGGGGAATGGCTCGGGGTCCTTGCGGGCAGGCTGCGGGCTCCTCCTGTCAGCTGCGAGAGCTGAGCGAGCAGGACAATTTAGGGAGACAATTACTGCTTCAGTGAGCAAAAGCAGCTAACACACATCCCAACTTACAGGCCAATTAAAAGCTGCACATTACTGCACTACATCACTGAAAGCAAGATGAGAGAACACAGTCAACTCTGCAGATCTGCTCCTTCGTTATAAATAACATCAGAATAATTTTTTTTTAAAAAAAGCAACAAAAAACCCACACCAAAAAAACCCACCCACAACAAAAGAGTTCTTTCAGTCACTAATTCTGCAGCCATAATTTCAATACAAAAGGATGCCCTCGAGCATCTGTACACGAAACATACACTGTTTGTACTTGGTGAATATTGTGATTACCTTAATGCAGCTAATTTGGAATGAGCCTGCTCATAGTCCTTTAAAAAGAAAATTGCCTCTTTGCTAAAGGAATGTTTTCATAGCACTTTACAGTCAATTTCAGAACAAATTTCCCTTTGCAGGGAGTAGTACTAGGCTCTCATCTACTATACATAATTATAGCAGAGAAGATCATTTGGATGCTATTGCTTCTATGCTACAGCAGCTTCAAATTCAGTAACAAAAATAACCAACATACTGGGGCATTATTTTCCTAGGGCGATCAAAACCAGGCACATTTAAGTAGTGATAATCAGCATAGCTACATATCTGATTGGAACTACAGCAGTGTGAGAAGTAACTGTATTACTTTCATTTCAAGATCCAAGCCACAGGAGAGGAACTGGGCCAGCTTACAGCAGCCAAGCAAATGGTATTTTTGATAACTGCCTTCTGGTGCTCAGAATCTAATTTCCATACAAAAATACCCAATTTTTTTGTAAGTAGAATGGATCTTCATGATTTTATATATATGCCCTACTACATTGGCTTGAGGAAGTGTGGATCACACCTATTTGTTTCACAACATGTGGGATACTGATTTGGGCAACAGGACCTTGTCCCTGACTTCATAATTATTAAAATCTATTAGGTTTATAAAATTATGCAATTAAGAAAATAAAACCCAAAAAAACCTACCATGAAGTGTCCTCCAGTTCTTCCGTTATTCATTAAATCAGAAATAAGCAGCTCAACATAAGACCATTCAAGCTGTTATGAAATTCACTTATTTGTAAATGACAAACTAAGTTCATTCTCAATATAACAGCTTTTCCTGGGGAGTCAATTTATTTAAAAGAAATTAAGACACTACCATGCCAGGACATAATTATGGGATTGTGTAACAGCTCTGCTTTAAAACTTCTACAGCAGAAAAAGGCTTATTAACCATGACATTGTAGACCTGACATATCAGATGTGCTCCAGGAGTGAGGGAGGTCTATAGGATCACATAGCTACCCTGCAGTGGATCTGTACAGTTGGATTCCCCAGCCCCAATCAGGAAGGTTCTGAAGGAAGGCAGAAATCCATTAATGGCCACATGCAAGGCTGTGTCTCCTAGAGGACTGGCTTGCTGCCTGTGACAGCTGGAAATACCTCCACACTGCTGCTCCTGTTCAGACTGCCCCTCTGAAATCTACTTGGAAGAATTACCTACTCAATATATATGTCCCAGCAGGGTCCAGCTACACTGCAGGGCTGCTGGCACCTGAGAGGCAAAGAACAGAACAAGCCATCAGAGTCCCTACAGAGTCTATGAATCTACAGCATGCATGATTTAGTATTCCAATACCAAGGTGATGAGTATTCTACGGATAACTCATGGAGATTACTCTCCCAGCAAGTCTGTCACACACTCAAGCGTGGTATTTGAAAATACTAGCTTGTTTTCTGACTACTTTTTAAGGCTTAGTAAGAAAATCATCATCCTACTCACTGTACCAAAATAGCTTCAAGTAGAAATATTTGGCCTTGGGAACAGAATTACTAAATTGTGTGTGTGTAGGTACACGCAATCCAGAGCGTGCCTAACCGAAATAGCTCAAGCCTGCAAGCAGCAGATCTTATTTGGGGATTTCTGTTTTACGTTTGCACAGCAGATCCCTCACCTTCCTGCCTGCCCTGGAAAGGTGACTGTACACTGAGTACAGTACACAGGGCAGAGAGCCGTGGGAGGGCTACCCTGTGCACTGCTAGTGCGAGGAAAGTAAGAGACATCCCGAGCAGCACACCCAACACCTCTGCCTTGAGTGGTTTGGCAGGTTACAGCTGGAGCAGTCTGATACACAGGAGAGAGGTGACATTACAGCTCTTTACAGCTGGGAGGCAAGTGTTGACCTGCCTAAATTAGGGAAGTTTACACCTAAGCCACACAACCTGATGCGCCTAATTTAGGATTTTGTTTAAGGCTTGAATCTATTTAATTATACACTTAAATATAATGCTATGCCTGAGTAGAACTAGTTTCTTTCAGGCTATTAAATCTGTTGCAGTATTTTAAATTTATCCATCCAAATGTATGTCCTTTTCATGGAATCATAAAATTGTTCAGGTTGGAAAAGACTCCAAGATCACTGAGTCCAATCTCTGACTAAACACCATCCTGTTAAATAAAGCAGTCATTTCTTGAACACATCCAGGGGTGATGACTCCACGGCTTCAGGAGGGAGCCCATTCCAATGCTTAACAACCCTTTCAGCAGAGAAATTCTTCCTAATATCTAACCTGAACCTCCCCTGACACAGCTTGAAGTAATTTCCTCTACTCCTGTCTCTGGCTGCCAACCCTCACCAGGCTATGACCTCCTTTCAGGTAATTTTAGAGAGTGATAAGGTCTCTCCTGAACCCCCTTTCCTCCAGGCTAAGAGACCCAGCTGCTCCTCACTGACTTACTCTCCAGACCCTTCCCCAGCTCTGCTGCCCTTCTCTGGACATGCTCCATCCCCTCAACCTCTTTCTTGTAGTGATGGGTGTGGAAATGGACATAGGACTTGAGGTGCAGCCTCACCAATGCCGAGTACAGGGGGACAATCACTGTCCTGGTCTTTGCTTAAGAACGTCATTGTGTGAATCAAAATCAAGAGCACAGATGGCTCTACACGGCAAAGAGGAAGGGCTTTTACTTGGAGCAACTGAGACCATTTAATTTTACTTATTTATCTTATTTGTTTGAGAACACTGAGGAGCATGTAATAAAGCAGCGGCATCCTCCATCATCTGCACACAAAAAAATCCAGACCAAGCTAACTATTTTGGCATATGGAAACTAGGGAAGAAAGAGCATCACTTTGAAAGCCTCCAGAGGCAAAAAAAGCTTTTAAAAAGAAAAACAAGCAAACAGTGCATGTGGGAAGAAAAGTTAGGGTATTATGAGGATTTAACTACATGCTCTTCTGGTCTGTATTCTCTGCAGTCACTCAAGCCCTAGTTCAGAATACTTTACAAAACCAGTCAATCTTTTAGAGTAGTCCACTGGAAATTCCCTTAATGTGCACATCCCAGATGCCTAGAGGGGTTCAGAGCACTGTGCCCCTTTTCAAGGGTCAAAACTTCAGCTCTTTGATATCAATGTACTTTTGCATGTTGTTAACAGTAATTCTTCTGTGGGTCAAAAAAGAAAAGCACAAGAAATAGTCTGCACTATCCTGAAATGAGCCAAACTTAGAGCAGACTGTACAGCCTTAAGCTAAGGTTAGTCAAAACAGGCATAACAGCCAAGCCCAAGGAGCCAGGGCTAGGCAGAAGGCTGTCTCAGAGCAGCATCGGGAGATAAATGGGATTCACCACCAGGACAGGGCAAAGGGCTGCTGCCTGGGATGTGGCAGAGCAGGGAAGGGATCTCCCTTTCTCCTTGTATTGACTGAACAGGCATTCACAAAACAAGCAAAAATGCAATCAGGGATGCCAGCATTTTAGACAGTGTTCCAAATCCTGTCCAACTGATGTAAGAATTAGAAGCTAACTTCTGTACCCTACACAGATGCTTGAAGGCAAAACAAGGTGTCCATCTAATAGACATGTAAGAATGAGATTTCAATAAGATACTCCATCAAACAGTTCAAAATTTGAAGAGAGCATGCAGATTTGCAGCACAGCCAAGCAACGCTCTTGATTTGATCTTGAAACCAAACAGAGCCATCATGCATGACATGCTTGGATTGCTTTCCTTTGCAGAGACCAGTTCTGGATGACCAGGACACACATAACAGTACAGAGAGGAGATAAAGAGGTGGACATTTTGACAAGGATGAAAAACAAGCAAATACAATACTGTGATTGCATTCCTGAAGGTGAGAGACAAAAGGGAGAAAAAGCATATTAGGCCATGCATGCAAATTTACATGCAGGAAACTGATGGGGAGAGGTGGAAATCAAGAATGGAAAATGGAAACGTTGGACTATGTTAAGGCTTCAATACAGTAGCTCCACTTACCTTGAAACTTCATTAAGAACTGGCTCATTTACAAGTAAAAGCCATAATATTTGAACTCCATCAGTAACACTATTTGCCTTATTTTAAATGTCAACACAGTAAGAATAAATGCCTTCTAAAACAGAAGCCAAGAACTCTGACTTGACTTTATACCACTACACAATTACAAGATCATCTGATTATCTACAGGACAAACAACATGCTTTTCTGCTCAGGGGCACCAGACAATTTATGTACCAGAAACAGCATTACTGCAGACGTTTTGAGACAAACTACTAATAATACCATCATCTTCAAAAAAAAAAAAAATACTTCTGGAAAAAAAAAAGTTGTTTAATCTTGATTAAAACCACCTTAGGATTTTAAAGGACAACTTTAAAAGTCCCTTTGAACATAAACCAATAAGAAAGAATTCATTTTGGTATGGAGGATTACCTTTATATCTGATTAAAGCAGAAAATACTGAATAAGAAAAAAAATTAAATTTTCATTCTCAAAATTACTCCAAGCTTTAACAGATAATTGAAAATCTCTGCAAGCCTACACTATGGCTACATATTTACCAAATGGGATGCTTAATCTGTACAAGAAAAGAAGCAGAAAATACAGAGTAGACCTGTAGATTTTACAAGGGCAGGCTTGAGAAAGTTTTCCTTACTGCATATATTCAGCAGAAAGTTACCTTGCAAATAGATTTGAGACTTCATACTGCAAACAATGGCTAAAGGCATAATCTTTTCACATATGCCAAATTCTGTAGAGAGATTAAGGTTTTTAAATTATTGAAAATTAACACCAATAATTCTAATATGACTGAT
Organism: Passer domesticus; assembly: GCF_036417665.1. NCBI lineage: Eukaryota > Metazoa > Chordata > Aves > Passeriformes > Passeridae > Passer > Passer domesticus. Next base: position 15,826,157 of record NC_087475.1, on the reverse strand, counting down.
ACAGTTTCTCTCTAAAAATAAATGATACATCATATTTAGGAAATACTTTTATCACAAACCCTTAATTACTGGTTTTAAAAAAGTTTCACTCACATGTATTGCATAGAAAACTTCCACAGAAAATCAGCATCTGAATTATCATTAATACTACTAAGTAGTTTTAATACTATTAAGATTTTTCACAGCTACAGGCAGCTTCACTAACTGTGAGGACACAGGATCTGAGAAGATCCCAGCCAAAGCCATCCTCACAAGGTCAGGAACTTTCTGCAGGGAAGGCTGTCACCCCCACAAACTGGCCCTCCTCCAAGACTGCTTTCCCCAATGTTACTGGGCAATTCAAAATACCTCATTGATTATAAATTGTCTTCCACAGGCATTACTCCTGACATATATCTGTACCAATGGACACAGAAATAATCTGCCATTTACTGCTCAGTCACTTGGTGCTCATTTTTCTAACAAACTTTAGTGAGTACTCTTTACATGACCATTCTTAAAACTTATTTAACAGAAAACCCCATCGCAGTATTCACACTTTTTTTTCACATCAATCATCAAATCACCAGACAGTAAAGAGCTTTCAAGATGTTTAGTGTCTTTGATGATGGTTTCTACAAACATCATTTAGAAAAGCCAAGCATATTCCTTCTTCTGGACCACTCCACCTTGCCTGTTTGCTGACCTCTTGTGCAAAGCCCAATTGTACAAAATGTATTCCCTTACAGAAAGCTCATAGGCTCTTCCCAGTGTATCATATTTCACCTACTCAGTTTTAACTCAGCTTGAAAACTTTCATTTTTCATTCTTCACTTCTCTAGAGTTTTTAAACCCCTGTATTAAAAGCCTAATTTCCTCTAGCATCAAATATAATTTAAACAATAGATCAAGGTATATTCCATTTTAAGAAAGACTTGGACAAGAAACACCCATAAGCTCCTCCACACACAACACTAAAGCAAGTAACTGAGCTTCAGTGATACAGCCTTATGTCTCGTGACTGTTCCTTTCACACGGGGACCATTTAGCAACCTACCACAAAGTCTGGCAGGGTCTGTATCAAGGGTGACATGTTCACTGCTCTTTTTATGTCTTTCCTCCTGAGTTTTCTCCTCAACAATATTTGCCTTGCAATTTTAATTTTTTTTTTAATTTTCCAGAGATTATGCTCTCTTCCATGGTTTCATTTGTATATATTCCCCCCTTGTTCCTTTATTTTCAATGTATTCCTTTACTCTGCTGTTTAACTATGCTTTAAGGATTCAAACAAAATACTATTTTGATAGACTTTGTTTTTTCTTTGGGAGAAAAAAATATTCTTTTCTATTGTAGAAAAAAATTGCACAAAGTCTTTAATATTTGGATCAGAGCTGCACTGCGCATTAGAATCACAAGATAAAAGGACTCCCTGTCTCCCAGTGATTATAGTTATAATAGTAATAAGGCATTAAAAATTACATAAGGCAGCTCTGTCAGGAGAACTGGTCAAAGATAAAATACTACCTGTATTTAGCAAATTATGCAGAAAAAGGCTTCATTTATTCAGTTTTGGTGCATCAGTAATGGCTTCATCTCCAAAGCAGGGGGCTATACAGCCTGCTAATTCTGTGGCCTTCTAGTTGTATCTGGAAAGCAATCATACATTCACCAGGAAGCCCATAATAAGCAAAATATGTACCCAATATCAAGGTCCAATAAACAGAATTAATACAGTATGTTAAGTCTTCATCTTCATGACTACCCTCAATTTAGCAATAAAAATACCCTACATGGATAAACAATTTGTATACTCAAAACAAAACTCAAATAAAAAACCTGAAGCTTGATGATTTTTGGGGTTTTTTTAAATATTTTCTAACCTCATCCCAAATGCTTTGCTGAATGACAGACTTTACAGGAATCCATGTATATATGGTTTATCTTACACAGACTTTTCTAGAACAGCGACTGGCAATTCTCATAACCTCTAACCCACATTTCTATTTAATTACTATATTGCAAAAAGCTAAAACACCATAAAGACTGTTTGCTTAAGTGGCACATGTTGTAACCTCAGTGGTCAAAAGTTAATAGTGATATACAGTATATATGGAACAGCAATTATTTTGATTAGAATAAGTTTTCAGAGACAGAGAAGCAAGAGCATGACAAATATCTTTATGACACGTCAACACATCCGTAATTGAAAGCAAATATCCTATGAAATTTGCCTGCCTCTTAAATGAAGAAGAGATTTAAATGAAGTGGTAAGTGGTTTGAATGATTACCAACAATCAACTCAGTGGTACCAAACCAACAGCCTCCTGGCCACATCCTGCCCATCACACAGGTCACACGGATCACAAGCAGCTTTCCTCTGCCTAGATGAGACATTTCAAGTCCCACACCAGGGAAGGCCATAGGGATACTGAGGAAGACAGCAGCTTGGAACAAACTGCTGCCACTGGAGAAGTCCCACTGACTACATCTTTGTGTGTCAACAAAAGGTTTCTGAGAAAGGCTGGCTGAGCTGTGGCTCCGTGAATTGCCAACCAGTAGCAACACGCTGCTACAGAGAGGAAAATGTCAGAGCAGACTGGCACTTAACCTTTGCAACAAAAATGGTAAGCCTGACTTGTAAACAGCAGCCATCTTCCTGCCCCTGGGCTCGCAGGCAGCAGCTTCAGCAGTGCGCAGAGGGGCCAGAACCAGCCCTCCTGTGCCCCCTGAGCATCCTCAGAGCCTGAGCAGCACAAAGTAAAGCAACTGCTACAGCTGTCAGCATATCATGAAGTGGATGGCAGCCACAAATTGTCTCCTCTTGTACAGAGCAGTACATTAGGACAGGTACAGCACCTCCAGTGTACCAGGAAGGGTGAGATTCAGTCTCACTTCAGCTGCCCAAGTAAACAGATGCTCACCTCTGAGAGCCAGCAGCTCTCAGCTTCCCTCTCACTCACTTCACAGAGAGCTGGGGTACTTCTCAGACTGTCACCTCCTCCTGAGGGAGGAATTTAGAAGTGCCTGTTCCACTCTACTCAAAGGGAGCCCAAGATAACCAGGGCAGACAGATGTCAGACGAATTCCTGCAGAGAACCTAATTGTGCACAGTAATGCAATTTGTGCACTCTCCCACCAGTGAGGCATTAGGGCACATATAGGGAATGGCAGGATTTTCTACAGGTATATTCAAAATACCAACTGTCTTCATTTGCCTGCTTATTAACAGCTGAAAAATTACACTGCACATGTAATAGCAAAGGAGGAAGTTTTTATTTTAACTTTTTTGGGGGGCAGAATCTCAAAACTCTACATTTTTATTGATGACAAATGAAGAACATTAAGCAGCTGAACATATATCCCTTCAGGGAAGGAACATTTAATGATGAGTTCCCAGCTAAGGATCAAAGGCTTCTAAAAGAGCTCTAAAATCAGGGTTTCTAACAATCTGACTATCTAAAGCTCATATTTTTCTATTCCATTACATATTACTCTACACAGCTCCATCAACCTTTGAGCTCCTGAATGAAGGCAGCACTTCTACATTGTCAGAGGAACAGACCTCAAGGAAATTAGATAGAACAGCAGGACTGAGAAGAATGGAAGCAACCAGCTAAAGCATCTTAGAAAAGGAATTGAAATACTGTGTATTTAATTTCATAATTATCTCCTTGCACTAATAAAGAGATAAAACAACCTCAAAATTGATTCCATGAAAACTGAAACATTTATGCACAATGCCTAAAATAGATGAAATGAACCCAGTTCCTGATGTAACACTGACAAATCTGCATTTGGCAACATCATCTTCAACTGTGACAAACCTCTATAAATGTTCATTAGTGGGTACTGTTTAGCAGAGTTTCAGCAAATTAACACAGTAATAGTAGCAGCTTTCCAACATACACTTCCAGGTTCAGCGCTTGCTCTAGATGAATGCTCAGAGCAGCATGAAATAGACAGCGCTCATGCCCTGTTAACCTCAGAGATAAGAAACAAACCCGAGGAGAGTTCAGAGTTTTTGTAGTTTAATGAAAGCACAGCAAGAGCGATGCTTGCAAAAGGTCACGAGAAAACAACAGCAGTGCAGTAATGCCAACATAAAATTCTCGACCTTTATTTAATCTTAACCCCATTATTCTTTTTCCCATCATGACAATAAATCCCACTGAACCAAAGAGATGCACACCATTTTCTTTCCTGTGTGTAGAAGAATTCCAAATATAAATGAACACTGGGCACTTCAGAAGAGCTCTTCTATGTGCATATATATATGCGCACATAAAAAACTGCAGAAGTTAAATCTGTTATCAGAAAATGAAAAACAAACTGTAAGAAAAAAATAGTCTTACTGAACAGCATTTTTTTTTCTGTTTACATGCAGGATTAAAGATTGCTAAGTCAATGCAGTAGATGTTTCAGTATGCAACTTCATACATTGATTTTCTTTTCCAGGAACATCTAACAGAAGCAGGATACTCTTTTTAAAAGATCCTTTTATGAGCAGAGATTTGACTAAAGGAAATAAAAAAATCAATACACAAGCCCCTAACATTTTTACATTTATAAATAAATATACAGCAGGACTACAATGAAAATCTATGTAACACTCTCTAATAATGACATTTGTTCACTAAATAAGAATGTATATGGACTCTGTTTATTGTTTAATTAATGTATGTTATTCTTTATTAAGTATGGGTTTGCTCAATTTTAGCTTAAGTGTCTTATTTATTCTCCATAGTTTCTCAGAGCTCCAAGACTAAAATGATGAGCTTCATTCTTGCTTTTAAGTCAGCATTTCCACCCACTTTCCAATGTCTTGTCTCCTCTCCAACACCTTTTTTTTGTCTTTTTAAAATTCAGTGATTGAAGAGCTCTATGCCCTTCTAGAAGATCAAGTCACAGTCACTGATTAGCAAATGTGTGTTCCTCGCAAAACTCAAACCTCAATAAGTAAGCTAAGTAGAAAAGGAAACATCAAATCAAATGTCATCAATTAGTGACTTCAATTAATAAAGATTTTTTTACAGTAAGTACTCAATATTGGAGGGGAAAAAAAAAATCAATGCATTTTAATAAGGATTAAGGAAAGCAATACCAATTGCTCATTATTGATAACATATACATAACCACAGCCATGTCTCGGTAGCATGAGCTACCAAAGCAACATACTATATGTAAATAGCACCAAATAATACCCTTTTCTATTGTTCCCACACAAGACATCAGTGTGAGCTTCCTACCATTTCCCCCTCATTGACAATGTTCTTCAGAAACAGGCAGCTGCACGCAAAAATCACTGAATAATTTGCCAGAATGTACCCAAGTATAGCTGAAGCAGAGATCTTATTTGTTTTCAGAAAAACCTAGAAGCTTCTACAGAAAAACTGGATTCTTGCCTTACTACTGACATGTGAGCTGTCAATCCTGGGCATGCTACCTCAAGTACAGTTCATGTCAGTCATGCTTTAAGACTTAGGCCACAGTAGTGGTCAGATTTACTAACATTTTCACTATATACTTCAAATGCAGGTTTTTGAAGCTGAAAGCTTTCCATCACTGCCATAAGGTGAGATTAACCCCATGCTGCCTTGCAGCTGCTTATACACCAACACAAGGTCCATCCATACAAGACACGTGGATGCTCAGCGTCTCAGCTTTGAACTGTAGAGACCTCACACCTCCTCACTTTCCTGAAATCAGGTATGAGATTCACCTCTGTCGAGGTTAGTTTCTTCACTTGTCACCTTCTCTAAGCATTCAGCTACCTTCAGCTTTTTGTTCCTTGTCAAAAAAGTGTAGTTTCACACCTATTGCTTCCAACTCCTCCTAAAATAAAGTGGGCTGTTCACTATCCCTGCCAACACACACTGCTCTGTAGTCCACTCCCTGCCTCCACACACATGTATAAGGACACAGTTTAAAAACCCCCTCTGCCAAAGCACATTTGACTACTACTCTCATTCTGTCACTCAAATGAAAAAACACCACCTTTCATCTTGCTGTATTTTAAAAGATGAGACTTGAAAATAGTAAGGGAAATCTCCACCTTTCTCCACAGTTTTCTGTTCCAAAGTTTAACTTTCTATCTCCTCTACATCTGTGCTGTGCACAAAAACCCCTCACTCGTCCTGTCTGCAATTTGTTCTGCCAGCCATTTTAAAAAGCAAGCACCCTCATGCTGCAAGAAAAGTGTTAAGAGCTGATAGTTCTCTATACTTAGCAGACAATCTGTATTACATACAGATTATATACAGATATATTACACCCTATAAATAAGGTATAATATATCCTGTTTTCAAAGGCAAAAAAACTTAACGACATTTTACATAACACTCAAAATATGACCTTATTCCCCTCCCTTATTTATGTGGCACTGAACTTTTTGTCAAGTCAAATAAAACAAAGCTAAATAACAAGAACATTTTTATAATTACTTTGAAAGCTCTTAAATCTGAAACTAAGCAGTTGTACTTGGCCTCCTAAATTCCCTTCCCCTCAAATTTGCTGAAAAAAATCTGCCCTTGGGCATGTAAGGCTCTGACAGGAGTTCCAGTTATGGCTCCCAGTGAGAACCACAGCTCAACTAAGAGAAAAGGTGTTTTTCCAGATAACTACTACACATCCCTAACTATGTTAGTAAGTCAAATCCTGAAACACTGAAGGACAGCATGTATGTGCTTGGAACAGATCCGGTATTTGCTGATGCTGTAGGTGGCAGCAGGATCTCTTCCTCTCTCCTAGCTCTGGCATCCTCCAGAAAAATCTTGGAGAAAACCAGCAAAGCTGCCACTGCTTTAATGATACAATACACTTGACACCGTTAAATTCCCCTCTACAAAAGAAACGGCAGAAGCCTGTAACAACAGAGTCCCTGCAAACAGAGTCACAGCAATGTGCCTGCCTGCTCGTTTAGCTCCAGATGTGCCCACAGCCCGCTGCCATAAATGCCACCCTATCAAGAACAAAAAATCCAAGCTTGCTAAGTGTTATGGCTGGCATTTTTACTTCTTCCAGCAAGCTTTCATTTGACATTTTTCCTTGACAAAGGAAGGTCTCAAATGAGAAAAGTGGAGACTGCATCATGTTTTTTCCATGCAAGCTAACCAGTAGTGCCATTCATCTTTACTATACAGTGCAAACCTAGGTGAAAAACTTAGGAACAAATTAACAGCAGCACATGAGAAAAGAGTCTTGCCTGCCTACTTAAATACGTTTACTAGACTCAGAAATTTATTAATACTTAGCAACTATTGCAAGAGTGCATTCAAAAGATTGCTGTCTCCAGCATTTAAAAGGAATCTGAAAACCGCATACGGTGATTATACACGTCAGCAACTCTCTCTTGGTTTATTCTTTTAAAAATCATGAAGTATACATCCAAAACATACTGACATGAAAGATTTGTCAAAAGGGGATTTTTGTTTGGGTTGGGGTTTTTGGTTTATTACTTTTTCACACCAGTTTTGTTTTCCCTTGCTAATCTGGAATTCCACCATTACAACTCTAGTTAATAAAATGACTCACCAGGGTTGCCTCATTAGGTGAAAGTAATTCTGGATATAAGCACAGAAAAACCAAAAGCCATCAATGGGTTGTACACTTTGTTCTAAACCACAAGAGATGTGTCTAAACATCACCTAGTCAGTTCTTAAAACATAATAGCAAATATTCACCCTGCAAAGCCAGTAACCCCACTAGAATACTTTTCAAAGCAAATTAGACATCTGAACTTTTACTCCCAACCTCTTGTCTAGTGCTTCTCTACAACATGAACTGAGTTGACCAGAACCACCCTGGGCAGTGGCTGCCACCCTGCAGCAGAGTAAAAGATCACAGGTGCTGTGTCCCAGTATAAAAGGCTGGGCCACAACATCCTGTGAGTCTGTAAGAGCAGGAACCAGCTGCTGCCTCAAGAACCTCAGGGCTTATGCACTCACTTGTCCTGTTCTCTTCTCCTCTCCACTTCCACGTATCATGAACCAAGCTGCTCCTTCTCCAGATCGATGGGCAAGGAACCTTGCTTGTTTGGACTGTAATTGGTTGCTCTAATAACAAGAGGTTATCTGTCCACAAACCTTGCCTCACTGGAAAGACATTCACTGTAAGATTCTCAGCAAAGGCAGCTGACTGTGGAGCTCCTTGCCAGGGTTGATTAGACACAGACTAACTGTGGGCAGAGCAAAGTTCAGGACACACCTGTACAAGGAAAGGCTTTTGTTTGACTGTGGCAACAGAGAGCAGCTCTGCTGAATGTGGAGCCCCATATCACAAACACTCAGGCTGAAAGCCAGCACTTACACAGGAATCCTACACTCTTCCAGAATTTTGTTTCATACATAGATACAAATCAAAAGATAAGAGAGTCAGGGCTTGAAAAACCTGCCTACCCATAAGCAAGGGAAAAGAGGAGAGGGATGAGTAGGTTGAGTTGGCTAAAGAAATAGAAACGAGTAAATATTTTGGAAGAGGCCAGGAGGAGTTAGGGATGCAGCAAAAGCCACATGCTGTCCTGCACATGTAAGAATTTGGGAAGAAGGGAAGTGTAGGTCTACACACACACACGAAGGCTGCTCTCAAAGCCTCAGCTGACAGCAGAAGAACAGATTCATCTGGGCTAACAGGCAATGGGACAAAGAAAATTACAGAGGTATCAGCACAAACAGCCAACTATACCCACCTTCTCTACCTTAATGAGGATTAATGCTATAAACAAAAAACAAAACCAACACTTTTTTTTTTTCCAGTAGACCAGCATCTGAACTTCATACCTGAGAATACAAATGAGATCTGAAATTAACTTCTCCCAAATAAGCAAGCAAACATTTTGGTATTGCTCCTGTGCATAGGCAAGTGGACCATCTAACTGGCAAGAAAGAAAATATTTTCGTCTTTGCATTTAGTACTTTTTTACTGATGCACCAAATATTTCTGAAACAAAAGGAGACAGTTGACTAGCAGCAGAAGATTAAGAGATTCTTGTTCCTGATTAAACATTTGAAGACTTAGGGGCAGATTACTTCAGTGTTACATGCTTCATTAAATCCAGAACCAGAAGCCAAATCCTGTACCACCTTCTCAAAGCAGAGCTAGATGATGCACACTGAAAATCTTTTCCTGTACAAACCTGACATCATCAGTTCTTACCAGTTTGTGTAAACTTTGACACAGGAAATTCCCAAATACCCCAAACTATACTCAAGGAATGTCACTTTAGCTCTACCTACAAATAAATATGTATATATTTATTTCACTGTTCCCCAATAACAGCACTTGGCATCTGTCAGACAATGGTGACACTACATTTTTTTTACCAAATGACACCCAAGAAGAACAAATTTGGTTTATTCTGGCAAGGTACAAGGTAATGGACTAGATTACACAGCTGGAAACAGATAGGGGTGGCTGAATGTTTTCAGATCTAAAATGTTGAAATTATAGCTAGCTTTTAGCTGCTGAGCAGTTTTCCATATTCCTTTAAGAATTTTGTTTCTTGGGGTTTTTTGGCTGTACAAATTTATGAAGGACTATATATAGGACTGTATAATATAATCAGATTGAAACACTGCTTCTCAGAATCAGATCCAACAGTTCTGACCTTCATCCCCAATGGCTGAGAATAGGAAAATTACATCTTCCAAGTACTACTTTATACCATGGAAGTTTTGACCAGAATTTCTCAATATGTGTGCATCACCAGGAGACATCTGGATTCATTTCAGTGCAAAATAGCCATTAGCAAACCAACTTTTGCCCATCTACTTCTCCAAGTCTATAACTTAAATACGAATATCACACTTGCAGCATATTAACCAAGAGCTGCTGTGAAGACTAGGAAAACACTCCTCAACCTATTTGTTTTTGTTACCTTTGATTTTCAAAGAGCTCTTTGATATGGTGATTCTCTATTTCTGAACAGTACAGCCTGAAGCAGAGGTTAAATAGCATAGAATGCACTTTCTTTTCCTTTCCACCTTTTTCCTATTCATGGTCTCTTTGCCTCCCCTGCAGCTGCCACAAGAAAAACTTCAGAGCTCCTTCAGCCCTCTGGGGTCCCACTGCAGGAGGCAGGTGGGCTGGTGAGAGGTTAATTCCTGCTGGAGCCCATCTGATGGGCCCAGTCTCCTCCATCACGCTCTTCTCTTCCTCCACTCCCTAGGCTGGATGGAATGGGGCTCTGCTGGGGCAGCAAGAGCAAGGATTACTGTATTGAGTGTAATTATGAAACTGGGGCAAGAACCAGACTAGAGCATGGGAATATGTACATACGGAAGACAAAGTCAAGGTGTATCTTCTGGATACATCTCGAAGTCCTCTGACCATATTTTGAGGGACTCTAGGAAGCACCCTGGATGCTTGCTGTGATCATCCACCCCTCCATTAATGCCTGTTTCTAGGCATCAGGGAGGACAGCAGTCAGACAGTTTCTCTCACTAAGGTAACCACCCTTATGACCTTGTAGGCAGGACTGAGTGGATGAGAATAGGGAAGGAAGAAAACACCATTAGAGAGAAAAATAAAAAGCCAACTTCTAAAATCTTAACAGTTATCCTAGTAGGGTCTCATTTTATCAACAGCACAGATGCACCATTATCAGCAAGCAGGCACCAGAAGGTCTATGTAGTGGAGGGGTTTTCATCAACAGAGAATTTAGTGATCTACCAGGAGCATCACTGTGCTATTTTAAACACTTTTTCAGTTGCTACACAGCCTGTAAGCTTGTCACTATGCTTTAGGGAGCACTCACTACAAGGAGGTTGCATGAAGACTTTCCTTATAGTATTCAGCTCATCTTCAGCACTTCAAACAGACCAGTCGTGACAAAAATTGGACCTGAAAGTGGATGTGCTTGTACTGTGTAACATGATTTTCACTTCCATTCACACATGATTTGGACAACTTCATCACAGATTAAGTATATTCAAATTCAAAGATAGGCTACTTTTTTATTACATCCTTTGGTTGTATGAGACTTAAAGGAAGACTGGATAATGGCAGTGACTCTGTTAGAAGAACAGAGACTGCAAAAACCTCCCAACCCAAAACAGGGAAAACATACTGCAAGGCACAAAAGAGATGCAAAACTGCCCATAGAACATAAAAATTATTAGAAAAAACAAGCTATTTACATTATCTGTAAATGCCTCAATCTGTTCAGTTATTTCTGTTTCAAATTTTCTTTCAGTTCTGTAGCTTGATAATGCCATTAAAAAAAGCAATCTTTCTCCATAATACATTCTCTAAACCATTTCGTCCCTATGCAGGGCTCAAACATTTTCATTCAGTACCATAACCTGGCCTCACTCAACAAGCCATGAAACACATCCTGGCTCACAACCCTGCAACACAGCATTCACATCCAGAACCTCATCAAAAACTCATTTGTGCCAACGGAAGGTCACCCTCTCATTTCACTGCACCATTAAAACCACTTCCTCTGACTATTGAAAAGTGCCATGTTTACTTGTAACCACAGCACTTAGTGCCACTAAACCCAGGAAACATAAAGGAAAAACTTACATCTATTAATAGACCATTAAGCATATGGGAAAAGTATGTCCTGTGGCTGATGCATGGTATCAAAAGTCAAGACACCAGCATGAAAGTAAAGCCCTACTGGCTCCCTTTCCTTCAGGAGAGGGAAAGGAGAACTAGAACTCATCCACCATTTATTTTGGAAGCCATAATTTGCTCACTGTTCATCAACTTTTTAAGAGGCCCAACAGCACATTCCAGTTCTCTCCGTGTGGTTTCTTTCCCCTGACACAGAGCAGGTCTGCACACACACACAGATGCCACATTCAGCACAAACACGGGCATGCAAACTGGCAAGATGCAGGCAAGTCACCAGCAAAAGGCAAAGACTTCCCATTTGTTGATACCATCCTCCCATAGGAAGAGAAACCAAATCCCTCAACTTAAAAGATGTAAAATTCACAGTAATAATGTGTGGATAAACACTGCAATATGTCTTGTTTTCCCTTCTGAGACAAAAGCAAAGGGCCTTTCTTGGGTGATTTGTCATGCAGCAAGTGTAGGAGCATAAAAAAATATTTTTGTTTCACATGGCTGGAGTTTTTTCAAAATTAAGTTTATTTTACTCCCAATATAATTGTATATTGAAAGTTTATTCCAACTCAACAATCAAGGCTAGTTTATTCAAACTGGAGTATGCTTCCAGCTCTCACTTGATCTATCACTAAAGGGAAAAGGCAGCAGAGCTCTGCCCTGACCCCTTCAGCACTCCCGCTGTGGTTACAAACCCAGGCAATGCCACAGCACCTTTGGAAAGTTTGTAGCTATCTTTCTCTTTTGATTGTAGCCACAAAGAATTTTAGTATTCCACACCCACGAGGAAAATGAATTTCACACTATAAATATTTGAATGAGCATTTTTCTGAAATAAAGCAGAGCCTTGATGGCTTCTGCTTGGCATGAGACAAGTAATTTGATAATTCATATAGATTGAACTGGGCAAGGCATACTTGCAGATCTTCCTAAGTGAAACAAAACCACAACACATCCCCCAGCATCTGGCACCAAAACAGACAAAACTAACTGTAGTAGTGTTACCACTATTTTCTTGAAGATTTTTTGATATGCTTTTACAGTGGCATCCACAAATTGATATATGGTATCATGTATTTTTATCTAACACACCCATTCCCATCCTATCAAAATCTCAGGTAGAAGTGATAAATTCTCACTCATTTATTGAAATCACTAGTAAAAAAAAAGAAGTATCTAAGAGAAACTATTCAACAAAGAAAACTAGATTGATGAAGCTTAATGTAATTTCTTCTAAACTGGTTGAATGCACAACACAGCTGTGATGGTGTTAAGGTTATGGGGCATAAAATCCATTTTCCTTTTTGTGCAAGCAAATATATTACCACACACAAAGCCAACAAGGCAACCGGCTCTGGCACGAAGTAACAATGCAGAAGACACCCCAGACTAAAATGCTCATCATATCACATCAAGTTAATACACATTCCACGGACTGGTCCTCTTGGAAGGCAAATGCAAGCACACAGGAATACAAAACAACATATGTAATTATTACTGAAGGGGTTGACTTCCAGAGCTTGGACAATTTCATCTATTTCTGTACTCCAAATACAGAAAAATGAGCGTTTCCAGATTTTTCACAAACCAGAAAAAAGGATTTGAATGTCCAACACTGCATCAAATGTGTATTTACTCTTGTAAGGAAAAACAGAGCTCAAAAAGTTAAATATTATATGATGCACAGGAAACAATCTCTTCTGTCAAACCATTAGAAGAAATTGAGTTCAACGTTGTTTTTCCAACTGATTCAATCAAAAAGCATACATGTAACACTGGAACACAAAAAAGTTGCATTTTACACATTGTAAAGGAATTAATTTACCACAAGCGAAACATCAATACCAGAAGTTTGCTACTGGCATCTTTATGCCAAGAAAAGTAACATGAAAACACAGTGAAAAAACAAACTTTGGCACACAGAGAAAAACAGTGTAAAGCAAGCTCACGCCTAAGCAAACAGCTAGCACAGCACAACTGTGCAAACCCTGCACAACATCAGGAATACCTCCTCTGTTCAGCACTGCTTTGGACCTTCTCACTGAAAAGCTGCTAAAACAACAAACACCTGCTGTGTGACTGAAGTGTATGCAAAGATCACAGAACTGCTTTATCAATCTCAGCAAAGCAGACGTTTGTCTGCAGCACCTCAATACTACGAGAATAATCAGCTCCCCCTCGATCAAAGGAAAGCAGACACAAACACATGAAAGAAGCAGCAAAAGCCTTCAGATATTCAAGTGCAAAAGCAAAATTGATGTCCCAGAATTTAGGGCAAAACAGTTTGATCTGGCACTTGGCAAACAAAGATGACACGCACACAAATAATACATTAAATGAAAAGAAACACAACATTTCACAAAACTTCAGCTCACAGAGGGCATAGATATGAAATAATTATGGGAAAGCGTAACTACTGTGGATAATGCATTTAAGAGTTACAAGAAGAAAATTACAAAAATGAAGAATGTGACCAACAAGCATTTGAATATATTAGTTCATTACAACTGCAAAAAGCCTGAAATGTACATGCATTATATATGTACATACACAGAGGACAACGCAAAGCCAGAAGTAATTCCATATGAAACATTTGGATTGCTATTTAACTACAGCAAGAAGTACTTTACTAGGATTCTTACAACATTCAGATCCACAGAGTGCTAGGGTTTTAGGATCTTGATAGCTTCATGGCACAAATGAAGAAAAACAACAGTGTATTATTTGAATGACAAAGTCTGCCAGATGCATTAGTCTTTTAAACAACACAAACAACATAATCTTGAGGGGTTTTTCAATAGTCAGATAGATTTCCACTTTGTGAGACCCACTTATCTTTGCACAGCAACACATTATCATCATTAATCATTGTGGAGATAAGACACAGTGAAAGGTATTTCTAAATATCCTATCTAAAGTCAGTCCAGAGTAATGTGACTACCAAGATTTCAAGTCACTTTTTTCACTGGGTAAGCTGCTTGAACACAGGTATATTGGGGAAACTGACACATCCCATGTCCCTACATGCACTAATTCCAAGCATAGAAAATACACCAGTAACATATCAAGTTGTGATGAAATACCAAACATGAGTCAATTACAGCAAAATAGGTCATTTTACATAATTTCTGAGTTAAAACAGGCAGATTAAAGTAAACCCTGTTACAGTAATGAACTTTGCTTTTGATTACTCCAATAACCTTGGCTGAGCATTACTACTCCTTCCACTATTTAAGCGTATTATCCAGATTTTCCCTCTCAACCAGTAGATGTCCAGAAGAAAGTTAAATCTGAGTGTGTAATACAAGTAACTAAATGCAGTTAGCATCCCTAAAATTTGCATTAGCTTCCTGATCAGCTTCATCTCTCTTCATCTCATAAATAACTGGACCTGTACAGTCCAGTTATTTATAAAAATTCCATAAAACAGTATCTTAAACCAAAAAAGCATTCTATAAATTGATGTACAATCTAAACTGAGGATTACTGCTTCTAGGATCTGCTCAACAGCTTGAGCCAGTCACAAAGGGCTGGAAGCTGCAATGCCCTATCAGAGAGCTGGTGCAAAAACCTGATTTCACAAGGAGTGGCCAAGATAAGTAAAAGAAAAGAGCCAAACAAGCTACTCAATAATCCCCACACTGGGACCTTCTTGCAAAGGTGAAACACACAAGAAGGAAATAAGATGTTTTTTTCCCAATCACCTAAGCAGTCCAGAATTGAACAGAATTTAAAGCCTTGCTCTATTCTGTAGCCTTAGAAAGCATTAGTAAGTGAATGACAGATGTAAGATTTTTAAAGAACTTCCCCTGTCAGTTTTGGTCCACATACACTGAATGACTGATAACCAAGAAAGTTATAATTGTATTTTTTTCATTAATGAGATTTAAACAAGCCTTACTACATAAATCTTCGTACAGTGTCATCACACAGGATATGTAGTTTCATTTACATGAAATATGCACATGCTTCTTCAATTAGCACATCTAGAAATAATTACCTAATGTTTAAAAAAGTGTTCCTGATGCCTTTATCCTGCCATGGATACACCAGCCACCAAAGCAAATGGAGCTTTGTGACACTATACAATGCTGTCCTATAAACACTCAAGCTTTCAGATGCTTTACTTTCCTAACCTGTGCATTTCCAGTGATACACCTTCCTTTTACTTCTGCAGTCCTGGAATTCAAAGGCAAGACACTTTCCTCACTGACGTTTAGTGAACTTCCCTGGAAAGCAGTTTGACTTTTCTTTTTTAAGGACAAAGCCTTAAAAAATACTTTAAATATCAAAACACTAACCCTGAGAGTGTATTAAACTGCCCTGAGCTTGAGCCAATACTTGCAAATGGTAATATCACATGAAAAGCAGCACATGAATTAACCTTGAGGATAAACAACCTTGAGTGTCCACACATGAAAGAAAACAGTACTGTACAAAAAAATGTAAGTACACATTGTTTAAATCATTTTGGCCTATGAGAAATCACTTGGAAAAGCAATGAGATCAAGAAGAAAAACCCACACAGTATTTTTAAAGGAATCCACACATTAATTCCTTTCACACAAACTGGTTTTGTGATATACAGACTAGGATGGCACAACACATTTTTTTTCTCTTAAATTCTTTTAGGCATGATCATGTTTTCCATAAGGAAAAAACCCAAACAACCAACAAACACATTTTACTCTGAAAATCAAAGTGTCCAGTATTTCAACCTCCTAGCACATACATTAAGCAAATCTCACCAGGCAGTAAAAAGGAAGACAAGAGATTCAATACTGAGCCACTTGTCCTTCAAATGCTCTTTAGTCATTACCTTTACTACAGACAGCAGCAGCAATAATGCCTACATTTTGGTCACCTAACACTCTCCCTGACAAAAATACTCCTACAGTGTCTTCTCATGCTTTTGTTTGCCTCATGCCTTTGATTTTTGGCAAAGGGATGTAATTGAGCTCTGCAATTATGATTTTCTTGTACCACAGAATTTTGTTCTTTGTTTGCAGAATTGGAAACAATTTAACAATATTCTCTCCTCTAGTAGTAAAGAAATGTAAAAAAATTCGATTATTGCAGGCTTGTTTGTTACAGCTTGGTCTGGGCAGACAGTCTGAAGTGCCTGGCTTGCACTGCCATCCCAGCAATTGCCCAGCACTAGAGAATCCTACAGACCAAAGCTCAGAGGCTGCCAGAGAACTACAGCTCCCTTGGGAGGGGGAATGGTGGCTGCAGTCACTGCCTGCTGTCGGGGCAGCACCCTTTTGGGGAAAAACACTGTGGGAAAGAGCATTTTACTCTGGAAAGGAGCATTTTACTCTGGAACAGAGAGGTAAGATTCTTCCTCCTACCCCCATGACCAAGACAAGGACTCCAGGATCAAGACAGACACACAAACATTAAGAGAACATCATTTCCACATCCACATTAATAGCTCACTTTAATAGCTGTTGTGCTTGTTACAAAATTGGCAAGTCCCACAAAAAAGAGCCTCATTCTCTGCTGCAGGAGACCAAATGCCATCCATACTGCTGTCTGTAACACACACCACACATATACAATCTTTTATTGTCATGTATTAGCTTCTAGCAGACAACTCAAATAACAAATTTGGCCAAGACCATTCTACACATATTGCCTTCCTTGGGCATTAGTGCTCAGATGCCAGGGCTTGACCACAAGTAACTACATCTGTCTGTGCCTGTCCGTGCCCTACAACACATGACCCATTTGATACCATCTTTGTTAGAGTACATGCTACCTTTTCTATGGATTCCCAATCTCATACAGGGTGAAAAATAGATTATGTACTGGTCAATATAAGGAGTGAAGGTTTAAATGTCTGGGAAGAGTGCAAGTGAATATTGGGAAGAATTCCCCATGTTTTAGAAAAGAGGTTAAAAAATACTCACAAATATGAATTCTGAAGATTAATTTCCCCCTGTCTTCCATGTGAAATACTAAGAAATGAAGACCCAAGCCCTAAAAGTGCCTGACTGCTCAACAGCAACAGCCTTACAGCAAAAACCGCAACTGCTGAGCATGTGGAGAAGGGTGAGCAGCAGCAAACACAGGTGTTCCCAGCTCCTTCCTCGGCTCCTCACACTGTGTTGCCTCAGAGAAGTCAAAGTCTCAGATTCCCACTCCATAAATTTGGAAGAGGAATCCTTCTTTATCTCCCAAAGCAATTGCAAAGCTACTTTTAGTCACTACAACGGCTTAGAACAAACGGGGAAATTAATTCCCTCTTATGCACCAGGTTTAGATGGTTTGCCAACGACAAAAGAGAGGCTCCATACCAGATAATTAAGATAAAGGTGTCATGAGCACCTGCATAACACGTTAATCACCACCCATCTCATGCTCGAGCCCAGGGGAGGTCATGTGAAGAAGGAGCAGCCAGACCCAGCCCAACACCGACATGTGAAGCCAAGAGCCAAGGTCACGACCACCAGCCCTGGCCCCAGCATCTCCTGGTGCCGGAGGAATTGATCCCACGCCAGGTGCTGCTCCGCACATACAGCACAGCAACCTCCACCACATCTCACACACCCTTTTCATCCTCGGAAATTAAAAGTTATGTTCTCCGAGCAGCGAGGAGGAACCTTAACCAGGAGCCGTGTCTATATAAGGGCTCTGCGTGCGCTGTTCACGCCCGATACCCGCTCAACCAGTTTGCTGCCCGGGCCGGGCAGCACCGGCACGGGCAGGCCCAGGCACCGCCGAGAACGAGCTTTACAAATCGCTGCCTCCCGCTCGGCACTTCGGGGCACAGCCGAGCTGCCGCCCGCCCGCCCCGGCAGCACCGCCGGCGGCCGGGGAAACCGCGGCGGCACAAAAGCCACCTCATGGCAAACACCTCCCGCACCACAAAGGGCAGGAAGGGATGGCCGGGAGCCGCGGGAGGCACCGCTCCGCGTCCCCTCGGGAACAGCCGCCCGGCACCGCCGCGGCTCCCGCCGACTGCGGCCGCCCCATCCCCCGAGATGGCGGCCGGACCCGGCGGCACCTGCCAGGGAGCGACCCCCGCCCGCCCCGTCCCCGGGGCTCGGGCAGCGCCGGCTCCGGGCGGCGAGAGACGGACGGGACGGGACGGCGCCGGGGCAAGCCGCGGGATGCGGGCGGAGGAGCCGCCGTCCCCCGGCACGTCGCGGGGCCGCGGCCCCATCCCTTACCTGTGGCCCGCGGGTGGCTCCGCGCTGCCCCCGGCTCCGCCATCTTCCCCGCCGGTGCCGCCGCCGCGTCCCGCCGGGGCCGGCTGGGCTGGCTGCGCCCGCGGCCGCCGCACAGGCGCAGTGCCCGCCCCGGCACCTGACGGCGCGGCGAAGGCGGGCAGCGAGGGGCGGGCCGCGGCCGGGCCCGCACGGCGGGGCGGGCGCTGCCCAGGTGCGGCCGCGCCCCGCCCTCAGCGCTCCGGCTGCGGGGCTGCGCCCGGCAGGGGCGGCGGAGCGGTGCTGCGCTGCCCGGGCGCCTTCACTCGGCTTGTCCCCGAGAGCCAAACAACGCGCGCTCTGCGGCTTCCCGGGCCGGTCCGGCCGTTTTCCCAGATTTTTCCATGCAGGTGTTTGCAGCCTCGTGCGGCCTCGGATGGATCGATGGCACCGGGGAAAGGCACAGCCGTGTCCTTCCCATCCGGCTGCGGCCGCGGTTCCCTCACGGGGTCCCTTCGCGCCGGGCTGGCCCTGCAGCGGCAGGACCGCCTTGTACTCGGTTTTAGAAGGGGAGAAATTAACATAATCTTTGTTTCTCCTCATCGCTCACATACTAGTGGTTGAACTCCCCTCCCCAAAATTTTAACACACACTTTCTATGCTTCTTTTGCTTCCCCCTTGCTGGTTTTGCTGTTTCCGGACCGTGTTGGGACGCAGCAGTGCTAGGGGAGAGCACACAGCCCCGGGGCTTGTGGCGCTGGGGCAGCTCCTGCTCAAAACACTGCCAGAGCTGGTGTTATATGCCAAACGCCTTATTGACCCATCTTCAGTGCCAATTTACCGAAATTTAAATGGAAGATAAATTTAATCCTTCCACTTTCCATTTTTACGCCTTTTGTTTTCTTCTTTTTGCCAAGCAATTATATTACCTTTATATTCTTTACCTGAAAGTACAGACCATAGTCAATATGAGAGGAAGGAGGAGGAGGACAGCATTTACTTTGGTATTCCTGATGTGTCTCCTATTTCCTAAGATTTCCTAATCATTATTTCCTAAGAGGCAATTATTCTGTTGGGGTGCTGGGCAACAATTCTTCCATCTAGACATTCAAGTGGTGTTCTCATGTTTGGGTTCACATACCTCAGTAAAAGTTTAGCTACATAGATTTAGGGTCTCTGGTGCATATAGTAATAATTATTTCTAATGTTGCTTTAACAATGAAATATGTAATTTTCATTGCCTATAACTCTGCCAAATTTTGAAAGTGCCAAATGATGTTTTCATTTCAGCTGTTTCTCCCACTAACCCTACATCAAGGAGCTCCACTTATTATTCTACCTGCCTAAAAATTAAATTGTACAGTTTTGGTCACATTACAGAAGAAAAAACCCACCTCTCTTACTGTAGCTGTTCCTCCTAATTTCTCAGGGTCTCCTTTGGCAACAAAACCAAAAGAAGGAAGAATCTCCTGTAACAATAATTAATCTTTAGCCTGCTGGTGTCTGATGAACACATGGGAAGGAACAGCTGGTCTCAGAGCAAGATACATGGGCTTAGTGATGAGGAAAAGGAAACAGAGAGGAGGAATTTCCAGTACTGGGAAAGAGGGCAGCAGAGAATGGATGTGGGGCATGAAAAGATGAAGAAACTGGAGAAAGGGGTGTGAGGGTATCTGCAGGGAGGGTATTCAGGCAGTAGCCAGTGGATGAGAGGAGGGGAGCCCACCAGTGCTGGCTCTCAAAGGATCATGAAGCTCATAAGCACAGCATTCACATGGAGAAAGAACTGTTCTCCTACAACTGTAATTTCCTCTGATAGTTGGTTCACAGCATTCAGACGCAGAATCATGCCATGGGAAAAAAAAAAAAAAAAAACCAAACAAAAAGAAACCCAACAAAAAAAAACCCCAGGAGATTTTAAAGAAAACTTAAGGAACTATACAGAAAACATGAAAGCTCCAAAGAAAAATCCCTCCCCTACAGTAATGTATGTTGTTTGTGATAGGAATCCATTTTTAAATTACCTTTGCAGAGTGGTTTTTTCCACAAGACTCATGCCTCATTCAATACAAGGATGTCTTTAATTAATGTGTAGTTCTTCAATGTTTCTCTTCATTTTCATCAAATAAAGTGGAATCTTTCATGTCATATTCTCTGTACATTCTTCAAACCCTGCCTTGAAGGCAGGTTAATTAATTTCCATGATGACTTTCCTGTGGTAATCTTATAACTCCTTCAAAACATTCATAAATTTAACTTTGTAACAGCCTTCTAAGTTGAAGTAGCACCATTATCATATTTTCCACACAGGGAAGAGCTAACGGAAGGTGATGTGTCTAGAGTTGTCTGTAGTGGTTTGTTAATTCTTTTATGTTGTGGAGGCTGGCAGGTTGTTTTAAAGCAGGGAATAGTGGATTTAATACAGTGTGCATCCACCAGCACCTCAGAAACAAGAGCATAACTGTTCTTGCTCAGGTTTGACTTTAAATACTTTATAGATCTTTAAGCACTAGATGTAGTGGGTTACTTAGGGTAATCTATGAAGTTTTGGTATGCACTTACACCTGGGAGTCAGGAGCTAATTTCAGGCATGTCTGTGTATCCTTCTTTATGACAAATAGAAGAACTCTGGGAAATATTTTAATATTCAACCTTCAAAAAGGAAGTTATGATCAGTTTAATTTTACCCATAGTTCACAGAATGAGATTATTTTTTTTACTATAGCAGCAAAAGGGGCCTTCCCATCTCTGGTGGGACTACAGTCAGCATTTGCATGCTTAGAATTGGGGATGTCACCATGCTCCTCCCTAACTCTCCACAGCCCACCTTCCTTAAATGTCCCTTCCTATCAGCAGCAGGAAAGCATCCTAGAGGTTGCACATCACCAGGAGCAATGAGAGGGTCCACTTTTGAGTGACAGGAGAAGGATTCCACAGCTTTTACACAGTCCTAGTCTTTGATTGCTGAGGAATGGGATTGGAAAATTTCTCCTCATCTCCTGGGCCAGGAGTGTTTGTTATCACAGCAGTGCCTGCAAGGGCAATGAGACAGCAGGGAGAAGCTGTGTATTTTCTGGGCATTACCAGTCTCTGATCAGCAGCTCTCTGGAATAAATTATAAAGAATGCAGGAATTTTACCAACACAGAACTTAATCTCTGTAAGGCACATCACATTGAGCACTCCATTTGGGAAAGTGTTTATTGCAGATACTTTGGTTATTCTGCTTTCTTCATCTGAAGCAAAGTTTGTCCTGCTATAAATGAAGCCCTGGTAACATTTGTTCTAGATTGTTGTATTTTGAAGCATTGTTCTTTCTTTTAAGGTGTGCTGTGCACTGTTAAAATCAATATCACTTTGAATTTATTTTGTGGAAAACATTTTTCTTCTCTTCCCACATATTTTCAGGAGATGTTTTATTTAAAAAGGTCTGTGTTAATGAGCTACTGTAGGTGGTGGTCAACCTAAGCCTGTGAAAATCTCAGACGTAAATCTGCAGAGAAGTAAATTCCTACAGTCAGCTCAGGATGCAGACAGAAAAAAGCTGGAGAGACTGATAATTTTGCCACCTTAACAGACATTCAAATAAAAACTGTCAAAAGTGTAAACTAAATTTGAAAATCTTGGCTTCTTTTCTGTGTTTTTGAGATGGTGGTATCCATGCAACCAAAGCCATCCCACCCTAGGAATGCTTCTCAGGGAAAACAGAACAGTCAGTCCTGAGCAAACTAGCCAAATTGACAGTGTTACAAATCTATGTTGGTCCACAGTTTTTGCTGTATTTTGTAATTTTGAATCAATAGCCAAGAATTTGAGTATCCAAAAAAAGTAAGGCAAGTAGAATGGCTGCCTGGGGTATTTCAGTTGGAGAAACTGGCCCAGTGCCACACAAACACTGCATGTCAGACATGGTAAATCCATTTCTCCCAGGCAGTATTTGTCTGCTTCCTTTTCTGAAACTCTTGGAAGTCCAGTGCCTCACAACCTCTGGATGAAATTCAGTGCTCAGACCAAAGTATTTTTACAAGCAGGCAAAGTCACCTGAAGAGAAGTGCTCCTCTTCATCAGGTAAGTTTGTGTTCTCTGAGATAAACAGAACGTGACTCAGAAATTAAAGTTTTTTAGCACATACATCAGAAACTGAAGAAAGGTGGTGGGTATAACTAAATATAGTTGTTCCTGGTTGTTGAAATATTAACTCAGCATCTTAAGCATTCCCTTAAAATAGATTACAAGGTCAAGTAGGGGGTAAGACAAGGGAGAATGGCTTTAAACTGAAAGAGGGCAAGTTTAGATCAGATAATTAGGAAGAAATTCTTTATTGTGAGGGTGGTGAGGTACATGGACACATTGCCCAGAGAAGTTGTGGATGTCTTATCCCTGAAAATGCTCAAGACCAAGTTGGATGGAGCTTTGAGCAACCCAGTCTAGTGGAAGGTGCCCCTGCTCACCACAGGAGGGTTGGACTAGATGAGCTCTAGAAGGTCTCTTCCAACTCAAACTATTCTATGGTTCTATGAAATGACAGAAACATTCATGGAGTAATGGACTGATAAGAAATCTTCCTCACAAGAGATCAATCTTACATAAAAAAGTCATGGGCACTGTGTCAATAAACTGAGGCACATTGTGATAACAGAGAAAATCTTTTTTTCCAGTAGTTTGAAATCACTCTATAGAATGTGTTGGTGGTAGCAGTCTTGAAGGTAGACACCAACAGCAAAATAGTGCTCTGTTTCAAAACCAGTTTTGAAATCAGAACTCATGGTTGTATTTCTGAAGGACTTCTACCTTTTAGTCAAAAATATTTTTATAAAAAATAGTTGCATTTGCCCAGGTGAAATGCCTTCAACTTTTATTTGTCTCTCACTGTTTAAGAAGCCACAGATACAGGCATTAAACTTTCCTCTTTAGATTCCCCTAATTGAAGAGCAAGAACAATGTGGAGTCTGGAAAAATTTGAACTACATCTGTCTGCTGTATTTTTGTGTATACATATATCTAAGAACTGTCATTCAGTGAGTAATATCAGCCTAGTGTTAAAATAATTTTTAGGATGAATCATAATAGACTGCTTTTGTATTTGTTATTTGACATGTGAAAAGTGTATTCTTTCTCCTTCATGTGAAAGTAATTTTTTTAACATTGTTAAATGTTAAATTGAGAAATCCCACACCCCAACATCCTATGCCATATGTGCTTTTTTTTGTATTCCACAAATACAAAATGCCCTTGAACTAGGGGCATATTTTCACTTGCCTCACATTTGTCACTTTTATCCTTTGAAGTTCAGTCATAGCCATTTGATTTGGAAAAGGTTGGCACTAACAGGGTTGATCTTCACAAAAATAAGTGAAAATAGAGCAGGAGAGGAACTCTCTCATCACCTTGTCTTTTGTTATTTACTGACAGCAGAGGCATTTTAAGTCATGTACAAACATAGCCCTGTATACACACCCTGCTTTGCTGAGTGTGGTTATGGGATAAACAGTAGTGGAATGCAGTACAAACCTATTTCACATTGATTTAAACTGAATAGTTTGTCATCAATATTTCAGAGTGATATATATAATTTCTCCAGTTCTCCTGTAAATAAGTCCTTAAATATTTGCCACCAAATACCTGCTATTCTCCTTCAGATTCAAAACCTTGTGAGCCATGAATGTTAAGAGCTGTGTTAATTGCTTTGCAGATTTGTGGGCAGGTATCATTGGGAAATATGATACAAGTTAGATTTTAATGAGTTTTTGATTGCTTTTGATTCTGATGCAACTAAAGGTTATTTACTGCAGTGTTAGGCAAAGAAAAGGCAAAAGCTCTGTCAGCTTTTCATGCCTTAAGAGGATGTGACAGTCTTACCTTTGCTGGGGGAAGCAGGAGAAGACAGGTCTTGCTTTGGAAAGGAAGAATGTCTGCCCTGCAGCCATAGAAATATTTTTCTGTTTCTCTTCACCACCTGCTGAAATGACTGATATTTGCCTGAAGGATTTGCAGTTATTTGTAGAACTTTCATTTAACTGCACCAGGATACTTTGCCAGGAAGTGGAATATTCTTCCCCCAGCAGTACCCCAACTGAACATGCAGGAGAAGATTATGTTATATAGGAGAGAAGCATGGGCAGGAATGTTCCTACCTCAGACTGATAATGAACTGTTCTCAAGTTTATGGAATATCAAATCCTAAGATGTTTCTACCCTGATTGAATGCCTAAAATAGCATTAAACTAATTAAGTTTAGTCATCATTGAATAATAATTATACTGCATCAGATGTCAGTCAGTCAGCAGAGAATTAATTTTTTACTTTTTTGGTTAAACTAACATCCCAAGTATGATAAATTCAGTCACTTTGAAGAGAAGGGAAATCATGACTACCCTGGGGATGCAAAATCTCTGCAACATATAGACCAGGTAGTCCAAGCAGTCTTGAGAGTACATAACTTTATGAGCAGCACTGCAGCTGCACAGCCAGTGCCCCACAGCCACAGTGAGACCATTTGCATGCTCTGTGCTCACCACTTCCTAAATGCCTGCTAAGTCCAGTGCCTGCCTCAGCCTCTCTGGGCACCATCCACAAGACAGCTCTGGGAGAGATATGATAATTCTAGGAGAGAAGTCTGTGTGCTTTAGGTCTGCTTTCATAACTAACTTTCAATGATTTTTTAAATCATAAACATTCATGAATTTTTACCTTTTAGGAATCTGTGACAGATGCAGATGTAATTTAAGAAAATACTTAATACCTGCCCAGCATAGGGAAGTAGAAGTCAAATTCTGTTTGCTTTTATTGAAAGAGAGAAAGGACATTGTGAAAAAAATGAAGATTTTACTCTTATAACCAATTTTTCATTCTTCCTTAAATTCCACAGACAAGGGTTGTGCCATGTGACTTGGCAGAGGAAGCAATGCTGGTCCCAGTGATTCTGTGTCTGCTTCAAAGCATGGTAAATCAGTCCATGCCTGGAGATAGTTACAGTATGAAGGCCTCTTGGTTATTAAAATGAGATCAATAATTTTTAAGCAAGCAATGTTTGAAAAATGGTTGAGCAGAATCTGAAATCAATTAGTATAAAATATTATACCAGGCATTTTAACACAAAAGGGGAGGGTCTATTGATAAAACTTGTTCATCAAGAATGAAATGGATTTTCAGGCTGAGATCCACTGCCTTCAACACAGCTACAACAAATTACTCAGTCTGTCTCTGAAGAGAAAAATCAGTTACTGCATTTTATAATGCATAAACATTCGATAAAAAAATCCTAACTAGATATGCTAAAAAGATAAAATGACAACTTCAAGGAATCTCATGCAGATGCATTTAGATAGTTGTCATGTGTTTCAAACTTGACTAAACATCAGATATAAATCAAATATTAGTTTACCTTAATTTCACAGGTTAAAGGTCACTCTCATGAACAATTAAGCATCCATTTTCTGCCTGCCTGCCAATCCAATCATGGAACATGCTGCTTCCTCTAGATTTGAATTTTATAGGAATTACAACTCAGAAAACAGTGTATGCTTTTGGTACATGTCTGTAAACTTCTGTAGCCAACATAAGAGAGACCAAAACTAAAAAAAAAAAAATTGCTAGTTATTGAATAAAAATAGGCAAGGGAGATTCTGTGGAAATAGTGTTGAGGATGGTTCTAAATGCCTACTGCTGGTTTTGTAGCCAATTTGTGTGTTTTCTGAATTCTAGCTTTTTAGCTTTCCCTCTCCTCCTATTGAAAATCAGAATTACATCTAGCATGTATTTCTAAATTTTCTCTTTTATATATATTTACTGTATATTAGAATGTTCTTGTTTTTTAATTAATTTGTGATATTTATGGGAGAAGTTATTACTCTGTCTTCAAGCTTAGTTTGAAGATACAACCTGATGTAACTATCACAATTAATTGGGGAAAATTATATGGCTAAAACCAGTGTTTCTACTCAATGAGAATTCTGACATTTCAGAATTTCTTTTTATTTCAAATCAAAGTAATGGAAATACTTTCATGTAGTTAAAATATTTAATAATTCTACAAAGTTCTTCTACAAATATGAAAACTATGGTGAAGTTTTCATAGCACTCTTGCATAACTTCTCACTGCAGTGTAGAGGTCTGTTAGCACATTTAGGAATAGGTCTTACAATGTTATATCTCCATATTTATGGAGAAACTAAAGGTACTTATTTTCTTTTCCAATTGACATGACAGACATCTACATCTCTCTCTAAATCCGGCTCCCAGGCTCTCTTGGATACTGCAGGCTCTCTGATACTCCAGTACATCATAGTATTTTTTCTAACTTTTTCTAAACAATCTTTACTTTAACATGACTCCTGCTATTCACACCATCCCTTTCTTTTCTCTGAAGTCATTAATGTATAATAGCCATTTCACCACCTTTTTTTTTTCTTCCTCCATCTTTCCTAAATTATGCATGTAATTCCATCATCCTATTATTCCAGCCACAATTGCTAATCCTCCACAGGTATCTGCGTTAGCCAGTTTTGCATTCTGACACAGTTGTTTTGCATCCTCTGTCTTGTTTTGCCAATCCAATATCTTCATGCTGGCCACCACAAGAGGCTAAATTTCAGCCAGCAGTTTCCCACTCCATATATCAGTATTGGCACTTTTATTCCTCTGGCCTTTTGATATTCCTTTCTCACTACATTATCATCATGCAGATTACATGGACCTTTCCCAGCTTTGTTCCCTACTTTAAAATTTAAGCTTTTATCAATCAAATTAGTCTTGATCCCAGTCCAGACCTCAAGCTACTCTGTGTGTGCATGCATATATGACCCTCTTCCAAGAGTGTTTCCCAATGGCAGACCAACATCTGTTGGTTTTCACTATCCAGTTGCACCTTCCTTCTAAATCTTTAAAAAATAAAAGAATTCCATTTAATTTTTATTGACATTGTGTTAATCACATTTAACTGGGTTATAATTTCAGACATTTTTCCATGTCTTCCTGCTAGCTGCCAATTGCTTCTGCAGTTGGAGCAATTTTTCCATGTTCATTCATAAGTCTTGACCTACTGGAACAAAAGTGTGCAAGAGTCAGAACGACCATCTCTTATATATGGATTTAGATTAGCCAAACTAAAAAAAAAAGTATTGTAATGTCCTAAGTAAATCGCTGCCACTTGACAGACACAAAAACACCCACAGTGTGAGGCACTTAGTGTCAAATCCAGGAAACCAGGAATGCCCAGCTGGAGATGAGACTGCCAAGGGGCACTGGTTGGAACAAAGCAGATTATGGAGATTCCTAATTGGAAAAGCAAGTTCAGGAAAGTGGACTTCTACTGACAGAGGCCCCTTGTGACAACAGGCATTAACAAAAAAGCTGATTAATTCGGTGCCTTTTTTCTGCCTCTGTCTTCAGAGCCCAAGCCAGCTCCTCAACTCCTGCCTGTACAGACATAACTGGGAGTGAATTGGGCAGCCAGCAAAGGAGGAGCAAGAGGTTAGAGAAGCTCTGTGTATTCAGGTCCCCTGGGCTGCATGGGAATCACCCCAAACTTACAGGGAGACCTGGTGGGCCTGACTGTGAAGCCACTATCAGTCCTCATCCTTACAAAAAGACAAGAAGGAAGACGGGAGTCACAGAATCACAGGATGGCTTGGGTTGGAAGGGGTTGTCCTCTGGATGGGCCAGTCAGCCACTCCTCAGTCAATGGAAAGATCAGGGAACACGTAATCAGCAGAGTCAGCCCAGGAAGGCAAACCATGTTTGACCTGCTGCGTGCCTGCAGTGATGAAATGTCTGGCCCTGTGGTGGTGGCTACAACATACCTTGGTTTGAATATGGCTTTTGCCAACACCTTCCCCACCCTTCCCCTCTGGAAACAGCAGAAGTGTGGACTGGTCAAACCACCTGTTTGGATGGATTGGAAGCTGCAAGGATAGCAATCACTAACTCAATATTCGGTTGGTAATCAGCAAAGCAGCCTGGGATCAATACTGGCACCCATATTCAGTGCCTTCATCAACAGCTTCCAAGCAGGTAATACTGAGGTTGGGGAGCAGCTGCTGGTTCAACCCAGAAGGACCCTGAAATGATCAAGGATTAGACAGGGATGTCAGGATTTTTATAAGTATGAAGTTCTGCCCCTGGAATGGAATGGTCCCATGTATGGGTACAGAGTGGGAAGTGGCTGGCAAGGGCACAGTCCTGTGGGTTACAGCACAGGAATCCATGGATGGCTCTTCTGGAAGGAGGCTCTCACTGGGGTGCATTAGAGGCATGGCCAGCACATCACAGGGAATCTGCTGATAATCTCTGCTAGGTACTGGTGAAGCCATGCCTGAAATAGTTTTGGATACCTCTGATCAAGAAAGACAGGGCAAGATTAGAGAGTGTTCAGTGGAGGGCTGATAAGAAAGTTATTGAGGAGAGGCTGAAGGCACTGCACTTAGCTGGTAGAAAGGAAGCCATGAAATAACATATCAGCCTATAAGTGTTTGAAAGATCATTAGAAAAGTGCCAGAGCTGAATTCTTCTTATCACTGCCAGCAGGTCTAATAGAGTAATTGCCACAGTTTAAAACTTGGGAAGTTCAGACCGAGCATCAGAAAATAAAATTAACGAGTATCTCGGCAGTAGAACAGCTTGTCCAAAGGAGTGGAGGAATCTCCGTCACTGAGGCTTTTCAAGACCAGGCAAAGGCAAGATTGACATAGTCTAGTGCTGACCTGGTCCAACTGAAAAACAGCTTTCAGAGATACCTTTCAACATTTCAATGATCTTACAGCAGGTCTCAGGTCTTCACATCTTATTAATAAAACCTATTATTAAAATAGTGTATTTATTAACTTGTTTGGTTTCAGGAGTGGTAGTAAAAGATTGTCACCTAGCCTGTTTGGAGAGAGAAGACTCAATATATTGGAAACACCTTGGTGAGTTGCCTAACTGGGACAACACCTCTCACCAACCTACTTTGTGGAGTTGGAAATGTAGCAAGAGACTTCCGCTAAGGAAAGACTTTCAAGTCACACTTCTGCTCCACACCCCCTTCTGCTCCACATCCCTAACACCCATTTGCCTTTTCAACTTAGTTGACTTAGACCTCTACCACATTAAAATATGAATATAAACTCAGCTGCTCCTTCCAATGTGTCTGAAACAATAGTAATTAGCCTCTGTCTGGCCTTCTGTTATCAAATCAGTATTCAACTTCTTTGTTCTGTAGAAAATGATTTGATATAAATAGGCACATTCTGTAGTGAAATATATTGATTCCATAACACTCAGCCCAGACTGATCACACCAAGAGAACTTGCTTTTACTTGTTTCTTGGGGAACAGTAACCTGCTTGTTTTCTGTTTAGAACTGTGAATCTTTTACGCCCTACTCAGAGGGTAGTATAGATCCATATATGCCATACATCTGAATCCTTTCTTGTATTGTGGATTTGATTTGGGTCCAGTATTCAAAGTTTCAGTGGAAAAATGGTAGGACATCATGTATCTAAATGGGAGGAGCCATACTTGGAAAAATTAAAAGTGGAATGTATCTCATGGAATACACCTAACTCACATGGAAGATAAAATAATGTAACTTTACAGAAGTTTCACAGAGCTGCATTTAGATATTTGTCATACATGTAAAAACTTGAGTAAACATATGATACTAATCAAACATTAACTTACCTTAATTGCAGAAGTTAAAGTTTACTGTCACATACAAGTAAGGATGAGTTTTTTTCCTTCCTGCAAATCCTGCAATCCATGGAATGTGTTGAGTATTCTAGATTTGATTATGTAAGTTATTAGAGCATAGAGCTGGCTGATGTCACTGTGGTCACCCTCACTAATCTCTGAGAGGTGCCAGTGATCATAAGAGGTTCCTAGGGACTGGGAAAAAAAGCAAATGCCACTGCTTTCTTCAAGAAGGGCAAAAAGGAGGATCCAAGAACCTGCAGGGCAGCCAGACCCTGGGAAAGTGATGCTGTGAAGGATTTCCAAACAGATGAAGGAGAACAAAGTGTTGGGGAGTAGTGAGGATTGATTTCTAAAGTGGAGATTATGCCTCCCTATGATGAAATCATATAAGTGACCTGGTGGAGGAAGGGAGAGCAGTGGGTGTTATCTATGCTGGCTTTCAAAGCTGTCCCTCATAACATCCTTGTAGAGAAACCAATACAATATGCAGAAGATCAATGGACAGTGGGGTGGACTGGAAACTGACTGAACTGCTGGACTCAAAGGGTTGTGATCAGTGGCATGAGCTCAATATCGAGGTCAGTCACTTGTGGTGTAACCCTGGAGTTAATACTGCATAACATCTCCATTAGTGGCCTGGATGATGAGACACACTGCACTCTTTGCAGATGACACAAAACTGGGAGGAGTAGGTGATACATCTGATGAGTGTGCTCCCATTCAAAGGGACTCAGGGACTCTGACTGGAGAACTGAGTCAACAGAGTCCTTGTAAAGTTCAAGAAAGGGAAATGCCAAGTCCTGCACCTGGGGACAATAAGTGAAGTACCTGAGGATGGACTGAAACACTATGTCTGATCTCCTTTTTTCTTTTTTGAAGTCAGAGCAGTAGAAATCTCCTTTTACCTGCCCTTGTCTCACGCAGTACCCGATCCAGTATTTCAGTAAAAGCTGGTGCTGTCTGAACCACTGGTGACTGTTGTTCCCATTCCCTTGTGACAGTGGGTACTTGGCCATGGAAGAGCTCTTCAACTTCTGACACTTAAAAGACTGAGCTGAAGACTCTTTTGTCTTAAACATTGCAAGATAGAGAACTATGACTTTAGGGGTTGCTGTCACTAAGGCAGTGCCAAATAAATAGGGCTTTGGATTAGATAATAGAGTAGTTTGAATTAGAAGGGAACTTCAAGATAATCTATTTCAACACCCCCACCCTGCCCTCTCCCTGCAAATAAGCAGAGACCTCCTCAGCTAGACCAGGTGGCTCAGAGCCCTGTCCAACTTGAACTGGAATGTTTCTAGGGATAAAGAATCCAACACCTCCCTAGGCAACCTGTGCCAGTGATTCACCACCCACTGCCAACACAAAAAACTTCTGCTTTATAACTAGTCTAAAACTAAATTCTTCCAGTTTAGAACTGTTATGCCATGTCCTACTGCAACAGGCCCTGCTAAAAAGTTCATCCCTATCTTTCTTTTAAAGCCCTTCTACTACTAGAAGGCTGCCAGAAAGTGTCCCCAGAGCATTCTCTCCACACTGATCAGCCCCAACTCTCTCAACCTTTATTCATAAGGAGAGGTACTTCAGCCCTGGGATTGTAGTTGTGACCCTCCCATGGACCAACAGGTCCATGCTTTTTCCTGTGCTGAGGACCCCAGAGCTGGATTCAGCATGCCAGGTGGGGTCTCACAAAAGCAGATTAGAGGGGCAAAATTCTCTCCTTCACCATTCTGCCCATGCTGCTTTTGGATTTGGCCCAGGACATGGTTGTTTTTCTGAGCTGCAAGTTGCACATCACCCATCTGCATCCAGCTTTCCATCCACAAGTATCCTCAGGTCCTCAGCAGGACTACTCTCAATCTGTTCATCCCCCAGCCTCTGCTGGGGGATGCTTCAGCCCAGGTGCAGCCCTTTGCATTTGATCTTGTTAAACCTCATGAGATCCCACAGGCCACTCCTTGAGCTTGTCCAGGTCCCTCTGGATGGCATCCCATCCTTCAGGTGTGACACACCACTGAGCTTGGTGTCACCTGCAAACCTGCTGAGGGTGCATTGACCCCACCATGTCATTGATGGAGACATTAAAGAGCACTGGTCCAGACCCCAAGGGACAGCCCTTGACATGGTTCTCCATCTGGGCACTGAGCCACTGAACACTGCCCTGTAGACGTGACCATCCAATCCATTTCTCATCCACCAAACAGCCCTCCCTTCAAATCCAGACAGACACAGAAGGGAGTTTAAAACGGGGCTGGGACAGAGTCTCAGAATAACAACAATTAAATTATTCCAGCGGTTGCACTTATTTCCTCAGAAAGCACCTCCTTAGAAGAAAGGCTGCAAGCTAATTAAATAAAAGGATGAACAAGTGATCCTACAGAATGAACACTCAAACTGATTATAGGCTTAAGAAAAATACTTTGTTTAAACATGGACTTAAAAATAACCCCAGAACCTCACAGCTCAAGCAAGTACACCTTTGAAAGTCCTCCTGCTATGAGAAATGTCCTACCCCCTATACCAGAATTTACTTTTCTGAGCTGGGATTCAGTAGATATAAATTACACCTTTGAAGCTTAGCTCTAAGATTTCCAAACACTTCCAGATCTATCTATCTGTGGTTATGACAATAACCAGTACCATAGTCTGTGATGCAGTTTTCAGTAGTTACAGGCACTTCTAATTGTGCTGAAGATAAAAGCTAGTTTAAAAAGAAAATGAAAAAAGAGAACCTCTAATTTTTTTATGCAATACTTCCCATTTGTATTTTTCCATTTCTGCTCAGTCAATTGCTCAGTTACCTTCTCTAACAGAGAGGTGAGTCAGGAGTTCTCAGATCCTTGGAGTAAAGTTCTAATCTTGTGATTCAGATCAAAGCTGCTTCAACAGCTCAGCAGTGTACAAAAAATCATGCACCAGATGCCTGGTTCAGACTGCAGTGAAGAACACTGTTATGCTGACACTGCATCCAAAGCACCGTGTCCATTCTGGGGCTCTCCAACATGAGAAAAATGAGCAGCAGATTCCTGAAGAAACTGGAACACATGATACTGGGGAGACACTCATATATCTGGACTTGCTCAGCCTGGATAAAAGAATGATGAGAGGAAATCTTACTCTTTTCTGCAGCTACATAATTGAGGTGGAGGGGAAGAGAGAGCCAGACTCTTCTTGGCTGCATATCGTGGGTGAACAAGAGGCAATGGACACAACTGAGGGCACAAGACATTCCAATGAGATGCAAGGAAGTTATTTCATTTCAAACTCTGGAACAGATTTCCCAGAGAGGCTGTGGAACCTCCAACCTTGAAAATACCAAAAAGGCAACAGGACAAAGCTATGAGCAACCTGCTCTAACTCGACCTGCTTTGCACAGAACATTGAACTTGCAACCCCCAGGGTCCCTTCCAACCTAAGCAATTCTTTGAGTCAAACAGCTGCTGGAGGCCAGGACTTCCTCAAAGCCTCCAGAGGCTATACCAGCTCACAGCAGTGTCTGTGCCTCCACTGCTCTTCTCACCTCCCAGTGTGTTTTTCCTTCAGCTTGGCTGGCATTAATGCAAATGGAACAGTGAAAAAAAAGAAATTCTTAAGTAACTAAACTACTAAACTGCCCTAAGATGGTTCAGGCTGTGCTGCACAAACTGTTGTACACACTGTGGCAGAGGTTCAAAGTCAGTATTGACCAGGGAAGGACCTAAAGACTTTTTTATCCAAAAATAGTCTTGCCAGTGATCACTGTTAAAATTTTTACAGTTTCAGAAATTCTCCTGCTTTAATAAATGTAACTTTCAACTTTTTCTCTGCTTTTTGTACCAGTGCAACATTATTCTGCCAACACAACCATAGAGAAATAGAGTAACACAAATACCAATTTCCTTAAGTGGTCAGTACCAACTCTATACTAATAAACATAAAATTAACTCCAGTATCATTAAAGGACTACTTTTGCAGAAGAATTACAGTGGGGAAATTTGTTGCAAAGATTCCCAGGCTACTGCTAATTCAGTTTAGCCCAAGAGAGAAAAAGGTTTCTGCAGCTTCTGATTTCTTCTTATTGAATAATAAATAATACAATAATAATATCTGCTGAAGAGATCATATGGATGTAGTACTTCAGCTGTGCAAACTAGGTGCATTCATTATTGTTACAGTGAAAAATATTCAAATATATGTAAACAGGCAGGAGCCCCATATCTGAATTTGATTGATAGATCGCCACTGGATCTCATTTTCTCCTCACATACTGTGTTCTTCAGCGTGTTCTAAGGATCAGTGATAACTCCTAAATTATCTTGAAAGTTTAAATTTCTCAGAATTCTTGTTTGGGGGAAGTTCAGGGCTTTACAGCTTACCCTCTTTAGGCATGTGCTCATCAAAACAAATCCCCAAAACCTGTTCAAGAGTAAATAATATTTTGAAAACCATTAATAAGGAAGGCTTGGGTAATAAAGAAGGAAACAATTAGGTGTCATACTCTCCTTCCTTTCCCCTGTTGTTTTTGTAAATGATTTAGATGTCAATCTATGCAAGTAATCAGAAACACTCATACTGTTTTCTCAATATAAAGTTATTGGCTACTTGGCACTTAAGCTGTTTCCTCTAAATGCCTCCCCATGTTCTGGACCAGACACATATCTTCAGTGTTTCTTGATTCTGCAGTGTTTGCTTATGTAAGTAACTATTGATAGGTTAACCTAAACTGCCTGTAAACACACACAATCAGCTACTGGCTATATTATGTTTTCTTTCTTTGTAACCATAAATTATTTTCTGTATTATCCTATACTAAATATTACAGTTAACCTAGACTTTTGTGGTCCTAAACAGTAGCTTTACATCTGTTTAGTTTAAAACCTTTCATGGAGCATGAGATCACTCTTTCTACATTTGTGGGCACAGCATACACCTGGGAATATGATAGCATCAATTCTAACTGGGGAGAGGAGGGGGAGAGATGGTAGTTGTTGAGGATTGAAGCACAATTTAATACAAAAAAGCACAAGCTTTTTTCACTTTTCAGCAACTGTTTCACTAGTTGGTGCCAGTAACAGTATTTGTTCCACTTACAGGTGGCACACACCCACACTTGTAATGAAACAATCCCTAAGCTGCTGCACATTTCCAACACCTTTGTGAAATTGGTGCCCTGTTTTGGGAAGAGGATTCTGCTCACTCACCCATACTCTGGTTAACAGCAGCAATCCAGACACATTGCCAGGCTGGAACTGGTAAAAGCTGCTATTAAGGGGATGCAGCTGACAACCACAGTGAGATACAGGTGCCCACTCCTTGGGACCCAGTCCCTCAAGAGGACTCCAGTGAGTCTTAGGACATTTTTAAAGATACTTTCAACTAACAGGGCTGCCAGAATCAGATCTGAAGATCCATCTCTGTATATTCCATCACACACTTACTTAGCACTGGCTACTTCTGCTATTTTCAGCAAAACTTATGATCTAGCTGCATATTGTCACTTGTTCAAGACAAAAAGGTCCCTGTGTCAGAGCTGTTGCAAGACTCCCTCTGGTCAGCCACTGCTGCAACTGCTCATTATTAACATCTCAATGTATTCCAGAGCAACCTGGCAAGACAAGTTGGGATAGTCACTGTACAGTGGGGAAAAAGGCAGCAAGGTCTTCCACAGCTTTTCAGACTACAGCTTTAATCACTGTAGTTTCTCTAGACATCTTCCTGAGCAGGGTGGAACAATCTACTGGGTCAGGCAGCAAAAGACTAAAATTGTCTTTTGTCGAGGTTTTCTCAGAAACCTCGTTAATGCTCCTTTCTCCACCCTCCACCACTGTCTACTACAGTTAGCTTCAAAGTCTTGTAAGTCAGAAGCTGTTTCCTCAGGCCCTGTGCAGCACTTGGCTTTCCTCTCCAAGCACTGAGGCTAAACACAGTCCCCACAGTGTCCTGTCACTGTCCTGAGGACCTGTCACAAGGCTGAATCCTCCCTGACAGCCAGCACCACTGATAGTGGAACACATGTAACCTACACAGTTCTGGGTTTCCCACGGGGATCCTTCAGTATTTCTGCTGCTCTTGGCTGTATTTACTCCAGCTGCCAACAGCAGTGTCTGTTGTGTGTTGCTGCCAGTGCCAGAGGTGCACCTAAGCCCATACTAACATGCTTCAATCAGCTCCTTCTCTAGGAAGGTGACCTACTTTGAAAACCCTAAAAAACCTCATTTTCATTGCTGGCAATACTTACTGCAGACATGGACACCTCAGAATCCCTGAAAGCCTGGACTAGAAACTTCCTACTGAGATGCTGAGGCACCCTGCTTGCTCCTGTATGTCAAGGTCTGTTTGGTTTTTTGTTTGTCTGCTCCCTCCAGAGGCCAAGCACACAAAGGCATTTAGCTGATCATCTTCCTCAACTGGGAATAAAATTCATTAATTTGACCATAATGAAGAGTAGGGCTGATTAAGGAATACTGGTGCTGGTGACCACGGAATAGACTCCTACACCATCAAGACCAGACATACAACAAGCAAGAAGGAAAAATGAATGCCTACAAAACACAGTGAGAGGGCTTCAAAAGAGAATTTACAGCTAAGTGAGTGATGCAGTAAGAGGCCCCAAGTCTCTGTCAGCTTCTGCTGAAGCTTTCCTTCCTTGAGCTGGCAGCCTGGATATAAATAAAACTGCTGTGCAAGTGTCCTCTCTACAAACACAGACAAAAATGAAGAACAGTCTCATCTGTGCATTTTTTGAAAGTTATTTTTTGTTCCACTAAACTAGCGGCAATTACTAAATAAAGGTACTCATAGTTTTCACTTTGCCACTTTATTTGGTTGTGATTGAATGCCAGAGCTCAACATTGTGATTATAAAATGCAATCTGATGGGCAAGATAGCACAAGCTGTAACCTGAATCAATCAATGGGAACTCTGACTCTTGCTTGCTGTGATTAAAAATGTAACAAAGCCAAGGCATCCTCCCTTCTTCTCTCTCCCTCTCCAAAACGAAGGGCAATCACAGCCCAAGACATAAATTGTGAAGACTCGTTTTTGCAACAGAATGAGAAAGCACTGCCAACAGCTACCTGCAGAAAAGCCAGCCCTGGGCCTCAAGTTTAAAGTGATAAATAAAGCTGCACTCACAATATAATTTCAGATAATACTTCCTTCTTCCCACACATCTTCCAAAAAGCTACATTTAAGTCTTCTTCTATGAAGCAGTCAACCTGTAACCTACAGGATAGCACAGTGTCCACAGATGAAAAGCTAGGTTTGAGTCCTCCAGAAACCATAGGGATACTCAAGTCCCCTGATACTCATATCCAGTAACAGCAAATAATTATGGATTAGATTGGAGCTTGCTCAACTGCAGGAACAGCTGACACCCTGATTCACCCGAGAGCAGGACTTACCTTATGGCCAGAGGGTCTCAGGGAGCAGCAGTCCCAGCATTATTTCACACTTGGAGATGCCACCAGTTCTACCAGTTTATCATGAAGAACTGTGGAGTGTGGCTGGATACCAGAGCAACCTGCCAGCCTTGGTCATCAGCTCACTGACATTCATGGACATCACCCAGGGGACAAAGCAACTCCTGTGCCAGCCTAACCTCTGCAGGTTCTGTCTGTACGCTAATTTAAGAGTGTGTGTGTATAATATGGTACCATATATATGAGATCTATGGCATGTACCACATATCTGCATGGCACTAGCACACAGTACTCAGATGTGCATGCTGGCACATGCAGAGCACAGCCATGACACAACCTATCAGCAGTAACAAATAAATGGCACAGAGCTCAGCAGTCATGGGATACCAGCTCCTCCTTTTGAGAAGGGAACAAGAGATTGTTTCTCATACAATTTTTTCAGTTGCTGTGTCTGGACTGTATCTAAGGATTAGGGTGGAAGAGCATTAGGGCTCTCCAAGCAAATGTACAGTTGCCCCTACTGTAAGGTGAAGAGACGAGATTTGGAACAATGGACAAAAATAATTTTTCAAAATGTTAATCACAGAGAAAACCTTGAAGTGGCAAACAGAGAACACATTTGTATTTTAGCTGTGGGAGAATAATTTTTGTATCCCTGCTTTCAATTTTGCACTCTAGGGAAAAATCCAGCTGCAATTCTCATACAAGAATAATTAAAAATTTATCTAGGAAATACTTTTACAGATGGAGTGCCTTTCACAGCTTTGGAGTCAGCAACCTTGCAATGCTCTAGCTGGCAGCTGCTGTTCTACCACTGTCCTCTGAATAGAGACATGGGAAAGACAGTTTCTTGTGCAAGCTGTTTTTCCAGCCCCAAAGAAAAAAAAAAAGCCAATAGGAATGATACCAAGCTGCCTAGATTGGACTGTGAAGGGAGCTTTAGCAGAGGACAGAAACAAGGTGCCCAAGGGTACTCACAAAAGCAATACATCCCAGCTTATGAGTAGAAACCTAAGGGTGTTAAGCTGGTGCACTAAGAAAAATAGTTAAGTAAGAAATTTCCTTAAAATCTGCAGTTTAGGTTAAGCCAGACATGAATCTGGAGGCAATGAAGACTGGAAGGAACCTCAGGGCAAACCACAACTGATTCTGACAGGAACAGTTCCATCTTTGACCACAGCTGAAGTCTGTGTTATACTGAGCACTGCAGCAGTGCCTACGTGTTGCCCCTCACCACTGACCGTGCATTTACATTTCACATACAGAAGAGCAGACTGGCAAGCACAGTACCCATAATACCTGAATCTTCAGTACACGTTTTCTGCAATTTAATCACTAACCTTCCTGCCAGTACAACTGAAAGGACAGACACCTTCTGCACTTGGATCTCAAGAACTTTGAGAGCTTTTAAGCATTTTCAGAGCTGCTGAGCCTGCAGAATACAATCAGAAAACCAATGAGCGTAGGAGCGGTTTATAAGCCTTATTCAGAAACATTACACCATTTATATTCCTTCACAATTGAACCTTACAGACATACAAAGACAGTAAATTGATACATTTAAGATCAATTGAGTAAGAATGCTGTACTGGTAGTATCTTTCCCTCAATACTTACCAACTTTTTACAACAAATAGTTAAAATACATGAAATAATTACTTAATACTAAGAAAATGTTCTTCCTAGAGGAGGGTACCTGATCCATGTAAGGAAAATAGACACTACAATGAAAGAAAAAGAGAAGACATTTCTACAAAAGCTCTGGATGTTTAAATCTCCTTAAAAATACATATAAAGCAAAGAGGCCACTCTGTATTTAAAGCCATTTTGTTTTTATCTATTGGGGTCACTTTACATCATACCAAAAACACTGTATAAGGAATACAAGTGTCAAGAATCAGATCTTTATGGCACAAAAGGAATTTTCCCATTAACCTGCTTTCAGAGTTGTTAAATACATTATTAAAGACAAAGACACTAAGGCTACCACAAAATAATATTTGCATGATGATGTTAGTCTTTATTCAGTTTCTCAACTGACTCATCCAGTCTGAAGGTGGACAGGAATCTTTCCAGTAGTCTGTTTCATTGATTTATTCTGGATGAAAAGATTCTTTCTACTTTTGACACAAACTTATTTTCTTATTTATATTGTTACTCAAAGTTCACATAGGCTTTTATGTTGCACCTTACAATGTATGGAATTTCAGATTAAAATAAAACTCTACTTTTAACATAACCTTTTATATAATGTAAAAATATTCTACATGTTTACCATATCAAGAATGTTAAGCATTTACTTTGGGGAAAACCTATTTTATGCATTTTTCAGTACAAACCCCACTGTGAAGGCTTTGCATTTGTGTCTCCTTGTTCAGTCGGGTGCCACCCAGTGCTCACCATCTGCAGCTGCAGCTTGGCCGCAGCACCAACGGCAGTTTCCAAAAAATTGCAAATTTGAGATGCTGCTCACTGTTCATCTTTTCTCCTCTCCCACCCCTCCCTCCAGCATGGAAAATTGACATCTTTGAAATAATAGGTGTTTTTAATTATCAAAATCAGTATAAAAATAGCAGCATGCTACTAGACACGAAAAGCAGATTCATCATGCATTGTGAGTTTAAATGCAGATTTCTGCCTTCCTCTTATATTATCAAAATCTTTTTTAAAGTTAACATCAAGGCAAGGGGTATAAGGACAGACACTGCATAGTATGATTTGATACTAATCTGAACTGGGTTATTTGCCTTTAATCAAAATCCATGATAATTACAGGGTAAACAATTTTTATTTCAAAATACAAGTTTAACTGGAATTGTAGTGATGAAAGCAGAAGAGGGAAAAATGCAGTCTTTTACAGCCCATGTCACTGTATCTCACTTACATCCAGAGATAAAAGCTCTAATTGGTGAAGAGACAAAATATTTGTGGCATGTCATTGAACCTTTGTGATAATCCAGCGTTATCCATTTCTAAAGAAATATAAATACTTTAAAACAAACATTGAAAATAAATCCTTTTGATGTAACAAACTACACTCTTTACTGAGAATTTTCAGTCTTCTTAAAAGTAAGGGATGTCACCCAAGAAATAATCGAAGTATCAATGTAGAACAATCCTTGGAGGAAAAAAGTTGGAATGTAAACCTCTGTTCCAAATTAGATCTGAAAAGCAAGAACACCACACCATGTATTTAATCCAAGTGTATTTTTCATCAAACAACTCTTTTTTAAACTTATTTTTACAGTTCAAGAGGAAAATTCCTGAACTTAGCACAGTTTTAGCTGTTTTGCCTCAGCTCATGCCCTGTTTTCTTAACACATGAACAATTACTCCCTGCTTTTGTGCCCACCAGCCTTGGGCATGCAGGTGAGCAATTCTGCATAAGCACAGTATCTGCAATACAATTATACATCACTAGAACAGCCATAAACTAGCCCATGATTCTCAAAAACAAAAATAAAACCAAATTTGAGAGTCACTTCCCTAAGCAGTGACTTTCTAATCATGCTTCTGCTACAAAAAACAAAGGAAAGGCTCCACCAAGTTCCTCCTGTTAACAATGACCTTGGAACTGCACTTCATTCCAGATATAGGATGGTGATCCTCAGAGGTTACTCACATCTTTTCTTTGTATCTTTTACTTTCTTAAAGCATGATATTAATATTTTACTGAAGAGCTGCCAAAAGCTTAAGGACAACCATAGCTGCTCACTTAACCCCACACACAGATCCATTAGTTTGCAAATTTGTCCTACAGCTACTTATCTCTTTGATGTTTTACAATAGCCTCTTTATGAAAAGCATGCAGTACTTGTTTTTCTAGCTTCAATGAGCTAAATCTTCAGTAAGCTCAACCACTGACAGGCCCAAAGTGAAATTTTCAAAAGTCTCAAGAAAAATTCCTCAGCATTTTGACTTGATCATATATTGATAACCTCAAAAAAGTCAGAATAATGGAAGCATTTTAAAAGAATTAGTCATATTGTCAACTGAGAGAGAGGACTAAAAAGATGAAGAATTAAAGCATAATAGTATTCTTAGAACAGTCTATCCAATTAAGTTAACTCCCTGGCTCAGTAAGTTACTACTTATCCTCTCAGCCAGCTGACCCTGCACACATTCATCTCTCAGCTGTAAATTAAAGTGCATCAACTTAGAAAACATTGCACAGCAAATATTACTTCTGCAATTTACTATAAAATTTGAGTTGTAACAATTTTACTACTATAATTTCAGAGTGTGCATGACCAATTACCACAGTTTAATGGTAAGCAGTAACACAAGTGACTGTGACAGTCAAGATTATGGTTAACTTTAGAAAAATTACTTGGATGTAGCTTTTTGGAGTTTTTATGTAAACAAAAATAGAGCTTTAAAACTCTTGTTTTTAAAAACCAAATCCCTTAATTATTGATGCAGTTCTGGTGGGACAGCAAGGCTGTTAAACCTAGAGGAACTGGGGGGTGTCAAACAATTGATTTTCTTTTAGGCACCTTCAGACTGCTCTCTGTGGGTGTTTTAGCCCCGTGACACCAAGTTTGCCATGAGGCCAGTGCAGGAATGACTGTAGGACAGGAGACAGGACAGAAAGCTGGCACATGAATGCACCACACCACTTCATGAGGCTGTCCCTGAGGAG
Source organism: Passer domesticus (assembly GCF_036417665.1). Taxonomy (NCBI): domain Eukaryota; kingdom Metazoa; phylum Chordata; class Aves; order Passeriformes; family Passeridae; genus Passer; species Passer domesticus. The sequence goes on along the minus strand of NC_087475.1, from coordinate 15,783,747 downwards.
CAAAGCTATCCTGAACATCCATGTATTCCTTGCTGTAGAACTAACAACAGCAGCTTATTGCCAAAGATGAGAACTTCAAGCATATTATAAAAATACACATTTACTACTTACATCATCAATATCTTCATCATCATCTCCAATATCATCAAACTGGATTTCATCATCATCTCCAGGACCAAATGTGTCTGTTTCATTGATTTTAGCTACGAAGGAATTTAGAGAAGTTAAGGAGTGCACTCACACTGTGCCAAGACAGACTGAGTATTCTTATCCAGCATGAACTTCCAATTTGAAGTGAAAAGATTCTTACCATGTTCTGGAAGCTCCCCATATGCTTTCAGGCTTCTGGCTTCATCTGCATTGTATTTTAGAATAACATCAGCCTTGTTATCCTAAGTAAGAATTTATTAGAACACATTAGTCATCTATGAAGGAAAAATAAAACTATTAACTTCAGCAGACTGTATTATTTACAATAACTATATTATTTACTATATTAATTACACCTATAATATTTATAGAAGAACATCTTATTCTTCCTTCCCCTCCAGTTCCTTTAAATGTGAACTAAACACATTGGAGTATTTTAATTTCTTCTGAGTGATAACTTCATTATCCCCAATTACAATTAATTTATAGATTCACAGAATGGTTTGGATTGAAAGGGACCTTAAAGATCATCTACTTCCAACCCCCTGCCTAGGGCAGGGACACCTTCCACTAGACCAGGGCGCTCAATCTGGCATTGAACACTGCCAGGGATGGGGCATCCACAACTTCCCTGGGCAACAAGACAAAAGAGAATTTGAGACAAATGAGAAATGTTGAGTACTCAACAACTTGACAAGTTCAGTTTCCTGCCTTTGAAATTAACCTTTCTTCAGACAATACACGGAGTGAGGTGTTGATGGTCAATCAGGAATCACAGAATCACAAGGCTGGAAGAGACCTTAAAGATCATTGAGTCCAGCCCATGCCCTAACACCTCAACTAAACCATGGCACTGAGTGCCACATCCATTTTTTTTTAAACACGTCCAGGGATGATGACTCCACCACCTCCCTGGGCATGTTATTCCAGTACTTTATCACTCTTTCCATAAAAAACTTCTTCCTAATATCCAACCTGTATTTCCCTTGGCAAAGTCAAAACCAAAAAATTCCTAGTTTTAAGTACTTTATTATATACAGTGACAGTATCTTAAATGTTTTATAAACCTAATGCACATTTCAGAAGCAGAATCTATCTTCAACAACTGCTGACAACACTAACATTCCTGAAAGGCATTCACCTAATGAAGACCTGACAACTGTTTCCCATTACTGTCTATATTATGTAAAGTTATGCCTTCATTTTTGGAAATTTTAGTACAAACTAATTACTGATTAATTTGCCTCTTAAGGTAAAAGCCTAAACATCAAGGACCCAAAATTCTGATTATCAACAATTCTAATTATCACAATAAAATGTTTGGTACTTGACTTAATCTCCTTTTGTACCACAGGATGCAAGCACCAAACAGCTACATCTAGAAAAAAAACCAGGTCAAGCTTGATGACAGTAAGCATCTTCACTCACAAATTTAGGGTGAGTGCAATTTAGAAGAACAAGTCAAACCAGAATTTGTCTACTCATTACAATCTTCCTGTAGTACAAGGAAACTAAAAATCATGATTTAGCATAACTTAATACAAATGCAAAGCTAGACAGGAATTTCCTCACAACACCTGCTGCAATTTAACAGTAAATAAAGCTACTTGTAAGATAGTCCTTATCGTGGCATATTCTACTGAATTCTTACCTGGTAGTCTCTTAAGCCAATCAATATAATATCAGATGTATTTATCCAAACCTGAAGGAGAAAACGTATTAAAGAAATTCGACTTCTGTTGTATAACACAAGAACCAAACTGCACATTTAGCTTTACGGAGAGACATAAACCTTTCGCTACAGCGACCACCTTCATTTTCTAACCAGTATGCTAGAAATACCCAATTTAATGTTTTAACAGCAAATCCACTGTCATAAATACTCATAGTTATTTTTACATGTTATGGAGCTATTGCAGGGTAATCAAAGTTCTTTGAAGAGCTTCTATTCAACAGGATGTTTACTAAGCCTTAATATCTGAGAAAACAGAAAGACTGCATCAAGGCGTCAGTCGTGAACTCTGTGAACTGAGCTCCTCAAGGGCAAAAATTAAAGAAAAAACTGATGAAGGGGGTGACAGACAAGAATAGGAAAGAGCACAAGAAAATGAACTGAGTTGTTTCTAGAAACTATGTTAACCAGAAATCTGCAGAAGAGGATATGCTTTTAAATACAGGGTGGTTCTATGTGGGTTCTATCCCATGTCCGCTTGATTTTTTGAATTGAAACTAATTTCAGTTGGAATTTCCTTTCTTTTAAACATAATGAATAACTAAGTGGTGCTTTTTGTAGCAAGAAATTAATTCTGCAGCACTTGGTGTTTATTTATGCACATTCTCCACTACCTTCAACAGTGTCTTGCAGGCAGCTATAGCATTGCTCACACTGATCCCAAGACACATGCATTCAGTGCTGTCCAAAAAATGGAACAATCCAGAATGGAGACAGTGAATGTCTGCTGTCATTGGAAACAGACTGAGGGACCTTCTCCTTACCATACACCAGCAGAGGACAGCAAGATGTAACCCTGAGAAGGGCCAGGGGACACCATCTGAAGATGGCAAAGTTAAGAATGCAAACACTTAACACCTGACATCCCTGAAGGTACAAATCTTCGCAGATTTAGCTTTCAACAGAAATATTTTGGGCATTGATGAAGTGGACAATGAAACAATGGCATTGGAGGTGTATTTTCTAAATAGTCACCAAGCTCCCCATCTGCAATTAGGGAGATTTTTATTATTATATATATGCATAATTTTCTAAAATATGAAAAGCTTGTCTTTCATAAGCAGCCGAACAAACCTTCCCCTGAAACATGCACATGGAAAGGCAGCCCTTCAACTGTGAGCTTCACCCAAGAGACAAAGACTGCCTATTCTTGTGTCAGAAGGACAGACTAGTTTACTATAAAAGAAAGTAGTTTAAAATATTAAGTGCAGTAGAAATATTCATTTTTGTAACGAGATACATATGTACATTTTTCAATTACATATCATGCAGAACATCACTCTTTCCTATTGCAGTGCTTCAGAATTACCTTTTTTCTTAGCTTCCCTCTAATATGACATAACCTCTTCACACCATCAAAACATAATGCCTCCAGTCTTCCATTGCCTAACATCTTGATCACCTGGGCATATTCTGAAAGAGATGGTAACAGAAACAGAGAATCATTTAAGCTGGAAAACATCTTTAGGATCAACAAGTACAACCATTAACCCAGCATGGTCAAGTCCACCACTAAGTCACGGCCCAAAGTGCCACAGAGCAAAACTTCTGAACAAATCCAGCTTCAAGACACAACCCATAATTCTTCCACTGTAACCCAAATCTGCTGTAATATTTTATCAAACATGAACTGCTGACAGGAGCTCCAAGCACCCACACAGGCTGCTGAATGTATCACTGTTCTGTATCACTGTTGATGTTAACATTTTCAAATACTGCTCCTTCTTGGTTGCATCCACCCTTTTGCTCCCTCTCAAATGTTGCTACAGAAAACCTCAGAGCTACTGAGTCACACTGAGAGTATGAAAGTATATGACAACATCACAGCACCTTTCTTACAGGACAACATCTCAGTGCTTCACTGAGGCAGGAGAAAGCTGCATGCTGTGTATAGCCACCCACTGAGACTCTGAATCCCTCCTGCAGAGGCTCTGAGGACAACACCCCACTGTCCTTGAAAGGACAGAACCCTTATCAGACACTGCCTGGAAGGCAAACAGCAGCTTCAGCTGAGGTCTGTGAAGCACCTCTCTAACCCTACCCTCAATCTCTTCACCTTGTACTTCATCTTCTCCCTCACCAAGCTACAAAATATCACATACTGGAGAATTTCACACAAATTAGATAGTCCAGTGAACCACAAGACTGCTCATAACTGAGAATAATGTTTCGTTAAATAGATTTAGCTTGGGAGATGTAAAGGATCTTAAGTTACAGATGTACATAAGATAAACTCCTTTTCTGCTTACAACCAGCACAAAATACCACAAATTTGTTCAGTGGCACTTCTACAGTGATTTAAATCCCTTTAAAACCCTTCCCATATTTGTAACAAACCAACTGATTATTGGTTACTAGGAAAGCACTCCCATTATGTGAGCAAGCCCCAGAGTGTGACACACAAGACAGGGCGAGCTGAAAGGGAGGTGAGCTCACTGTCACCCAAGGCAGGGCAGATGAGAATCCCAGTCATCCCCATGAACTCTCTTGTGCCTCACCTCACCTGACAGCATCCCACTTACATCTCCTGTTTTAGTAACTGCTAGACTTCAGCCCAGGAGCCAACTGGACCAAACCAAGAGGGGACAGAACAGTGAGATGAGCTGCTCTGCCACATCAGTGACTTCGGGGAGCTCAGTGAAGGATCCAAGAGATGTTAGAGTCCATACAGAACAGAAAGTGGGACTGTGCATCCCAGGAACAATTACTGGCAAAACCGAACCACATCTGCTAAGCCAGCTGCTCACAGACTCTCACACAAAGCTATCAGATTTCTAGGAAATGTTTAAGTGCTGTTTTACACAGACCATGCACTAAGGTCAAGGACAGGGAAACGTCATTCTTAAGCACTGAAGATATTGAAAATTTCCCTTCTCCTACTGTCTTTCTCTTACATTCAATATGTCATATGGAATTCAAATACAACCCCAATAAGAATACCTGTCTCTATTCTGTCACTTAAACAAATGTGACTGAAAACAATGACATTGCCATACTATAGTTAAAAACTCACCTTGCCCATCTTCTTTGAAGACCAGTTCTCTTTTTTCTGATTCATTCTCATTCTTACCTCGTCGCCTGTTTTTACCTCCTTTGCCTAAATTAAGCGGGAGAAGTAAAAAGCAGCTGTTACTGTCTCTAGATACAGTGAGTGACAAGAGTCAGACATATGGAGATTTTTATGCTTGTACTCTAAATGGCTATTTTAAATATCACACCCAGGTCGTGTTTTTTTTTGCTTACTTTTAAGTTTACATTTTTAGCTGAGTAGTAACTAAGTAATTAAACATTAGACTCTCCACTGTTTAAACTGTCCTGGTTGCTCTGGAGTGACAGCAGCCTTCCAAATGATTTTCACAAGATGGCCATTTTCAGCTTGTGATCCCTGCTACCAAATACCTCAAAAACAACGGTGGGATTGCCTGATGCACGTAATCTTCAAGAGAAGATGAATAACCTCAGTTACTGTGCTGCTGAAATCCCTGAAATACTCAAGAGGAACCTTACCCTCCAAGTGAAGCTGCCCTTTTTTAAAGGCACACACGTGGCAACAGGATTAGATGCTCTTCACGAAGAGCATAAGAGCAGCTCATACTTGCCCCGCTGTCAAAAATCTGCTGCTCCCTTTCCCTCTGGGTTTCTGCGTTTCTTTCCGGAGTACGAAACAAGGGGAGCGGCAGCAGCGCTGCCCAGCGAGGGCACGGAGGGGCCCGGCGCCTCCTCGGCAGGGCCGCTCCTGACAAGCGAGCCGCGGGCAGGGCCTCCCGCTCCCGCCGGGCCTCGGCGGCCTCCGACGGGCGCCCAGCAGGCGGAACCGGCCCGGGACCGGCCGGGCTGGCGGGAGGGCCCCTCCGCCCGCGGGCTCCGGGCTCCGGCGGCGCCCACGTGAGGGGGGCCCGGGCCTGCCCTGCGACCGCGCCCGGGCCCGGCCGCGCCGCCGCGGGCCCGGCGAAGGGAAAAGGCGGCTCACCTTTATTCTTAGGCATGGCGCCGAACGCTCCGCCGCGGAGGGGCTGCGGGAGGGGCGGCGGGAGGGGCTCCGGGCGGGGGCGGCGGTTCGGGCTCGGCGGCGGCTCCGGGCGGGACCAGCGGCGGGGCCGGGGCTGCGCGGGCTCGTGCGCTGCGCTGCGGCCGCTGCGCCGCGCCGGCCGCAGCGCCCCCCCGCGGCCCGGAGGACTCCGGCGGCGCAGGACGCGCCCAGGGCCCGCTCCTCGTCCCGGCCCCGGGAACGGCCCCGGGAATGGCCCCGGGATGGTCCTGCCTGGGCACTGCCCGGCGTTCTGTGGTGGAACGCAAGGAAAAGCAGGGGGAAGAGGAGCGGGCAGTGCGCACCCAGGCAGCCCCGGGACACCGCACAGCGCTCGGGGGGAGCGGTGTTAGGGACGACTCCTTCCAGTACCTGCAGTACCTGCCAGGGAAGATGGGGCAAGGCTATGTACAGGCGTTCGTAGTGACGGAACAAGGAGGAGTGGGTTCATCTTGAGCGAGTAGGCTTAGATGAGACATTACAAAGAAAGTCTTTACTGTGCGGGTGGTGAGGCACCGGCTGCCGGAGGAGTGTGGGTGCCCCAGCCCTGGGGTGCTCAAGGCAAGGCTGGAGGAGGCCCCGAGCCACCGCCCTGGTGGGAGGTGTCCCTGCCACGGCACGGGATTGGAACCAGAGCATTTTCAAGCTCCATTCCATCCCAAACTATTGTATGATTCTGTAAACCAGAGGGTACGAAGGTGAGGAAAGCTGACAGCAGGAGCTGTGGTATAGCTGCCCCCCTCTCTGCCTTTGCAGAGTTTCTGGAGGTTTAGAAATGATCCAGTTTACTTGTAAATAAATTAAAAAATGTTTTTAGCCAAGCGTCATAAAGCCTTGTGTGAACAAATGGCCACAGCTATGCACACCTCTGATCCCAGGTGTGAATTTCACTGAGGAAATCACAGTACCCTTCCCCATATCCATTACCAAACCTCTCCATGTTACCTGATGCCTTTCCTCTAGTACACTTAGCAAAACCTCTGGTTACATTCCTCACAAATCCTCCATCACAATTACTGCAATGTTTTGTACACTATGCAACCTTTGAAAATCTCATCTTTTCCATGTTGCAAGGTTAAAAAGAATCACAGCTGTAAGCTTCTAAGTTGTATGAGCTGCTACAACATGGGCCTGTTGTTCATGGAGTGCTTCTGCATATACTGAAACTTATGTTCCAAATGTTTACAAAGTGCATTAATTATCCAACATGCCCATAATTCCAGTGTCCCGAGCACTGCAGGCATTGCAAGTGTTATATAGCAGCCTCCCATTAAGTGGTACTTTAGAGTTGACTGAGATCTGACAGGGTCTTTAAATACAATATCCTTGCACTGTGATCTTGTATGTTATATCAGGTCTATAAGCACCATTGGAACAGGAGTTTTTCCTTTGTCTCCATGTTTACCTTCCTCAACATGCTGCAATGGCAGCACACTTGCTTTTGAGTAACTGATGAACAAGCAATGATTTTTGTAACTGGTCAGAACAAATGATTACACAATCAACCCTTTAAGATGTTTGAAAGTTTATTCATAGTAGAAATTTCAATTTCTTTTGAAGACTACAAAACCTGCCCTTAGACAGGAAAACAAGCAATGATACTTTCCAAAACTGTTCATAGTTACATCTGGAACAGTTTTAATTACACATTAATAGCATGATTGGAACATCTCCTAGATCAGACTCTGAATAAAACAATCATTTAAAGTATTCAGTACAATTAATTTTTTTTAACTAGCATTTCAGTTCTATGACAGCAGTGCCAAGCATCTAACAGATGCTATTGTAATGGTCAGAACAAGGTACAATACCACTAATTTCCTGGAACAGTACCTTAGACTCACTTACATGCCATGCTGAGAAAACTAGTATAAAGTATGATTGTATAGAATCGTAGAAAAATATTTTATCTGTGATTTTGTAATTTTTTAAAAATTGTTTAAGTAGACTTCCCCCCCCAATTAGGTTGCAAAATAATTACATCCCTCATAAGTACACCTTCCCTTTGATTAGGTCAAGAGTATCAAGATAAAGCTAATCATTTACATCATTTTCATAAGTGAAAATTCATCTATTAACCACTGCTGCTTAGTAAGGGCCAGCACACTTTGAATCCTTTCATTCCAGTAACAAAAGCACAGCTTTAGTTGGTAAGACCACATTTACAAAAGCAAAACACACACACACACAAAAATCCCAGACATGTAAATCTATTTTCTTATGGCCTTGTCTCTTCAGAAAAGAGCTTTAACTATTTTCTTGAAAAAACTCCTTTTAAGTTTTACTCAATGTTATAGTGATTATGAACACAGAACTTTGCCATTACTGGACACAGATGGCATTTAATGGATATTGCAATTTCACTCTTCTCTCATGCTCTCAAGCACAGTAAATGGTAACTTCACACTAAAAAAATTAAAAACAAACCATGGTCAACACATAGAAAAATTCACCTGTATCTGCATTCTCTTTTTTTATCCTCTATGACTCTGAGTCACTTGCTATGCTTTGCAGACAAGCAGCAGTCCAGCAATGCATGTACACAGTGTGTCATAAACTCACATTCTAACAGAAAAGTGCTGAGACTCAGAGAAGCATTATGTGGATTTCTTTACAGGTTATAACAACTGCAGCTATAAAAACATTAAAAAAAAAGTGGAAGTCCTGAACATGGATCCAAACCAGGAAGTAAGGTACATAAACCATGCCTGGCTGTAAAATACACCTCCCTGATTAAGCAGGCCCTTTATACCTTGGTTTAGAAAGTAACTTGAAAATATAGTGGATCTAGACTTCAACACATTCAGCTTAGGGTGTGCTAAATTCTCCTGTTTTGCTACAATTTAAAATGTTCATCATCTGCTGATATATATATACATGACTTAATAGCAACATTTGTAAAGTCTAGACTAAATTAACAGCTCCCTTGAGAGTGTAGATACATAAAATGCAGGAGTTGACTTTGCTTCACTATTTGGCTAATGAGCTTGAGGACAATAAAATAAGGCTACAATAAAACTACTGAAAGTATTTTTATATTATTTTAATATGGATATTGCCAATAGTGAGGCAGCTTAACACTTCCTCTTTTTGGTCTGTTCTTTGCCAGGTACCTATATACACACACTGAACAGAGCAGGAACTCCTTCCTGAAGTGAAATGTTATTACTGACACACTGGCAAGTACTGCCATCCTTCTATTTCAACAGCATTTGAATAATTTGGTTGACTAGATATGACAATCTTCTAATTAACAAACACCTTAAAAGCCACCAGAAAGTACAGTTTCCAGATTTTGAGAAGCCTGATTTAAATTTGCTCTCAGAGCTGAAAAATACATTTTTTGAGAGGTAAGGTTTTACTAAATTCCTCTGGAGCTGCTGCCACTGAAAAAAAAAAAAAAAAAAGGATGACATTTTTCTTCCTCTACTTAAAAATGTTCCTTGAAGGAAGGGCAGATGCATCTGTACAGCTAAAGGGAACTTCAATGTTAGAGCACCAAGTAAGGGAAAAATACTGTTTGCTTGGAAAGAGCTGTGTTTTCAAATTTCTGAGAGCTAGGCTAATTTAAAAATCCTTGTTTATAAAACCAGTTTCTTCACAGTAATATCATGGATTAAATATTTAGCAGAATTTTAAGGGCAACAAAAGTGGGATCCTTTTCAGATCTAGTAAAGGAAGCTTCCCCAAGGAACTAAAATTCTGTCAGAAGAAACACTCCCATCCAGAGCAAATCTGTGGTGTCATAAAGATGATTGTTCCTTTCAACAAACCACTGATGATTTCAGGGAAATAAGCCAATTAATTACTGTAAAAGAAAGTTAATACCACTAAGCCAAGAAAATACCTTCTTATGCAAAACACAAAATGGCATTGTTCACCAACAGCCATTCACCCATATTTTATTAAAGCTAGAATTCCCAATAGTCATTTCATATCTGGAAGGACTTTACATAGCCTGTAATTTTGGTGGAGTAGAACAGTTGTTGTATTCAAAGACATTCCAGTGCCCCTTCTCATTTAGGAAATTTCATCTTTTCAAGACAAGCCATCAAGATGAGCCTTTAATTACTTGAGATACCAAGAGGCCAAGAATATTAAAAGTTTGTATCAGTATTTAAAGTGAGTCTTCCACCCTCATTACCAACTCACCTCCATCTGAGGAGAAGTGAGAAAGTTCCCTCTGAATGCCTTCACCTTACCTGTCTGGGATGACACTATTTTCATGGTAAATTAGAATGACCCTTTTCTAATCAAACAGATCTTTATGTCCTGCTCCTCATTTTGCTTTTGAAGTCAGTTACAATTATCAGAAAGTAACTGACAGAACATTAGATCCATCAGTTTTGCAACTGCAATGAATGCAGTTTAAATCTACTCTTTGCAGGCTGCTGCTTATTACGACCTATATTTTTTGCTTTATCTTCAAATGTTGCCTCTCTCCTATAATGCCAACATTCATTCACTGAACAATTCCTTTGAAGCTTAAACAAAAGTCATAGAATACAGATAAAATATTAACAATGGATTATAAGAATAAACCATATAGAAATGTCCTCTATCAGAAAGTATTTAGCAATAATTCCTGAGTCCAGAGATTAGATGGGAGAGACTAAAAGGGAGGGGAGGGGTAACAAAGACAGTGAAATATGGAGCAAGTTATCTTTTCTCTGGGTTACATTACCTATAGGATATATAGTATGGTGAGAGATTCACTGTTTAAATTTCATAACATGACATGTGGCATCAAAAACACAGAAATGTAGAAAAGACACAGGCAAGGAAAACTACTTATCCATAGTATTACATTCAATAGCTGTTTAACAGTCAGGCTTCTTTTAGAGCTGTCCAACAATACTGATTATCCAGGTGAACTGTTTAATCAGACTTACTTGTCATAATGATTAATAATATCTAAGTAAAACAAGGCATGTATACATTAAAGAAAACAGCACAGAAATGTACTGCTTGTGAACTGTTTACAAAAACATACAAAATGTTGGATGGCACAATGTATAGTGCTAATATAAACAGATTGTTTAAGCTAAGTGCTTAACATAAACTGTCCATCTCGACCTGTAACAAAGGATATTTTAGGGGACAAAAAAAATATTCCTTATAAAAATAATGCTATGTGGTGCAGAGTGCTTTATTCAGTGTATTTTTGACAGAGGTGGCGTTTGTAATTCTTGTGGTTTACTCAGTCGCGAACATGGTGATTTTCATTGTCTCCACTTGTCACCCCATTTGCAGCTCCAGTAAGATCGGTCACTTGCCATCAACAGTTTAAAGCGAGATAGATGAAAGCAGCAGCAGCAGCAGGAGCAGCAGCATTATAGGTACCAGCTGGGACAGAGTGTGCTTGCAGGTATCTGTCAGATATGTGCTACCTGTCGCCATGATTTGTGCTATCATCTTATGCCATGGTACCAAGTGTCTGGTTGAGGTCATTTCACAGGGCTGTTGAGGTAATTTTTTTAATACCTCTCCTCTGAGCAAGAGTAGAACGGCCAACTGGCTCCAAAACTGGTGACTGATTACGATTCAAAGCTGAGTAAGTTGCTGCCATTGCACCCTGTGGAGTAAAGGGGAAAAGAACAGTAAGAGAATGTTGTGACTGATGCACACACCACAGCAGTGCTAAATGCCAGAAACTCTGAGCAAGTTTCAACTTTCAGTCTATTTTCATCTACAGAACAGAAACATACTGCTGCATTACTCAAGTCCTAGCAGTGTTAGAAGTGAGTGTTTTTTAGGGTAATAAATAGTTTTACATTGCTTAGAGTCAAACCCAGAAGGTCTAAGTAGGTTGCCAAATTAAATTCTATCACTGTGTTGTGGGAAAGAGCTGGGGAATGAAATCCCATTGGTAGACTGTCTCTGCTTATCACTTACGTAACCATTTCAGTTTCCAACAAAATATTTAAAAATCTCCCACATTATTCAGCACATAAATTAATTTTAAAAAAATTTAGAAAGTTGTGAGCTGTGGGATCAGAACTCCCCCACTTCCCACTTGTGTTTTGGATGCTAGAAGTTTCTAATAGCTGACTCAGAGAGAGTGTTAATTATATTCTTCAGATCCCTTTTATGTCACACAAAAAGATTCTTGAAAGTAGGACTGAAAACAATGTTGAGTACAAAGAAGTAGAATTCTATTATTTTTGATTTTCCCCTGCTTGTTCAAAGTGAAAAAGCTCCAGATTGTTTCAGACAGAGTGCACAAGTGTGATACCATAGTAATTAACACTGCCCTTTTGACTTCAGCTTTTACTGTGATCACAAAGTATTCTGTTTTCCTTCAGATACTGGCAAGTACCCTCCTCTGAAACTGTAAAGTTAGCAAACAATTTTACAGCTCCCCTACAGTCACCTGACATTTTTCACTCAGAGAAGAATGATTTAGGTTGGTTTTTAAAAGCACTTAAGTCTTCAGTGTAAGTAAGCCCAATAGATTTCAAACACAAAAAAATTATTTTTTTTCAAATGTATTAGATTTATCATTTGTAAGTGGTTTCACATTAAATCCTATTACATATTCCAAGTTCATTTTATGGCTTAGTGCAACATCCAGTGGTAACAACTTTTTCAGTTTTTAGAAGAAACACATGCTACCCCCAACCTTATAAACACCCTTTTGTTTACATTAATTTTGGCTAAACAGCAAGCTGAAAAAGTATCTACTTACCTTCACTAAATGGGGAGCATCCTGCCTGTTCAGCTGGTATTGAGGCAACTGGTCACAGTGAACTATCCAGGGGTGACTGAGAACTTGGGCTGCAGTCAGTCTTTGATGAGGGTCAACATGAAGCATTTTTGAAACAAGGTCCTGTCAAGGAAGGTCAATGGAAATAACAGCAGAAATTCAACTTTAAAACAGATTAACAGTTCAAAACTATTAAAAGATTCTAGAAGTATAAAAATATATTCATCATGTCAGTTTAAAACAAATGAAAAACCACCCAGCAGTGCTAACAATGTAACACAAAAGGAAGGTATCCAATTAAACACGGAAAATTTTAGCATTTTAAGCATCCATATAGAAAGGGCATAAAGGACATTGCACACTGAAGTTCAGCCTATTTGCTGTCAAAAATAGAATTCTCAAAAATGTAATACCTCATTGGTTTTCATTATCATGACTCAGACCACCTGTATGATTTTTGAATGTCATGCTTCCACATGAAATTTTATGAAAGCACTTCTCACCATGGATAACCCTGTGTGTGAATACTGATAGAATACACTACATTTCTAAGGACTGTTAACTGCTACAGTGTAAATCACACCTGTTCTTTCCTCCTACATGCAAGTGACTGCTGAAATACGAACAGATCAAAAACAGGAAACAAAATTCTAGCACATAAGGGATTAGATCAGTATCTTAATATAACAATGGGTGGAACTTAGCCAATCTAGTTTATGATATAACATATACATTATAATCAACAACGTTACATTGCAATCCATTCCTGATCCCCCAAGAGAAAAAGAAAATACACTTGCCTTAGCTGTGTCTGAAACACTGTTCCAATAACCACCGCTGAGGGAGAACTTCCCACTTCCTATTCGGGCCAAAATCTCCTCTGGGGTGTCATCAGGACCATTTGCAAAAGGAGTGTAGCTATTTAACCAAACAAATTCAGTGTCAGCAACTTCCATAACCTGGGTCTCAGTATTATAAATCTGATTGCAAGTTCAACATAATCATAGGCAAAAAATAGTCAAACAGTTGAAAAAATAAATTATTCTTAACACATGAAAATACATGGCACTGACTACAGATCTGTTCTTATTGCACGTATTCCCTCTGTATCTGGTCTGAAAAGCAGATTTTTCCTATAGCAGTTCAAATACTGGTGGTTCCTGAATTACACAAAGTATTTCTTAAGCCTCCATATTCTAGTGAAGTACTAAACCAATCCATTCTGTTGTAAATCTAAATGTCTGAGGAAGAATAAATGCTGGTTTAATGCCAGAGGAAGAAGGGTGCACCAGACTTCCTTGCTTGGCTATACATACTCTTGCTGCTATCAGAAGCCCCCAGCCAAAGAGATAGACTTAAAACCAAGTATGTTTGTCACTTATTTATTTAAAAATACAAAAATCTTTGATGATGTTAACATTTAACCAAAGTGGTAATTTGAATAACCTAGCATAAAAAGATAGTTACTATTGCATCTACTAAATAGATGTTATTTTGAAGTTCTGGTACTATAGTTGAATTCCTTATCTTTTACACAATTTATTTCTGTTGAATGCCTTTCTATTGCATTTGTTATATTCTAACTGCATCACTTCAAACATTCAGTGGGTGGATTTTGCACACAAACATCCTTTAATGCATTGCAATAGTATTTGCAACATATATTTCTTCAGTATATATGCTGCTTAATCAATCTTTTAATTTTCACATGAAACAATAAATTTTCAGTGCAAAATCACTTTTAAGCAGAAATTAACACCCTAAAATAGAGGAGACATTAGAAGCAAAGATTTTTTCACATCAGTCAGTCCCTGAAAACTTGGATTTTACTAAAGGCAAAGCATATTCTCAACCCCAAAGATGAGATTAATCAGTGCTTTGACAGAAACATCTGCAACAGTGGGCCTATATTTATTACTGGTTTAGTTTGCATTGGTTTGGTATTCTACAGCAAAGCAAATGATAATCACCCTTACCCAGTGAGCATGGTATAAAGTAGAACACCAAGGCTCCATATGTCACATGCAGCATCATAACCTTGCCTCTTTAAAACCTGAGGGAGACAAAATTTTTTTTCTGAAAAAATGCTTGGAAATGCTTTGATTATGCTATAAAAATAGTAAAATTTAAACTTTTACTGTTTACAGAGTGATTCTACTTGTTACACAAGAAAAACAGCAAAAAAATCCCAGTAAAATATATCAAGGCATATAAACTATCCTGGGTTTTACCTCTGGTGCAACAAAATTTGCTGTGTAACATGGAGTCATCAGAAGACCATTTTCCGCTCGCAGTTGTTTTGCAAAGCCAAAGTCACAAATTCGAATTGATTCTGGATTACCAGATTCATCAACATAAAGAATATTGCTAGGCTTCAGGTCTCTGTGAACAACCTAAAAAAAAAAAACCCAAAAAAACCATTAAATACAATAAATTAAACACATGAAAAACTTCTCATTTTAATTGGCAAGTTGCTACTTAAGTCTCCCATCAGTGTGCTCAGTTTCCAGAGTTTCAGCTTCCACCATCAGCTGCAGTGTTTTGATGTTCCGTGGTGTCTGGAGCATGAGAATTCTAACTTGGAAACTCTTAACTGTAAAACCCCATCCAGACATCCCCACCCCCCTAACTTATTTGTACAGACAGTTCCAGATGTCTCTTCTAATGGTTGAATCATGCATTTCCTTTTTAGCATGTATAACTACCATGCTCTTTAAATCACAATCTTTGGTTTCTGCTATCTTTTGGAGTCAGGGGTGCCCACAGCTGCTGATGTGCCACATTGCTATGTAACCACAGACTAGTTACTGCTGGAGGAACTCTGTATTCCATTCTTTTTATTCAGACAATCTGAATTAATCTCAGAAAAATAATTAAAGCCTGATTAAAACAGATTTTTAATAATAATAATAAAATCCCAAAGTATCAATGAGGTATTCTCCAAGTACCAAAAAAAGCCTATACTGGTTCCCAAGTGTCTGCTTTTGCAGGGGCTTGAGATGTAAAATGCTTGACAATACTGGAGAAGCTGCCAACGTTCTGGCAGAATTTGGAGCTATGTTATAACAAGCCTTAACAAAACCTGGAATGCACAAGGACAGTCTTTGAAATCAGATGACCTGCTCTATTTTCTTCACAAGACTAGACTACAGCCTCCAGAGACTTTGCTCTGTAAAGAAGAGGGTACATACCACTCTAAGACAGCAGAGTGGATCTAAGTGTCCTCCTTTAAATATTGAAGCAGAACATGAGGGCCTTTATGTTCCTTGTTGTGCTATGTGTTTCATTAATGTTAAACACAGCTTTTCATGGTTAAATTTAAATGGAAGAGATAGTGAAATATTTCATAAAAGTAATCACATTAGAACAAGAAGATACCCCCAGACTTCTGCAAGTAAGTGATATCTAGAAATCAGAAGCTCAACACACTCATCCAAAACTAGCAGGGCTTCAGGAGAGCAATGAGAGACCAAAGGGTAAGAGTGCAGAGGGTCATGCACATTGCAAAGCCATTCAACACATTAAATCTATTTAGTAGAGACTTCTCCAACATGCAAATCCCGTGCAATTCTCAGATTTAACAAACCAAGTACCTAAAATTATGGAAATAAGCACCTTGTAAGCTGAAATATACAAATGATACTAAAGAATTTGACTTGGAACAGTAGGTGTTAAGGGGAACATCCTGGCTTGAGATTTCACTGCATGAGAGAATCAGTTCCTGATTGCCCCTGTTTTTTACCTCTTTTCCCTAATAAGAAGTGAAACAACCTTTATTGCTCCAAGAGGCAAATTAAAAAACTCCCAGTTTTGTTTTTGTTGATGTTTTGAAGTGTTTTGAGAAAATATTCTAAAAGGGGTAGAAAGTAAGAAGTGAGCAATAGAAGCAGCACAGAGCTGAGGATCTGGCAGTTTCTAGAACAGTCATCTTGAGTTGTATGCTTTTTTTGGAAGAACAGGAAGCAAGGCTCAAGTAGGAGGACGAGTCTGTGTAACAGTGCAGTTCAAATTAAAACACTACTTCCCAAGCAACTAAAATATTTACGTAAAAGAATAAGTGAAACACCTTCCTATATTAAGCTGTTTCCCAATGGTAAATTTTGAAAATTTTAAAAAATATAATTTTTTTTTTTTAAATTGCCACATTGTTTAGATTATGTTGGTATTTTGCGTAGAAATAGAATTTTATTTTAGAGCAACAGAAGAGAGCAAAATAACATGCAGGAACTTTCAGTTCTTTATTTCTCAGCTTTGTGCTTTTGACCAGTAGTCTCAATTACCTATCAGCATTCACAAGTCTGCTGCTCCAAGATGACATGGCACTTCTTGTTTATCTGTTTTCTAATGTCTCTTGTGCCAATCCTTAATCACTGTATGTTGGCCCTCATACTTCCAGAATGCTTTGGGTGAGCGTTGGAAGCACTACCTATCCTCAGGACTTCATTCCTTGCTTAGCTAGTTTCTCAGTCCAGAAATATCTTATGAATGTCCATGAGGAAACCCTTCCTGGGAAGGGTTGTGGAGACTGCACACAGATGCAGAGACTATCAAACCAGATATTACCTAATACCATATTCAAATAAGCTCCTCCAGTGTCCAAAGGAGTTTCAACAGGAAAATCCACTGAAGATAGGAGGAACTCTTCAAAAAAAAAGAATTAGACCACTGAAGTGCTCACTATTTACATATGTGGCCAACTGTCCTGTGGAGGTGTACTTAACATGAGACTTGAAAATTTACAAAAGCAAACATTCCAAAGTGAGTGTGGTCTAATACAAATTAAAATGCCAATATTTATGGATATCTACAGTAAAGAAACAAAACCCCCTAAAATCCCTTACTTGATGCAAGGACTCTGGGTCTCTTTTAGCCACATGTAGCAAGAATGAACCAAGTTATGATCTGTTATTCTATTATTTATATTTCCATACAGAGGTATCGAGGTTTGATCATAATTCCCATGGGTGCTGCTGGCCAAGGACTATCATCTGTGCACACAGGCTCAAAAAACCACACACATGAGAAAGTGACTGGAGTGATGAATCACAGAATGAGATACCAGATAACTGAATGGTCATTTGTTATTTAAAATAATGAGTACTATATGTTCCAAAGCATCTTTTCTTGGGTAACAACATAATGTATTAGCAGCTTGACTTTTTCCTTGCACCCTTATTTTCTGCTTTTTCTCCATCCCCTTTTACTTGTTTACTTAAAAATGCAACACAACTTGTCTTTCTTGCCATGCAATTATCACACTGTCCTCCTCTATATTTGAACTACTTCCTCTGTCTCCATATTAATTTCCCAAAGTGTTAATTTTCTGTCTCCTACAAGTTCCTGACTCTATGGCACAGGAGTTACAAGTCATAAACCATGTTCTTCAAAATCAAGAAGTCAAAGGAATTACAAGTATGACAGGTGGAAAATAAATTTTCAGGGTGTATCACAGGACAAGACTGAAATTACATTAGGTTCCATGGCTATGCAACAACACTGGTCCTAGCACTTCTTCCTGGACTTCTTCCCCTCATATCCTCTCTGTTAGTAACTGCATATTCCACAGAACTGCTGACATAATGCATGAAGAACAACAGAAACAGTTGCATCATCTCACTTATCTGAGCACATACAGAACTGATAAGGAAAGTTTTGATTTCAACACCAATTCCTGCTGCAACGTAATTGTTTACCAAAAATTAATTAATTACCACACAGAAGAATGTATCAAGATACAAGTTTATGTTTCTGAAAGGGAAGAATATCAATAGGTAAAACCATTTTGTCTGAGATGAAAACTTACCCCTTGTGTGTGGAGATACTCAACCGTTTTTGTTATTGTGAACAGAACTGCACTAGCTTCTCGTTCTGAGAAAAATTTTTGCCTAAGAATTTTATCCAGCAGTTCTCCTCCTTTCATAAGTTCTGTTACTACATACACATATTTTCCATCATCATACACCTGCAAAAAGTACATAAAAATTTAAATTTCAAAATATTTATTCTTTGCTGTTTTCCTATGAAGCACATAGAGATAGTGCAGGTGTGTCCACAAGCTGATTTCTTCAGTTGTTTTCCCTGTATTTCATAACCCACACAATATCCAAATGCTGTTCATCTTCAGAAGTGAACACAATCTTCACAAAAAGGCAATGCTGTACCAAAATAACATAGAAATACTAGCATGAAAGTGTTTAAAGATAACAGGTACTTCCCCCACACAGGTTCACTAAAACAAAGGAAACTAGACATGAGAAATTAAGTAGTAAAAAATGGAAACTAGTCTAATTAAGGCAAAACCAGATATAGTTCAAGCAGCAATTATTGCACCAAATTAAAAATATAAACAGAGATCATTCCAACAGTCAGATAAAAAAAAAAACAAAAAGAAAAAAAATTAAGTTTATCTCAAATAACTTCTATGAACAGTGAATACAAAGTTGCTATGATAAAAACCTAAAACTTATACATTACTCTCCACATAAAGCCTATGCCAAAGTCTAAAATTATTAAAATATGCATATTTTATCCCTTACTTCTAGTCATGGAAAATGGCTTAATTTTTACATGGATTTTATCATCCAGGGAAGCATTTGAGAATTCTTTACATTCTCACCAGAGGGCACTACAGACTGAGTGATACCAAAGCACATTTTAAAGTACACTTCAGCATTTCATTTCACAGAATCATAGAATGGCTTAGGTTAAAAAAAAGTGCCCTTAAAGATCATCCAAGTCCCAGCCTTCCTCCATAGGCAGGAGCATGGTTCACTAGATCAGGTTGCTCCAAGCCCCATCCAACCTGGCCTGCAAGTTCCAACTTAATCCAGAAACAATTCCTGCTTCAGTGAAATCTTTTACAGACTGTTCCCTTTAATCGTTTCAACCTACTTTTATGGGGATGTCACAATTGTTATTTTCAGTATGTGAGAAAATGTGTTTAAATAGAATCATCAAAATGATAGTAAAATAAATTTAGGAATAGATATCAACTAAGTAACAGAAAATAAGAATTAAAAAAAGAGGTTTTCATCTCAATTCCCTGGTCTTAAGCTGCCTGGGAAAAACATGCTAATAAAGTTCTAAGCATCAAAATTTTTGTTCTCCTAACGATACTAAAAGGATTTATTTTCTCAGTAAATAAAAAAAGAATGTTAAATAATTCTGTGGGCTTTACAAGCTTATGATCTCAGGGAGATGAAGACATGATAGGCTTCTCTATTCTCATTTAACAGAAATTTTTCCTCCCATGAAATATAAATGACTGAGCACCTGAATTTGTTTGTATTAAGACTTTAAATATTACACAGTATTCACAAGCAGAATTATCTAATTCTAGATTCTAACCAGAATTTTTTTTAATAGGCATGCTTCCTCTAATTCTGGTATAACATAAGGAGTTCAGCTTATTTCATTTGACATAACAGAGCATACACATCTTAGGATTGCAGAATTCAAGCAAAATTTGCATTTGATTACTATTTTTTCTGCTGGTCCTGTCTGCCAGCCAAAAAGCCCCACAGATAACTCACCCCAAACAACCCATTCCCCTTGCACCAATTCCTCTAATGGAATTACCAATTTAAATTGGTTTTGGATAAATACTGATGAAGTTTTCTTCACAGATGCACAGTATCATGCTAAGGTCACAAATGTGACACTACTTTTTAAAATAAACTCTAAGCCCAAGCCACAGGTCAGTCATTATGTTTTCTCTACAAGGTAAAGTGGAAGAAACTATAGTGAGAAACAAATGTAGGTGTATTAACAAAACATAATGCAATGGAGAAAGAAATCAAGGTTTTTGCCAAGGAAAGTAAGATTTTACAGACACATTATGAGGTATTTTGAAATCATGAATAAGCACTTGGACAGGGAGACTGGATATTTTGTATTCAGGATTCTAAAATGCTTCTGAAAAGACTCTTCAGGCAATGCTTTAAATAACTCAAAGCAGGACAAAAGTTCTGTTACAGAACAGTAACTATTACATAAAAAGGGTAGAATACTTATAATGGTCTGGCACAGGAAGTTTCTAGGTAATGTTTTGTTGGAAGCTGTGTGCTTCCTCCCTTCTTACACTGTTTCCTAGGCATGCACTAAGGGCCTCTGTCAGAGGCAGGATATTGGAGAAGAAGGATATCTGAATTAGCACAATATAGCTCCTTTTGTTTATATACTGTGTAACTGAAAAAGACCACTGATAACAATCAGAAGGAAAACCCCCAGAGGACTGTGCACTGCAGAAAGAATTTGGTCTCTTGAATATCCATTGTTTCAATCCAAACACCTTCAGAATTAAATTACATAAAAAGGCTGAACAAGAATGAAAATTTCCATCTTAAGCAAAATTCAAATGTTACTGCATTTCTTCTTAAAATAGAAGAAAAGAAAGAAATTATTTCTTGCAGAATAATGATTTCCAAAGCAGGCACTTAAATGCTGAAATATTTTATTTCAGCATTTCAGATTAGAAACATTTAAGTTTTGATGTGGGTCTGAATGAAAAATTGAGCAAATCAACAATGAGTTTTATTTTTATAATAGCACATGGTGCTCTGGAGTTGGAGACCTGAAGGCAAAATTCTCCTTATCTTCTCTGAAAGCTGAATAGCACACCACTATAATGCAGGATATGCAAACAATCTGCCCCATGGGTCTGTATTAGGACAAGAAAAACTTAATGTCAAATTCCTACATATTTATACAAGATTCTATTACATACAAATTCTAGATCTCTTTTCTTACACTGGACATCCTTTCATAATTTTGCTTGGGGAACTGATCTGAAGCAGAAGTGAGTGAGAATTACAGCCTTTCTCCCTTTGTGGGCTTAAGGCTTTTTTTTTTTGGTAGTTTCCTATTTGAGTACTGCTGTTGCTGTGCATGAAAGATGGCTCCTGCTGGAAGATGACTAATGATGATAAAAGATTAATTACAAAGTGAAATAATTCAGCATATATTGCAGCTGTTTAAGACTGCCTGGATTTCTGTTCTCAATGTAAAATATTCATCATTCTTAAGTTCAGGTTAAGTGCTCACATTCTGATGTTTGTCCTCCTGTTTAAATAACATAAGCTGTGTATGAATTAAAGTAACACATGAGCTCAGCATGCAGCACTAAAAGCATAATGAATGCTGATGCAGGTTCTGTTCAGCACAGCTCCTTTCAAGTAGCTTTACTGTCCAACCACATGAAAGAGAACAGAAAGTGGGACTGCAATCGTGCTGTCTTGCTTACAATAAGATAAGCTCCCTGGTGGGTTCCCCTGAATATCTACCTTATTTTCTCTGTCCAAGAAATGGCCAAACAGTATGATATCAATAAAGTGAAGACAGATTATAGTAGACCAACTTCATGCAGAGTTCTCTAGTGCTCATCTCCACAGTATTTATGAGCTGTTGTCTTAATGACTTCAAAATGTCTGACAATCGCCTTTCAGCTGAGCTCAGCTTCCTGGAAATGCTTTGCTGTTTTGCCTGAGGTTTGGTTTGGGGGACTAGAATATTTCCCTGCAGTCTAAGAAAGTCATTAAGCATATGCCTTTTTAATTTTTAATCCTCTTTAATGAATAACCAAGGAGACAAAGACAATTTTCTTTTTCAGTTAGGTCATCAGAATATACTGTTCACTATGAAAACCCTCTACCTCTCAGCTTATGTTATTCCTTGTTTTTTATGGACAAAGTGTTTCCATGGTCAGAGCAAATAATACAAGGAAGAAATACCTAGACAGTGTTCATACAGAGGCCAGACAAAGATAAAAAAGAGTGAAAATCATGGACATGGAAATATTTTGTCTACGACTGAGTAATACTTGCTACTGTCCATGAAAATGACTTTGGGTACTGTGCTAACAGTGAGTCCTTTGTTGTATGATAATGTACATTAAAATTGCTTTTGATTAATGTAGGGAAAATCAGATTTAAAGTTAACTAAGCAATAAAAAAGATTCCCTGATCCTTTAAAAACACAGCCAACATTAAATAAATTATTGTTGTGCTTGGATTTATGAAGGATGAATTATTTGACTCCTTAGAATAACACTGTACCACAATATATGCATCTTTAAAAGAAAACACAGACATCCGAGTAAAAAACTAGATACTACTGAATAAATTGCATTGTTTTATTTTTAAATACTGAAAAACATGAACATAAATCTAAAATACGTAGCTTCTTGTATCTCAAATTAGAAATTATTCACAATTGTAATATACTGAAGGATGTCTTTAAAACACTACTTACATCTTTCAGGGTAATAATATTTGGATGCTGTCCATAGCGCAGCAGGATTTCAATCTCTTCTGTTGGATCTCTTTTACTCTTGTCAATAATCTGTAAGAGCACATACAGACATGGGCATAATTATTTTTGTGAATCTAGAGTAATGCTTTGGTATGCTTATTAGCACCAACAGTTAAGCAGTATTTATTGTTGCAAAAGGCATAGATTATAACCAGAACCAAGTCTGTTAAATTGGAAAAGCAAGGCAAATAAAAAATGTTGGGAAAAATGAAAACGTTTCTTTTGAAAATTATTTTGGAGGATAAGTGACCTAACCTCTTTGGCTGTGATAAATAATGCAAGGCTTTTCAGTAGATAAGTGATCCATTATTTAATAAAATAGCAAGTTCCTAATTTAACACAAGATACTGGTTGGATGATGCTAATCAACTGATTTTCACAATCTAATCTCAAACATTTGGTACAGCAAAAGAAAGCAGGAGAGAAAGGGAACAAAAAATAGAGAAGGTAAAAATTTCTCAGAGTTAATTCAAACACATTCATTACAAAAGTCCATTTGAATCTCTGGCACTAAAGTTCACCTTGTTTAAGCAAGCAAAATAATATTTGGCCCTACTTAAATGTATTCTTCTTCTTCTTACTTTTTTCCTCTCCTTAACTTAAGAATTTCCTATAATGTCTTTTCCATTGTTGTGTTACCTCTTCATCCTTATGCCTATACTGCTACCCATCCCCTGCTAACATATCAGACACTGGTATCTTATTCTTTTTTTCAAGACTCCTTGAGGAAAAAAATGCCCTAACAGAGCCAATAGAAAAGCAAGTGAATCCTCACAACAAATGTCATAGCTAGGTAGGGAATTACCAGCTATGCCAGGACTTTCTTGCAGTTTCAAGAAATTACTTCAAATTGAAAGCACAGAAGTCAAATCTGTTTCTGGCCAGAACCAGAATAAACACAAGTATTTAACTACCAGATTGAAATGGGAAAGTTTTGAGGAAGCAATCTACATACCTGATTCATCTTTGTATTTTATATAATTTAATAGTAAGCTGTTCAACAATTCAAAAAGAGAACTGCCTCATAGAATAGGATTTAAAGGCAGCTTTTTTTTCCCGCTGATAAAGTCTGCTAATCCATACTCTTGCTTTCACAGAAACCATTCGGTCCCACGTTATTACACTAAGACAAAAAACCTTATCACTGCAGTTCTGGGAAATCTACTGATTTCAACTGAGAATTTAATGCCTTCATAGAAGTGCTAGAAAGCCCTACAGAATAACAAGAACAACACTAAAAACCTTGCTTAAAACCAGAAAGCCAAAACAGAGTTGAAGTTTATTCTAGAAGTTATACCAGACTAAAGACTGTTATGAACTCCTTACCCATATGAGAATTTATTAATTTACTTTTACAGCTGTATATAAAATATTTTGATATTAAAAAAATATTTTTAATCTCTATGTTTCTCTGTGGCAAATAAAAGATGCCCAGTGCTAAAATCTGAAAAGTGTGGTTTATAACAAAGTAATTACCTTTACAGCATACTCCATGTTTGAAGCTTTATGAACACATCTCTTGCAGACAGAATAAGAGCCAACTCCAATATCTTCCTTCACTTCATATCCATCAGTAAACTGAATGCTGTTCCTGTGCAACTGCTACCAAAATAACATTATCAATTAATGAATATTCTTAATGTGTAACTGATTTTTTTATTAAAAGAACTTAAAAAAATTCCTATTGATTTGCTTAAAATTTTAACTGATGACACTACTAGATCAACGTGGTCTAAATCCCCACTACCTTCTGTTTAAAATTAATATAAGAAAAATTATATATTACACATGCTGTAAATAACGCACACTGTATTTCAGAAACTTATGGCATTATTTTTCTAATTGCTGCTTTACTAATTTAAAGATAGAAACTCCAAACCAAAGAAAATCAGAATTCAAGATAAAATAGCAATACAACAATAGTAAAGAAGTATCTCTGTCTTTATTATCTGAATAGACAGAATGCCAGCTGGAAAATTCAGACATACTGAATAGAATCAGATTGGCTGGAATTGCATGGAATGGCAGTCAAAATTCCTTTCACAGAAATAAAAAGCTGAAAGGAGGACAAGTGCTCACTCTTGTAAGGGAAGGAAATGGTGTTCTAGTGTGTGGAGTTTGTGCAAAGGATGCAAAGCATTTGCAGGAAACCATCTGGGTATCCTGCAGCACAGAAAAGAGGAAATAGGAGTGAGGAAGTTGTTGAGGGGCACAGAGGAAAGGCAGCAGAGAAACAGACCTTTACATGAGAAGGAAACCATACACAAAGACCAGTAATGCCATCTACAAAACTATGTGAAAATGAAGCAGCACAGAGAAGCTTTCGGAAACTTCTAGCAAGATGCCAGGATCAGAAATAATTCTGATGCATATATCATATGTCAAATCAGAAAGCTTCTTGAGAATGAAAAAAAGATCTGAAGTTATATTTTATAAAAATGTATTACACATGAAATAGTAATGTGTAGAAAAACATGTTGTGACAATTCTAGACATGAAAGTGTTAAAGAAATACAAGGGCTATTCACATTCTGTATAAATTGTGGGTTTTTAAAAATTTTCTCAGACATTTGCAAAATACCAGTGCACTGAAAAATACAAATAAACCAAATAATACAAATAAATCCAATCATAAAGCAAATAATTTATTCCTATCTATACATTAAGAAGTTCTCAACACAATTTAGATAATGAGTTGGTTTTCATGACTCAGTAATTATTAAAAGCAGAGAGAGGAGGTAGAAATACAATTTTTACAGAGGTCTCCTCTTCCAGGTGACAACCTCACAATTATTAATACAGGAGACTCTACTGGAGTCATTCAAACACATCAAGGAAGCCAAAGCTTGAGTGTGCACTCTAACACTGGCTTGGTATGATGCACTGGTATCAGCCACAAAAAGCAGAAATTAGCTAACTAACTTCAAGTGGCTTAGGAGGGACAGAATATGTCCTGGGCCATGGATTCCAGCAGTCCACAACATCCAGATACAATTCACAGTCACAGTCCAGTGCCTCCTACTACTGCATTGCAGGAGTCAACTGACATTTCCATACATGGGGGAAAAAACCAATAAATCAATATATCTGTTATTCCACTTCACCTTATAGTTATGGCTTGACATGACAGAGTTAATGCAGTACAGATGGTAGAAGGTTTTCATTTAAGGTTGAAGCCCGTTTCAACCTGTAGCTCAGGTAATTATACAGGTCCTGTACCTTCAGAGATTTTGTTTGGATGAAATAATCTGATCTTTACTTTTCCTGTCTAAAAGTTGACAATGATTTTTTCCTGATACTTCATTCTTTGATAAGGAAACAATCCATCCACCAAGAGACAGCACTGATTTTTTCTATTAGATGCACTCACCTGGACAATTGAATGCACTCCAACTGTCTGCATTGCTTGGCTTTCATCATCTGATGCAATAGCTACAAAGCTAAATCCCCGAAAAAGCTGATGTGCATTAGCACTGGGTGGAATACCAGGTGAATCTGAAAAATACATCATCTACTTACAAGCAGAGTCTTTAACATGTAGATATGAAATTAAGTACTGAAATTTTGGTAGCACCTTGAATTTGTAAAGATAATTTCTATCAAATTTTGAATTAAAAAATTTGAAACTCAAATTCTGTCTTTTGAATATGTAAATTTTCTCATTCATAGCTCTTTACCTTTTGGAGTTTTTGCTGTAAACTCAGGGTCAAAATAAAATGTATCCTCAGGTCTGCCAGTTGCAGGTTTAAAAGGAGGATGAATTTCTCTCCGGTACAATTTCTGAAGAGAAGTGATAAATTGTAAATGGAAAAGTTATATGATACCATAAAAGACTTAACCAAGAAATTTACTGGATTGATTTTAATTAGATACTCACATTCCAATCTATTTTGGAAAAGAATGCATGCCTCTTAATTTCTTCTACTCCATCTGGACCTGCTCCTTTTATAAGGAAGAAAAATGTCTATGAATTATTTTCTTCTTGGTAAAAGGAATGGCTAGCACAATTATATTTCTTATTCCTTGTGCATTAATTTTAGATGTATGACTAGCAGAAATGATAATACTTTGGTGATCACTTGAAGGGCAAACTACATTCTTCTTTTAAAGTCCATTTTACATAGGAAACAAAATTTTAGTCAGTTTAATGATCACTGATGTTATGAATATTAGGAACAAACTAAAAATATTCTGCTAAAAACTTTACCTAATCTGTTTGCTGGGTTTCTTTTGAAGAGCATTCGCAGGAGACTCTGTGCTTCAAGACTCAAGAACTGGGGCATTCCAAGTTTGGCCCTAGAGAATAAAAATAATTAATAGTATACAAACGTATCTAGGTAAGAATTAACTCTGCATTCCCCATGTCCTTTGCCATTCAACAAGTCCATAATAAATGAAGCAGCATCACTGAGAAATTGCCTTCAGACATCAGACACAGAGGAAAAGTGCTGTCAGTCATGTAAACATGTTTGGGTTTTAAATTTTTTTTTTCAAGTACTATAGTATTTTCAGTAATGACTCAGGAACTTAAGTAGAGGAAAAGGTGGAAAAGCACATAGAGAAGAATAGCTAGAGAAGAGCAGTTTATAAACCTGTAAATTTTCATAATATGCTTTGATCCACTTATAGGTCCAGTTACTAGCAAATGACACCAAACAAAGGATTCTGATAATTTTATAATAGAAGGACTAAGAAAAGTACCACACTATGACACACACCAAGATGACCCAGGAAACAAACTAGAATACAGAAATTCCATTAAGGTAGGACAGATCTTGCAGGATTAGCTGGTAAAAAAAACCCAAAAAACCCACTCCTCTTTTCCTTTTTGCTCCCCTCCCCAATATATTTCAAATAATACTTTTACAATTTGCCAGCCTTGAATTTATAGATTTAAGTTTTTGTACTTTAATTTCATTTTATTTTGTAATCCTTGTCATATTTTCTTCCTCTCCATTTAATGTTGAGCCTTCATTCTCTCACTGTTACTAGGTCTTACTTTTTCTTGTAACTATGATAATGGTAAGGAGGGATATAATTCCCTCCTTTCCACCACTAATACAACCTGGAGCTTGTATTTTTCTCTAACAATCCATGACACAAGCTCTGTGTTTCAATCAGAACTTGATTTGTCCTGTATTCCAGGTATTTGCAGATATTCACCTCTGCATCGCTTGTGTAAATGCATACGTGTTGCCACTGATTCACTATTCATTACTTTCAAACTAGAACACAGTAAATTTTCCATTCCTTTCAGCATTAAAAAAGCTAGAGCAGGGAGAAGGAAAATCTGAAAAACATTGGCTTTTTTAGGCTCTTCATTAACATACTACAGACAGATCAAGGCCACCAATGGAGGGGAGGAATGGGCAGTGGGCCCTCCAAGTGTTCCTGACTGGCATGCACCACCACCTTTCACAAAATCCTTTATCAGGCACATGACAGAGGAGAAGGAAAGGCAATTGCCAGGTCCTCAGAGTTCCTATATTATGCAACAACATGAGTGACAGCAATTTTTTTCTGAT
This sequence comes from Passer domesticus, assembly GCF_036417665.1. Taxonomy (NCBI): domain Eukaryota; kingdom Metazoa; phylum Chordata; class Aves; order Passeriformes; family Passeridae; genus Passer; species Passer domesticus. The sequence goes on along the minus strand of NC_087475.1, from coordinate 15,755,299 downwards.
ATTCCTGATGGACAATGGCAAAATTTTATATGAAGGGATATCATTTAAGTAAAGGAGAAAAATGTTTAAAAATTTAACTTGGTTGCAACAACCTGTGATTTCTTCAAACTGCAGGGTTTCCCAGTTTTAGGTAAAACACACAAGAATAAACAAAAATTTGTCTTGATAATGTTGTGAGAAATAAAGAACCCCCCCAAAAAAATTTGTTCTAAGAAGAATGCATTTTCTGTGGATTTTTAGGAACAGAAAGTAAGAAAAGCAGTTTATTGTAAATATACACAATGGAAACCAGAACTCATACGCACATCTGTCCATTTTAAAGTTTTAGGAAAAATTTAAGGAAAAATATACTACGTATGTGGAAAATAAAAAGAAAACATAGACAAGAAAAAAAGTATGGACTTAATCAGAAAACACTTCAAAATATCTTCTGTTTTTCAGCTGCTTTTATGACCAAAAGAAAACCAGTTCTATACAAGATAATATTCATAAGAATACAGAATATTCAAAGAGGGTAAAATGTCTTTACATCATAGCACACTTTCATAGAAACCTACAATTGCTTAGGTTGGAAAAGACCTTTAAGATTATCAAGTCCAGCCATTAAGCCAGCACCACCCAGCCCACCACTAAGCCATACTCCTATGTGCCACATCTTTTTAAAAAACCTCCAGCAATGGTGAATCAGCCACTTCCCTGGGCAGCCTGTTCCACCGCTTCACAACCCTTTCAATGAAGAAATTTTTCCCATATCCAATCTAAATCTCCCATAATGCAACTTCAGGTAATTTCCTCTCATCCTGTTGTTTCTTACTATGGAGAGGAGACCTGGCCGCACCTGGCTACAGCCTCCTTTCAGGTAGTTGTAGAGTGACAAGGCCTCCCCTGCACATCCTCCAGAATAAGCAAACCCAGATCCCTGAGCTGTTCCTCACAGAATCTGTGCTCCAGACCCTTCACTGGCTCCATTGCTCTTCTCAGGACTCTCTCCAGTACCTCAGTGTCCTCATAGTGAGAAGCCCAAAACCGGACACAGGATTTGAGGTGCAGCATCACCAATGCTGAGTATAGGGTGACAATCCCTGCCCTGATCCTGCTGCCACCCTATTGCTGACACAGGCCAGGATGCCATTGGCCTTCTTGGCCACCTGGCCACATGCTGGCTTATGTTCAGCAGTTGTTGACCAACACTCCCTGGTGCTTTTCTGCCAGGCAACTTTGCAGCCACTCTTCCCTAAGCCTGGCATGTTCCCTTAGGTTGTTGTGACCCCAGTGTAGGACCTGGCACTTGGACCCACTGAACCTCCTCCTACTGGCCTCATTCCCATCAATTCAGCCTGTCCAGATCCCTCTGTAGAGCCTTCCTACCCTCCAGCAGATCCATATTCCCTCTTATCCAGGTTGGGGGCACCTGCAAACTGTCACTCAATCCCCTTGTCCAGGTTGTTGATACAGATGTTAAACAGCACTGGCCCCTCAGGAACACCACTTGTGCCAGGCCATCAGCTGGATTTCACTCTGTTCAGCACCACTCTCTGGGCTATGAATGACTATGAGCACCAATTACCTGGAGAAATGCAAGGATATTCTACATGGCAGCTGAATACAGAAGATATTTATAGCAACAGTGAAAAGACTGTTGAGGAACAGAGCAGAGTCACATGCAGGCTAAGAGAAGAGAAAGATATGACTCATGAGACACATAGGAAAAAATGCATGGCTCCTGAAGCAAATGAGAGTGCAGAACTATCTCAGACTAAACTTCTTGTAAATAGGAGGTGGTCAGGAGGAGCTTACACTTGCTGTGAATAGATAGAACTTTTTAGTTAAAAGACATTGAGTAATCACAACATGAAGATTTGGTCTCACATAGTGCTGAGGCAGCAAAAGAAACTAGTATCACTAAATATACTTGCAAATAAGATGAAGAAAAAAAAAAGGGCAAAGAATAACATAACATGTATGCATTATGAAAGCAAAAGCCAGGAAAACAATGAGTGTGTTTTCTAGTGGTTTTCACATTGTAATTATTTAGAGATAAGATGAAAGAGTTCCATATATTTATTTTTCAAAACAGGCTTTTTAGTGCAAAAGAAATTCCAGCTTTGATATATGGGTAGACAAGTGGCTAACAGGACTGAGAACAATGATAAACAATGAAGCAGAAAACAAATGAGAAAACTAAGATAATCTTATGAACTTCCATGGAAAAAAATGTTATTAGTTAAAAATAGATGGAAACAGAGAAGTGAACCTATGATATGAGGAAACAGACTTGTTTGCACAGTGTTTGGCTACAGTCCCAAAAATGGGGCATTTACGCCACAGGTTGCACTAGTTTAGAAAATATGTGGGGAATTGCAAGGTAAAAAGCAGACCTCCATTAGCAAAAACAAGAACATTAACTGCATGAAGGAAAGTTAATTCCCACTATAGAGCTAATGCAAAATCTATGCTGAAAACTGCAAAGGGAAAAATTGGAGCTAAGGCAAGTCATAGGAAGTACAGAAGGGAGGAGTATTGGGGAGGCAAGTTGTTGGCAGCACCATTAATATAAAGAGGTAGGGTGAGGAGCTGGTAAGATAAAGAAGGATGAGGAGTGAAAATACTTTCTCAAAAAAACTCCAAAAACCTAAAACAAAGGAAAAAAAACAACAAGGAAAAAATGCACATGTTATCAAAAAGGATAAGAAAGTTAAAAAAATATTATGGAAATAAGATGGGAGAGATCACGTGGTTGGAGAAGTTATTATTACAGATTAAAGAGCTGCTATGAAATCCTTTGTACCTGGTATGGTGGAAGAATAGTGAAGCAAATTAGATAGGCAGCAAAGGGAATTAATAATATGGAATAGGGAGTGAGGATTTACCAGTACCTTTGAAAATGAGGGAGGAGTAGAAATTAGATATTGCAGCCCGGAGGGCATCCCTGTAGAATACCTGATGAGATATATAAATAAGAGTGTACTCACTTGAGAATCATAGTCATGGTTTCTTTTCTGTCTTTCCCTTGGAAAGGTAGAGTACCAGTGAGCATTTCAAACTGTATAGAGTAAAACTTTCATCAATTACATTACCTGGACAAAAACTAATTTTTGACAAAACTACTTAGCATCTTCACCTTCCAAAATTCATGCATGTTAACAATCAAGTCTGCGCAAAACAACTTCATTGTACAGTTTCAATTGCTAAGAACATTGAGCAGCCTTTGCCATTTTTAAAGCTGCAAAATATTTTCCTATATTGGTAACTTGCTTTACATCTTTTTATCTGAACAACTTAGACTATAATGTTCTGTGTTTAATTTCTGCCTAAAAATTTTGTTCTAGGAAGACTTGATCTGTACAACTGTATTTTTAGTTTTAAACAAAGGGGAGGAGGTAGGGAAAAAGGTTTTCCTTTCAAAAGTTAGTGATGATTTCTCCTCATGCAGAAATTTTTAAAAAGGTCAAAATTTTGAAAATTGGCATGTACATAGCCTTCACTGGGAAGGGGAAAAGGTTAGCTGATTGACAAAGACATGCATGATGAAAGTGGTTACTGTATGCATACAGTGGAAATAAAGCCTGAAGGAACACGCAAGAGCTACACAGCACGTGCATGCACATTCTACAGTGCCTGGCAGTAAGCAACAGACACTGCTAAAATACTGATTTGTTCTGAAAGTGACTCAGTAAAAATAGATAAATATAAAGGCACTCCTGTTGGACTGCAGTGTGCTGCAGGGATATCAGATCTAAGTGAGGCAGTGAAAGCAGTCCGGCAGCAGTCATGGCAGCCAGCACTTAGGCAGAAATTGGATTTTTTTTTGCTTTAAAGATTGCAGAACAATTTAGTTCAATGCAATTTTATGGCATACAGTTAACAACACCAAAATGAAAATAATTATGAAGGAACTCTCTGAACAGCTTATGCAAACTTAAGTCATCCTGAACACAAGGCATCCTCTATTCCCCTCTTTTCTGGTATGATCCAAACATTCAGCCTCCTACACATAAAAAATTGAGTGGATAACTTGAATAAATAATGTGTGACTACAGTATCTGTAGATTTACAATAAGAGCATGAAGTTGCACTAATAATATTCTTTCAAACATTTCATTTTATTGAAACAAAATTTGAATTTCTTACTGCCATCTCTTCACTACTGGTAGATACTTTATAGTCTAGATAATATTTCTTACTGATACATTAAAAAAATTAAATTTAATAATAATGCCAACACAAAAAAAGACTACTTTTAACTTTAACACCAAGACAATTGTCAGGAAGACGTGAGAGGGATAAATCAGAACTGTAAGTAGAAAAAAAAATTGTTTGTGGTTTAGAAAGATCTTCACAAGGTGCACTTAAAAAAATTAAATTTATGTTTTTAAAAAGGTAAATTTGGAGTGCTCCACTTACACTTGTATGAAATACAGTTTCTTTTACAAGCTCCTAATTTGTCACAAGCACACATATTTGCATTGACAGCTCAACATGTGTATTCTTTGTCAGCCCTCCCAAATACTATATTCCAACATTAACAGGCCAATAGTACTTTTAGAATAAGCCAACATTGGCCTTTCCTACTTATGTTTTATTTCAGGAGGAGAGTATCTCAGTGCTTCTGAAGACTTTAAATGAATGTTTTCACTTGTATGGCATCCCTTAAAACTGCCACTGTTTTAAAGGACAATTTGGAATATATTTCTTAACAATGGCTTAAGCATACTTCATGTCTGGCAGCACAAGAAAAGAAGCCAAATGATTTGTTGAATTATCTTTAAAGTCTCCATTTCTATACTATAACTTCTGTTCACTCTAGTTACTGTGTACTTATACCACACCAACCATCACTTGAATTTTTGATCAGCTCAGAAATTAAGAATGAGTTAAAAGTGGATACTTACAGATTGGTTATGAAAATTAGAAACTATAAATGCAAGCAATAAAAATATGTCCTAGAAAAAGCTGCACTGTATTTCATATACTACTTTACAGAATTTGGATTTTAAGGTCATATATTTGTATTCAAAGTAGAAGCCAAAGTATTTAACATGCAGTGCACTTAAGACTGTGAAAGCCACCCCAATCACAGCTAAACATCTTACAGCAATTCTTAATGATACCATATCCACTTGATAAACATCAAATTATGTTTTCTAGCTTTATAAATTAAAGCTGAAGTTTAATTACGTTTGTGTTATCAACAACAAATATTCTGCAGCTACACTGTAATTATCTTTTAATTGACTGTTCTTAATGATAAAGTGTGTAGTTGTGAGGAGTGTGTGTGCTTGTCGGGAGAGAGTTCAGTTACCAGGTGCTACTTTTACATAGTCAGTTTTCAGATCACAACAGCATTCTAATCATCATAAAGCCAGAGGATGACCTATTTTCAGACACAAGAGTCCTTCTTGTACTATAAAGCACACACATTAGTTGTACTGTTACAGTTATGTAGCAGAAGCAGTAAGAAATGAATACATTTATACAATTGCTTAACTTCTGTGTCAAAAATGCACACGAATATTTTAAATATTAAAAGTCTTTCAGCATTCCTTAAATAACAAACATGATATATTATTCTTTTCCAATTTATATTCCATATACATAATATTTCCCCTCACCCTGCAACTTTACACTAATTACACCTTGCAGAAACACCATAAGCAACTGAGAAACTATATCCCATACCAGGTCAGTGTAATTTAAATCAATTTGATGTGTGAGAACAACAGCTGTCATTATTCTACTAACTTGTAATTACAGCATAGATTCTAATTAGAAAGTTGCCAATCACCTTTTTCCTCTTGAATGTAAATTCAAATTAAAAATTTGAATATGAATTTCTTTCCCACTTTGGAATAGACAGCATTTTTCTGTATACTTCGGTATTTTTCTTGGTCCCCTTAACATTCAAACTACTACAGATATAAAATATTTGAATTAAATGACAATAAAAATATGGTATATTATTGGTATTGATATGAAACCTAGTGCATGTCCTTGATCAAACACTGTGGTGTTACTGATTTCACACAATTTAGACTTCCTTTGTAGTTAAAATTAACGTAAAGCTCACCTTAGGGGTTAGTGTTTGATTTGTTTCAGCACACCTTGCAAATCACAATTTTGCTATTATTTACATTTACCAGAAACCTACCATTAAAACACCAAAAGACCACCAGTCTGCACTCTGTGTATGGCCTCGTCTGTTCACAACTTCTGGTGCCATATATTCCACTGTTCCACAGAAAGAGTAGGCTTTTTTTTCATGATCAATTGACTCTTTACTTAAGCCAAAATCTGAAAGGAAAAAAACAATTCCAAATGTATTTTTTTAAAAAAAAGTACATGGTTGATACTTTTACCATAATATGAAGTGTTAGGCTTTTACCATTCGTATAGAGAATTGAACACTAATATGGGACTTAGAGGATTCTCCTTCCCTCCCCACACTACCATAGGTCCATAACATCAGATATACTTGTAAAGCAGCTATCTTGTTGAAATATCTAGATTTTATTTATTTCAAGCTAATTACACTACTTGCTTCCACAGCTAAATTACTGATCAGTTAAAATGACGTATCATATTGGTTTACCAAGAGGGAAATGCAAAGATTTTACTACGAACAGAAATGATCCTGGTATTGCAATTCATTTATTCACCTGTCAATTTGATATGTCCTTCCTCATCAAGCAGGATGCTAAAAAACAATAAAAAGAATATAAAAAACTAATTAAAACATCTTATGTATTGTTTCAGACAACATACTGACAATATTTAGGAATAAACAGTAGAGGATACACAAAGATGGGGAGAATTAAACATGCATGAAAATGAATTATTAGACTATACATTCAAACTACATATTTTGATTTCCTTCTCTTTCTTTTTAAAGATTAAGAAACAAATTTACAAGAGTTTTATTCAAATATTTTATTAAATTCAGTAACAGTTTTGGCTATCTGCAGCACTACTGTAATTGTTAAAACCAGAGACATAGTTCTATTTCTTTTATACCGGCTATGTTTTCATATGTACACATAACAGGTATTCATTTGTAATTACCATTTCAAAAGTTGTTCACCACTTCAAGTAACATCAAGTAATAAATATCCCCATGTAGTACCAAAGGACAGGACCCACAGGCCCTATACTGGGAGCAGACCTTAGGCCTCCACCTTTTCACTTCAATCACAAGAAAGGCCAAACTTCTCAGAGATGCCAACTGTTCTTGACTACCACTGAGTATCACTGCATTGCAAAGCATGCAAAGTATTCAAGAACTGGATTTTGTAACACCCCTTACACAATGGATTTAGTTCCTCCACCTGCATTTCATTCTGGGGGTAAGACATGACCCAGACCCCATTCCCTTCCTCGTTGCAGTTTCCATGGCAGGAACCATGCGCAAACATTGCCTTCCTGCCCACCAGCAGATCAACACTTCCACCCATCTTGGTGTTGTCTGTGGGTTTGCTCAGGGTGCACTCAATCCCCTCATCCAGATCTCCAATGAAGATGCTAAACAGGACTGGTCCCAACACAGAGCCCTGGGGATCACCACTGGTGACCAGCCTCTGGCTGGATGTAATTCTATTCACCACCACTCCCCGAGCCTGGTCAATAAATCAGTCTTTTAACCAGTGCAGAGTACACTCGTCCACACAATGGGAAGCCAGTTTCTCCAGGAAAATGCTGTGGGAAATGGTGTCAAAGGCATAGAGTCACAGAAGATAAGGGGCTAACATGTATGGCTCAAACACTGAAAGTCATTTGGCTCTGGGGCCAACCACAGATTGTTGGTAATAACAGATAAGGATTGCTAGTAATAAGCAAGGATTGCTGGTAATAACACACTGTGAGAAAGAACGAGATGTGCCTAGAGAAGAGGCCATGCAGAGATAGGGCAGCACTTTTCCGGGACAAACATCCTCGTTCTAATTCCTGAAGATAAGCACAACCCAGTACAGCACAAGGGCAGGAATGAGGTTGAGAAGCAGGCATGGAAGGGGAAGAAAAGACCACCCAATATTCCCAAAGATCCCCAACTCATTTTCCGAAAGGTCTGAAAGAACAGACTGTACCTAACAACTAATATGTATAGAAAACAAGAAACTTGCTTTCATGGCAGGGAAACCTATTTATAAAAACCAACCGCCAGCAAGCCCAGGGATCCCCCTGGACCCTGGATATCCCATCAGTTGGACTGGCACTGTAGCCAAGACTGGTGACCTCTTTTTCTCTCTTTCTCTCTTTAATTCACCTTTTCTCTCTTCCTTTTCATCTTACCCCTTTACCTAAACTTCACTGCATGTGCTTTTATTGTAACTCAGGGACTAAAACACCAATTTCCATGCCAGGTATCTAATTTCCTTTCTACCATGAGATTTACAAATCTTGGGTAGTCCTTTTCCCTTAAGGGTTGGATGTTAGAAAAGGCTTTACTAAAGTCTAGGCAGACAATACTCAGAGAGCCTTTCCCTCATCCACTAAGCAGGTCACCTCATCATAGAAGATGGTCAGGGTGGTCAAGCAGGACCTGCTTGTACAAACCCAGGCTGGCATGGTCTGAACCCCTGGATGTCCTGTACATGTCACAGGATGGCACTAAAGATGATGACTCCATGACCCTCCCTGACAATGAGGTCAGGCTGACATGCCTGTAGCTTCCTGGCTGGTAGCTTCTCCTTCCAGCCCTTCTTATGGTTGGGTATATTTGCCAACTTCCAGTAGGAATCCATGGGACCTGGATTGGGACCTCTACGGTTGACCTGGACTTCTGATAAATGACTGAAAGTGGCTTGATGAGTTCTTCTACCAGCTACCTCAGAACTCCTGGGCGAGTCCTGTCCGGTCCCATGGACTTTCGGGGTTCTAAATTGCATAGCAGTCTGCTGGCCATCTCCTCCTAGACTATGGAAGTTTAATTCTGCTCCCAATCCGTCTTCCAGCTCAGGGGGCTGGGCACTTTGCCAACAACTGGTCTTATTATTAAAGACTGAGGCAAGAAAGGCATGAAGTACCTCAGCCTTTTCTTCATCCTTTGTCACTGTGTTTCCCCTGACATCCAACAAAGGATGGAGATTCTCCTTGGTCCTCCTTTTGCTGCTCATTTGTACAAATATTTTTTTGTTGTCTTCTGCTTCTGGGATTTCTAACATACTGATTTCCTTTCATCCTTGCTGCTGAAAGGACTTCCATCCCTTAACTCTACCTCTATGGCAGACCAAACGACCTTGGTAGAACACTGTCCCTCAAAGAGTGGTGTGCCATCCACAGGCTTACCTCCAGCTTTGTCCCCATTCCCCTTCAAACAGAATTTGAAGTTCCCTCAACCCCTCAAGCCCCTATGAGTCCTAAGCTAAGATCCTTTTTCCTTTTTGAGAGAGGTGAAATCCAACCTTTTAAATGAAAATAGCTCATAAACCTCCCCCACCTCCCTCTGTTCTTTATATAGTAATATATATAGTAAATTATATAGTAATTTATATAGTAAATTACCAAAGTTTAACAGTTGGGGAAAAGGAAGAAGTGCTATAGAAATGAAATTAATACACTGCATTTCTCACAGAGGAGGCTTACTTTTCTGGTTTTAGGTCCCGGTATATTATTCCAAGACTATGTAGATGGTCTAAAGCAAGTGCTAATTCTGCCAGATAAAATTTAACGTCGTCTTCTGTGAACATCACCTGAAAAAGTAGCACAATGTATTTCACATGTGAAATCTGTACAGGTTACACCAGCACAAACTAAACAACAGTGGTTTTTCAGAAGGGTTTCTTACAATACTTCAATTCGTCGCTACACAAAACACTAGAAAATTCAAATATCTTGGTCACACAAAAACTAGGATTTTATAACCCACACTATTTCATACTTGAAATACTTGGACATACTTGAAAAACAACTTTTAAAGGCAATATATTCTTCTTTCTGCAAATTGGGAGATTATCTGTTTCTGATTGTTCAAGAAAACAGACAGACACATTGTAATGAAACTGAAATACTTTGGAAGCACTTACATGTGACTACTTCTTGGTTAGATAGGACCATTTCAATTACAGATAACAAATGGACCAAAGAAGTCCAAATGCCTGAATTTCATCCATTAAGTAAGAGAGAAGAAAAGAATATACATCTTGATTTTGGAAGGACTGCTCCTAGGTACTTTGAGAAAGAAGTCACAGCAATGGTAAAGCCCCAAGGCGCAGCCTGAGATGTAACTGCAGAAAGGCAGATCAAGGAGTAAACTAACAGGAGTTAACAAGGAGTAAAATGAACAGCCTGTCTAATAGCAAAGGGATGATCCCAGGTAGCAATCCCACTTTTGGGGTTAGGAAGGTAAACTACTCACTGTTTACGTTCATTGAAATGAACATATTGTCCCAATATATCAACTGTTGTGATTCCTGACAGAATACATTACAATTCAACTCTTCTCAGAATGCAGAAAAAGATCCTGCATGATTCTATTTCAGTTGTGACTCAGTTATTTTACTTGCTTTGTTTTTAGAATCTAAGACTAATACCTTAAGATAAACTATATAGACCCAGAAAAAAATGGCAATTATTATTTGTGCAAAAGCATAAAGATTGTTTCTGCAAAGCTGAACATTGTTTTAAACAAGAGTGAAGAATAGAGAATATGTTTTCCCCCTAGTAATTTCATGAGAGAAAGCAATACCTAAGCTTGTGCAATAGGTTGTTGCTGATGTTACTTCTACAAAAGAGCCAATATTTACTGCACGCATATTCAAGAAAGGAAATCTGTATAAGAAACATTTAAAAGCTCAAATAATAAAAGATCCTGTGAGTAGGATAATACACCCACCCTATGTTATTTGAAACTGTTGCATAGGACTCGTCTTTCCTAACCTTAAGCATCTGCACTGTAGACATCTAGCTTTGAATTACTCACCTTTCCCTTTGTAGTTAATAGGAAAAAAGCAACAACTTTCAATTCATCTGATTTATTTCAAAATCACATGGTGTGGTATGAGGATGACATCAATAGCATCCAGAATGCCCATTTCACTCACCAGTTATGAACTCTGCTTAGATTCAGGTACCTATAATGAATATTTCTCATCTAACCATGCTACATTTTATAAAATGTGAGTGGCTCAGGGTGAAAAAGTCATCAGCAGGAAGCCAATATACATTCTTTTTTGGGAATCAAGAATGAACTATGAACCTTAAGAGTATCTCAATTTTAGAGCACTAATAACCCATTACTTACCTGCGGCAAAACAAATAACAAAGGGCAACTTGAAACAGATGCCAGCATCAAAACAAATGTAATTTATGTGGTCAGCACAGAAGTAAAGGTACATCTATATACAAAATAAATTCCATTGTACTCTCCTCTTAATAACAATAAAGCTTTGCAGTAGTAACCCAGCTGCCCCTGATACTGTTGTGGCAAAGGAAAATGGAAAGCAGCTACAACTGCATGTCCAGGCTACCAGATACCCATTGGATACAATCTCTATCCCAACAGATGTTTGTTGTGAGAGCAGGAGCAATGGATAAGAAAAACTTTAAAAAAATATCGTGACATATTAGATGTTAACATTTATTTTAGTAATTATAATCAAATCAAACTGAGGTAATGAAATCCTTTGAAGTTGTTATTTCCTATATCTACACAGGCACATTACCATCACGACAGAGGCAAATTTTCACTTTTTGAAAATTACTAAAAATAAGTGGAATGAAATTCTCACTTTTTGAATATTCATACACAATGCAATTTTGCATTCATGGGTAAAAAAAGGGAATATCTTGTTTGCCCCTGAATTCTAGATACCAAAACCAGCCATAAATTTACTTTATAAAAATCCAGGTTCTGAGTCTTATATTTAAACATGGTAGCAAAAGGAGAAGATTTTGCCAGGTATAAAAAGCAGCACAGAAAGATGCTTGTCCAAGACTTTTTTCAGAAATAATGTAAATTGCCATCAGCCCACCCATGGAGTGACTGAAAGAAACCAAACCAAACAAAAAAGGTACCTGGTTAAAAACAGATCAAAATTTTATTCAATGAAAACTGAATTTAAAATGTAAATTCTCCTAATACAGACAATTTATAGTCAAATTCTATCAACAGACAGTTTTTCAAATTTAAAAAGTGTACCTCTTTGGATAAACGTGTAAACAAGTCTCCTCCCCTGAGAAAATCCAAAATAAGATACAGCTTCCCTTCTGTTTGAAAAGCTGAAAAGATAAATTAAAAAAATTAAATATCGCCTAACTTTATCCATGATTAGGAAAGTAACATATCAAATAATTCACCCTTATTTTAATTATTAAAATTAATTTCTCTTTCTCCTTTGAGAGAAAATGTATTGAAATAAATTAGGTAACTGATCCTCTACCATGGAACAAGTAATTCCCATGCTATATGCAAGTAAACCGAATCACCAATAAAGTTCCTTAAAAAATCAACTTTACTTAGGTTACCCAGCATTTTATTTCAGATTTTAAAGTAAGAAGCTAGATTTAAAAGGGCAAACTAGTAACTAATGAACTTTTTAAAATCTCTAGAAACTCAGCTTAACAGTCTGCAAAAGAATGGCAAATAAAATAGTGAAACGTACATAATTTAAGCCACTTTAAAAAGCAAGAGAGACATGAGGTTTTAACTATAGGAAAAAAAAAACCCTAAAAGAAAAATATGAGTTGAAAAAACCCCAAATCAAAACAAACCAGAAACTTCCCTTTTTTCCCCATGTTAGAAGTACTGATATCCTGCCCTCTCACACATAAGTACTGTGCTACAGATGCTCATACTATTAAAATTAAAAGGCTAATTTCCACCAACCATTGCATACATTTTCTATAGAATAAACACAGCAACTGTAAGAAATAACTTTAAAAACATATGTCATACAAAAGATTAGAGGTTGGAAAATAATGGCTAGTTATTAATAGGTAACTGCTTTAATAACACAAAGGGCTACAGAGTCTTAGTCTTACAAACATTTAACACTACATGAAGTCAGTCATGTGCTTCTTTTGCATGAGAATTATTACAGAGCAAGTCTGCACAACTGCGATTTAACACTCTAAAGTTCTATGATTTTCTGAACCACAGAGGAAATATTAAAAACTATCTTGACAAACAAGCTATGCTATAAAAAATGAATTTTTCTGCAACTCACCATAATGTAACTTGACAATAAAAGGATGGTTAACTTCCACTAGGATATCACGTTCCATTTTTGTCCGAACCCGATCTCGAACTACAACAGAACATGAGCACACAAGATTAAAAAAAACCAAAACATTATGACTCAGTATTTCTCATACGTTTCCTGATATACTTCCTTTTGTGTAATATTATAATTGTCTGCAGGTCATTATACTGTACACACCTTAGAACTGAGAGAATTTACTACACATTTTTTTCTAATAAATTTCTTTATACATTTTGATTTGCTTCAGTTTTTGCTGTTGACAAACCTAACACTAGGCAAATAAATTTAACAAAAGCACATGAGAAAACACAGCCACCCTTCAGTCTGCTCTATACTTAGTAAACCCTTCAAACATCACAGCAAAACTGCCACAGTTATGTAGAAAACATTCTGCTAGTAAAAAGCATAGAGAATTAAAGTCATGGCAAAATAAACACAGCATAAATATAACCATACTATCATAAAGATATTTATATTGGTTTAACTCATTAAATAACTCACACTAATAAAATATCAAATTCTTTACAATGAAGGGAATTTTTTTCATTTCCTTTATTATGAATTTAAAAATGCCATTGATTCAATGTAGTGTATACTTCAGATTATATTTTTGATTTTAAGGACATTTACTGAGAATATATCAGACATTAGAAGCAGTTGCTGCTCAAGCTGCTTGTGCTGTCCATGCATGGTGGCTGTGAACAGAACATGTAAGTGCTCCTGTGCCACCAGAGAATACAGACAAATGAGCATCACATGCCAGCAATGCAGAAACACAGGCAGGGCAGTCAGATGAGCACAGCACCTGCTTCAGCTGTTCTCCACAACTCCCCTGCCAGCTCCAGGCAGGGCTTGGTTCCCATCTGAAGCTTGGAATCAGCCAGGACACAGACAAAATTCAGCACTTTATACAGGGGAGAACTATCAAAGTTTGGTTTCAGTGATTTAAGATGTTGCATTTCACCCTTTCCCTCTATTCTACGTTTTGTTACTGCTCCTTTCACAAATGTATCTTCCTGAAGGAAGCACCCAGAGCAATGAGGTCCCATCCACAGTTTAAGTTGACAGCATTCCTTGTGCAGTTAACAAGCCAGAGTTTTCAGATATTAAAACATAACAAGGCAGAAAAAAAAAGGACAAGAAGCAAAATGGTGTTAAGGTGTATATCTATCTTTCCCCAGGAACAGGCACTTACAATAAAACAGATACTTATGAAAAAGTTATATAGATATGTTTTCATGAATGAGTACAACTATGAAGTTTCCATCTGCCTGCAGAACACATCCCTAAAAATGGAAGCTTATGAAATAAGTGCTCAAATACAAAGCAAACATCACATTTGAATGTTGACCTTTGCATCTAAAGCCATTAAAATGTCACAAGATAGTTGTGCAGTTTAACTGTTTCAGCAGCTCATCTGAATTACAAGACTGAAATTCAGAATATTTTTTTTTTAGGCAGGTTCAGGTGAGAAAAAAAATTAAAATACTTTCAAATGCCTGCAGCTATGCAGCAGTTACATGGAAAGTATGGACTTAACAAAACTCCAAGCAAAAGAAGTGCAAAATAACTGAGCTTATTTCAGACATTAGCATAAGCCATTACTTGACTTGACATCTGATTTTTGTTTGATTGTAATTTTCCACATGGGTTCTGCTGGAAGCACTGATTTTTCTTAATACATTTGATTCCAGACACTCTAGCAATGTTTTGGCTCTGTTCCTCTCTCCACATCATAAAGGGGCACTGAAAGATAACACCTCCTATCAGAGTGTATTAATAAACTAGTCTCTGCAGTAAACAAAATTATATGTATATATTCTTGTATTTGCTCTTAACATTAGAAGCTTGGACTGTGCAGTTAAATCAATGTGTTCTGGCTAATGCAGCTGCATTTCTACGAAAATATTCTAATTTTCATTTGTGGATCAGGTACACTGTTTTCAAGTGTGGTCTTTTTATCTTTAATTATAGAGCACAAAAATAACTTTATGAAATAGATTTGAAAGAGCTAAAGAAACACAAATGAAGTAATATGCTATAATATTTAAAAATATAGTAGTACATATAAAAAAGTTATTTAAAAAAAGCAATTATGAAAAGCAGAATTAATTCCAGTTAATTTAATATTAAAGTTTCAACAGTAACCTTAATTTTCTTGCAACTCTGCTCTTTCTAAAACATTAATCACAAGCAAGCCGTGCATGAAAAACATCTGATAATCCAGATACAAAGTGTTGAGGACTGTGGCATCCTCTTGATATTATCACCTTTCTGCTCAAGCCTTTTGCATCCTTGAATTCTCAGTGCCTCAGTGGGTCTCCTTTCCCAAATAAAAGTCATGCTCTCAATTTCAGTAAATATCAATCTCTCCCATCTGTAGGCAAAACTAGAACCACAGCCTGGACTGTAATTTTTACATGAGGTTAAATTGCAATCAAAAGGTGATGAAGAGAAGCCCTCGAACATCTTAAAAAAGCAACTGCTGAGTGACCTTTGACCAGTCCTGAGCTATTAACAGGCTGGGGAATGAAAGGCTATTGAGGACATTAATGTACCTTAAATGAGTGGAAATCAAATTCAGAAAAATAGGAAGTAAATGATGAGAATGACACGTGCCACAAAGCACAAAGGAATCAAAATATAGGAAACTGTTCAAATACACACCTCTCTGTAATAGTTTTAAGTGTAAGAACTGTGACATTCAGCACTAGATCTAAAGTGAAAAATGTCAACATTTTAGCAGAAGTTGCTAAAAAACCAAAAAAAAAGTTTTTGTTCCCTCCATCATTCTATAAATGTTTGATGATAAAAGGAGATGTTAAAACTGAAATTCAGTATAATAATCAATAATATCGGTAAAGCACTACAAGCTGTTGGAGCAATCCCAAAATTATCATTTCAGGTTCAGTACAGTTATGAATTAGAAGAAATTCACACAGACAAAACAACTAAACAATGACATAAAAGAACAAGCATACAACCTGGTCAAGGCATTAGTGCAAAAGATGGCTTTCATTTTGATCTATGGTAAAAAATACCTTATTTCTTTTTTCTTATAGAATTCTCTGCAACAGAATTGAGATCGTTCAGGCTTAGACTCATTTTGCTACTGATAGCATTCAGGATCAAAACCACGCAAGAAACGGATCAATCCACAATTCTTTTTAGCTCAAGTGATCATTTTAGCTTAGATGATTAACTGAAGATTTTATAAAATACATTTTACATCAAGATCACATGCCAAGAGTTTGGGGCAAGTGTACTGTATATGTCTGTTTCAACAAAAAAAGACTAAGTCAGGTGCTTAAAAACTTCTAGAATAAAACAGATGATATAAATATCATGACCTAATAATAAACTGAGCAAAAGGCATTAACTGTATCCTTGGTGACACACAGCAAAGGAAAAACGGAAGGATATTAAGTTTCAAATAACAGCTCAGGAGCAAGTCAGGTGGCAGATGTAACACAACCACTCCTTTAACCCACCATCACCTAAGGAAAGTGGCACGGGAAGGAGCCTGCTGTCCTCTCTAACTAACAACATGGTATTGTTAATCCTTAATCCTTCCAGGTTCACAAAACAAAGCAGTGTATTCTGCTATTTCCTGTTTCAGGGAAGAAAGCTGTAAAACACAATCTGTAGAGCAGCAGCTGTGGAAAGATTAGGTTTTGGTACAATGTCCCCGAGTTATCTTTTTTATTTCTCTTCCCTTGTTCTAAGCAATGCTTACCTTTCAAGGTGGCCTTTTTCAATACCTTCATTGCATAAAGCTGTCTAGCATCTGATCCTGAGATTTTTTTGACAAGGAAGACCTGCATTAAAAATTAGAAAGAATTCTTAAAAGAAAATAAAAGCAAGTCAGATTAATGTATTTTGCAATGAAATTCAAGTAGTCATTATGATACCAATGAAACTCTATTTGACAGTTTTAGATTCTGCAAAGCCAAACCTCCTTTCATAATCTAAAAGTTTCATTAAGTTCATTCTGAGAACACTCTGCCAAATTAATTTTAGTCTAATTTAAGTAATTTCAGTGAGTGAAAAAAAACTGGATTCTCTCTGAAGTTCTTCCAAATTTGACACACAAAAATCAGCTTTTTAAAATGAATCTCTAGTTTTATCTTATTGAAATTCATAGCATGACACAGGAAATGTGCTGCTAATAAAATAATTTTCAGATATGACCATAAATATGTGAACAAAATTTGATCCAGAAGCTCATATAAATCAATGTATAAATAAATTTTAAAAATATCCTAGTGTTGCACGTACCAATAAAGAACAACCAGGCTTAAATTTAAGGGTGTTTCATTTCCTTCTTCAGTATCATGGGATTTCTTTTTGGTATGCTTTTAATACCCTTAACACGAAATTAGTTCCAGTAGAGACAAATTTTAGATTTAGGAATGAAAAAAAAAACAAAAACAAAACAAAATAATCAAAACCAACTGTCACAGGTTTTCTGACTATGGACATGTATAGAGATGTGTTGTGGTACATGAGCAAGTGTGAAATCAGTTTGATGTCTGGTTTTGTGTCCAATTTTCACTTATGTTAACGTTCCTTGCATTATCCAGAGACTACCAGATCACCATCAAGAGACCTTGAAAAGCATGCAGATTTGCTTTTTCTAAACTGAATGGGGAACACTGCCATGACAAACTGTTAGAACAAAATATTTATGGATTTTTAAAAAATATTAATGATTTTTGCATTAAAAGGCTAAGACAACTGAGGACAAGACTGGCATTTTTGCAGAAATTTGAGTCAGCTAGACAGTTTATTATTTTTGCTTTTTAAAAACTCACACTCCCCCTTCCCTCTCCCATTAAAGTACTGAATTTAGTATTACCAATGAAAGTGATTGCTGAAATGATCATTTATTAGCTCACTTTTCCGTGTCCTTGAATGATTTACTTCTCATGATCTGAAGATTTCCAAATAAAAACTGGGTTATGATTCTGGATTAAATCTAACCTTTGGAATCAAGTTTCCCAGTGAATTCTTACTAGTAGGAGTAAAAAAATTTATAGCTTCTAGGCACCTAGATTTCCAAACTTAACTGGTACAATAACGTGACTAACAGTAACTTACTACCACCAAAAGGGAACTACTTTTCTAATTTCCCACCATATCTAAGATGGTTTTTCTACATGCTAGAGCTTAACATCACAATCAGAACTGCAATTAAAGCTGAAAATGGACGTAAAGGCTCTCCTGTCCTGCCTGACATACTCCATTCAGTTTTGGTGGTCTGTCTTGTCATGTGAACTTAATGCTTCACTTTCAAGTTGGATTTGGATAACTAGAAGTATAAAAACTTTATGCCTAGTTAGATATCAGTACTCATGAAATGCTAGAAACATTGAGTCTGTAACAGATGTTCAGATAAATATCAAGGTACATTGCACTTTAACCAAATTACAACAGATAATGAACATGACTGGGGTGTATCACATTTACTTCAGTAGCCATTATTGCCTAAAATGTTTATTACAATTGCAACATGCTACAAAAAACAGCTTCTGTACTGGTGATGCCCTACAATTAGCAAGCAACAAGGAATACTTATCAAAAAAACATTTCAACTCTCACCCTCTCAAATAGAGAAGAGTAGTTAGAGAAGAATGACATTTCATCTCAATAGTAAATACCCAATTATTTCTATCCAGCCATTTTTTCCACTGAACTTTGAAATCCACATATCATGCTAACACGAAAAAGAAATACTACTTTAAAAAGATCTGCCACAATTACAGTGCCTAATTAGCACTAATTTAGAAAGCACTTTTCACTTGCATCATTGCCTTAATGCAAAACCATGACTGTTCTAAATATTTCACAACCAATATTCAATGCTTTATTCCTGAATAATTGGCTCCACAAGAGTTCAGTTACCAACCTTTCCAAAGGATCCTTGTCCTAGTACTTTCAGAAGTTCAAACTGTGAAGGGTCTGCTTTCTCGTGGCCTTCCTTTACATGGTGAGTTATTGCAATTTCTTTGATACTTCCTTCTTCCTGGCAGAGGAAACCAGGGGAATAAATTTAGATTAATGGTTTACAAATATTTACAAATCCACAATATGTTGAAAAATACCAGTGCCACTGGACCAAATGAACTAGATGATGCAAAATATAGGGAAAAAAACATTTAGCAATGCTATTTGCATAATTAAGACAGACAGCACTAGTTCAGTAACAATGTAGCTTAAACTTTTAGAGATGCACCAGGATCCAGACATAACAGAGCTGACAGAAGTCAGCAATTCCCAAGCTTTTCCTCTCAGGCATTTCTACACAAAGCAACACTCTCCACTCCCACTTCAGAATCAGGCTCCACCCGCTGCTGACAAAATTCTGATGAAGAAATTATTCTCCCTTTCTTCTCAAGGAAAGTCTATCCTATAAAAGCTGCCCAGTCTTCATCCTGTCCCCTTCTGTGAGAAGCTGGTCACCACAAAGCTTTAAGCAGCAGTGAATCTTATCTTCCTGTGCTCTGCACTTAATTCACTGTTTTCTGCACTGAATTTCAAAATCCTCTGAAAACTGACACTCCTTGCCACACAAGGAAGGAATTTCAGAACTTATCATCATCAAGTAAGAAAAAACCTGCATGCTTGTTAATGTCATCTGAAGATCTATCTATCATTACATGCAATCCAGTTGTGTGTAAGTTAACACACAACTGACTGTTAGTTAACAAACAGAAAGCAATATATACCTACAGTTTTACCTTCTTGTTCATTCTTTTCTATTTCTTCTATGGGTTATAGTGAATAAAATCAATTTGAGAATACTTTTCATCTATTTATTGAGCAACTCTTAGACCCATTTCATAGAATTACAGACTGGTTGACATTGAAAGGGACCTCTGGAGATCATCCTGTCTAACCATATACCCTCTGCTCAACAGGACCACCCAGAGCCAGCTGCCCAGGACCTGAATATCTCCATGGATGGTGACAACCTCCCTGTGCAGCCCGTGCCAGGGCTCAGCCAGCCTGACAGCGAGAAAGTGTTTCCTGATGTTCAGACAAAACCCCAGTATTTCCCTTTTTACCCATTGCCTCTGGTCCTGCCACTGGGCAGCACTGAAAAAAGCTTTGCACCCTCTCTTCAGGCTGGTCAAATGCCATTTCACCATTGTGAATCCATGCTGAATAACCCCAGCTACCTTTTTGTCATCCATGTATACAGAAATGCTTCGTTTCTCCATGATTTCCCTGGGGATTAAGGCCTGGCTGACCAACCTGTAGCTCGTCCTTCTTGCCCTTTTTGAAGAGTTGACATACACTTTCCTTCAGCCCTCAGTTACCTCTCCTGGTCATCGTGGTAATTAGAAAATAATCAACAGTGGCCTCACAATGACAGCTGCCAGGTCCCTCAGCACTCATGTGCATCCCACCAGGGCCCACAGACAGATACACTCTGTTTAAGTATTCTCTAACCTACCCAGTGGCAGGACCTGAGGGAATGGCCTGAAGTTGTGTCAGAGAAGGTTTAGGTTGAGTATTAGGAAATGTTTCTTCATCCAGAGGGTGGCTGGGCACCAGAACAGGCTCCCCAGGGAAGCGGTCACAGCACCAAGCCTGACAGAGTTCAAGAAGCATTTGGACAATGCTCTTGGGGACTCCTGGTGATGGTGCTGTGCAAGACCAGGAGCTGGACCTCAACGATCTTGGTAAGTCCCTTCCACCTCAGCATATTCTATGATTTTCCTCCAAGAGCATGTTTTCCTTGCTCCAGTCTTTCCCTTCATCTATATGCAATAAAATGTGCACTAATTAGTTATAGTGATAGGTTAGTAGAGGCCAAGTTCTGAAACTGTGTTTCTGAAGCACTAATTTGTAAGTTTTTCAAGCACTTCGCAAAATCTATGTGCATGAATTAATGCTGAAAGCACCCTTTTGCATCTGATCATTTCAGTACTGTATATAAATGCAAAGCAACTGTCCACCCAGGTCAGCATATTCCAACACATGCTTCTCCCAGACTGACAATTCTTTGAAAGATTACAAAGTTGGAAATGAGCCGCACATAAGAAATACTAAGTGGGTATGAGAGTCTGTATATATTATAAAACTCCAGCACGTGATTTGGAATAATGCACAGAAAATGCTGGCAACTTTTAAAATCAGGGAGTGAAAAAAGATACTTCAATGTGAAGAATATAGTTTTAAGAATAGTTTTAGAAGATCCAAGACAAATCCAAGATGCCCTCTAAGTTTAGGTAGCTGTTTCCATTTTAAGACAGCCAAGATTTTACATGTGTGTGCACACAGGCATGCTGGGTACTCCACCTAATAATCTGAACT